>NW_028231995.1:600000-1192500 GCF_054491065.1 Syngnathus leptorhynchus
GGCAGAGATGGTGTAGAGCTGGAGTCAGAGGCAGAAATGAAGTCAGAGGTAGAGCTGGTGTGGAGCTGAAGTCAGAGGCGGAGATGAAGTAGGAGTCAGATGCAAAGCTGGTGTGGGGCTGGAGTTGGAGGCAGAGCTGGTGTGGAGCTGAAGTCAGAGGTGGAGCTGAAGCCAGAGACTGGTGTTGAGCTGGAGTCAGAGGTAGAGCTGAAGTCAGGGTTGGAGGTGGAGCTGAAGTCAGAGACTGGTGTGGAGCTGGAGGCGGAGCTGAAGGCAGAGGCAGAGGAGGTCTGGAGCTGGAGGCACAGTCAAAGGCGGAAGTGGGGCTGAAGTCAGAGGCGGAGCTGAAGTCAGAGGCAGAGCTGGAGGCGGTGCTGAAGTCAGAGGTGGAGCTGAAGTCAGAGGCAGAGCTGGTGGTGGAGTCAGAGAATGCTCCATTAAACCATATAGTGTACATGCCTTCCCTGCAACACTAGTGAAGTGTTAATGGTATAGTGGATAGTGCTCTGGACTCTCACCCCAGCGACCCGAGTTCAAATCCCGGTGGGACCAAAGAAAATATGTCATCATGGAAAAGGTGTTGGAGGCGGAGCTGGAGCTGTAGGCGGAGCTGAAGTCAGAGGCGGAGTTGAAGTCAGAGGCAGATTTGGTGTGGCGCCGGAATTGGAAGCGGAGCTGAAGTCAGTGGCAGAGATGGTGTGGAACTGGAGTTGGAGGAGGAGCTATAGTGTGAGATGGAACTGAAGTTGAAGTCAGATGCAGAACTGGTGTGGAGCTGGAGTCAGAGGTGGAGCTGAATTCAGAAACTGGTGTGGAGCTGGCGGAGGAGTTGGAGGCGGAAGTGGGGCTGAAGTCAGAGGCAGAGATGGTGTAGAGCTGGAGTCAGAGGCAGAAATGAAGTCAGAGGTAGAGCTGGTGTGGAGCTGAAGTCAGAGGCGGAGATGAAGTTGGAGTCAGATGCAAAGCTGGTGTGGGGCTGGAGTCAGAGGTGGAGCTGAAGTGAAACTGGTGTGGAGCTGGAGTCAGAGGTAGAGCTGAAGTCAGGGTTGGAGGTGGAGCTGATGTCAGAGACTGGTGTGGAGCTGGAGGCGGAGCTGAAGGCAGAGGCAGAGCAGGTCTGGAGCTGGAGGCAGAGTCAAAGGCGGAAGTGGGGCTGAAGTCAGAGGCAGAGCTGGAGGCGGAGCTGAAGTCAGAGGCAGAGCTGGAGGCGGTGCTGAAGTCAGAGGCGGTGCTGAAGTCAGAGGTGGAGCTGAAGTCAGAGGCAGAGTTGGTGGTGGAGTCAGAGAATGCTCCATTAAACCATATAGTGTACATTCCTTCCCTGCAACACTAGTGAAGTCTTAATGGTATAGTGGATAGTGCTCTGGACTCTCACCCCAGCGACCCGAGTTCAAATCCCGGCTGAAGTCAGAGGCAGAGATGGTGTAGAGCTGGAGTCAGAGGCAGAAATGAAGTCAGAGGTAGAGCTGGTGTGGAGCTGAAGTCAGAGGCGGAGATGAAATTGGAGTCAGATGCAAAGCTGGTGTGGGGCTGGAGTCAGAGGTGGAGCTGAAGTGAGACTGGTGTGGAGCTGGAGTCAGAGGTAGAGCTGAAGTCAGGGTTGGAGGTGGAGCTGAAGTCGGAGACTGGTGTGGAGCTGGAGGCGGAACTGAAGGCAGAGGCAGAGCAGGTCTGGAGCTGGAGGCAGAGTCAAAGGCGGAAGTGGGGCTGAAGTCAGAGGCAGAGCTGGAGGCGGAGCTGAAGTCAGAGGCAGAGCTGGAGGCGGTGCTGAAGTCAGAGGTGGAGCTGAAGTCAGAGGCAGAGCTGGTGGTGGAGTCAGAGAATGCTCCATTAAACCATATAGTGTACATTCCTTCCCTGCAACACTAGTGAAGTCTTCATGGTATAGTGGGTAGTGCTCTGGACTCTCACCCCAGCGACCCGAGTTCAAATCCCGGTGGGACCAAAGAAAATATGTCATCATGGAAAAGGCGTTGGTGGCGGAGCTGGAGCTGTAGGCGGAGCTGAAGTCAGAGGCGGACGTGAAGTCAGAGGCAGATTTGGTGTGGTGCCGAAATTGAAGGCGGGCTGAAGTCAGTGGCAGAGATGGTGTGGAGCTGGAGTTGGAGGAGAAGTTGTAGTCAGAGATGGAACTGAAGTTGTGGAGTCAGAGGCAGAAATGAACTCAGAGGTAGAGCTGGTGTGGAGCTGAAGTCAGAGGCGGAGATGAAGTTGGAGTCAGATGCAAAGCTGGTGTGGGGCTGGAGTCAGAGGTGGAGCTGAAGTCAGAGACTGGTGTGGAGCTAAAGTCAGAGGTAGAGCTGAAGTCAGGGTTGGAGGTGGAGCTGAAGTCAGAGACTGGTGTGGAGCTGGAGGCGGAGCTGAAGGCATAGGCAGAGCAGGTCTGGAGCTGGAGGAAGAGTCAAAGGCGGAAGTGGGGCTGAAGTCAGAGGCAGAGCTGGAGGCGGAGCTGAAGTCAGAGGCAGAGCTGGAGGCGGTGCTGAAGTCAGAGGTGGAGCTGAAGTCAGAGGCAGAGCTGGTGGTGGAGTCAGAGAATGCTCCATTAAACCATATAGTGTACATTCCTTCCCTGCAACACTAGTGAAGTCTTCATGGTATAGTGGATAGTGCTCTGGACTCTCACCCCAGCGACCCGAGTTCAAATCCCGGCTGAAGTCAGAGGCAGAGATTGTGTAGAGCTGGAGTCAGAGGCAGAAATGAAGTCAGAGGTAGAGCTGGTGTGGAGCTGAAGTCAGAGGCGGAGATGAAATTGGAGTCAGATGCAAAGCTGGTGTGGGGCTGGAGTCAGAGGTGGAGCTGAAGTGAGACTGGTGTGGAGCTGGAGTCAGAGGTAGAGCTGAAGTCAGGGTTGGAGGTGGAGCTGAAGTCGGAGACTGGTGTGGAGCTGGAGGCGGAACTGAAGGCAGAGGCAGAGCAGGTCTGGAGCTGGAGGCAGAGTCAAAGGCGGAAGTGGGGCTGAAGTCAGAGGCAGAGCTGGAGGCGGAGCTGAAGTCAGAGGCAGAGCTGGAGGCGGTGCTGAAGTCAGAGGTGGAGCTGAAGTCAGAGGCAGAGCTGGTGGTGGAGTCAGAGAATGCTCCATTAAACCATATAGTGTACATTCCTTCCCTGCAACACTAGTGAAGTCTTCATGGTATAGTGGGTAGTGCTCTGGACTCTCACCCCAGCGACCCGAGTTCAAATCCCGGTGGGACCAAAGAAAATATGTCATCATGGAAAAGGCGTTGGTGGCGGAGCTGGAGCTGTAGGCGGAGCTGAAGTCAGAGGCGGACGTGAAGTCAGAGGCAGATTTGGTGTGGTGCCGAAATTGAAGGCGGGCTGAAGTCAGTGGCAGAGATGGTGTGGAGCTGGAGTTGGAGGAGAAGTTGTAGTCAGAGATGGAACTGAAGTTGTGGAGTCAGAGGCAGAAATGAACTCAGAGGTAGAGCTGGTGTGGAGCTGAAGTCAGAGGCGGAGATGAAGTTGGAGTCAGATGCAAAGCTGGTGTGGGGCTGGAGTCAGAGGTGGAGCTGAAGTCAGAGACTGGTGTGGAGCTAAAGTCAGAGGTAGAGCTGAAGTCAGGGTTGGAGGTGGAGCTGAAGTCAGAGACTGGTGTGGAGCTGGAGGCGGAGCTGAAGGCATAGGCAGAGCAGGTCTGGAGCTGGAGGAAGAGTCAAAGGCGGAAGTGGGGCTGAAGTCAGAGGCAGAGCTGGAGGCGGAGCTGAAGTCAGAGGCAGAGCTGGAGGCGGTGCTGAAGTCAGAGGTGGAGCTGAAGTCAGAGGCAGAGCTGGTGGTGGAGTCAGAGAATGCTCCATTAAACCATATAGTGTACATTCCTTCCCTGCAACACTAGTGAAGTCTTCATGGTATAGTGGATAGTGCTCTGGACTCTCACCCCAGCGACCCGAGTTCAAATCCCGGCTGAAGTCAGAGGCAGAGATTGTGTAGAGCTGGAGTCAGAGGCAGAAATGAAGTCAGAGGTAGAGCTGGTGTGGAGCTGAAGTCAGAGGCGGAGATGAAATTGGAGTCAGATGCAAAGCTGGTGTGGGGCTGGAGTCAGAGGTGGAGCTGAAGTGAGACTGGTGTGGAGCTGGAGTCAGAGGTAGAGCTGAAGTCAGGGTTGGAGGTGGAGCTGAAGTCGGAGACTGGTGTGGAGCTGGAGGCGGAACTGAAGGCAGAGGCAGAGCAGGTCTGGAGCTGGAGGCAGAGTCAAAGGCGGAAGTGGGGCTGAAGTCAGAGGCAGAGCTGGAGGCGGAGCTGAATTCATAGGCAGAGCTGGAGGCGGTGCTGAAGTCAGAGGTGGAGCTGAAGTCAGAGGCAGAGCTGGTGGTGGAGTCAGAGAATGCTCCATTAAACCATATAGTGTACATTCCTTCCCTGCAACACTAGTGAAGTCTTAATGGTATAGTGGATAGTGCTCTGGACTCTCACCCCAGCGACCCGAGTTCAAATCCCGGCTGAAGTCAGAGGCAGAGATGGTACAGAGCTGGAGTCAGAGGCAGAAATGAAGTCAGAGGTAGAGCTGGTGTGGAGCTGAAGTCAGAGGCGGAGATGAAATTGGAGTCAGATGCAAAGCTGGTGTGGGGCTGGAGTCAGAGGTGGAGCTGAAGTGAGACTGGTGTGGAGCTGGAGTCAGAGGTAGAGCTGAAGTCAGGGTTGGAGGTGGAGCTGAAGTCGGAGACTGGTGTGGAGCTGGAGGCGGAGCTGAAGGCAGAGGCAGAGCAGGTCTGGAGCTGGAGGCAGAGTCAAAGGCGGAAGTGGGGTTGAAGTCAGAGGCAGAGCTGGAGGCGGAGCTGAAGTCAGAGGCACAGCTGGAGGCGGTGCTGAAGTCAGAGGTGGAGCTAAAGTCAGAGGCAGAGCTGGTGGTGGAGTCAGAGAATGCTCCATTAAACCATATAGTGTACATTCCTTCCCTGCAACACTAGTGAAGTCTTCATGGTATAGTGGATAGTGCTCTGGACTCTCACCCCAGCGACCCGAGTTCAAATCCCGGTGGGACCAAAGAAAATATGTCATCATGGAAAAGGTGTTGGAGGCGGAGCTGGAGCTGTAGGCGGAGCTGAAGTCAGAGGCGGACCTGAAGTCAGAGGCAGATTTGGTGTGGCGCCGGAATTGGAAGCGGAGCTGAAGTCAGTGGCAGAGATGGTGTGGAACTGGAGTTGGAGGAGGAGCTGTAGTGTGAGATGGAACTGAAGGTGGAGCTGAAGTCAGAGGTGGAGCTGAAGTCAGAAACTGGTGTTGAGCTGGCGGCGGAGTTGGAGGCGGAAGTGGGGCTGAAGTCAGAGGCAGAGATGGTGTAGAGCTGGAGTCAGAGGCAGAAATGAAGTCAGAGGTAGAGCTGGTGTGGAGCTGAAGTCTGAGGCGGAGAAGAAGTTGGAGTCAGATGCAAAGCTGGTGTGGGGCTGGAGTCAGAGGTGGAGCTGAAGTGAGACTGGTGTGGAGCTGGAGTCAGAGGTAGAGCTGAAGTCAGGGTTGGAGGTGGAGCTGAAGCTGGAGGCGGAGCTGAAGGCAGAGGCAGAGCAGGTCTGGAGCTGGAGGCAGAGTCAAAGGCGGAAGTGGGGTTGAAGTCAGAGGCAGAGCTGGAGGCGGTGCTGAAGTCAGAGGTGGAGCTAAAGTCAGAGGCAGAGCTGGTGGTGGATTCAGAGAATGCTCCATTAAACCATATAGTGTACATTCCTTCCCTGAAACACTAGTGAAGTCTTCATGGTATAGTGGATAGTGCTCTGGACTCTCACCCCAGCGACCCGAGTTCAAATCCCGGTGGGACCAAAGAAAATATGTCATCATGGAAAAGGCGTTGGTGGCGGAGCTGGAGCTGTAGGCGGAGCTGAAGTCAGAGGCTGAGCTGAAGTCAGAGGCGGATTTGGTGTGGTGCCGAAATTGGAGGCGGAGCTGAAATCAGTGGCAGAGATGGTGTGGAGCTGGAGTTGGAGGAGGAGCTGTAGTCAGAGATGGAACTGAAGTTGAAGTCAGATGCAGAACTGGTGTGGAACTGGAGTCAGAGGTGGAGCTGAAGTCAGAAACTGGTGTGGAGCTGGCGGCGGAGTTGGAGGCGGAATTGGGGCTGAAGTAAGAGGCAGAGATGGTGTAGAGCTGGAGTCAGAGGCAGAAATGAAGTCAGAGGTAGACCTGGTGTGGAGCTGAAGTCAGAGGCGGAGATGAAGTTGGAGTCAGATGCAAAGCTGGTGTGGGGCTGGAGTCAGAGGTGGAGCTGAAGTGAGACTGGTGTGGAGCTGGAGTCAGAGGTAGAGCTGAAGTCAGGGTTGGAGGTGGAGCTGAAGTCGGAGATTGGTGTGGAGCTGGAGGCGGAGCTGAAGGCAGAGCAGGTCTGGAGCTGGAAGCAGAGTCAAAGGCGGAAGTGGGGCTGAAGTCAGAGGCAGAGATGGTGTAGAGCTGGAGTCAGAGGCAGAAATGAAGTCAGAGGTAGAGCTGGTGTGGAGCTGAAGTCTGAGGCGGAGATGAAGTTGGAGTCAGATGCAAAGCTGGTGTGGGGCTGGAGTCAGAGGTGGAGCTGAAGTGAGACTGGTGTGGAGCTGGAGTCAGAGGTAGAGCTGAAGTCAGGGTTGGAGGTGGAGCTGAAGCTGGAGGCGGAGCTGAAGGCAGAGGCAGAGCAGGTCTGGAGCTGGAGGCAGAGTCAAAGGCGGAAGTGGGGTTGAAGTCAGAGGCAGAGCTGGAGGCGGTGCTGAAGTCAGAGGTGGAGCTAAAGTCAGAGGCAGAGCTGGTGGTGGAGTCAGAGAATGCTCCATTAAACCATATAGTGTACATTCCTTCCCTGCAACACTAGTGAAGTCTTCATGGTATAGTGGATAGTGCTCTGGACTCTCACCCCAGCGACCCGAGTTCAAATCCCGGTGGGACCAAAGAAAATATGTCATCATGGAAAAGGCGTTGGTGGCGGAGCTGGAGCTGTAGGCGGAGCTGAAGTCAGAGGCTGAGTTGAAGTCAGAGGCGGATTTGGTGTGGTGCCGAAATTGGAGGCGGAGCTGAAATCAGTGGCAGAGATGGTGTGGAGCTGGAGTTGGAGGAGGAGCTGTAGTCAGAGATGGAACTGAAGTTGAAGTCAGATGCAGAACTGGTGTGGAACTGGAGTCAGAAACTGGTGTGGAGCTGGCGGCGGAGTTGGAGGCGGAATTGGGGCTGAAGTAAGAGGCAGAGATGGTGTAGAGCTGGAGTCAGAGGCAGAAATGAAGTCAGAGGTAGAGCTGGTGTGGAGCTGAAGTCAGAGGCGGAGATGAAGTTGGAGTCAGATGCAAAGCTGGTGTGGGGCTGGAGTCAGAGGTGGAGCTGAAGTGAGACTGGTGTGGAGCTGGAGTCAGAGGTAGAGCTGAAGTCAGGGTTGGAGGTGGAGCTGAAGTCGGAGATTGGTGTGGAGCTGGAGGCGGAGCTGAAGGCAGAGCAGGTCTGGAGCTGGAAGCAGAGTCAAAGGCGGAAGTGGGGCTGAAGTCAGAGGCAGAGCTGGAGGCGGAGCTGAAGTCAGAGGCAGAGCTGGAGGCGGTGCTGAAGTCAGAGGTGGAGCTGAAGTCAGAGGCAGAGCTGGTGGTGGAGTCAGAGAATGCTCCATTAAACCATATAGTGTACATTCCTTCCCTGCAACACTAGTGAAGTCTTCATGGTATAGTGGATAGTGCTTTGGACTCTCACCCCAGCGACCCGAGTTCAAATCCCGGTGGGACCAAAGAATATATATCATCATGGAAAAGGCGTTGGTGGCGGAGCTGGAGCTGTAGGCGGAGCTGAAGTCAGAGGCGGAGCTGAAGTCAGAGGCAGATTTGGTGTGGTGCCGAAATTGAAGGCGGAGCTGAAGTCAGTGGCAGAGATGGTGTGGCGCTGGAGTTGGAGGAGAAGCTGTAGTCAGAGATGGAACTGAAGTTGTGGTCAGATGCAGAACTGGTGTGGAGCTGGAGTCAGAGGCGGAGAAACTGGTGTGGAGCTGGCGGCGGAGTTGGAGGCGGAAGTGGGGCTGAAGTCAGAGGCAGAGATGGTGTAGAGCTGGAGTCAGAGGCAGAAATGAAGTCACAGGTAGAGCTGGTGTGGAGCTGAAGTCAGAGGCGGAGATGAAGTAGGAGTCAGATGCAAAGCTGGTGTGGGGCTGGAGTTGGAGGCAGAGCTGGTGTGGAGCTGAAATCAGAGGTGGAGCTGAAGTCAGGGACTGGTGTGGAGCTGGAGTCAGAGAGAGCTGAAGTCAGGGTTGGAGGTGGAGCTGAAGTCGGAGACTGGTGTGGAGCTGGATGCGGAGCTGAAGGCAGAGGCGGAGATGAAATTGGAGTCAGATGCAAAGCTGGTGTGAGGCAGAGGCAGAGCAGGTCTGGAGCTGGAGGCAGAGTCAAAGGCGGAAGTGGGGCTGAAGTCAGAGGCAGAGCTGGAGGCGGAGCTGAAGTCAGAGGCAGAGCTGGAGGCGGTGCTGAAGTCAGAGGTGGAGCTGAAGTCAGAGGCAGAGCTGGTGGTGGAGTCAGAGAATGCTCCATTAAACCATATAGTGTACATTCCTTCCCTGCAACACTAGTGAAGTCTTCATGGTATAGTGGATAGTGCTCTGGACTCTCACCCCAGCGACCCGAGTTCAAATCCCGGTGGGACCAAAGAAAATATGTCATCATGGAAAAGGCGTTGGTGGCGGAGCTGGAGCTGTAGGCGGAGCTGAAGTCAGAGGCGGAGCTGAAGTCAGAGGCAGATTTGGTGTGGTGCCGAAATTGAAGGCGGAGCTGAAGTCAGTGGCAGAGATGGTGTGGAGCTGGAGTTGGAGGAGAAGCTGTTGTCAGAGATGGAACTGAAGTTGTGGTCAGATGCAGAACTGGTGTGGAGCTGGAGTCAGAGGCGGAGCTGAAGTCAGAAACTGGTGTGGAGCTGGCGGCGGAGTTGGAGGCGGAAGTGGGGCTGAAGTCAGAGGCAGAGATGGTGAAGAGCTGGAGTCAGAGGCAGAAATGAAGTCAGAGGTAGAGCTGGTGTGGATCTGAAGTCAGAGGTGGAGATGAAGTTGGAGTCAGATGCAAAGCTGGTGTGGGGCTGGAGTCAGAGGTGGAGCTGAAGTCAGAGACTGGTGTGGAGCTGGAGTCAGAGGTAGAGCTGAAGTCAGGGTTGGAGGTGGAGCTGAAGTCAGAGACTGGTGTGGAGCTGGAGGCGGAGCTGGAGGCACAGTCAAAGGCGGAAGTGGGGCTGAAGTCAGAGGCGGAGCTGAAGTCAGAGGCAGAGCCGGAGGCGGTGCTGAAGTCAGAGGTGGAGCTGAAGTCAGAGGCAGAGCTGGTGGTGGAGTCAGAGAATGCTCCATTAAACCATATAGTGTACATTCCTTCCCTGCAACACTAGTGATGTCTTCATGGTATAGTGGATAGTGCTCTGGACTCTCACCCCAGCGACCCGAGTTCAAATCCCGGTGGGACCAAAGAAAATATGTCATCATGGAAAAGGCGTTGGTGGCGGAGCTGGAGCTGTAGGCGGAGCTGAAGTCAGAGGCGGAGCTGAAGTCAGAGGCAGATTTGGTGTGGCGCCGGAATTGTAAGCGGAGCTGAAGTCAGTGGCAGAGATGGTGTGGAACTGGAGTTGGAGGAGGAGCTGTAGTGTGAGATGGAACTGAAGTTGTGGTCAGATGCAGAACTGGTGTGGAGCTGGAGTCAGAGGCGGAGCTGAAGTCAGAAACTGGTGTGGAGCTGGCGGCGAAGTTGGAGGCGGAAGTGGGGCTGAAGTCAGAGGCAGAGATGGTGAAGAGCTGGAGTCAGAGGCAGAAATGAAGTCAGAGGTAGAGCTGGTGTGGATCTGAAGTCAGAGGTGGAGATGAAATTGGAGTCAGATGCAAAGCTGGTGTGGGGCTGGAGTCAGAGGTGGAGCTGAAGTCAGAGACTGGTGTGGAGCTGGAGTCAGAGGTAGAGCTGAAGTCAGGGTTGGAGGTGGAACTGAAGTCAGAGACTGGTGTGGAGCTGGAGGCGGAGCTGAAGGCAGAGGCAGAGGAGGTCTGGAGCTGGAGGCACAGTCAAAGGCGGAAGTGGGGCTGAAGTCAGAGGCGGAGCTGAAGTCAGAGGCAGAGCCGGAGGCGGTGCTGAAGTCAGAGGTGGAGCTGAAGTCAGAGGCAGAGCTGGTGGTGGAGTCAGAGAATGCTCCATTAAACCATATAGTGTACATTCCTTCCCTGCAACACTAGTGAAGTCTTCATGGTATAGTGGATAGTGCTCTGGACTCTCACCCCAGCGACCCGAGTTCAAATCCCGTTGGGACCAAAGAAAATATGTCATCATGGAAAAGGCGTTGGTGGCGGAGCTTGAGCTGTAGGCGGAGCTGAAGTCAGAGGCGGAGCTGAAGTCAGAGGCAGATTTGGTGTGGTGCCAAAATTGAAGGCGGAGCTGAAGTCAGTGGCAGAGATGGTGTGGAGCTGGAGTTGGAGGAGAAGCTGTTGTCAGAGATGGAACTGAAGTTGTGGTCAGATGCAGAACTGGTGTGGAGCTGGAGTCAGAGGCGGAGCTGAAGTCAGAAACTGGTGTGGAGCTGGCGGCGGAGTTGGAGGCGGAAGTGGGGCTGAAGTCAGAGGCAGAGATGGTGAAGAGCTGAAGTCAGAGGCAGAAATGAAGTCATAGGTAGAGCTGGTGTGGAACTGAAGTCAGAGGCGGAGATGAAGTTGGAGTCAGATGCAAAGCTGGTGTGGGGCTGGAGTCAGAGGTGGAGCTGAAGTCAGAGACTGGTGTGGAGCTGGAGTCAGAGGTAGAGCTGAAGTCAGGGTTGGAGGTGGAGCTGAAGTCAGAGACTGCTGCGGAGCTGAAGGCAGAGGCAGAGGAGGTCTGGAGCTGGAGGCACAGTCAAAGGCGGAAGTGGGGCTGAAGTCAGAGGCAGAGATGGAGGCGGAGCTGAAGTCAGAGGCAGAGCCGGAGGCGGTGCTGAAGTCAGAGGTGGAGCTGAAGTCAGAGGCAGAGCTGGTGGTGGAGTCAGAGAATGCTCCATTAAACCATACAGTGTACATTCCTTCCCTGCAACACTAGTGAAGTCTTCATGGTATAGTGGATAGTGCTCTGGACTCTCACCCCAGCGACCCGAGTTCAAATCCCGTTGGGACCAAAGAAAATATGTCATCATAAAAAAGGCGTTGGTGGCGGAGCTTGAGCTGTAGGCGGAGCTGAAGTCAGAGGCGGAGCTGAAGTCAGAGGCAGATTTGGTGTGGTGCCGAAATTGAAGGCGGAGCTGAAGTCAGTGGCAGAGATGGTGTGGAGCTGGAGTTGGAGGAGAAGCTGTTGTCAGAGATGGAACTGAAGTTGTGGTCAGATGCAGAACTGGTGTGGAGCTGGAGTCAGAGGCGGAGCTGAAGTCAGAAACTGGTGTGGAGCTGGCGGCGGAGTTGGAGGCGGAAGTGGGGCTGAAGTCAGAGGCAGAGATGGTGAAGAGCTGGAGTCAGAGGCAGAAATGAAGTCAGAGGTAGAGCTGGTGTGGATCTGAAGTCAGAGGTGGAGATGAAGTTGGAGTCAGATGCAAAGCTGGTGTGGGGCTGGAGTCAGAGGTGGAGCTGAAGTCAGAGACTGGTGTGGAGCTGGAGTCAGAGGTAGAGCTGAAGTCAGGGTTGGAGGTGGAGCTGAAGTCAGAGACTGGTGTGGAGCTGGAGGCGGAGCTGAAGGCAGAGGCAGAGGAGGTCTGGAGCTGGAGGCACAGTCAAAGGCGGAAGTGGGGCTGAAGTCAGAGGCGGAGCTGAAGTCAGAGGCAGAGCCGGAGGCGGTGCTGAAGTCAGAGGTGGAGCTGAAGTCAGAGGCAGAGCTGGTGGTGGAGTCAGAGAATGCTCCATTAAACCATATAGTGTACATTCCTTCCCTGCAACACTAGTGAAGTCTTCATGGTATAGTGGATAGTGCTCTGGACTCTCACCCCAGCGACCCGAGTTCAAATCCCGGTGGGACCAAAGAAAATATGTCATCATGGAAAAGGCGTTGGTGGCGGAGCTGGAGCTGTAGGCGGAGCTGAAGTCAGAGGCGGAGCTGAAGTCAGAGGCAGATTTGTTGTGGCGCCGGAATTGGAAGCGGAGCTGAAGTCAGTGGCAGAGATGGTGTGGAACTGGAGTTGGAGGAGGAGCTGTAGTGTGAGATGGAACTGAAGTTGAAGTCAGATGCAGAACTAGTGTGGAGCTGGAGTCAGAGGTGGAGCTGAAGTCAGAAACTGGTGTGGAGCTGGCGGCGGAGTTGGAGGCGGAAGTGGGGCTGAAGTCAGAGGCAGAGATGGTGTAGAGCTGGAGTCAGAGGCAGAAATGAAGTCAGAGGTAGAGCTGGTGTGGAGCTGAAGTCAGAGGCGGAGATGAAATTGGAGTCAGATGCAAAGCTGGTGTGAGGCAGAGGCAGAGCAGGTCTGGAGCTGGAGGCAGAGTCAAAGGCGGAAGTGGGGCTGAAGTCAGAGGCAGAGCTGGAGGCGGAGCTGAAGTCAGAGGCAGATTTGTTGTGGCGCCGGAATTGGAAGCGGAGCTGAAGTCAGTGGCAGAGATGGTGTGGAACTGGAGTTGGAGGAGGAGCTGTAGTGTGAGATGGAACTGAAGTTGAAGTCAGATGCAGAACTGGTGTGGAGCTGGAGTCAGAGGTGGAGCTGAAGTCAGAAACTGGTGTGGAGCTGGCGGCGGAGTTGGAGGCGGAAGTGGGGCTGAAGTCAGAGGCAGAGATGGTGAAGAGCTGGAGTCAGAGGCAGAAATGAAGTCAGAGGTAGAGCTGGTGTGGATCTGAAGTCAGAGGTGGAGATGAAATTGGAGTCAGATGCAAAGCTGGTGTGGGGCTGGAGTCAGAGGTGGAGCTGAAGTCAGAGACTGGTGTGGAGCTGGAGTCAGAGGTAGAGCTGAAGTCAGGGTTGGAGGTGGAACTGAAGTCAGAGACTGGTGTGGAGCTGGAGGCGGAGCTGAAGGCAGAGGCAGAGGAGGTCTGGAGCTGGAGGCACAGTCAAAGGCGGAAGTGGGGCTGAAGTCAGAGGCGGAGCTGAAGTCAGAGGCAGAGCCGGAGGCGGTGCTGAAGTCAGAGGTGGAGCTGAAGTCAGAGGCAGAGCTGGTGGTGGAGTCAGAGAATGCTCCATTAAACCATATAGTGTACATTCCTTCCCTGCAACACTAGTGAAGTCTTCATGGTATAGTGGATAGTGCTCTGGACTCTCACCCCAGATGGTGTAGAGCTGGAGTCAGAGGCAGAAATGAAGTCAGAGGTAGAGCTGGTGTGGAGCTGAAGTCAGAGGCGGAGATGAAGTTGGAGTCAGATGCAAAGCTGGTGTGGGGCTGGAGTCAGAGGTGGAGCTGAAGTGAGACTGGTGTGGAGCTGGAGTCAGAGGTAGAGCTGAAGTCAGGGTTGGAGGTGGAGCTGAAGTCGGAGATTGGTGTGGAGCTGGAGGCGGAGCTGAAGGCAGAGCAGGTCTGGAGCTGGAAGCAGAGTCAAAGGCGGAAGTGGGGCTGAAGTCAGAGGCAGAGCTGGAGGCGGAGCTGAAGTCAGAGGCAGAGCTGGAGGCGGTGCTGAAGTCAGAGGTGGAGCTGAAGTCAGAGGCAGAGCTGGTGGTGGAGTCAGAGAATGCTCCATTAAACCATATAGTGTACATTCCTTCCCTGCAACACTAGTGAAGTCTTCATGGTATAGTGGATAGTGCTTTGGACTCTCACCCCAGCGACCCGAGTTCAAATCCCGGTGGGACCAAAGAATATATATCATCATGGAAAAGGCGTTGGTGGCGGAGCTGGAGCTGTAGGCGGAGCTGAAGTCAGAGGCGGAGCTGAAGTCAGAGGCAGATTTGGTGTGGTGCCGAAATTGAAGGCGGAGCTGAAGTCAGTGGCAGAGATGGTGTGGCGCTGGAGTTGGAGGAGAAGCTGTAGTCAGAGATGGAACTGAAGTTGTGGTCAGATGCAGAACTGGTGTGGAGCTGGAGTCAGAGGCGGAGAAACTGGTGTGGAGCTGGCGGCGGAGTTGGAGGCGGAAGTGGGGCTGAAGTCAGAGGCAGAGATGGTGTAGAGCTGGAGTCAGAGGCAGAAATGAAGTCAGAGGTAGAGCTGGTGTGGAGCTGAAGTCAGAGGCGGAGATGAAGTAGGAGTCAGATGCAAAGCTGGTGTGGGGCTGGAGTTGGAGGCAGAGCTGGTGTGGAGCTGAAATCAGAGGTGGAGCTGAAGTCAGGGACTGGTGTGGAGCTGGAGTCAGAGAGAGCTGAAGTCAGGGTTGGAGGTGGAGCTGAAGTCGGAGACTGGTGTGGAGCTGGATGCGGAGCTGAAGGCAGAGGCGGAGATGAAATTGGAGTCAGATGCAAAGCTGGTGTGAGGCAGAGGCAGAGCAGGTCTGGAGCTGGAGGCAGAGTCAAAGGCGGAAGTGGGGCTGAAGTCAGAGGCAGAGCTGGAGGCGGAGCTGAAGTCAGAGGCAGAGCTGGAGGCGGTGCTGAAGTCAGAGGTGGAGCTGAAGTCAGAGGCAGAGCTGGTGGTGGAGTCAGAGAATGCTCCATTAAACCATATAGTGTACATTCCTTCCCTGCAACACTAGTGAAGTCTTCATGGTATAGTGGATAGTGCTCTGGACTCTCACCCCAGCGACCCGAGTTCAAATCCCGGTGGGACCAAAGAAAATATGTCATCATGGAAAAGGCGTTGGTGGCGGAGCTGGAGCTGTAGGCGGAGCTGAAGTCAGAGGCGGAGCTGAAGTCAGAGGCAGATTTGGTGTGGTGCCGAAATTGAAGGCGGAGCTGAAGTCAGTGGCAGAGATGGTGTGGAGCTGGAGTTGGAGGAGAAGCTGTTGTCAGAGATGGAACTGAAGTTGTGGTCAGATGCAGAACTGGTGTGGAGCTGGAGTCAGAGGCGGAGCTGAAGTCAGAAACTGGTGTGGAGCTGGCGGCGGAGTTGGAGGCGGAAGTGGGGCTGAAGTCAGAGGCAGAGATGGTGAAGAGCTGGAGTCAGAGGCAGAAATGAAGTCAGAGGTAGAGCTGGTGTGGATCTGAAGTCAGAGGTGGAGATGAAGTTGGAGTCAGATGCAAAGCTGGTGTGGGGCTGGAGTCAGAGGTGGAGCTGAAGTCAGAGACTGGTGTGGAGCTGGAGTCAGAGGTAGAGCTGAAGTCAGGGTTGGAGGTGGAGCTGAAGTCAGAGACTGGTGTGGAGCTGGAGGCGGAGCTGGAGGCACAGTCAAAGGCGGAAGTGGGGCTGAAGTCAGAGGCGGAGCTGAAGTCAGAGGCAGAGCCGGAGGCGGTGCTGAAGTCAGAGGTGGAGCTGAAGTCAGAGGCAGAGCTGGTGGTGGAGTCAGAGAATGCTCCATTAAACCATATAGTGTACATTCCTTCCCTGCAACACTAGTGAAGTCTTCATGGTATAGTGGATAGTGCTCTGGACTCTCACCCCAGCGACCCGAGTTCAAATCCCGGTGGGACCAAAGAAAATATGTCATCATGGAAAAGGCGTTGGTGGCGGAGCTGGAGCTGTAGGCGGAGCTGAAGTCAGAGGCGGAGCTGAAGTCAGAGGCAGATTTGGTGTGGCGCCGGAATTGTAAGCGGAGCTGAAGTCAGTGGCAGAGATGGTGTGGAACTGGAGTTGGAGGAGGAGCTGTAGTGTGAGATGGAACTGAAGTTGTGGTCAGATGCAGAACTGGTGTGGAGCTGGAGTCAGAGGCGGAGCTGAAGTCAGAAACTGGTGTGGAGCTGGCGGCGAAGTTGGAGGCGGAAGTGGGGCTGAAGTCAGAGGCAGAGATGGTGAAGAGCTGGAGTCAGAGGCAGAAATGAAGTCAGAGGTAGAGCTGGTGTGGATCTGAAGTCAGAGGTGGAGATGAAATTGGAGTCAGATGCAAAGCTGGTGTGGGGCTGGAGTCAGAGGTGGAGCTGAAGTCAGAGACTGGTGTGGAGCTGGAGTCAGAGGTAGAGCTGAAGTCAGGGTTGGAGGTGGAACTGAAGTCAGAGACTGGTGTGGAGCTGGAGGCGGAGCTGAAGGCAGAGGCAGAGGAGGTCTGGAGCTGGAGGCACAGTCAAAGGCGGAAGTGGGGCTGAAGTCAGAGGCGGAGCTGAAGTCAGAGGCAGAGCCGGAGGCGGTGCTGAAGTCAGAGGTGGAGCTGAAGTCAGAGGCAGAGCTGGTGGTGGAGTCAGAGAATGCTCCATTAAACCATATAGTGTACATTCCTTCCCTGCAACACTAGTGAAGTCTTCATGGTATAGTGGATAGTGCTCTGGACTCTCACCCCAGCGACCCGAGTTCAAATCCCGTTGGGACCAAAGAAAATATGTCATCATGGAAAAGGCGTTGGTGGCGGAGCTTGAGCTGTAGGCGGAGCTGAAGTCAGAGGCGGAGCTGAAGTCAGAGGCAGATTTGGTGTGGTGCCAAAATTGAAGGCGGAGCTGAAGTCAGTGGCAGAGATGGTGTGGAGCTGGAGTTGGAGGAGAAGCTGTTGTCAGAGATGGAACTGAAGTTGTGGTCAGATGCAGAACTGGTGTGGAGCTGGAGTCAGAGGCGGAGCTGAAGTCAGAAACTGGTGTGGAGCTGGCGGCGGAGTTGGAGGCGGAAGTGGGGCTGAAGTCAGAGGCAGAGATGGTGAAGAGCTGAAGTCAGAGGCAGAAATGAAGTCATAGGTAGAGCTGGTGTGGAACTGAAGTCAGAGGCGGAGATGAAGTTGGAGTCAGATGCAAAGCTGGTGTGGGGCTGGAGTCAGAGGTGGAGCTGAAGTCAGAGACTGGTGTGGAGCTGGAGTCAGAGGTAGAGCTGAAGTCAGGGTTGGAGGTGGAGCTGAAGTCAGAGACTGCTGTGGAGCTGGAGGCGGAGCTGAAGGCAGAGGCAGAGGAGGTCTGGAGCTGGAGGCACAGTCAAAGGCGGAAGTGGGGCTGAAGTCAGAGGCAGAGATGGAGGCGGAGCTGAAGTCAGAGGCAGAGCCGGAGGCGGTGCTGAAGTCAGAGGTGGAGCTGAAGTCAGAGGCAGAGCTGGTGGTGGAGTCAGAGAATGCTCCATTAAACCATACAGTGTACATTCCTTCCCTGCAACACTAGTGAAGTCTTCATGGTATAGTGGATAGTGCTCTGGACTCTCACCCCAGCGACCCGAGTTCAAATCCCGTTGGGACCAAAGAAAATATGTCATCATAAAAAAGGCGTTGGTGGCGGAGCTTGAGCTGTAGGCGGAGCTGAAGTCAGAGGCGGAGCTGAAGTCAGAGGCAGATTTGGTGTGGTGCCGAAATTGAAGGCGGAGCTGAAGTCAGTGGCAGAGATGGTGTGGAGCTGGAGTTGGAGGAGAAGCTGTTGTCAGAGATGGAACTGAAGTTGTGGTCAGATGCAGAACTGGTGTGGAGCTGGAGTCAGAGGCGGAGCTGAAGTCAGAAACTGGTGTGGAGCTGGCGGCGGAGTTGGAGGCGGAAGTGGGGCTGAAGTCAGAGGCAGAGATGGTGAAGAGCTGGAGTCAGAGGCAGAAATGAAGTCAGAGGTAGAGCTGGTGTGGATCTGAAGTCAGAGGTGGAGATGAAGTTGGAGTCAGATGCAAAGCTGGTGTGGGGCTGGAGTCAGAGGTGGAGCTGAAGTCAGAGACTGGTGTGGAGCTGGAGTCAGAGGTAGAGCTGAAGTCAGGGTTGGAGGTGGAGCTGAAGTCAGAGACTGGTGTGGAGCTGGAGGCGGAGCTGAAGGCAGAGGCAGAGGAGGTCTGGAGCTGGAGGCACAGTCAAAGGCGGAAGTGGGGCTGAAGTCAGAGGCGGAGCTGAAGTCAGAGGCAGAGCCGGAGGCGGTGCTGAAGTCAGAGGTGGAGCTGAAGTCAGAGGCAGAGCTGGTGGTGGAGTCAGAGAATGCTCCATTAAACCATATAGTGTACATTCCTTCCCTGCAACACTAGTGAAGTCTTCATGGTATAGTGGATAGTGCTCTGGACTCTCACCCCAGCGACCCGAGTTCAAATCCCGGTGGGACCAAAGAAAATATGTCATCATGGAAAAGGCGTTGGTGGCGGAGCTGGAGCTGTAGGCGGAGCTGAAGTCAGAGGCGGAGCTGAAGTCAGAGGCAGATTTGTTGTGGCGCCGGAATTGGAAGCGGAGCTGAAGTCAGTGGCAGAGATGGTGTGGAACTGGAGTTGGAGGAGGAGCTGTAGTGTGAGATGGAACTGAAGTTGAAGTCAGATGCAGAACTAGTGTGGAGCTGGAGTCAGAGGTGGAGCTGAAGTCAGAAACTGGTGTGGAGCTGGCGGCGGAGTTGGAGGCGGAAGTGGGGCTGAAGTCAGAGGCAGAGATGGTGTAGAGCTGGAGTCAGAGGCAGAAATGAAGTCAGAGGTAGAGCTGGTGTGGAGCTGAAGTCAGAGGCGGAGATGAAATTGGAGTCAGATGCAAAGCTGGTGTGAGGCAGAGGCAGAGCAGGTCTGGAGCTGGAGGCAGAGTCAAAGGCGGAAGTGGGGCTGAAGTCAGAGGCAGAGCTGGAGGCGGAGCTGAAGTCAGAGGCAGATTTGTTGTGGCGCCGGAATTGGAAGCGGAGCTGAAGTCAGTGGCAGAGATGGTGTGGAACTGGAGTTGGAGGAGGAGCTGTAGTGTGAGATGGAACTGAAGTTGAAGTCAGATGCAGAACTGGTGTGGAGCTGGAGTCAGAGGTGGAGCTGAAGTCAGAAACTGGTGTGGAGCTGGCGGCGGAGTTGGAGGCGGAAGTGGGGCTGAAGTCAGAGGCAGAGATGGTGAAGAGCTGGAGTCAGAGGCAGAAATGAAGTCAGAGGTAGAGCTGGTGTGGATCTGAAGTCAGAGGTGGAGATGAAATTGGAGTCAGATGCAAAGCTGGTGTGGGGCTGGAGTCAGAGGTGGAGCTGAAGTCAGAGACTGGTGTGGAGCTGGAGTCAGAGGTAGAGCTGAAGTCAGGGTTGGAGGTGGAACTGAAGTCAGAGACTGGTGTGGAGCTGGAGGCGGAGCTGAAGGCAGAGGCAGAGGAGGTCTGGAGCTGGAGGCACAGTCAAAGGCGGAAGTGGGGCTGAAGTCAGAGGCGGAGCTGAAGTCAGAGGCAGAGCCGGAGGCGGTGCTGAAGTCAGAGGTGGAGCTGAAGTCAGAGGCAGAGCTGGTGGTGGAGTCAGAGAATGCTCCATTAAACCATATAGTGTACATTCCTTCCCTGCAACACTAGTGAAGTCTTCATGGTATAGTGGATAGTGCTCTGGACTCTCACCCCAGATGGTGTAGAGCTGGAGTCAGAGGCAGAAATGAAGTCAGAGGTAGAGCTGGTGTGGAGCTGAAGTCAGAGGCGGAGATGAAGTTGGAGTCAGATGCAAAGCTGGTGTGGGGCTGGAGTCAGAGGTGGAGCTGAAGTGAGACTGGTGTGGAGCTGGAGTCAGAGGTAGAGCTGAAGTCAGGGTTGGAGGTGGAGCTGAAGTCGGAGATTGGTGTGGAGCTGGAGGCGGAGCTGAAGGCAGAGCAGGTCTGGAGCTGGAAGCAGAGTCAAAGGCGGAAGTGGGGCTGAAGTCAGAGGCAGAGCTGGAGGCGGAGCTGAAGTCAGAGGCAGAGCTGGAGGCGGTGCTGAAGTCAGAGGTGGAGCTGAAGTCAGAGGCAGAGCTGGTGGTGGAGTCAGAGAATGCTCCATTAAACCATATAGTGTACATTCCTTCCCTGCAACACTAGTGAAGTCTTCATGGTATAGTGGATAGTGCTTTGGACTCTCACCCCAGCGACCCGAGTTCAAATCCCGGTGGGACCAAAGAATATATATCATCATGGAAAAGGCGTTGGTGGCGGAGCTGGAGCTGTAGGCGGAGCTGAAGTCAGAGGCGGAGCTGAAGTCAGAGGCAGATTTGGTGTGGTGCCGAAATTGAAGGCGGAGCTGAAGTCAGTGGCAGAGATGGTGTGGCGCTGGAGTTGGAGGAGAAGCTGTAGTCAGAGATGGAACTGAAGTTGTGGTCAGATGCAGAACTGGTGTGGAGCTGGAGTCAGAGGCGGAGAAACTGGTGTGGAGCTGGCGGCGGAGTTGGAGGCGGAAGTGGGGCTGAAGTCAGAGGCAGAGATGGTGTAGAGCTGGAGTCAGAGGCAGAAATGAAGTCAGAGGTAGAGCTGGTGTGGAGCTGAAGTCAGAGGCGGAGATGAAGTAGGAGTCAGATGCAAAGCTGGTGTGGGGCTGGAGTTGGAGGCAGAGCTGGTGTGGAGCTGAAATCAGAGGTGGAGCTGAAGTCAGGGACTGGTGTGGAGCTGGAGTCAGAGAGAGCTGAAGTCAGGGTTGGAGGTGGAGCTGAAGTCGGAGACTGGTGTGGAGCTGGATGCGGAGCTGAAGGCAGAGGCGGAGATGAAATTGGAGTCAGATGCAAAGCTGGTGTGAGGCAGAGGCAGAGCAGGTCTGGAGCTGGAGGCAGAGTCAAAGGCGGAAGTGGGGCTGAAGTCAGAGGCAGAGCTGGAGGCGGAGCTGAAGTCAGAGGCAGAGCTGGAGGCGGTGCTGAAGTCAGAGGTGGAGCTGAAGTCAGAGGCAGAGCTGGTGGTGGAGTCAGAGAATGCTCCATTAAACCATATAGTGTACATTCCTTCCCTGCAACACTAGTGAAGTCTTCATGGTATAGTGGATAGTGCTCTGGACTCTCACCCCAGCGACCCGAGTTCAAATCCCGGTGGGACCAAAGAAAATATGTCATCATGGAAAAGGCGTTGGTGGCGGAGCTGGAGCTGTAGGCGGAGCTGAAGTCAGAGGCGGAGCTGAAGTCAGAGGCAGATTTGGTGTGGTGCCGAAATTGAAGGCGGAGCTGAAGTCAGTGGCAGAGATGGTGTGGAGCTGGAGTTGGAGGAGAAGCTGTTGTCAGAGATGGAACTGAAGTTGTGGTCAGATGCAGAACTGGTGTGGAGCTGGAGTCAGAGGCGGAGCTGAAGTCAGAAACTGGTGTGGAGCTGGCGGCGGAGTTGGAGGCGGAAGTGGGGCTGAAGTCAGAGGCAGAGATGGTGAAGAGCTGGAGTCAGAGGCAGAAATGAAGTCAGAGGTAGAGCTGGTGTGGATCTGAAGTCAGAGGTGGAGATGAAGTTGGAGTCAGATGCAAAGCTGGTGTGGGGCTGGAGTCAGAGGTGGAGCTGAAGTCAGAGACTGGTGTGGAGCTGGAGTCAGAGGTAGAGCTGAAGTCAGGGTTGGAGGTGGAGCTGAAGTCAGAGACTGGTGTGGAGCTGGAGGCGGAGCTGGAGGCACAGTCAAAGGCGGAAGTGGGGCTGAAGTCAGAGGCGGAGCTGAAGTCAGAGGCAGAGCCGGAGGCGGTGCTGAAGTCAGAGGTGGAGCTGAAGTCAGAGGCAGAGCTGGTGGTGGAGTCAGAGAATGCTCCATTAAACCATATAGTGTACATTCCTTCCCTGCAACACTAGTGAAGTCTTCATGGTATAGTGGATAGTGCTCTGGACTCTCACCCCAGCGACCCGAGTTCAAATCCCGGTGGGACCAAAGAAAATATGTCATCATGGAAAAGGCGTTGGTGGCGGAGCTGGAGCTGTAGGCGGAGCTGAAGTCAGAGGCGGAGCTGAAGTCAGAGGCAGATTTGGTGTGGCGCCGGAATTGTAAGCGGAGCTGAAGTCAGTGGCAGAGATGGTGTGGAACTGGAGTTGGAGGAGGAGCTGTAGTGTGAGATGGAACTGAAGTTGTGGTCAGATGCAGAACTGGTGTGGAGCTGGAGTCAGAGGCGGAGCTGAAGTCAGAAACTGGTGTGGAGCTGGCGGCGAAGTTGGAGGCGGAAGTGGGGCTGAAGTCAGAGGCAGAGATGGTGAAGAGCTGGAGTCAGAGGCAGAAATGAAGTCAGAGGTAGAGCTGGTGTGGATCTGAAGTCAGAGGTGGAGATGAAATTGGAGTCAGATGCAAAGCTGGTGTGGGGCTGGAGTCAGAGGTGGAGCTGAAGTCAGAGACTGGTGTGGAGCTGGAGTCAGAGGTAGAGC
The DNA here is from genome assembly GCF_054491065.1 of Syngnathus leptorhynchus. Taxonomy (NCBI): domain Eukaryota; kingdom Metazoa; phylum Chordata; class Actinopteri; order Syngnathiformes; family Syngnathidae; genus Syngnathus; species Syngnathus leptorhynchus. The sequence goes on from NW_028231995.1 coordinate 621,735, forward strand.
TGAAGTCAGGGTTGGAGGTGGAACTGAAGTCAGAGACTGGTGTGGAGCTGGAGGCGGAGCTGAAGGCAGAGGCAGAGGAGGTCTGGAGCTGGAGGCACAGTCAAAGGCGGAAGTGGGGCTGAAGTCAGAGGCGGAGCTGAAGTCAGAGGCAGAGCCGGAGGCGGTGCTGAAGTCAGAGGTGGAGCTGAAGTCAGAGGCAGAGCTGGTGGTGGAGTCAGAGAATGCTCCATTAAACCATATAGTGTACATTCCTTCCCTGCAACACTAGTGAAGTCTTCATGGTATAGTGGATAGTGCTCTGGACTCTCACCCCAGATGGTGTAGAGCTGGAGTCAGAGGCAGAAATGAAGTCAGAGGTAGAGCTGGTGTGGAGCTGAAGTCAGAGGCGGAGATGAAGTTGGAGTCAGATGCAAAGCTGGTGTGGGGCTGGAGTCAGAGGTGGAGCTGAAGTGAGACTGGTGTGGAGCTGGAGTCAGAGGTAGAGCTGAAGTCAGGGTTGGAGGTGGAGCTGAAGTCGGAGATTGGTGTGGAGCTGGAGGCGGAGCTGAAGGCAGAGCAGGTCTGGAGCTGGAAGCAGAGTCAAAGGCGGAAGTGGGGCTGAAGTCAGAGGCAGAGCTGGAGGCGGAGCTGAAGTCAGAGGCAGAGCTGGAGGCGGTGCTGAAGTCAGAGGTGGAGCTGAAGTCAGAGGCAGAGCTGGTGGTGGAGTCAGAGAATGCTCCATTAAACCATATAGTGTACATTCCTTCCCTGCAACACTAGTGAAGTCTTCATGGTATAGTGGATAGTGCTTTGGACTCTCACCCCAGCGACCCGAGTTCAAATCCCGGTGGGACCAAAGAATATATATCATCATGGAAAAGGCGTTGGTGGCGGAGCTGGAGCTGTAGGCGGAGCTGAAGTCAGAGGCGGAGCTGAAGTCAGAGGCAGATTTGGTGTGGTGCCGAAATTGAAGGCGGAGCTGAAGTCAGTGGCAGAGATGGTGTGGCGCTGGAGTTGGAGGAGAAGCTGTAGTCAGAGATGGAACTGAAGTTGTGGTCAGATGCAGAACTGGTGTGGAGCTGGAGTCAGAGGCGGAGAAACTGGTGTGGAGCTGGCGGCGGAGTTGGAGGCGGAAGTGGGGCTGAAGTCAGAGGCAGAGATGGTGTAGAGCTGGAGTCAGAGGCAGAAATGAAGTCAGAGGTAGAGCTGGTGTGGAGCTGAAGTCAGAGGCGGAGATGAAGTAGGAGTCAGATGCAAAGCTGGTGTGGGGCTGGAGTTGGAGGCAGAGCTGGTGTGGAGCTGAAATCAGAGGTGGAGCTGAAGTCAGGGACTGGTGTGGAGCTGGAGTCAGAGAGAGCTGAAGTCAGGGTTGGAGGTGGAGCTGAAGTCGGAGACTGGTGTGGAGCTGGATGCGGAGCTGAAGGCAGAGGCGGAGATGAAATTGGAGTCAGATGCAAAGCTGGTGTGAGGCAGAGGCAGAGCAGGTCTGGAGCTGGAGGCAGAGTCAAAGGCGGAAGTGGAGCTGAAGTCAGAGACTGCTGTGGAGCTGGAGGCGGAGCTGAAGGCAGAGGCAGAGGAGGTCTGGAGCTGGAGGCACAGTCAAAGGCGGAAGTGGGGCTGAAGTCAGAGGCAGAGATGGAGGCGGAGCTGAAGTCAGAGGCAGAGCCGGAGGCGGTGCTGAAGTCAGAGGTGGAGCTGAAGTCAGAGGCAGAGCTGGTGGTGGAGTCAGAGAATGCTCCATTAAACCATACAGTGTACATTCCTTCCCTGCAACACTAGTGAAGTCTTCATGGTATAGTGGATAGTGCTCTGGACTCTCACCCCAGCGACCCGAGTTCAAATCCCGTTGGGACCAAAGAAAATATGTCATCATAAAAAAGGCGTTGGTGGCGGAGCTTGAGCTGTAGGCGGAGCTGAAGTCAGAGGCGGAGCTGAAGTCAGAGGCAGATTTGGTGTGGTGCCGAAATTGAAGGCGGAGCTGAAGTCAGTGGCAGAGATGGTGTGGAGCTGGAGTTGGAGGAGAAGCTGTTGTCAGAGATGGAACTGAAGTTGTGGTCAGATGCAGAACTGGTGTGGAGCTGGAGTCAGAGGCGGAGCTGAAGTCAGAAACTGGTGTGGAGCTGGCGGCGGAGTTGGAGGCGGAAGTGGGGCTGAAGTCAGAGGCAGAGATGGTGAAGAGCTGGAGTCAGAGGCAGAAATGAAGTCAGAGGTAGAGCTGGTGTGGATCTGAAGTCAGAGGTGGAGATGAAGTTGGAGTCAGATGCAAAGCTGGTGTGGGGCTGGAGTCAGAGGTGGAGCTGAAGTCAGAGACTGGTGTGGAGCTGGAGTCAGAGGTAGAGCTGAAGTCAGGGTTGGAGGTGGAGCTGAAGTCAGAGACTGGTGTGGAGCTGGAGGCGGAGCTGAAGGCAGAGGCAGAGGAGGTCTGGAGCTGGAGGCACAGTCAAAGGCGGAAGTGGGGCTGAAGTCAGAGGCGGAGCTGAAGTCAGAGGCAGAGCCGGAGGCGGTGCTGAAGTCAGAGGTGGAGCTGAAGTCAGAGGCAGAGCTGGTGGTGGAGTCAGAGAATGCTCCATTAAACCATATAGTGTACATTCCTTCCCTGCAACACTAGTGAAGTCTTCATGGTATAGTGGATAGTGCTCTGGACTCTCACCCCAGATGGTGTAGAGCTGGAGTCAGAGGCAGAAATGAAGTCAGAGGTAGAGCTGGTGTGGAGCTGAAGTCAGAGGCGGAGATGAAGTTGGAGTCAGATGCAAAGCTGGTGTGGGGCTGGAGTCAGAGGTGGAGCTGAAGTGAGACTGGTGTGGAGCTGGAGTCAGAGGTAGAGCTGAAGTCAGGGTTGGAGGTGGAGCTGAAGTCGGAGATTGGTGTGGAGCTGGAGGCGGAGCTGAAGGCAGAGCAGGTCTGGAGCTGGAAGCAGAGTCAAAGGCGGAAGTGGGGCTGAAGTCAGAGGCAGAGCTGGAGGCGGAGCTGAAGTCAGAGGCAGAGCTGGAGGCGGTGCTGAAGTCAGAGGTGGAGCTGAAGTCAGAGGCAGAGCTGGTGGTGGAGTCAGAGAATGCTCCATTAAACCATATAGTGTACATTCCTTCCCTGCAACACTAGTGAAGTCTTCATGGTATAGTGGATAGTGCTTTGGACTCTCACCCCAGCGACCCGAGTTCAAATCCCGGTGGGACCAAAGAATATATATCATCATGGAAAAGGCGTTGGTGGCGGAGCTGGAGCTGTAGGCGGAGCTGAAGTCAGAGGCGGAGCTGAAGTCAGAGGCAGATTTGGTGTGGTGCCGAAATTGAAGGCGGAGCTGAAGTCAGTGGCAGAGATGGTGTGGCGCTGGAGTTGGAGGAGAAGCTGTAGTCAGAGATGGAACTGAAGTTGTGGTCAGATGCAGAACTGGTGTGGAGCTGGAGTCAGAGGCGGAGAAACTGGTGTGGAGCTGGCGGCGGAGTTGGAGGCGGAAGTGGGGCTGAAGTCAGAGGCAGAGATGGTGTAGAGCTGGAGTCAGAGGCAGAAATGAAGTCAGAGGTAGAGCTGGTGTGGAGCTGAAGTCAGAGGCGGAGATGAAGTAGGAGTCAGATGCAAAGCTGGTGTGGGGCTGGAGTTGGAGGCAGAGCTGGTGTGGAGCTGAAATCAGAGGTGGAGCTGAAGTCAGGGACTGGTGTGGAGCTGGAGTCAGAGAGAGCTGAAGTCAGGGTTGGAGGTGGAGCTGAAGTCGGAGACTGGTGTGGAGCTGGATGCGGAGCTGAAGGCAGAGGCGGAGATGAAATTGGAGTCAGATGCAAAGCTGGTGTGAGGCAGAGGCAGAGCAGGTCTGGAGCTGGAGGCAGAGTCAAAGGCGGAAGTGGGGCTGAAGTCAGAGGCAGAGCTGGAGGCGGAGCTGAAGTCAGAGGCAGAGCTGGAGGCGGTGCTGAAGTCAGAGGTGGAGCTGAAGTCAGAGGCAGAGCTGGTGGTGGAGTCAGAGAATGCTCCATTAAACCATATAGTGTACATTCCTTCCCTGCAACACTAGTGAAGTCTTCATGGTATAGTGGATAGTGCTCTGGACTCTCACCCCAGCGACCCGAGTTCAAATCCCGGTGGGACCAAAGAAAATATGTCATCATGGAAAAGGCGTTGGTGGCGGAGCTGGAGCTGTAGGCGGAGCTGAAGTCAGAGGCGGAGCTGAAGTCAGAGGCAGATTTGGTGTGGTGCCGAAATTGAAGGCGGAGCTGAAGTCAGTGGCAGAGATGGTGTGGAGCTGGAGTTGGAGGAGAAGCTGTTGTCAGAGATGGAACTGAAGTTGTGGTCAGATGCAGAACTGGTGTGGAGCTGGAGTCAGAGGCGGAGCTGAAGTCAGAAACTGGTGTGGAGCTGGCGGCGGAGTTGGAGGCGGAAGTGGGGCTGAAGTCAGAGGCAGAGATGGTGAAGAGCTGAAGTCAGAGGCAGAAATGAAGTCATAGGTAGAGCTGGTGTGGAGCTGAAGTCAGAGGCGGAGATGAAGTTGGAGTCAGATGCAAAGCTGGTGTGGGGCTGGAGTCAGAGGTGGAGCTGAAGTCAGAGACTGGTGTGGAGCTGGAGTCAGAGGTAGAGCTGAAGTCAGGGTTGGAGGTGGAGCTGAAGTCAGAGACTGCTGTGGAGCTGGAGGCGGAGCTGAAGGCAGAGGCAGAGGAGGTCTGGAGCTGGAGGCACAGTCAAAGGCGGAAGTGGGGCTGAAGTCAGAGGCAGAGATGGAGGCGGAGCTGAAGTCAGAGGCAGAGCCGGAGGCGGTGCTGAAGTCAGAGGTGGAGCTGAAGTCAGAGGCAGAGCTGGTGGTGGAGTCAGAGAATGCTCCATTAAACCATACAGTGTACATTCCTTCCCTGCAACACTAGTGAAGTCTTCATGGTATAGTGGATAGTGCTCTGGACTCTCACCCCAGCGACCCGAGTTCAAATCCCGTTGGGACCAAAGAAAATATGTCATCATAAAAAAGGCGTTGGTGGCGGAGCTTGAGCTGTAGGCGGAGCTGAAGTCAGAGGCGGAGCTGAAGTCAGAGGCAGATTTGGTGTGGTGCCGAAATTGAAGGCGGAGCTGAAGTCAGTGGCAGAGATGGTGTGGAGCTGGAGTTGGAGGAGAAGCTGTTGTCAGAGATGGAACTGAAGTTGTGGTCAGATGCAGAACTGGTGTGGAGCTGGAGTCAGAGGCGGAGCTGAAGTCAGAAACTGGTGTGGAGCTGGCGGCGGAGTTGGAGGCGGAAGTGGGGCTGAAGTCAGAGGCAGAGATGGTGAAGAGCTGGAGTCAGAGGCAGAAATGAAGTCAGAGGTAGAGCTGGTGTGGATCTGAAGTCAGAGGTGGAGATGAAGTTGGAGTCAGATGCAAAGCTGGTGTGGGGCTGGAGTCAGAGGTGGAGCTGAAGTCAGAGACTGGTGTGGAGCTGGAGTCAGAGGTAGAGCTGAAGTCAGGGTTGGAGGTGGAGCTGAAGTCAGAGACTGGTGTGGAGCTGGAGGCGGAGCTGAAGGCAGAGGCAGAGGAGGTCTGGAGCTGGAGGCACAGTCAAAGGCGGAAGTGGGGCTGAAGTCAGAGGCGGAGCTGAAGTCAGAGGCAGAGCCGGAGGCGGTGCTGAAGTCAGAGGTGGAGCTGAAGTCAGAGGCAGAGCTGGTGGTGGAGTCAGAGAATGCTCCATTAAACCATATAGTGTACATTCCTTCCCTGCAACACTAGTGAAGTCTTCATGGTATAGTGGATAGTGCTCTGGACTCTCACCCCAGCGACCCGAGTTCAAATCCCGGTGGGACCAAAGAAAATATGTCATCATGGAAAAGGCGTTGGTGGCGGAGCTGGAGCTGTAGGCGGAGCTGAAGTCAGAGGCGGAGCTGAAGTCAGAGGCAGATTTGTTGTGGCGCCGGAATTGGAAGCGGAGCTGAAGTCAGTGGCAGAGATGGTGTGGAACTGGAGTTGGAGGAGGAGCTGTAGTGTGAGATGGAACTGAAGTTGAAGTCAGATGCAGAACTGGTGTGGAGCTGGAGTCAGAGGTGGAGCTGAAGTCAGAAACTGGTGTGGAGCTGGCGGCGGAGTTGGAGGCGGAAGTGGGGCTGAAGTCAGAGGCAGAGATGGTGTAGAGCTGGAGTCAGAGGCAGAAATGAAGTCAGAGGTAGAGCTGGTGTGGAGCTGAAGTCAGAGGCGGAGATGAAATTGGAGTCAGATGCAAAGCTGGTGTGAGGCAGAGGCAGAGCAGGTCTGGAGCTGGAGGCAGAGTCAAAGGCGGAAGTGGGGCTGAAGTCAGAGGCAGAGCTGGAGGCGGAGCTGAAGTCAGAGGCAGATTTGTTGTGGCGCCGGAATTGGAAGCGGAGCTGAAGTCAGTGGCAGAGATGGTGTGGAACTGGAGTTGGAGGAGGAGCTGTAGTGTGAGATGGAACTGAAGTTGAAGTCAGATGCAGAACTGGTGTGGAGCTGGAGTCAGAGGTGGAGCTGAAGTCAGAAACTGGTGTGGAGCTGGCGGCGGAGTTGGAGGCGGAAGTGGGGCTGAAGTCAGAGGCAGAGATGGTGTAGAGCTGGAGTCAGAGGCAGAAATGAAGTCAGAGGTAGAGCTGGTGTGGAGCTGAAGTCAGAGGCGGAGATGAAATTGGAGTCAGATGCAAAGCTGGTGTGAGGCAGAGGCAGAGCAGGTCTGGAGCTGGAGGCAGAGTCAAAGGCGGAAGTGGGGCTGAAGTCAGAGGCAGAGCTGGAGGCGGAGCTGAAGTCAGAGGCAGAGCTGGTGGTGGAGTCAGAGAATGCTCCATTAAACCATATAGTGTACATTCCTTCCCTGCAACACTAGTGAAGTCTTCATGGTATAGTGGATAGTGCTCTGGACTCTCACCCCAGCGACCCGAGTTCAAATCCCGGTGGGACCAAAGAAAATATGTCATCATGGAAAAGGTGTTGGAGGCGGAGCTGGAGCTGTAGGCGGAGCTGAAGTCAGAGGCGGACCTGAAGTCAGAGGCAGATTTGGTGTGGCGCCGGAATTGGAAGCGGAGCTGAAGTCAGTGGCAGAGATGGTGTGGAACTGGAGTTGGAGGAGGAGCTGTAGTGTGAGATGGAACTGAAGGTGGAGCTGGAATCAGAGGTGGAGCTGAAGTCAGAAACTGGTGTTGAGCTGGCGGCGGAGTTGGAGGCGGAAGTGGGGCTGAAGTCAGAGGCAGAGATGGTGTAGAGCTGGAGTCAGAGGCAGAAATGAAGTCAGAGGTAGAGCTGGTGTGGAGCTGAAGTCTGAGGCGGAGATGAAGTTGGAGTCAGATGCAAAGCTGGTGTGGGGCTGGAGTCAGAGGTGGAGCTGAAGTGAGACTGGTGTGGAGCTGGAGTCAGAGGTAGAGCTGAAGTCAGGGTTGGAGGTGGAGCTGAAGCTGGAGGCGGAGCTGAAGGCAGAGGCAGAGCAGGTCTGGAGCTGGAGGCAGAGTCAAAGGCGGAAGTGGGGTTGAAGTCAGAGGCAGAGCTGGAGGCGGTGCTGAAGTCAGAGGTGGAGCTAAAGTCAGAGGCAGAGCTGGTGGTGGAGTCAGAGAATGCTCCATTAAACCATATAGTGTACATTCCTTCCCTGCAACACTAGTGAAGTCTTCATGGTATAGTGGATAGTGCTCTGGACTCTCACCCCAGCGACCCGAGTTCAAATCCCGGTGGGACCAAAGAAAATATGTCCTCATGGAAAAGGCGTTGGTGGCGGAGCTGGAGCTGTAGGCGGAGCTGAAGTCAGAGGCGGAGCTGAAGTCAGAGGCAGATTTGGTGTGGTGCCGAAATTGGAGGCGGAGCTGAAGTCAGTGGCAGAGATGGTGTGGAGCTGGAGTTGGAGGAGAAGCTGTAGTCAGAGATGAAACTGAAGTTGTGGTCAGATGCAGAACTGGTGTGGAGCTGGAGTCAGAGGTGGAGCTGAAGTCAGAAGCTGGTATGGAGCTGGCGGCGGAGTTGGAGGCGGAAGTGGGGCTGAAGTCAGAGGCAGAGATGGAGTAGAGCTGGAGTCAGAGGCAGAAATGAAGTCAGAGGTAGAGCTGGTGTGGAGCTGAAGTCAGAGGCGGAGATGAAGTTGGAGTCAGATGCAAAGCTGGTGTGGGGCTGGAGTCAGAGGTGGAGCTGAAGTCAGAGACTGGTGTGGAGCTGGAGTCAGAGGTAGAGCTGAAGTCAGGGTTGGAGGTGGAGCTGAAGTCAGAGACTGGTGTGGAGCTGGAGGCGGAGCTGAAGGCAGAGGCAGAGCAGGTCTGGAGCTGGAGGCACAGTCAAAGGCGGAAGTGGGGCTGAAGTCAGAGGCAGAGCTGGAGGCGGAGCTGAAGTCAGAGGCAGAGCTGGAGGCGGTGCTGAAGTCAGAGGTGCAGCTCAAGTCAGAGGCAGAGCTGGTGGTGGAGTCAGAGAATGCTGCATTAAACCATATAGTGTACATTCCTTCCCTGCAACACTAGTGAAGTCTTCATGGTATAGTGGATAGTGCTCTGGACTCTCACCCCAGCGACCCGAGTTCAAATCCCGGTGGGACCAAAGAAAATATGTCATCATGGAAAAGGCGTTGGTGGCGGAGCTGGAGCTGTAGGCGGAGCTGAAGTCAGAGGCGGAGCTGAAGTCAGAGGCAGATTTGGTGTGGTGCCGAAATTGAAGGCGGAGCTGAAGTCAGTGGCAGAGATGGTGTGGAGCTGGAGTTGGAGGAGAAGCTGTTGTCAGAGATGGAACTGAAGTTGTGGTCAGATGCAGAACTGGTGTGGAGCTGGAGTCAGAGGCGGAGCTGAAGTCAGAAACTGGTGTGGAGCTGGCGGCGGAGTTGGAGGCGGAAGTGGGGCTGAAGTCAGAGGCAGAGATGGTGAAGAGCTGAAGTCAGAGGCAGAAATGAAGTCATAGGTAGAGCTGGTGTGGAGCTGAAGTCAGAGGCGGAGATGAAGTTGGAGTCAGATGCAAAGCTGGTGTGGGGCTGGAGTCAGAGGTGGAGCTGAAGTCAGAGACTGGTGTGGAGCTGGAGTCAGAGGTAGAGCTGAAGTCAGGGTTGGAGGTGGAGCTGAAGTCAGAGACTGCTGTGGAGCTGGAGGCGGAGCTGAAGGCAGAGGCAGAGGAGGTCTGGAGCTGGAGGCACAGTCAAAGGCGGAAGTGGGGCTGAAGTCAGAGGCAGAGATGGAGGCGGAGCTGAAGTCAGAGGCAGAGCCGGAGGCGGTGCTGAAGTCAGAGGTGGAGCTGAAGTCAGAGGCAGAGCTGGTGGTGGAGTCAGAGAATGCTCCATTAAACCATACAGTGTACATTCCTTCCCTGCAACACTAGTGAAGTCTTCATGGTATAGTGGATAGTGCTCTGGACTCTCACCCCAGCGACCCGAGTTCAAATCCCGTTGGGACCAAAGAAAATATGTCATCATAAAAAAGGCGTTGGTGGCGGAGCTTGAGCTGTAGGCGGAGCTGAAGTCAGAGGCGGAGCTGAAGTCAGAGGCAGATTTGGTGTGGTGCCGAAATTGAAGGCGGAGCTGAAGTCAGTGGCAGAGATGGTGTGGAGCTGGAGTTGGAGGAGAAGCTGTTGTCAGAGATGGAACTGAAGTTGTGGTCAGATGCAGAACTGGTGTGGAGCTGGAGTCAGAGGCGGAGCTGAAGTCAGAAACTGGTGTGGAGCTGGCGGCGGAGTTGGAGGCGGAAGTGGGGCTGAAGTCAGAGGCAGAGATGGTGAAGAGCTGGAGTCAGAGGCAGAAATGAAGTCAGAGGTAGAGCTGGTGTGGATCTGAAGTCAGAGGTGGAGATGAAGTTGGAGTCAGATGCAAAGCTGGTGTGGGGCTGGAGTCAGAGGTGGAGCTGAAGTCAGAGACTGGTGTGGAGCTGGAGTCAGAGGTAGAGCTGAAGTCAGGGTTGGAGGTGGAGCTGAAGTCAGAGACTGGTGTGGAGCTGGAGGCGGAGCTGAAGGCAGAGGCAGAGGAGGTCTGGAGCTGGAGGCACAGTCAAAGGCGGAAGTGGGGCTGAAGTCAGAGGCGGAGCTGAAGTCAGAGGCAGAGCCGGAGGCGGTGCTGAAGTCAGAGGTGGAGCTGAAGTCAGAGGCAGAGCTGGTGGTGGAGTCAGAGAATGCTCCATTAAACCATATAGTGTACATTCCTTCCCTGCAACACTAGTGAAGTCTTCATGGTATAGTGGATAGTGCTCTGGACTCTCACCCCAGCGACCCGAGTTCAAATCCCGGTGGGACCAAAGAAAATATGTCATCATGGAAAAGGCGTTGGTGGCGGAGCTGGAGCTGTAGGCGGAGCTGAAGTCAGAGGCGGAGCTGAAGTCAGAGGCAGATTTGTTGTGGCGCCGGAATTGGAAGCGGAGCTGAAGTCAGTGGCAGAGATGGTGTGGAACTGGAGTTGGAGGAGGAGCTGTAGTGTGAGATGGAACTGAAGTTGAAGTCAGATGCAGAACTGGTGTGGAGCTGGAGTCAGAGGTGGAGCTGAAGTCAGAAACTGGTGTGGAGCTGGCGGCGGAGTTGGAGGCGGAAGTGGGGCTGAAGTCAGAGGCAGAGATGGTGTAGAGCTGGAGTCAGAGGCAGAAATGAAGTCAGAGGTAGAGCTGGTGTGGAGCTGAAGTCAGAGGCGGAGATGAAATTGGAGTCAGATGCAAAGCTGGTGTGAGGCAGAGGCAGAGCAGGTCTGGAGCTGGAGGCAGAGTCAAAGGCGGAAGTGGGGCTGAAGTCAGAGGCAGAGCTGGAGGCGGAGCTGAAGTCAGAGGCAGATTTGTTGTGGCGCCGGAATTGGAAGCGGAGCTGAAGTCAGTGGCAGAGATGGTGTGGAACTGGAGTTGGAGGAGGAGCTGTAGTGTGAGATGGAACTGAAGTTGAAGTCAGATGCAGAACTGGTGTGGAGCTGGAGTCAGAGGTGGAGCTGAAGTCAGAAACTGGTGTGGAGCTGGCGGCGGAGTTGGAGGCGGAAGTGGGGCTGAAGTCAGAGGCAGAGATGGTGTAGAGCTGGAGTCAGAGGCAGAAATGAAGTCAGAGGTAGAGCTGGTGTGGAGCTGAAGTCAGAGGCGGAGATGAAATTGGAGTCAGATGCAAAGCTGGTGTGAGGCAGAGGCAGAGCAGGTCTGGAGCTGGAGGCAGAGTCAAAGGCGGAAGTGGGGCTGAAGTCAGAGGCAGAGCTGGAGGCGGAGCTGAAGTCAGAGGCAGAGCTGGTGGTGGAGTCAGAGAATGCTCCATTAAACCATATAGTGTACATTCCTTCCCTGCAACACTAGTGAAGTCTTCATGGTATAGTGGATAGTGCTCTGGACTCTCACCCCAGCGACCCGAGTTCAAATCCCGGTGGGACCAAAGAAAATATGTCATCATGGAAAAGGTGTTGGAGGCGGAGCTGGAGCTGTAGGCGGAGCTGAAGTCAGAGGCGGACCTGAAGTCAGAGGCAGATTTGGTGTGGCGCCGGAATTGGAAGCGGAGCTGAAGTCAGTGGCAGAGATGGTGTGGAACTGGAGTTGGAGGAGGAGCTGTAGTGTGAGATGGAACTGAAGGTGGAGCTGGAATCAGAGGTGGAGCTGAAGTCAGAAACTGGTGTTGAGCTGGCGGCGGAGTTGGAGGCGGAAGTGGGGCTGAAGTCAGAGGCAGAGATGGTGTAGAGCTGGAGTCAGAGGCAGAAATGAAGTCAGAGGTAGAGCTGGTGTGGAGCTGAAGTCTGAGGCGGAGATGAAGTTGGAGTCAGATGCAAAGCTGGTGTGGGGCTGGAGTCAGAGGTGGAGCTGAAGTGAGACTGGTGTGGAGCTGGAGTCAGAGGTAGAGCTGAAGTCAGGGTTGGAGGTGGAGCTGAAGCTGGAGGCGGAGCTGAAGGCAGAGGCAGAGCAGGTCTGGAGCTGGAGGCAGAGTCAAAGGCGGAAGTGGGGTTGAAGTCAGAGGCAGAGCTGGAGGCGGTGCTGAAGTCAGAGGTGGAGCTAAAGTCAGAGGCAGAGCTGGTGGTGGAGTCAGAGAATGCTCCATTAAACCATATAGTGTACATTCCTTCCCTGCAACACTAGTGAAGTCTTCATGGTATAGTGGATAGTGCTCTGGACTCTCACCCCAGCGACCCGAGTTCAAATCCCGGTGGGACCAAAGAAAATATGTCCTCATGGAAAAGGCGTTGGTGGCGGAGCTGGAGCTGTAGGCGGAGCTGAAGTCAGAGGCGGAGCTGAAGTCAGAGGCAGATTTGGTGTGGTGCCGAAATTGGAGGCGGAGCTGAAGTCAGTGGCAGAGATGGTGTGGAGCTGGAGTTGGAGGAGAAGCTGTAGTCAGAGATGAAACTGAAGTTGTGGTCAGATGCAGAACTGGTGTGGAGCTGGAGTCAGAGGTGGAGCTGAAGTCAGAAGCTGGTATGGAGCTGGCGGCGGAGTTGGAGGCGGAAGTGGGGCTGAAGTCAGAGGCAGAGATGGAGTAGAGCTGGAGTCAGAGGCAGAAATGAAGTCAGAGGTAGAGCTGGTGTGGAGCTGAAGTCAGAGGCGGAGATGAAGTTGGAGTCAGATGCAAAGCTGGTGTGGGGCTGGAGTCAGAGGTGGAGCTGAAGTCAGAGACTGGTGTGGAGCTGGAGTCAGAGGTAGAGCTGAAGTCAGGGTTGGAGGTGGAGCTGAAGTCAGAGACTGGTGTGGAGCTGGAGGCGGAGCTGAAGGCAGAGGCAGAGCAGGTCTGGAGCTGGAGGCACAGTCAAAGGCGGAAGTGGGGCTGAAGTCAGAGGCAGAGCTGGAGGCGGAGCTGAAGTCAGAGGCAGAGCTGGAGGCGGTGCTGAAGTCAGAGGTGCAGCTCAAGTCAGAGGCAGAGCTGGTGGTGGAGTCAGAGAATGCTGCATTAAACCATATAGTGTACATTCCTTCCCTGCAACACTAGTGAAGTCTTCATGGTATAGTGGATAGTGCTCTGGACTCTCACCCCAGCGACCCGAGTTCAAATCCCGGCTGAAGTCAGAGGCAGAGATGGTGTAGAGCTGGAGTCAGAGGCAGAAATGAAGTCAGAGGTAGAGCTGGTGTGGAGCTGAAGTCAGAGGCGGAGATGAAGTAGGAGTCAGATGCAAAGCTGGTGTGGGGCTGGAGTTGGAGGCAGAGCTGGTGTGGAGCTGAAGTCAGAGGTGGAGCTGAAGTCAGAGACTGGTGTGGAGCTGGAGTCAGAGGTACAGCTGAAGTCAGGGTTGGAGGTGGAGCTGATGTCAGAGACTGGTGTGGAGCTGGAGGCGGAGCTGAAGGCAGAGGCAGAGCAGGTCTGGAGCTGGAGGCAGAGTCAAAGGCGGAAGTGGGGCTGAAGTCAGAGGCAGAGCTGGAGGCAGAGCTGAAGTCAGAGGCAGAGCTGGAGGCGGTGCTGAAGTCAGAGGTGGAGCTGAAGTCAGAGGCAGAGCTGGTGGTGGAGTCAGAGAATGCTCCATTAAACCATATAGTGTACATTCCTTCCCTGCAACACTAGTGAAGTCTTCATGGTATAGTGGATAGTGCTCTGGACTCTCACCCCAGCGACCCGAGTTCAAATCCCGGTGGGACCAAAGAAAATATGTCATCATGGAAAAGGCGTTGGTGGCGGAGCTGGAGCTGTAGGCGGAGCTGAAGTCAGAGGCGGAGCTGAAGTCAGAGGCAGATTTGGTGTGGCGCCGGAATTGGAAGCGGAGCTGAAGTCAGTGGCAGAGATGGTGTGGAACTGGAGTTGGAGGAGGAGCTGTAGTGTGAGATGGAACTGAAGTTGAAGTCAGATGCAGAACTGGTGTGGAGCTGGAGTCAGAGGTGGAGCTGAAGTCAGAAACTGGTGTGGAGCTGGCGGCGGAGTTGGAGGCGGAAGTGGGGCTGAAGTCAGAGGCAGAGATGGTGTAGAGCTGGAGTCAGAGGCAGAAATGAAGTCAGAGGTAGAGCTGGTGTGGAGCTGAAGTCAGAGGCGGAGATGAAATTGGAGTCAGATGCAAAGCTGGTGTGGGGCTGGAGTCAGAGGTGGAGCTGAAGTGAGACTGGTGTGGAGCTGGAGTCAGAGGTAGAGCTGAAGTCAGGGTTGGAGGTGGAGCTGAAGTCGGACACTGGTGTGGAGCTGGAGGCGGAGCTGAAGGCAGAGGCAGAGCAGGTCTGGAGCTGGAGGCAGAGTCAAAGGCGGAAGTGGGGCTGAAGTCAGAGGCAGAGCTGGAGGCGGAGCTGAAGTCAGAGGCAGAGCTTGAGGCGGTGCTGAAGTCAAAGGTGGAGCTGAAGTCAGAGGCAGAGCTGGTGGTGGAGTCAGAGAATGCTCCATTAAACCATATAGTGTACATTCCTTCCCTGCAACACTAGTGAAGTCTTCATGGTATAGTGGATAGTGCTCTGGACTCTCACCCCAGCGACCCGAGTTCAAATCCCGGTGGGACCAAAGAAAATATGTCATCATGGAAAAGGCGTTGGTGGCGGAGCTGGAGCTGTAGGCGGAGCTGAAGTCAGAGGCGGAGCTGAAGTCAGAGGCAGATTTGGTGTGGTGCCGAAATTGAAGGCGGAGCTGAAGTCAGTGGCAGAGATGGTGTGGAGCTGGAGTTGGAGGAGAAGCTGTGGTCAGAGATGGAACTGAAGTTGTGGTCAGATGCAGAACTGGTGTGGAGCTGGAGTCAGAGGCGGAGCTGAAGTCAGAAACTGGTGTGGAGCTGGCGTCGGAGTTGGAGGCGGAAGTGGGGCTGAAGTCAGAGGCAGAGATGGTGTAGAGCTGGAGTCAGAGGCAGAAATGAAGTCATAGGTAGAGCTGGTGTGGAACTGAAGTCAGAGGCGGAGATGAAGTTGGAGTCAGATGCAAAGCTGGTGTGGGGCTGGAGTCAGAGGTGGAGCTGAAGTCAGAGACTGGTGTGGAGCTGGAGTCAGAGGTAGAGCTGAAGTCAGGGTTGGAGGTGGAGCTGAAGTCAGAGACTGGTGTGGAGCTGGAGGCGGAGCTGAAGGCAGAGGCAGAGGAGGTCTGGAGCTGGAGGCACAGTCAAAGGCGGAAGTGGGGCTGAAGTCAGAGGTGGAGCTGAAGTCAGAGGCAGAGCTGGTGGTGGAGTCAGAGAATGCTCCATTAAACCATATAGTGTACATTCCTTCCCTGCAACACTAGTGAAGTCTTCATGGTATAGTGGATAGTGCTCTGGACTCTCACCCCAGCGACCCGAGTTCAAATCCCGTTGGGACCAAAGAAAATATGTCATCATGGAAAAGGCGTTGGTGGCGGAGCTTGAGCTGTAGGCGGAGCTGAAGTCAGAGGCGGAGCTGAAGTCAGAGGCAGATTTGGTGTGGTGCCGAAATTGGAGGCGGAGCTGAAGTCAGTGGCAGAGATGGTGTGGAGCTGGAGTTGGAGGAGAAGCTGTAGTCAGAGATGGAACTGAAGTTGTGGAGTCAGAGGCAGAAATGAAGTCAGAGGTAGAGCTGGTGTGGAGCTGAAGTCAGAGGCGGAGATGAAGTTGGAGTCAGATGCAAAGCTGGTGTGGGGCTGGAGTCAGAGGTGGAGCTGAAGACAGAGACTGGTGTGGAGCTGGAGTCAGAGGTGGAGCTGAAGTCAGAGGCAGAGCTGGTGGTGGAGTCAGAGAATGCTCCATTAAACCATATAGTGTACATTCCTTCCCTGCAACACTAGTGAAGTCTTCATGGTATAGTGGATAGTGCTCTGGACTCTCACCCCAGCGACCCGAGTTCAAATCCCGGTGGGACCAAAGAAAATATGTCATCATGGAAAAGGCGTTGGTGGCGGAGCTGGAGCTGTAGGCGGAGCTGAAGTCAGAGGCGGAGCTGAAGTCAGAGGCAGATTTGGTGTGGTGCCGAAATTGAAGGCGGAGCTGAAGTCAGTGGCAGAGATGGTGTGGAGCTGGAGTTGGAGGAGAAGCTGTGGTCAGAGATGGAACTGAAGTTGTGGTCAGATGCAGAACTGGTGTGGAGCTGGAGTCAGAGGCGGAGCTGAAGTCAGAAACTGGTGTGGAGCTGGCGGCGGAGTTGGAGGCGGAAGTGGGGCTGAAGTCAGAGGCAGAGATGGTGAAGAACTGGAGTCAGAGGCAGAAATGAAATCAGAGGTAGAGCTGGTGTGGAGCTGAAGTCAGAGATGGAGATGAAGTTGGAGTCAGATGCAAAGCTGGTGTGGGGCTGGAGTCAGAGGTGGAACTGAAGTCAGAGACTGGTGTGGAGCTGGAGTCAGAGGTAGAGCTGAAGTCAGGGTTGGAGGTGGAGCTGAAGTCAGAGACTGGTGTGGAGCTGGAGGCGAAGCTGAAGGCAGAGGCAGAGCAGGTCTGGAGCTGGAGGCACAGTCAAAGGCGGAAGTGGGGCTGAAGTCAGAGGCAGAGCTGGAGGCGGAGCTGAAGTCAGAGGCAGAGCTGGAGGCGGTGCTGAAGTCAGAGGCGGAGCTGGAGGCGGTGCTGAAGTCAGAGGTGGAGCTGAAGTCAGAGGCAGAGCTGGTGGTGGAGTCAGAGAATGCTCCATTAAACCATATAGTGTACATTCCTTCCCTGCAACACTAGTGAAGTCTTCATGGTATAGTGGATAGTGCTCTGGACTCTCACCCCAGCGACCCGAGTTCAAATCCCGGTGGGACCAAAGAAAATATGTCATCATGGAAAAGGCGTTGGTGGCGGAGCTGGAGCTGTAGGCGGAGCTGAAGTCAGAGGCAGATTTGCTGTGGTGCCGAAATTGGAGGCGGAGCTGAAGTCAGTGGCAGAGATGGTGTGGAGCTGGAGTTGGAGGAGAAGCTGTAATCAGAAACTGGTGTGGAGCTGGCGGCGGAGTTGGAGGCGGAAGTGGGGCTGAAGTAAGAGGCAGAGATGGTGTAGAGCTGGAGTCAGAGGCAGAAATGAAGTCAGAGGTAGAGCTGGTGTGGAGCTGAAGTCAGAGGCGGAGATGAAGTTGGAGTCAGATGCAAAGCTGGTGTGGGGCTGGAGTCAGAGGTGGAGCTGAAGTGAGACTGGTGTGGAGCTGGAGTCAGAGGTAGAGCTGAAGTCAGGGTTGGAGGTGGAGCTGAAGTCGGAGATTGTTGTGGAGCTGGAGGCGGAGCTGAAGGCAGAGCAGGTCTGGAGCTGGAAGCAGAGTCAAAGGCGGAAGTGGGGCTGAAGTCAGAGGCAGAGCTGGAGGCGGAGCTGAAGTCAGAGGCAGAGCTGGAGGCGGTGCTGAAGTCAGAGATGGAGCTGAAGTCAGAGGCAGAGCTGGTGGTGGAGTCAGAGAATGCTCCATTAAACCATATAGTGTACATTCCTTCCCTGTAACACTAGTGAAGTCTTCATGGTATAGTGGATAGTGCTCTGGACTCTCACCCCAGCGACCCGAGTTCAAATCCCGGTGGGACCAAAGAAAATATGTCATCATGGAAAAGGCGTTGGTGGCGGAGCTGGAGCTGTAGGCGGAGCTGAAGTCAGAGGCGGACGTGAAGTCAGAGGCAGATTTGGTGTGGTGCCGAAATTGAAGGCGGGCTGAAGTCAGTGGCAGAGATGGTGTGGAACTGGAGTTGGAGGAGAAGTTGTAGTCAGAGATAGAACTGAAGTTGTGGAGTCAGAGGCAGAAATGAAGTCAGAGGCGGAGATGAAGTAGGAGTCAGATGCAAAGCTGGTGTGGGGCTGGAGTTGGAGGCAGAGCTTGTGTGGAGCTGAAGTCAGAGGTGGAGCTGAAGTCAGAGACTGGTGTGGAGCTGGAGTCAGAGGTAGAGCTGAAGTCAGGGTTGGAGGTGGAGCTGAAGTCAGAGACTGGTGTGGAGCTGGAGGCGGAGCTGAAGGCAGAGGCAGAGCAGGTCTGGAGCTGGAGGCAGAGTCAAAGGCGGAAGTGGGGCTGAAGTCAGAGGCAGAGCTGGAGGCGGAGCTGAAGTCAGAGGCAGAGCTGGAGGCGGTGCTGAAGTCAGAGGCAGAGCTGAAGTCAGAGGCAGAGCTGGTGGTGGAGTCAGAGAATGCTCCATTAAACCATATAGTGTACATTCCTTCCCTGCAACACTAGTGAAGTCTTCATGGTATAGTGGATAGTGCTCTGGACTCTCACCCCAGCGACCCGAGTTCAAATCCCGGCTGAAGTCAGAGGCAGAGATTGTGTAGAGCTGGAGTCAGAGGCAGAAATGAAGTCAGAGGTAGAGCTGGTGTGGAGCTGAAGTCAGAGGCGGAGATGAAGTAGGAGTCAGATGCAAAGCTGGTGTGGGGCTGGAGTTGGAGGCAGAGCTTGTGTGGAGCTGAAGTCAGAGGTGGAGCTGAAGTCAGAGACTGGTGTGGAGCTGGAGTCAGAGGTACAGCTGAAGTCAGGGTTGGAGGTGGAGCTGATGTCAGAGACTGGTGTGGAGCTGGAGGCGGAGCTGAAGGCAGAGGCAGAGCAGGTCTGGAGCTGGAGGCAGAGTCAAAGGCGGAAGTGGGGCTGAAGTCAGAGGCAGAGCTGGAGGCAGAGCTGAAGTCAGAGGCAGAGCTGGAGGCGGTGCTGAAGTCAGAGGTGGAGCTGAAGTCAGAGGCAGAGCTGGTGGTGGAGTCAGAGAATGCTCCATTAAACCATATAGTGTACATTCCTTCCCTGCAACACTAGTGAAGTCTTCATGGTATAGTGGATAGTGCTCTGGACTCTCACCCCAGCGACCCGAGTTCAAATCCCGGTGGGACCAAAGAAAATATGTCATCATGGAAAAGGCGTTGGTGGCGGAGCTGGAGCTGTAGGCGGAGCTGAAGTCAGAGGCGGAGCTGAAGTCAGAGGCAGATTTGGTGTGGTGCCGAAATTGAAGGCGGAGCTGAAGTCAGTGGCAGAGATGGTGTGGAGCTGGAGTTGGAGGAGAAGCTGTGGTCAGAGATGGAACTGAAGTTGTGGTCAGATGCAGAACTGGTGTGGAGCTGGAGTCAGAGGCGGAGCTGAAGTCAGAAACTGGTGTGGAGCTGGCGGCGGAGTTGGAGGCGGAAGTGGGGCTGAAGTCAGAGGCAGAGATGGTGAAGAGCTGGAGTCAGAGGCAGAAATGAAATCAGAGGTAGAGCTGGTGTGGAGCTGAAGTCAGAGATGGAGATGAAGTTGGAGTCAGATGCAAAGCTGGTGTGGGGCTGGAGTCAGAGGTGGAGCTGAAGTCAGAGACTGGTGTGGAGCTGGAGTCAGAGGTAGAGCTGAAGTCAGGGTTGGAGGTGGAGCTGAAGTCAGAGACTGGTGTGGAGCTGGAGGCGGAGCTGAAGGCAGAGGCAGAGGAGGTCTGGAGCTGGAGGCACACTCAAAGGCGGAAGTGGGGCTGAAGTCAGAGGCGGAGCTGAAGTCAGAGGCAGAGCCGGAGGCGGTGCTGAAGTCAGAGGTGGAGCTGAAGTCAGAGGCAGAGCTGGTGGTGGAGTCAGAGAATGCTCCATTAAACCATATAGTGTACATTCCTTCCCTGCAACACTAGTGAAGTCTTCATGGTATAGTGGATAGTGCTCTGGACTCTCACCCCAGCGACCCGAGTTCAAATCCCGGTGGGACCAAAGAAAATATGTCATCATGGAAAAGGTGATGAAGGCGGAGCTGGAGCTGTAGGCGGAGCTGAAGTCAGAGGCGGACCTGAAGTCAGAGGCAGATTTGGTGTGGCGCCGGAATTGGAAGCGGAGCTGAAGTAAGTGGCAGAGATGGTGTGGAACTGGAGTTGGAGGAGGAGCTGTAGTGTGAGATGGAACTGAAGTTGAAGTCAGATGCAGAACTGGTGTGGAGCTGGAGTCAGAGGTGGAGCTGAAGTCAGAAACTGGTGTGGAGCTGGTGGCGGAGTTGGAGGCGGAAGTGGGGCTGAAGTCAGAGGCAGAGATGGTGTAGAGCTGGAGTCAGAGGTAGAGCTGGTGTGGAGCTGAAGTCAGAGGCGGAGATGAAGTTGGAGTCAGATGCAAAGCTGGTGTGGGGCTGGAGTCAGAGGTGGAGCTGAAGTGAGACTGGTGTGGAGCTGGAGTCAGAGGTAGAGCTTAAGTCAGGGTTGGAGGTGGAGCTGAAGTCGGAGACTGGTGTGGAGCTGGAGGCGGAGCTGAAGGCAGAGGCAGAGCAGGTCTGGAGCTGGAGGCAGAGTCAAAGGCGGAAGTGGGGCTGAAGTCAGAGGCAGAGCTGGAGGAGAAGCTGTAGTCAGAGATGAAACTGAAGTTGTGGTCAAATGCAGAACTGGTGTGGAGCTGGAGTCAGAGGCGGAGCTGAAGTCAGAAACTGGTGTGGAGCTGGCGACGGAGTTGGAGGCGGAAGTGGGGCTGAAGTCAGAGGCAGAGATGGTGTAGAGCTGGAGTCAGAGTGACTGTGACCCTGACTTCAGCTGTACCTCTGACTTCAGCTCCACACCAGTCTCTGACTTCAGCTCCACCTCTGACTCCAGCCCCACACCAGCTTTGCATCTGACTCCAACTTCATCTCCGCCTCTGACTTCAGCTCCACACCAGCTCTACCTCTGACTTCATTTCTGCCTCTGACTCCACAACTTCAGTTCTATCTCTGACTACAGCTTCTCCTCCAACTCCAGCTCCACACCATCTCTGCCACTGACTTCAGCTCCGCCTCCAATTTCGGCACCACACCAAATTTGCCTCTGACTTCAGCTCTGCCTCTGACTTCAGCTCCGCCTACAGCTCCAGCTCCGCCTCCAACGCCTTTTCCATGATGACATATTTTCTTTGGTCCCACCGGGATTTGAACTCGGGTCGCTGGGGTGAGAGTCCAGAGCACTATCCACTATACCATGAAGACTTCACTAGTGTTGCAGGGAAGGAATGTACACTATATGGTTTAATGGAGCATTCTCTGACTCCACCACCAGCTCTGCCTCTGACTTCAGCTCCACCTCTGACTTCAGCACCGCCTCCAGCTCTGCCTCTGACTTCAGCTCCGCCTCCAGCTCTGCCTCTGACTTCAGCCCCACTTCCGCCTTTGACTCTGCCTCCAGCTCCAGACCTGCTCTGCCTCTGCCTCCAGCTCCGCCTCCAGCTCCACACCAGTCTCCGACTTCAGCTCCACCTCCAACCCTGACTTCAGCTCTACCTTTGACTCCAGCTCCACACCAGTCTCACTTCAGCTCCACCTCTGACTCCAGCCCCACACCAGCTTTGCATCTGACTCCAACTTCATCTCCGCCCCTGACTTCAGCTCCACACCAGCTCTACCTCTGACTTCATTTCTGCCTCTGACTCCAGCTCTACACCATCTCTGCCTCTGACTTCAGCCCCACTTCCGCCTCCAACTCCGCCGCCAGCTCCACACCAGTTTCTGACTTCAGCTCCACCTCTGACTCCAGCTCCACATCAGTTCTGCATCTGACTTCAACTTCAGTTCCATCTCACACTACAGCTCCTCCTCCAACTCCAGTTCCACACCATCTCTGCCACTTACTTCAGCTCCGCTTCCAATTCCGGCGCCACACCAAATCTGCTTCTGAGTTCAGGTCCGCCTCTGACTTCAGCTCCGCCTACAGCTCCAGCTCCGCCTCCAACACCTTTTCCATGATGACATATTTTCTTTGGTCCCACCGGGATTTGAACTCGGGTCGCTGGGGTGAGAGTCCAGAGCACTATCCACTATACCATTAAGACTTCACTAGTGTTGCAGGGAAGGAATGTACACTATATGGTTTAATGGAGCATTCTCTGACTCCACCACCAACTCTGCCTCTGACTTCAGCTCCACCTCTGACTTCAGCACCGCCTCCAGCTCTGCCTCTGACTTCAGCTCCGCCTCCAGCTCTGCCTCTGACTTCAGCCCCAGTTCCGCCTTTGACTCTGCCTCCAGCTCCAGACCTGCTCTGCCTCTGCCTTCAGCTCCGCCTCCAGCTCCACACCAGTCTCTGACATCAGCTCCACCTCCAACCCTGACTTCAGCTCTACCTCTGACTCCAGCTTCACACCAGTCTCTGACTTCAGCTCCACCTCTGACTTCAGCTCCACACCAGCTCTGCCTCCAACTCCAGCCCCACTCCAGCTTTGCATCTGACTCCTACTTCATCTCCGCCTCTGACTTCAGCTCCACACCAGCTCTACCTCTGACTTCATTTCTGCCTCTGACTCCAGCTCTACACCATCTCTGCCTCTGACTTCAGCCGGGATTTGAACTCGGGTCGCTGGGGTGAGAGTCCAGAGCACTATCCACTATACCATGAAGACTTCACTAGTGTTGCAGGGAAGGAATTTACACTATATGGTTTAATGGAGCATTCTCTGACTCCACCACCAGCTCTGCCTCTGACTTCAGCTCCACCTCTGACTTCAGCACCGCCTCCAGCTCTGCCTCTGACTTCAGCTCCGCCTCCAGCTCTGCCTCTGACTTCAGCCCCACTTCCGCCTTTGACTCTGCCTCCAGCTCCAGACCTGCTCTGCCTCTGCCTTCAGCTCCGCCTCCAGCTCCACACCAGTCTCCGACTTCAGCTCCACCTCCATCCCTGACTTCAGCTCTACCTCTGACTTCAGCTCCACACCAGCTCTACCTCTGACTTCATTTCTGCCTCTGACTCCAGCTCTACACCATCTCTGCCTCTTACTTCAGCCCCACTTCCGCCTCCAACTCCGCCGCCAGCTCCACACCAGTTTCTGACTTCAGCTCCACCTCTGACTCCAGCTCCACACCAGTTCTGCATCTGACTTCAACTTCAGTTCCATCTCTGACTACAGCTCCTCCTCCAACTCCAGCTCCACACCATCTCTGCCACTGATTTCAGCTCCGCCTCCAATTTCGGCACCACACCAAATCTGCCTCTGACTTCAGCTCCGCCTCTGACTTCAGCTCCGCCTACAGCTCCAGCTCCGCCACCAACGCCTTTTCCATGATGACATATTTTCTTTGGTCCCACCGGGATTTGAACTCGGGTCGCTGGGGTGAGAGTCCAGAGCACTATCCACTATACCATGAAGACTTCACTAGTGTTGCAGGGAAGGAATGTACACTATATGGTTTAATGGAGCATTCTCTGACTCCACCACCAGCTCTGCCTCTGACTTTAGCTCCACCTCTGACTTCAGCACCGCCTCCAGCTCTGCCTCTGACTTCAGCTCCGCCTCCAGCTCTGCCTCTGACTTCAACCCCACTTCCGCCTTTGACTCTGCCTCCAGCTCCAGACCTGCTATGCCTCTGCCTTCAGCTCCGCCTCCAGCTCCACACCAGTCTCCGACTTCAGCTCCACCTCCAACCCTGACTTCAGCTCTACCTCTGACTCCAGCTCCACACCAGTCTCACTTCAGCTCCACCTCTGACTCCAGCCCCACACCAGCTTTGCATCTGACTCCAACTTCATCTCCGCCTCTGACTTCAGCTCCACACCAGCTCTACCTCTGACTTCATTTCTGCCTCTGACTCCAGCTCTACACCATCTCTGCCTCTGACTTCAGCCCCACTTCCGCCTCCAACTCCGCCGCCAGCTCAACACCAGTTTCTGACTTCAGCTCCACCTCTGACTCCATCTCCACCTTCAGTTCCATCTCACACTACAGTTCCTCCTCCAACTCCAGTTCCACACCATCTCTGCCACTGACTTCAGCTCCGCTTCCAATTCCGGCGCCACACCAAATCTGCCTCTGACTTCAGGTCCGCCTCTGACTTCAGCTCCGCCTACAGCTCCAGCTCCGCCTCCAACACCTTTTCCATGATGACATATTTTCTTTGGTCCCACCGGGATTTGAACTCGGGTCGCTGGGGTGAGAGTCCAGAGCACTATCCACTATACCATTAAGACTTCACTAGTGTTGCAGGGAAGGAATGTACACTATATGGTTTAATGGAGCATTCTCTGACTCCACCACCAGATCTGCCTCTGACTTCAGCTCCACCTCTGACTTCAGCACCGCCTCCAGCTCTGCCTCTGACTTCAGCTCCGCCTCCAGCTCTGCCTCTGACTTCAGCTCCGCCTCCAGCTCTGCCTCTGACTTCAGCCCCACTTCCGCCTTTGACTCTGCCTCCAGCTCCAGACCTGCTCTGCCTCTGCCTTCAGCTCCGCCTCCAGCTCCACACCAGTGTCCGACTTCAGCTCCACCTCCAACCCTGACTTCAGCTCTACCTTTGACTCCAGCTCCACACCAGTCTCACTTCAGCTCCACCCCTGACTCCAGCCCCACACCAGCTTTGCATCTGACTCCAACTTCATCTCCGCCTCTGACTTCAGCTCCACACCAGCTCTACCTCTGACTTCATTTCTGCCTCTGACTCCAGCTCTACACCATCTCTGCCTCTGACTTCAGCCCCACTTCCGCCTCCAACTCCGCCACCAGCTCCACACCAGTTTCTGACTTCAGCTCCACCTCTGACTCCAGCTTCAGTTCCATCTCACACTACAGCTCCTCCTCCAACTCCAGTTCTACACCATCTCTGCCACTTACTTCAGCTCCGCCTCCAATTTCGGCACCACACCAAATCTGCCTCTGACTTTAGCTCCGCCTCTGACTT
The DNA here is from genome assembly GCF_054491065.1 of Syngnathus leptorhynchus. Taxonomy (NCBI): domain Eukaryota; kingdom Metazoa; phylum Chordata; class Actinopteri; order Syngnathiformes; family Syngnathidae; genus Syngnathus; species Syngnathus leptorhynchus. The sequence goes on from NW_028231995.1 coordinate 645,872, forward strand.
CAGCTCCGCCTACAGCTCCAGCTCCGCCACCAACGCCTTTTCCATGATGACATATTTTCTTTGGTCCCACCGGGATTTGAACTCGGGTCGCTGGGGTGAGAGTCCAGAGCACTATCCACTATACCATGAAGACTTCACTAGTGTTGCAGGGAAGGAATGTACACTATATGGTTTAATGGAGCATTCTCTGACTCCACCACCAGCTCTGCCTCTGACTTCAGCTCCACCTCTGACTTCAGCACCGCCTCCAGCTCTGCCTCTGACTTCAGCTCCGCCTCCAGCTCTGCCTCTGACTTCAGCCCCACTTCCGCCTTTGACTCTGCCCCCAGCTCCAGACCTGCTCTGCCTCTGCCTTCAGCTCCGCCTCCAGCTCCACACCAGTGTCCGACTTCAGCTCCACCTCCAACCCTGACTTCAGCTCTACCTCTGACTCCAGCTTCACACCAGTCTCACTTCAGCTCCACCTCTGACTCCAGCCCCACACCAGCTTTGCATCTGACTCCAATTTCATCTCCGCCTCTGACTCCAGCTCTTCACCATCTCTGCCTCTGACTTCAGCCCCACTTCCGCCGCCAGCTCCACACCAGTTTCTGACTTCAGCTCCACCTCTGACTCCAGCTCCACACCAGTTCTGCATCTGACTTCAACTTCAGTTCCATCTCACACTACAGCTCCTCCTCCAACTCCAGTTCCACACCATCTCTGCCACTGACTTCAGCTCCGCTTCCAATTCCGGCGCCACACCAAATCTGCCTCTGACTTCAGGTCCGCCTCTGACTTCAGCTCCGCTTACAGTTCCAGCTCCGCCTCCAACACCTTTTCCATGATGACATATTTTCTTTGGTCCCACCGGGATTTGAACTCGGGTCGCTGGGGTGAGAGTCCAGAGCACTATCCACTATACCATGAAGACTTCACTAGTGTTGCAGGGAAGGAATGTACACTATATGGTTTAATGGAGCATTCTCTGACTCCACCACCAGCTCTGCCTCTGACTTCAGCTCCACCTCTGACTTCAGCACCGCCTCCAGCTCTGCCTCTGACTTCAGCTCCGCCTCCAGCTCTGCCTCTGACTTCAGCTCCGCCTCCAGCTCTGCCTCTGACTTCAGCCCCACTTCCGCCTTTGACTCTGCCTCCAGCTCCAGACCTGCTCTGCCTCTGCCTTCAGCTCCGCCTCCAGCTCCACACCAGTGTCCGACTTCAGCTCCACCTCCAACCCTGACTTCAGCTCTACCTTTGACTCCAGCTCCACACCAGTCTCACTTCAGCTCCACCCCTGACTCCAGCCCCACACCAGCTTTGCATCTGACTCCAACTTCATCTCCGCCTCTGACTTCAGCTCCACACCAGCTCTACCTCTGACTTCATTTCTGCCTCTGACTCCAGCTCTACACCATCTCTGCCTCTGACTTCAGCCCCACTTCCGCCTCCAACTCCGCCACCAGCTCCACACCAGTTTCTGACTTCAGCTCCACCTCTGACTCCAGCTCCACACCAGTTCTGCATCTGACTTCAACTTCAGTTCCATCTCACACTACAGCTCCTCCTCCAACTCCAGTTCTACACCATCTCTGCCACTTACTTCAGCTCCGCCTCCAATTTCGGCACCACACCAAATCTGCCTCTGACTTTAGCTCCGCCTCTGACTTCAGCTCCGCCTACAGCTCCAGCTCCGCCACCAACGCCTTTTCCATGATGACATATTTTCTTTGGTCCCACCGGGATTTGAACTCGGGTCGCTGGGGTGAGAGTCCAGAGCACTATCCACTATACCATGAAGACTTCACTAGTGTTGCAGGGAAGGAATGTACACTATATGGTTTAATGGAGCATTCTCTGACTCCACCACCAGCTCTGCCTCTGACTTCAGCTCCACCTCTGACTTCAGCACCGCCTCCAGCTCTGCCTCTGACTTCAGCTCCGCCTCCAGCTCTGCCTCTGACTTCAGCCCCACTTCCGCCTTTGACTCTGCCTCCAGCTCCAGACCTGCTCTGCCTCTGCCTTCAGCTCCGCCTCCAGCTCCACACCAGTGTCCGACTTCAGCTCCACCTCCAACCCTGACTTCAGCTCTACCTCTGACTCCAGCTTCACACCAGTCTCACTTCAGCTCCACCTCTGACTCCAGCCCCACACCAGCTTTGCATCTGACTCCAATTTCATCTCCGCCTCTGACTCCAGCTCTTCACCGTCTCTGCCTCTGACTTCAGCTCCGCCTCTGACTTCAGCCCCACTTCCGCCTTTGACTGTGCCTCCAGCTCCAGACCTCCTCTGCCTCTGCCTTCAGCTCCGCCTCCAGCTCCACACCAGTCTCTGACTTCAGCTCCACCTCCAACCCTGACTTCAGCTCTACCTCTGACTCCAGCTCCACACCAGTCTCTGACTTCAGCTCCACCTCTGACTCCAGCCCCACACCAGCTTTGCATCTGACTCCAACTTCATCTCCACCTCTGACTTCAGCTCCATACCAGCTCTACCTCTGATTTCATTTCTGCCTCTGACTCCAGCTCTTCACCATCTCTGCCTCTGACTTCAGCCCCACTTCCGCCTCCAACTCCGCCGCCAGCTCCACACCAGTTTCTGACTTCAGCTCCGCCTCTGACTCCAGCTCCACACCAGTTCTGCATCTGACCACAACTTCAGTTCCATCTCTGACCACAGCTTCTCCTCCAACTCCAGCTCCACACCATCTCTGCCACTGACTTCAGCTCCGCCTTCAATTTCGGCACCACACCAAATCTGCGTCTGACTTCAGCTCCGCCTCTGACTTCAGCTCCGCCTACAGCTCCAGCTCCGCCACCAACACCTTTTCCATGATGACATATTTTCTTTGGTCCCACCGGGATTTGAACTCGGGTCGCTGGGGTGAGAGTCCAGAGCACTATCCACTATACCATGAAGATTTCACTAGTGTTGCAGGGAAGGAATGTACACTATATGGTTTAATGGAGCATTCTCTGACTCCACCACCAGCTCTGCCTCTGACTTCAGCTCCACCTCTGACTTCAGCACCGCCTCCAGCTCTGCCTCTGACTTCAGCTCCGCCTCCAGCTCTGCCTCTGACTTCAGCTCCGCCTCCAGCTCTGCCTCTGACTTCAGCCCCACTTCCGCCTTTGACTCTGCCTCCAGCTCCAGACCTGCTCTGCCTCTGCCTTCAGCTCCGCCTCCAGCTCCACACCAGTGTCCGACTTCAGCTCCACCTCCAACCCTGACTTCAGCTCTACCTTTGACTCCAGCTCCACACCAGTCTCACTTCAGCTCCACCTCTGACTCCAGCCCCACACCAGCTTTGCATCTGACTCCAACTTCATCTCCGCCTCTGACTTCAGCTCCACACCAGTTCTACCTCTGACTTCATTTCTGCCTCTGACTCCAGCTCTACACCATCTCTGCCTCTGACTTCAGCCCCACTTCTGCCTCCAACTCCGCCACCAGCTCCACACCAGTTTCTGACTTCAGCTCCACCTCTGACTCCAGCTCCACACCAGTTCTGCATCTGACTTCAACTTCAGTTCCATCTCACACTACAGCTCCTCCTCCAACTCCAGTTCCACACCATCTCTGCCACTTCAGCTCTGCTTCCAATTCCGGCGCCACACCAAATCTGCCTCTGACTTCAGGTCCGCCTCTGACTTCAGCTCCGCCTACAGCTCCAGCTCCGCCTCCATCACCTTTTCCATGATGACATATTTTCTTTGGTCCCACCAGGATTTGAACTCGGGTCGCTGGGGTGAGAGTCCAGAGCACTATCCACTATACCATGAAGACTTCACTAGTGTTGCAGGGAAGGAATGTACACTATATGGTTTAATGGAGCATTCTCTGACTCCACCACCAGCTCTGCCTCTGACTTCAGCTCCACCTCTGACTTCAGCACCGCCTCCAGCTCTGCCTCTGACTTCAGCTCCGCCTCCAGCTCTGCCTCTGACTTCAGCTCCGCCTCCAGCTTTGCCTCTGACTTCAGCCCCACTTCCGCCTTTGACTCTGCCTCCAGCTCCAGACCTGCTCTGCCTCTGCCTTCAGCTCCGCCTCCAGCTCCACACCAGTGTCCGACTTCAGCTCCACCTCCAACCCTGACTTCAGCTCTACCTCTGACTCCAGCTCCACACCAGTCTCACTTCAGCTCCACCTCTGACTCCAGCCCCACACCAGCTTTGCATCTGACTCCAATTTCATCTCCGCCTCTGACTTCAGCTCCACACCAGCTCTACCTCTGACTTCATTTCTGCCTCTGAATCCAGCTCTACACCATCTCTGCCTCTGACTTCAGCCGGGATTTGAACTCGGGTCGCTGGGGTGAGAGTCCAGAGCACTATCCACTATACCATGAAGACTTCACTAGTGTTATAGGGAAGGAATGTACACTATATGGTTTAATGGAGCATTCTCTGACTCCACCACCAGCTCTGCCTCTGACTTCAGCTCCACCTCTGACTTCAGCACCGCCTCCAGCTCTGCCTCTGACTTCAGCTCCGCCTCCAGCTCTGCCTCTGACTTCAGCCCCACTTCCGCCTTTGACTCTGCCTCCAGCTCCAGACCTGCTCTGCCTCTGCCTTCAGCTCCGCCTCCAGCTCCACACCAGTGTCCGACTTCAGCTCCACCTCCAACCCTGACTTCAGCTCTACCTTTGACTCCAGCTCCACACCAGTCTCACTTCAGCTCCACCCCTGACTCCAGCCCCACACCAGCTTTGCATCTGACTCCAACTTCATCTCCGCCTCTGACTTCAGCTCCACACCAGCTCTACCTCTGACTTCATTTCTGCCTCTGACTCCAGCTCTACACCATCTCTGCCTCTGACTTCAGCCCCACTTCCGCCTCCAACTCCGCCACCAGCTCCACACCAGTTTCTGACTTCAGCTCCACCTCTGACTCCAGCTCCACACCAGTTCTGCATCTGACTTCAACTTCAGTTCCATCTCACACTACAGCTCCTCCTCCAACTCCAGTTCTACACCATCTCTGCCACTTACTTCAGCTCCGCCTCCAATTTCGGCACCACACCAAATCTGCCTCTGACTTTAGCTCCGCCTCTGACTTCAGCTCCGCCTACAGCTCCAGCTCCGCCACCAACGCCTTTTCCATGATGACATATTTTCTTTGGTCCCACCGAGATTTGAACTCGGGTCGCTGGGGTGAGAGTCCAGAGCACTATCCACTATACCATGAAGACTTCACTAGTGTTGCAGGGAAGGAATGTACACTATATGGTTTAATGGAGCATTCTCTGACTCCACCACCAGCTCTGCCTCTGACTTCAGCTCCACCTCTGACTTCAGCACCGCCTCCAGCTCTGCCTCTGACTTCAGCTCCGCCTCCAGCTCTGCCTCTGACTTCAGCCCCACTTCCGCCTTTGACTCTGCCCCCAGCTCCAGACCTGCTCTGCCTCTGCCTTCAGCTCCGCCTCCAGCTCCACACCAGTGTCCGACTTCAGCTCCACCTCCAACCCTGACTTCAGCTCTACCTCTGACTCCAGCTTCACACCAGTCTCACTTCAGCTCCACCTCTGACTCCAGCCCCACACCAGCTTTGCATCTGACTCCAATTTCATCTCCGCCTCTGACTCCAGCTCTTCACCATCTCTGCCTCTGACTTCAGCCCCACTTCCGCCGCCAGCTCCACACCAGTTTCTGACTTCAGCTCCACCTCTGACTCCAGCTCCACACCAGTTCTGCATCTGACTTTAACTTCAGTTCCATCTCACACTACAGCTCCTCCTCCAACTCCAGTTCCACACCATCTCTGCCACTGACTTCAGCTCCGCTTCCAATTCCGGCGCCACACCAAATCTGCCTCTGACTTCAGGTCCGCCTCTGACTTCAGCTCCGCTTACAGTTCCAGCTCCGCCTCCAACACCTTTTCCATGATGACATATTTTCTTTGGTCCCACCGGGATTTGAACTCGGGTCGCTGGGGTGAGAGTCCAGAGCACTATCCACTATACCATGAAGACTTCACTAGTGTTGCAGGGAAGGAATGTACACTATATGGTTTAATGGAGCATTCTCTGACTCCACCACCAGCTCTGCCTCTGACTTCAGCTCCACCTCTGACTTCAGCACCGCCTCCAGCTCTGCCTCTGACTTCAGCTCCGCCTCCAGCTCTGCCTCTGACTTCAGCTCCGCCTCCAGCTCTGCCTCTGACTTCAGCCCCACTTCCGCCTTTGACTCTGCCTCCAGCTCCAGACCTGCTCTGCCTCTGCCTTCAGCTCCGCCTCCAGCTCCACACCAGTGTCCGACTTCAGCTCCACCTCCAACCCTGACTTCAGCTCTACCTTTGACTCCAGCTCCACACCAGTCTCACTTCAGCTCCACCCCTGACTCCAGCCCCACACCAGCTTTGCATCTGACTCCAACTTCATCTCCGCCTCTGACTTCAGCTCCACACCAGCTCTACCTCTGACTTCATTTCTGCCTCTGACTCCAGCTCTACACCATCTCTGCCTCTGACTTCAGCCCCACTTCCGCCTCCAACTCCGCCACCAGCTCCACACCAGTTTCTGACTTCAGCTCCACCTCTGACTCCAGCTCCACACCAGTTCTGCATCTGACTTCAACTTCAGTTCCATCTCACACTACAGCTCCTCCTCCAACTCCAGTTCTACACCATCTCTGCCACTTACTTCAGCTCCGCCTCCAATTTCGGCACCACACCAAATCTGCCTCTGACTTTAGCTCCGCCTCTGACTTCAGCTCCGCCTACAGCTCCAGCTCCGCCACCAACGCCTTTTCCATGATGACATATTTTCTTTGGTCCCACCGGGATTTGAACTCGGGTCGCTGGGGTGAGAGTCCAGAGCACTATCCACTATACCATGAAGACTTCACTAGTGTTGCAGGGAAGGAATGTACACTATATGGTTTAATGGAGCATTCTCTGACTCCACCACCAGCTCTGCCTCTGACTTCAGCTCCACCTCTGACTTCAGCACCGCCTCCAGCTCTGCCTCTGACTTCAGCTCCGCCTCCAGCTCTGCCTCTGACTTCAGCCCCACTTCCGCCTTTGACTCTGCCTCCAGCTCCAGACCTGCTCTGCCTCTGCCTTCAGCTCCGCCTCCAGCTCCACACCAGTGTCCGACTTCAGCTCCACCTCCAACCCTGACTTCAGCTCTACCTCTGACTCCAGCTTCACACCAGTCTCACTTCAGCTCCACCTCTGACTCCAGCCCCACACCAGCTTTGCATCTGACTCCAATTTCATCTCCGCCTCTGACTCCAGCTCTTCACCGTCTCTGCCTCTGACTTCAGCTCCGCCTCTGACTTCAGCCCCACTTCCGCCTTTGACTGTGCCTCCAGCTCCAGACCTCCTCTGCCTCTGCCTTCAGCTCCGCCTCCAGCTCCACACCAGTCTCTGACTTCAGCTCCACCTCCAACCCTGACTTCAGCTCTACCTCTGACTCCAGCTCCACACCAGTCTCTGACTTCAGCTCCACCTCTGACTCCAGCCCCACACCAGCTTTGCATCTGACTCCAACTTCATCTCCACCTCTGACTTCAGCTCCATACCAGCTCTACCTCTGATTTCATTTCTGCCTCTGACTCCAGCTCTTCACCATCTCTGCCTCTGACTTCAGCCCCACTTCCGCCTCCAACTCCGCCGCCAGCTCCACACCAGTTTCTGACTTCAGCTCCGCCTCTGACTCCAGCTCCACACCAGTTCTGCATCTGACCACAACTTCAGTTCCATCTCTGACCACAGCTTCTCCTCCAACTCCAGCTCCACACCATCTCTGCCACTGACTTCAGCTCCGCCTTCAATTTCGGCACCACACCAAATCTGCCTCTGACTTCAGCTCCGCCTCTGACTTCAGCTCCGCCTACAGCTCCAGCTCCGCCACCAACACCTTTTCCATGATGACATATTTTCTTTGGTCCCACCGGGATTTGAACTCGGGTTGCTGGGGTGAGAGTCCAGAGCACTATCCACTATACCATGAAGATTTCACTAGTGTTGCAGGGAAGGAATGTACACTATATGGTTTAATGGAGCATTCTCTGACTCCACCACCAGCTCTGCCTCTGACTTCAGCTCCACCTCTGACTTCAGCACCGCCTCCAGCTCTGCCTCTGACTTCAGCTCCGCCTCCAGCTCTGCCTCTGACTTCAGCTCCGCCTCCAGCTCTGCCTCTGACTTCAGCCCCACTTCCGCCTTTGACTCTGCCTCCAGCTCCAGACCTGCTCTGCCTCTGCCTTCAGCTCCGCCTCCAGCTCCACACCAGTGTCCGACTTCAGCTCCACCTCCAACCCTGACTTCAGCTCTACCTTTGACTCCAGCTCCACACCAGTCTCACTTCAGCTCCACCTCTGACTCCAGCCCCACACCAGCTTTGCATCTGACTCCAACTTCATCTCCGCCTCTGACTTCAGCTCCACACCAGTTCTACCTCTGACTTCATTTCTGCCTCTGACTCCAGCTCTACACCATCTCTGCCTCTGACTTCAGCCCCACTTCTGCCTCCAACTCCGCCACCAGCTCCACACCAGTTTCTGACTTCAGCTCCACCTCTGACTCCAGCTCCACACCAGTTCTGCATCTGACTTCAACTTCAGTTCCATCTCACACTACAGCTCCTCCTCCAACTCCAGTTCCACACCATCTCTGCCACTTCAGCTCTGCTTCCAATTCCGGCGCCACACCAAATCTGCCTCTGACTTCAGGTCCGCCTCTGACTTCAGCTCCGCCTACAGCTCCAGCTCCGCCTCCATCACCTTTTCCATGATGACATATTTTCTTTGGTCCCACCAGGATTTGAACTCGGGTCGCTGGGGTGAGAGTCCAGAGCACTATCCACTATACCATGAAGACTTCACTAGTGTTGCAGGGAAGGAATGTACACTATATGGTTTAATGGAGCATTTTCTGACTCCACCACCAGCTCTGCCTCTGACTTCAGCTCCACCTCTGACTTCAGCACCGCCTCCAGCTCTGCCTCTGACTTCAGCTCCGCCTCCAGCTCTGCCTCTGACTTCAGCTCCGCCTCCAGCTTTGCCTCTGACTTCAGCCCCACTTCCGCCTTTGACTCTGCCTCCAGCTCCAGACCTGCTCTGCCTCTGCCTTCAGCTCCGCCTCCAGCTCCACACCAGTGTCCGACTTCAGCTCCACCTCCAACCCTGACTTCAGCTCTACCTCTGACTCCAGCTCCACACCAGTCTCACTTCAGCTCCACCTCTGACTCCAGCCCCACACCAGCTTTGCATCTGACTCCAATTTCATCTCCGCCTCTGACTTCAGCTCCACACCAGCTCTACCTCTGACTTCATTTCTGCCTCTGACTCCAGCTCTACACCATCTCTGCCTCTGACTTCAGCCGGGATTTGAACTCGGGTCGCTGGGGTGAGAGTCCAGAGCACTATCCACTATACCATGAAGACTTCACTAGTGTTATAGGGAAGGAATGTACACTATATGGTTTAATGGAGCATTCTCTGACTCCACCACCAGCTCTGCCTCTGACTTCAGCTCCACCTCTGACTTCAGCACCGCCTCCAGCTCTGCCTCTGACTTCAGCTCCGCCTCCAGCTCTGCCTCTGACTTCAGCCCCACTTCCGCCTTTGACTCTGCCTCCAGCTCCAGACCTGCTCTGCCTCTGCCTTCAGCTCCGCCTCCAGCTCCACACCAGTGTCCGACTTCGGCTCCACCTCCAACCCTGACTTCAGCTCTACCTTTGACTCCAGCTCCACACCAGTCTCACTTCAGCTCCACCTCTGACTCCAGCCCCACACCAGCTTTGCATCTGACTCCAACTTCATCTCCGCCGCTGACTTCAGCTCCACACCAGCTCTACCTCTGACTTCATTTCTGCCTCTGACTCCAGCTCTACACCATCTCTGCCTCTGACTTCAGCCCCACTTCCGCCTCCAACTCCACCACCAGCTCCACACCAGTTTCTGACTTCAGCTCCACCTCTGACTCCAGCTCCACACCAGTTCTGCATCTGACTTCAACTTCAGTTCCATCTCACACTACAGCTCCTCCTCCAACTCCAGTTCCACACCATCTGTGCCACTTACTTCAGCTCCACTTCCAATTCCGGCGCCACACCAAATCTGCCTCTGACTTCAGGTCCGCCTCTGACTTCAGCTCCGCCTACAGCTCCAGCTCCGCCTCCATCACCTTTTCCATGATGACATATTTTCTTTGGTCCCACCGGGATTTGAACTCGGGTCGCTGGGGTGAGAGTCCAGAGCACTATCCACTATACCATGAAGACTTCACTAGTGTTGCAGGAAAGGAATGTACACTATATGGTTTAATGGAGCATTCTCTGACTCCACCACCAGCTCTGCCTCTGACTTCAGCTCCACCTCTGACTTCAGCACCGCCTCCGGCTCTGCCTCTGACTTCAGCTCCGCCTCTGACTTCAGCCCCACTTCCGCCTTTGACTGTGCCTCCAGCTCCAGACCTCCTCTGCCTCTGCCTTCAGCTCCGCCTCCAGCTCCACACCAGTCTCTGACTTCAGCTCCACCTCCAACCCTGACTTCAGCTCTACCTCTGACTCCAGCTCCACACCAGTCTCTGACTTCAGCTCCACCTCTGACTCCAGCCCCACACCAGCTTTGCATCTGACTCCAACTTCATCTTCACCTCTGACTTCAGCTCCACACCAGCTCTACCTCTGACTTCATTTCTGCCTCTGACTCCAGCTCTTCACCATCTCTGCCTCTGACTTCAGCCCCACTTCCGCCTCCAACTCCGCCGCCAGCTCCACACCAGTTTCTGACTTCAGCTCCGCCTCTGACTTCAGCTCCACACCAGTTCTGCATCTGACCACAACTTCAGTTCCATCTCTGACAACAGCTTCTCCTCCAACTCCAGCTCCACACCATCTCTGCCACTGACTTCAGCTCCGCCTTCAATTTCGGCACCACACCAAATCTGCCTCTGACTTCAGCTCCGCCTCTGACTTCAGCTCCGCCTACAGCTAGCTCCAGCTCCGCCACCAACGCCTTTTCCATGATGACATATTTTCTTTGGTCCCACCGGGATTTGAACTCGGGTCGCTGGGGTGAGAGTCCAGAGCACTATCCACTATACCATGAAGACTTCACTAGTGTTGCAGGGAAGGAATGTACACTATATGGTTTAATGGAGCATTCTCTGACTCCACCACCAGCTCTGCCTCTGACTTCAGCTCCACACCAGTCTCTGACTTCAGCTCCAGCCCCACACCAGCTTTGCATCTGACTCCTACTTCATCTCCGCCTCTGACTTCAGCTCCACACCAGCTCTACCTCTGACTTCATTTCTGCCTCTGACTCCAGCTCTACACCATCTCTGCCTCTGACTTCAGCCGGGATTTGAACTCGGGTCGCTGGGGTGAGAGTCCAGAGCACTATCCACTATACCATGAAGACTTCACTAGTGTTGCAGGGAAGGAATGTACACTATATGGTTTAATGGAGCATTCTCTGACTCCACCACCAGCTCTGCCTCTGACTTTAGCTCCACCTCTGACTTCAGCACCGCCACCAGCTCTGCCTCTGACTTCAGCTCTGCCTCCAGCTCTGCCTCTGACTTCAGCCCCACTTCCGCCTTTGACTCTGCCTCCAGCTCCAGACCTGCTCTGCCTCTGCCTTCAGCTCCGCCTCCAGCTCCACACCAGTCTCTGACATCAGCTCCACCTCCAACCCTGACTTCAGCTCTACCTCTGACTCCAGCTCCACACCAGTCTCTGACTTCAGCTCCAGCCCCACACCAGCTTTGCATCTGACTCCAACTTCATCTCCGCCTCTGACTTCAGCTCCACACCAGCTCTACCTCTGACTTCATTTCTGCCTCTGACTCCAGCTCTACACCATCTCTGCCTCTGACTTCAGCCCCACTTCCGCCTCCAACTCCGCCGCCAGCTCAACACCAGTTTCTGACTTCAGCTCCACCTCTGACTCCATCTCCACCTTCAGTTCCATCTCACACTACAGTTCCTCCTCCAACTCCAGTTCCACACCATCTCTGCCACTGACTTCAGCTCCGCTTCCAATTCCGGCGCCACACCAAATCTGCCTCTGACTTCAGGTCCGCCTCTGACTTCAGCTCCGCCTACAGCTCCAGCTCCGCCTCCAACACCTTTTCCATGATGACATATTTTCTTTGGTCCCACCGGGATTTGAACTCGGGTCGCTGGGGTGAGAGTCCAGAGCACTATCCACTATACCATTAAGACTTCACTAGTGTTGCAGGGAAGGAATGTACACTATATGGTTTAATGGAGCATTCTCTGACTCCACCACCAGATCTGCCTCTGACTTCAGCTCCACCTCTGACTTCAGCACCGCCTCCAGCTCTGCCTCTGACTTCAGCTCCGCCTCCAGCTCTGCCTCTGACTTCAGCTCCGCCTCCAGCTCTGCCTCTGACTTCAGCCCCACTTCCGCCTTTGACTCTGCCTCCAGCTCCAGACCTGCTCTGCCTCTGCCTTCAGCTCCGCCTCCAGCTCCACACCAGTGTCCGACTTCAGCTCCACCTCCAACCCTGACTTCAGCTCTACCTTTGACTCCAGCTCCACACCAGTCTCACTTCAGCTCCACCCCTGACTCCAGCCCCACACCAGCTTTGCATCTGACTCCAACTTCATCTCCGCCTCTGACTTCAGCTCCACACCAGCTCTACCTCTGACTTCATTTCTGCCTCTGACTCCAGCTCTACACCATCTCTGCCTCTGACTTCAGCCCCACTTCCGCCTCCAACTCCGCCACCAGCTCCACACCAGTTTCTGACTTCAGCTCCACCTCTGACTCCAGCTTCAGTTCCATCTCACACTACAGCTCCTCCTCCAACTCCAGTTCTACACCATCTCTGCCACTTACTTCAGCTCCGCCTCCAATTTCGGCACCACACCAAATCTGCCTCTGACTTTAGCTCCGCCTCTGACTTCAGCTCCGCCTACAGCTCCAGCTCCGCCACCAACGCCTTTTCCATGATGACATATTTTCTTTGGTCCCACCGGGATTTGAACTCGGGTCGCTGGGGTGAGAGTCCAGAGCACTATCCACTATACCATGAAGACTTCACTAGTGTTGCAGGGAAGGAATGTACACTATATGGTTTAATGGAGCATTCTCTGACTCCACCACCAGCTCTGCCTCTGACTTCAGCTCCACCTCTGACTTCAGCACCGCCTCCAGCTCTGCCTCTGACTTCAGCTCCGCCTCCAGCTCTGCCTCTGACTTCAGCCCCACTTCCGCCTTTGACTCTGCCCCCAGCTCCAGACCTGCTCTGCCTCTGCCTTCAGCTCCGCCTCCAGCTCCACACCAGTGTCCGACTTCAGCTCCACCTCCAACCCTGACTTCAGCTCTACCTCTGACTCCAGCTTCACACCAGTCTCACTTCAGCTCCACCTCTGACTCCAGCCCCACACCAGCTTTGCATCTGACTCCAATTTCATCTCCGCCTCTGACTCCAGCTCTTCACCATCTCTGCCTCTGACTTCAGCCCCACTTCCGCCGCCAGCTCCACACCAGTTTCTGACTTCAGCTCCACCTCTGACTCCAGCTCCACACCAGTTCTGCATCTGACTTCAACTTCAGTTCCATCTCACACTACAGCTCCTCCTCCAACTCCAGTTCCACACCATCTCTGCCACTGACTTCAGCTCCGCTTCCAATTCCGGCGCCACACCAAATCTGCCTCTGACTTCAGGTCCGCCTCTGACTTCAGCTCCGCTTACAGTTCCAGCTCCGCCTCCAACACCTTTTCCATGATGACATATTTTCTTTGGTCCCACCGGGATTTGAACTCGGGTCGCTGGGGTGAGAGTCCAGAGCACTATCCACTATACCATGAAGACTTCACTAGTGTTGCAGGGAAGGAATGTACACTATATGGTTTAATGGAGCATTCTCTGACTCCACCACCAGCTCTGCCTCTGACTTCAGCTCCACCTCTGACTTCAGCACCGCCTCCAGCTCTGCCTCTGACTTCAGCTCCGCCTCCAGCTCTGCCTCTGACTTCAGCTCCGCCTCCAGCTCTGCCTCTGACTTCAGCCCCACTTCCGCCTTTGACTCTGCCTCCAGCTCCAGACCTGCTCTGCCTCTGCCTTCAGCTCCGCCTCCAGCTCCACACCAGTGTCCGACTTCAGCTCCACCTCCAACCCTGACTTCAGCTCTACCTTTGACTCCAGCTCCACACCAGTCTCACTTCAGCTCCACCCCTGACTCCAGCCCCACACCAGCTTTGCATCTGACTCCAACTTCATCTCCGCCTCTGACTTCAGCTCCACACCAGCTCTACCTCTGACTTCATTTCTGCCTCTGACTCCAGCTCTACACCATCTCTGCCTCTGACTTCAGCCCCACTTCCGCCTCCAACTCCGCCACCAGCTCCACACCAGTTTCTGACTTCAGCTCCACCTCTGACTCCAGCTCCACACCAGTTCTGCATCTGACTTCAACTTCAGTTCCATCTCACACTACAGCTCCTCCTCCAACTCCAGTTCTACACCATCTCTGCCACTTACTTCAGCTCCGCCTCCAATTTCGGCACCACACCAAATCTGCCTCTGACTTTAGCTCCGCCTCTGACTTCAGCTCCGCCTACAGCTCCAGCTCCGCCACCAACGCCTTTTCCATGATGACATATTTTCTTTGGTCCCACCGGGATTTGAACTCGGGTCGCTGGGGTGAGAGTCCAGAGCACTATCCACTATACCATGAAGACTTCACTAGTGTTGCAGGGAAGGAATGTACACTATATGGTTTAATGGAGCATTCTCTGACTCCACCACCAGCTCTGCCTCTGACTTCAGCTCCACCTCTGACTTCAGCACCGCCTCCAGCTCTGCCTCTGACTTCAGCTCCGCCTCCAGCTCTGCCTCTGACTTCAGCACCACTTCCGCCTTTGACTCTGCCTCCAGCTCCAGACCTGCTCTGCCTCTGCCTTCAGCTCCGCCTCCAGCTCCACACCAGTGTCCGACTTCAGCTCCACCTCCAACCCTGACTTCAGCTCTACCTCTGACTCCAGCTTCACACCAGTCTCACTTCAGCTCCACCTCTGACTCCAGCCCCACACCAGCTTTGCATCTGACTCCAATTTCATCTCCGCCTCTGACTCCAGCTCTTCACCGTCTCTGCCTCTGACTTCAGCTCCGCCTCTGACTTCAGCCCCACTTCCGCCTTTGACTGTGCCTCCAGCTCCAGACCTCCTCTGCCTCTGCCTTCAGCTCCGCCTCCAGCTCCACACCAGTCTCTGACTTCAGCTCCACCTCCAACCCTGACTTCAGCTCTACCTCTGACTCCAGCTCCACACCAGTCTCTGACTTCAGCTCCACCTCTGACTCCAGCCCCACACCAGCTTTGCATCTGACTCCAACTTCATCTCCACCTCTGACTTCAGCTCCATACCAGCTCTACCTCTGATTTCATTTCTGCCTCTGACTCCAGCTCTTCACCATCTCTGCCTCTGACTTCAGCCCCACTTCCGCCTCCAACTCCGCCGCCAGCTCCACACCAGTTTCTGACTTCAGCTCCGCCTCTGACTCCAGCTCCACACCAGTTCTGCATCTGACCACAACTTCAGTTCCATCTCTGACCACAGCTTCTCCTCCAACTCCAGCTCCACACCATCTCTGCCACTGACTTCAGCTCCGCCTTCAATTTCGGCACCACACCAAATCTGCGTCTGACTTCAGCTCCGCCTCTGACTTCAGCTCCGCCTACAGCTCCAGCTCCGCCACCAACACCTTTTCCATGATGACATATTTTCTTTGGTCCCACCGGGATTTGAACTCGGGTCGCTGGGGTGAGAGTCCAGAGCACTATCCACTATACCATGAAGATTTCACTAGTGTTGCAGGGAAGGAATGTACACTATATGGTTTAATGGAGCATTCTCTGACTCCACCACCAGCTCTGCCTCTGACTTCAGCTCCACCTCTGACTTCAGCACCGCCTCCAGCTCTGCCTCTGACTTCAGCTCCGCCTCCAGCTCTGCCTCTGACTTCAGCTCCGCCTCCAGCTCTGCCTCTGACTTCAGCCCCACTTCCGCCTTTGACTCTGCCTCCAGCTCCAGACCTGCTCTGCCTCTGCCTTCAGCTCCGCCTCCAGCTCCACACCAGTGTCCGACTTCAGCTCCACCTCCAACCCTGACTTCAGCTCTACCTTTGACTCCAGCTCCACACCAGTCTCACTTCAGCTCCACCTCTGACTCCAGCCCCACACCAGCTTTGCATCTGACTCCAACTTCATCTCCGCCTCTGACTTCAGCTCCACACCAGTTCTACCTCTGACTTCATTTCTGCCTCTGACTCCAGCTCTACACCATCTCTGCCTCTGACTTCAGCCCCACTTCTGCCTCCAACTCCGCCACCAGCTCCACACCAGTTTCTGACTTCAGCTCCACCTCTGACTCCAGCTCCACACCAGTTCTGCATCTGACTTCAACTTCAGTTCCATCTCACACTACAGCTCCTCCTCCAACTCCAGTTCCACACCATCTCTGCCACTTCAGCTCTGCTTCCAATTCCGGCGCCACACCAAATCTGCCTCTGACTTCAGGTCCGCCTCTGACTTCAGCTCCGCCTACAGCTCCAGCTCCGCCTCCATCACCTTTTCCATGATGACATATTTTCTTTGGTCCCACCAGGATTTGAACTCGGGTCGCTGGGGTGAGAGTCCAGAGCACTATCCACTATACCATGAAGACTTCACTAGTGTTGCAGGGAAGGAATGTACACTATATGGTTTAATGGAGCATTCTCTGACTCCACCACCAGCTCTGCCTCTGACTTCAGCTCCACCTCTGACTTCAGCACCGCCTCCAGCTCTGCCTCTGACTTCAGCTCCGCCTCCAGCTCTGCCTCTGACTTCAGCTCCGCCTCCAGCTTTGCCTCTGACTTCAGCCCCACTTCCGCCTTTGACTCTGCCTCCAGCTCCAGACCTGCTCTGCCTCTGCCTTCAGCTCCGCCTCCAGCTCCACACCAGTGTCCGACTTCAGCTCCACCTCCAACCCTGACTTCAGCTCTACCTCTGACTCCAGCTCCACACCAGTCTCACTTCAGCTCCACCTCTGACTCCAGCCCCACACCAGCTTTGCATCTGACTCCAATTTCATCTCCGCCTCTGACTTCAGCTCCACACCAGCTCTACCTCTGACTTCATTTCTGCCTCTGACTCCAGCTCTACACCATCTCTGCCTCTGACTTCAGCCGGGATTTGAACTCGGGTCGCTGGGGTGAGAGTCCAGAGCACTATCCACTATACCATGAAGACTTCACTAGTGTTATAGGGAAGGAATGTACACTATATGGTTTAATGGAGCATTCTCTGACTCCACCACCAGCTCTGCCTCTGACTTCAGCTCCACCTCTGACTTCAGCACCGCCTCCAGCTCTGCCTCTGACTTCAGCTCCGCCTCCAGCTCTGCCTCTGACTTCAGCCCCACTTCCGCCTTTGACTCTGCCTCCAGCTCCAGACCTGCTCTGCCTCTGCCTTCAGCTCCGCCTCCAGCTCCACACCAGTGTCCGACTTCAGCTCCACCTCCAACCCTGACTTCAGCTCTACCTTTGACTCCAGCTCCACACCAGTCTCACTTCAGCTCCACCCCTGACTCCAGCCCCACACCAGCTTTGCATCTGACTCCAACTTCATCTCCGCCTCTGACTTCAGCTCCACACCAGCTCTACCTCTGACTTCATTTCTGCCTCTGACTCCAGCTCTACACCATCTCTGCCTCTGACTTCAGCCCCACTTCCGCCTCCAACTCCGCCACCAGCTCCACACCAGTTTCTGACTTCAGCTCCACCTCTGACTCCAGCTCCACACCAGTTCTGCATCTGACTTCAACTTCAGTTCCATCTCACACTACAGCTCCTCCTCCAACTCCAGTTCTACACCATCTCTGCCACTTACTTCAGCTCCGCCTCCAATTTCGGCACCACACCAAATCTGCCTCTGACTTTAGCTCCGCCTCTGACTTCAGCTCCGCCTACAGCTCCAGCTCCGCCACCAACGCCTTTTCCATGATGACATATTTTCTTTGGTCCCACCGAGATTTGAACTCGGGTCGCTGGGGTGAGAGTCCAGAGCACTATCCACTATACCATGAAGACTTCACTAGTGTTGCAGGGAAGGAATGTACACTATATGGTTTAATGGAGCATTCTCTGACTCCACCACCAGCTCTGCCTCTGACTTCAGCTCCACCTCTGACTTCAGCACCGCCTCCAGCTCTGCCTCTGACTTCAGCTCCGCCTCCAGCTCTGCCTCTGACTTCAGCCCCACTTCCGCCTTTGACTCTGCCCCCAGCTCCAGACCTGCTCTGCCTCTGCCTTCAGCTCCGCCTCCAGCTCCACACCAGTGTCCGACTTCAGCTCCACCTCCAACCCTGACTTCAGCTCTACCTCTGACTCCAGCTTCACACCAGTCTCACTTCAGCTCCACCTCTGACTCCAGCCCCACACCAGCTTTGCATCTGACTCCAATTTCATCTCCGCCTCTGACTCCAGCTCTTCACCATCTCTGCCTCTGACTTCAGCCCCACATCCGCCGCCAGCTCCACACCAGTTTCTGACTTCAGCTCCACCTCTGACTCCAGCTCCACACCAGTTCTGCATCTGACTTTAACTTCAGTTCCATCTCACACTACAGCTCCTCCTCCAACTCCAGTTCCACACCATCTCTGCCACTGACTTCAGCTCCGCTTCCAATTCCGGCGCCACACCAAATCTGCCTCTGACTTCAGGTCCGCCTCTGACTTCAGCTCCGCTTACAGTTCCAGCTCCGCCTCCAACACCTTTTCCATGATGACATATTTTCTTTGGTCCCACCGGGATTTGAACTCGGGTCGCTGGGGTGAGAGTCCAGAGCACTATCCACTATACCATGAAGACTTCACTAGTGTTGCAGGGAAGGAATGTACACTATATGGTTTAATGGAGCATTCTCTGACTCCACCACCAGCTCTGCCTCTGACTTCAGCTCCACCTCTGACTTCAGCACCGCCTCCAGCTCTGCCTCTGACTTCAGCTCCGCCTCCAGCTCTGCCTCTGACTTCAGCTCCGCCTCCAGCTCTGCCTCTGACTTCAGCCCCACTTCCGCCTTTGACTCTGCCTCCAGCTCCAGACCTGCTCTGCCTCTGCCTTCAGCTCCGCCTCCAGCTCCACACCAGTGTCCGACTTCAGCTCCACCTCCAACCCTGACTTCAGCTCTACCTTTGACTCCAGCTCCACACCAGTCTCACTTCAGCTCCACCCCTGACTCCAGCCCCACACCAGCTTTGCATCTGACTCCAACTTCATCTCCGCCTCTGACTTCAGCTCCACACCAGCTCTACCTCTGACTTCATTTCTGCCTCTGACTCCAGCTCTACACCATCTCTGCCTCTGACTTCAGCCCCACTTCCGCCTCCAACTCCGCCACCAGCTCCACACCAGTTTCTGACTTCAGCTCCACCTCTGACTCCAGCTCCACACCAGTTCTGCATCTGACTTCAACTTCAGTTCCATCTCACACTACAGCTCCTCCTCCAACTCCAGTTCTACACCATCTCTGCCACTTACTTCAGCTCCGCCTCCAATTTCGGCACCACACCAAATCTGCCTCTGACTTTAGCTCCGCCTCTGACTTCAGCTCCGCCTACAGCTCCAGCTCCGCCACCAACGCCTTTTCCATGATGACATATTTTCTTTGGTCCCACCGGGATTTGAACTCGGGTCGCTGGGGTGAGAGTCCAGAGCACTATCCACTATACCATGAAGACTTCACTAGTGTTGCAGGGAAGGAATGTACACTATATGGTTTAATGGAGCATTCTCTGACTCCACCACCAGCTCTGCCTCTGACTTCAGCTCCACCTCTGACTTCAGCACCGCCTCTGACTTCAGCCCCACTTCCGCCTTTGACTCTGCCTCCAGCTCCAGACCTGCTCTGCCTCTGCCTTCAGCTCCGCCTCCAGCTCCACACCAGTGTCCGACTTCAGCTCCACCTCCAACCCTGACTTCAGCTCTACCTCTGACTCCAGCTTCACACCAGTCTCACTTCAGCTCCACCTCTGACTCCAGCCCCACACCAGCTTTGCATCTGACTCCAATTTCATCTCCGCCTCTGACTCCAGCTCTTCACCGTCTCTGCCTCTGACTTCAGCTCCGCCTCTGACTTCAGCCCCACTTCCGCCTTTGACTGTGCCTCCAGCTCCAGACCTCCTCTGCCTCTGCCTTCAGCTCCGCCTCCAGCTCCACACCAGTCTCTGACTTCAGCTCCACCTCCAACCCTGACTTCAGCTCTACCTCTGACTCCAGCTCCACACCAGTCTCTGACTTCAGCTCCACCTCTGACTCCAGCCCCACACCAGCTTTGCATCTGACTCCAACTTCATCTCCACCTCTGACTTCAGCTCCATACCAGCTCTACCTCTGATTTCATTTCTGCCTCTGACTCCAGCTCTTCACCATCTCTGCCTCTGACTTCAGCCCCACTTCCGCCTCCAACTCCGCCGCCAGCTCCACACCAGTTTCTGACTTCAGCTCCGCCTCTGACTCCAGCTCCACACCAGTTCTGCATCTGACCACAACTTCAGTTCCATCTCTGACCACAGCTTCTCCTCCAACTCCAGCTCCAC
Source organism: Syngnathus leptorhynchus (assembly GCF_054491065.1). Taxonomy (NCBI): domain Eukaryota; kingdom Metazoa; phylum Chordata; class Actinopteri; order Syngnathiformes; family Syngnathidae; genus Syngnathus; species Syngnathus leptorhynchus. The sequence goes on from NW_028231995.1 coordinate 666,413, forward strand.
ACCATCTCTGCCACTGACTTCAGCTCCGCCTTCAATTTCGGCACCACACCAAATCTGCCTCTGACTTCAGCTCCGCCTCTGACTTCAGCTCCGCCTACAGCTCCAGCTCCGCCACCAACACCTTTTCCATGATGACATATTTTCTTTGGTCCCACCGGGATTTGAACTCGGGTCGCTGGGGTGAGAGTCCAGAGCACTATCCACTATACCATGAAGATTTCACTAGTGTTGCAGGGAAGGAATGTACACTATATGGTTTAATGGAGCATTCTCTGACTCCACCACCAGCTCTGCCTCTGACTTCAGCTCCACCTCTGACTTCAGCACCGCCTCCAGCTCTGCCTCTGACTTCAGCTCCGCCTCCAGCTCTGCCTCTGACTTCAGCTCCGCCTCCAGCTCTGCCTCTGACTTCAGCCCCACTTCCGCCTTTGACTCTGCCTCCAGCTCCAGACCTGCTCTGCCTCTGCCTTCAGCTCCGCCTCCAGCTCCACACCAGTGTCCGACTTCAGCTCCACCTCCAACCCTGACTTCAGCTCTACCTTTGACTCCAGCTCCACACCAGTCTCACTTCAGCTCCACCTCTGACTCCAGCCCCACACCAGCTTTGCATCTGACTCCAACTTCATCTCCGCCTCTGACTTCAGCTCCACACCAGTTCTACCTCTGACTTCATTTCTGCCTCTGACTCCAGCTCTACACCATCTCTGCCTCTGACTTCAGCCCCACTTCTGCCTCCAACTCCGCCACCAGCTCCACACCAGTTTCTGACTTCAGCTCCACCTCTGACTCCAGCTCCACACCAGTTCTGCATCTGACTTCAACTTCAGTTCCATCTCACACTACAGCTCCTCCTCCAACTCCAGTTCCACACCATCTCTGCCACTTCAGCTCTGCTTCCAATTCCGGCGCCACACCAAATCTGCCTCTGACTTCAGGTCCGCCTCTGACTTCAGCTCCGCCTACAGCTCCAGCTCCGCCTCCATCACCTTTTCCATGATGACATATTTTCTTTGGTCCCACCAGGATTTGAACTCGGGTCGCTGGGGTGAGAGTCCAGAGCACTATCCACTATACCATGAAGACTTCACTAGTGTTGCAGGGAAGGAATGTACACTATATGGTTTAATGGAGCATTCTCTGACTCCACCACCAGCTCTGCCTCTGACTTCAGCTCCACCTCTGACTTCAGCACCGCCTCCAGCTCTGCCTCTGACTTCAGCTCCGCCTCCAGCTCTGCCTCTGACTTCAGCTCCGCCTCCAGCTTTGCCTCTGACTTCAGCCCCACTTCCGCCTTTGACTCTGCCTCCAGCTCCAGACCTGCTCTGCCTCTGCCTTCAGCTCCGCCTCCAGCTCCACACCAGTGTCCGACTTCAGCTCCACCTCCAACCCTGACTTCAGCTCTACCTCTGACTCCAGCTCCACACCAGTCTCACTTCAGCTCCACCTCTGACTCCAGCCCCACACCAGCTTTGCATCTGACTCCAATTTCATCTCCGCCTCTGACTTCAGCTCCACACCAGCTCTACCTCTGACTTCATTTCTGCCTCTGACTCCAGCTCTACACCATCTCTGCCTCTGACTTCAGCCGGGATTTGAACTCGGGTCGCTGGGGTGAGAGTCCAGAGCACTATCCACTATACCATGAAGACTTCACTAGTGTTATAGGGAAGGAATGTACACTATATGGTTTAATGGAGCATTCTCTGACTCCACCACCAGCTCTGCCTCTGACTTCAGCTCCACCTCTGACTTCAGCACCGCCTCCAGCTCTGCCTCTGACTTCAGCTCCGCCTCCAGCTCTGCCTCTGACTTCAGCCCCACTTCCGCCTTTGACTCTGCCTCCAGCTCCAGACCTGCTCTGCCTCTGCCTTCAGCTCCGCCTCCAGCTCCACACCAGTGTCCGACTTCAGCTCCACCTCCAACCCTGACTTCAGCTCTACCTTTGACTCCAGCTCCACACCAGTCTCACTTCAGCTCCACCCCTGACTCCAGCCCCACACCAGCTTTGCATCTGACTCCAACTTCATCTCCGCCTCTGACTTCAGCTCCACACCAGCTCTACCTCTGACTTCATTTCTGCCTCTGACTCCAGCTCTACACCATCTCTGCCTCTGACTTCAGCCCCACTTCCGCCTCCAACTCCGCCACCAGCTCCACACCAGTTTCTGACTTCAGCTCCACCTCTGACTCCAGCTCCACACCAGTTCTGCATCTGACTTCAACTTCAGTTCCATCTCACACTACAGCTCCTCCTCCAACTCCAGTTCTACACCATCTCTGCCACTTACTTCAGCTCCGCCTCCAATTTCGGCACCACACCAAATCTGCCTCTGACTTTAGCTCCGCCTCTGACTTCAGCTCCGCCTACAGCTCCAGCTCCGCCACCAACGCCTTTTCCATGATGACATATTTTCTTTGGTCCCACCGAGATTTGAACTCGGGTCGCTGGGGTGAGAGTCCAGAGCACTATCCACTATACCATGAAGACTTCACTAGTGTTGCAGGGAAGGAATGTACACTATATGGTTTAATGGAGCATTCTCTGACTCCACCACCAGCTCTGCCTCTGACTTCAGCTCCACCTCTGACTTCAGCACCGCCTCCAGCTCTGCCTCTGACTTCAGCTCCGCCTCCAGCTCTGCCTCTGACTTCAGCCCCACTTCCGCCTTTGACTCTGCCCCCAGCTCCAGACCTGCTCTGCCTCTGCCTTCAGCTCCGCCTCCAGCTCCACACCAGTGTCCGACTTCAGCTCCACCTCCAACCCTGACTTCAGCTCTACCTCTGACTCCAGCTTCACACCAGTCTCACTTCAGCTCCACCTCTGACTCCAGCCCCACACCAGCTTTGCATCTGACTCCAATTTCATCTCCGCCTCTGACTCCAGCTCTTCACCATCTCTGCCTCTGACTTCAGCCCCACATCCGCCGCCAGCTCCACACCAGTTTCTGACTTCAGCTCCACCTCTGACTCCAGCTCCACACCAGTTCTGCATCTGACTTTAACTTCAGTTCCATCTCACACTACAGCTCCTCCTCCAACTCCAGTTCCACACCATCTCTGCCACTGACTTCAGCTCCGCTTCCAATTCCGGCGCCACACCAAATCTGCCTCTGACTTCAGGTCCGCCTCTGACTTCAGCTCCGCTTACAGTTCCAGCTCCGCCTCCAACACCTTTTCCATGATGACATATTTTCTTTGGTCCCACCGGGATTTGAACTCGGGTCGCTGGGGTGAGAGTCCAGAGCACTATCCACTATACCATGAAGACTTCACTAGTGTTGCAGGGAAGGAATGTACACTATATGGTTTAATGGAGCATTCTCTGACTCCACCACCAGCTCTGCCTCTGACTTCAGCTCCACCTCTGACTTCAGCACCGCCTCCAGCTCTGCCTCTGACTTCAGCTCCGCCTCCAGCTCTGCCTCTGACTTCAGCTCCGCCTCCAGCTCTGCCTCTGACTTCAGCCCCACTTCCGCCTTTGACTCTGCCTCCAGCTCCAGACCTGCTCTGCCTCTGCCTTCAGCTCCGCCTCCAGCTCCACACCAGTGTCCGACTTCAGCTCCACCTCCAACCCTGACTTCAGCTCTACCTTTGACTCCAGCTCCACACCAGTCTCACTTCAGCTCCACCCCTGACTCCAGCCCCACACCAGCTTTGCATCTGACTCCAACTTCATCTCCGCCTCTGACTTCAGCTCCACACCAGCTCTACCTCTGACTTCATTTCTGCCTCTGACTCCAGCTCTACACCATCTCTGCCTCTGACTTCAGCCCCACTTCCGCCTCCAACTCCGCCACCAGCTCCACACCAGTTTCTGACTTCAGCTCCACCTCTGACTCCAGCTCCACACCAGTTCTGCATCTGACTTCAACTTCAGTTCCATCTCACACTACAGCTCCTCCTCCAACTCCAGTTCTACACCATCTCTGCCACTTACTTCAGCTCCGCCTCCAATTTCGGCACCACACCAAATCTGCCTCTGACTTTAGCTCCGCCTCTGACTTCAGCTCCGCCTACAGCTCCAGCTCCGCCACCAACGCCTTTTCCATGATGACATATTTTCTTTGGTCCCACCGGGATTTGAACTCGGGTCGCTGGGGTGAGAGTCCAGAGCACTATCCACTATACCATGAAGACTTCACTAGTGTTGCAGGGAAGGAATGTACACTATATGGTTTAATGGAGCATTCTCTGACTCCACCACCAGCTCTGCCTCTGACTTCAGCTCCACCTCTGACTTCAGCACCGCCTCTGACTTCAGCCCCACTTCCGCCTTTGACTCTGCCTCCAGCTCCAGACCTGCTCTGCCTCTGCCTTCAGCTCCGCCTCCAGCTCCACACCAGTGTCCGACTTCAGCTCCACCTCCAACCCTGACTTCAGCTCTACCTCTGACTCCAGCTTCACACCAGTCTCACTTCAGCTCCACCTCTGACTCCAGCCCCACACCAGCTTTGCATCTGACTCCAATTTCATCTCCGCCTCTGACTCCAGCTCTTCACCGTCTCTGCCTCTGACTTCAGCTCCGCCTCTGACTTCAGCCCCACTTCCGCCTTTGACTGTGCCTCCAGCTCCAGACCTCCTCTGCCTCTGCCTTCAGCTCCGCCTCCAGCTCCACACCAGTCTCTGACTTCAGCTCCACCTCCAACCCTGACTTCAGCTCTACCTCTGACTCCAGCTCCACACCAGTCTCTGACTTCAGCTCCACCTCTGACTCCAGCCCCACACCAGCTTTGCATCTGACTCCAACTTCATCTCCACCTCTGACTTCAGCTCCATACCAGCTCTACCTCTGATTTCATTTCTGCCTCTGACTCCAGCTCTTCACCATCTCTGCCTCTGACTTCAGCCCCACTTCCGCCTCCAACTCCGCCGCCAGCTCCACACCAGTTTCTGACTTCAGCTCCGCCTCTGACTCCAGCTCCACACCAGTTCTGCATCTGACCACAACTTCAGTTCCATCTCTGACCACAGCTTCTCCTCCAACTCCAGCTCCACACCATCTCTGCCACTGACTTCAGCTCCGCCTTCAATTTCGGCACCACACCAAATCTGCCTCTGACTTCAGCTCCGCCTCTGACTTCAGCTCCGCCTACAGCTCCAGCTCCGCCACCAACACCTTTTCCATGATGACATATTTTCTTTGGTCCCACCGGGATTTGAACTCGGGTTGCTGGGGTGAGAGTCCAGAGCACTATCCACTATACCATGAAGATTTCACTAGTGTTGCAGGGAAGGAATGTACACTATATGGTTTAATGGAGCATTCTCTGACTCCACCACCAGCTCTGCCTCTGACTTCAGCTCCACCTCTGACTTCAGCACCGCCTCCAGCTCTGCCTCTGACTTCAGCTCCGCCTCCAGCTCTGCCTCTGACTTCAGCTCCGCCTCCAGCTCTGCCTCTGACTTCAGCCCCACTTCCGCCTTTGACTCTGCCTCCAGCTCCAGACCTGCTCTGCCTCTGCCTTCAGCTCCGCCTCCAGCTCCACACCAGTGTCCGACTTCAGCTCCACCTCCAACCCTGACTTCAGCTCTACCTTTGACTCCAGCTCCACACCAGTCTCACTTCAGCTCCACCTCTGACTCCAGCCCCACACCAGCTTTGCATCTGACTCCAACTTCATCTCCGCCTCTGACTTCAGCTCCACACCAGTTCTACCTCTGACTTCATTTCTGCCTCTGACTCCAGCTCTACACCATCTCTGCCTCTGACTTCAGCCCCACTTCTGCCTCCAACTCCGCCACCAGCTCCACACCAGTTTCTGACTTCAGCTCCACCTCTGACTCCAGCTCCACACCAGTTCTGCATCTGACTTCAACTTCAGTTCCATCTCACACTACAGCTCCTCCTCCAACTCCAGTTCCACACCATCTCTGCCACTTCAGCTCTGCTTCCAATTCCGGCGCCACACCAAATCTGCCTCTGACTTCAGGTCCGCCTCTGACTTCAGCTCCGCCTACAGCTCCAGCTCCGCCTCCATCACCTTTTCCATGATGACATATTTTCTTTGGTCCCACCAGGATTTGAACTCGGGTCGCTGGGGTGAGAGTCCAGAGCACTATCCACTATACCATGAAGACTTCACTAGTGTTGCAGGGAAGGAATGTACACTATATGGTTTAATGGAGCATTCTCTGACTCCACCACCAGCTCTGCCTCTGACTTCAGCTCCACCTCTGACTTCAGCACCGCCTCCAGCTCTGCCTCTGACTTCAGCTCCGCCTCCAGCTCTGCCTCTGACTTCAGCTCCGCCTCCAGCTTTGCCTCTGACTTCAGCCCCACTTCCGCCTTTGACTCTGCCTCCAGCTCCAGACCTGCTCTGCCTCTGCCTTCAGCTCCGCCTCCAGCTCCACACCAGTGTCCGACTTCAGCTCCACCTCCAACCCTGACTTCAGCTCTACCTCTGACTCCAGCTCCACACCAGTCTCACTTCAGCTCCACCTCTGACTCCAGCCCCACACCAGCTTTGCATCTGACTCCAATTTCATCTCCGCCTCTGACTTCAGCTCCACACCAGCTCTACCTCTGACTTCATTTCTGCCTCTGACTCCAGCTCTACACCATCTCTGCCTCTGACTTCAGCCGGGATTTGAACTCGGGTCGCTGGGGTGAGAGTCCAGAGCACTATCCACTATACCATGAAGACTTCACTAGTGTTATAGGGAAGGAATGTACACTATATGGTTTAATGGAGCATTCTCTGACTCCACCACCAGCTCTGCCTCTGACTTCAGCTCCACCTCTGACTTCAGCACCGCCTCCAGCTCTGCCTCTGACTTCAGCTCCGCCTCCAGCTCTGCCTCTGACTTCAGCCCCACTTCCGCCTTTGACTCTGCCTCCAGCTCCAGACCTGCTCTGCCTCTGCCTTCAGCTCCGCCTCCAGCTCCACACCAGTGTCCGACTTCGGCTCCACCTCCAACCCTGACTTCAGCTCTACCTTTGACTCCAGCTCCACACCAGTCTCACTTCAGCTCCACCTCTGACTCCAGCCCCACACCAGCTTTGCATCTGACTCCAACTTCATCTCCGCCGCTGACTTCAGCTCCACACCAGCTCTACCTCTGACTTCATTTCTGCCTCTGACTCCAGCTCTACACCATCTCTGCCTCTGACTTCAGCCCCACTTCCGCCTCCAACTCCACCACCAGCTCCACACCAGTTTCTGACTTCAGCTCCACCTCTGACTCCAGCTCCACACCAGTTCTGCATCTGACTTCAACTTCAGTTCCATCTCACACTACAGCTCCTCCTCCAACTCCAGTTCCACACCATCTGTGCCACTTACTTCAGCTCCACTTCCAATTCCGGCGCCACACCAAATCTGCCTCTGACTTCAGGTCCGCCTCTGACTTCAGCTCCGCCTACAGCTCCAGCTCCGCCTCCATCACCTTTTCCATGATGACATATTTTCTTTGGTCCCACCGGGATTTGAACTCGGGTCGCTGGGGTGAGAGTCCAGAGCACTATCCACTATACCATGAAGACTTCACTAGTGTTGCAGGAAAGGAATGTACACTATATGGTTTAATGGAGCATTCTCTGACTCCACCACCAGCTCTGCCTCTGACTTCAGCTCCACCTCTGACTTCAGCACCGCCTCCGGCTCTGCCTCTGACTTCAGCTCCGCCTCTGACTTCAGCCCCACTTCCGCCTTTGACTGTGCCTCCAGCTCCAGACCTCCTCTGCCTCTGCCTTCAGCTCCGCCTCCAGCTCCACACCAGTCTCTGACTTCAGCTCCACCTCCAACCCTGACTTCAGCTCTACCTCTGACTCCAGCTCCACACCAGTCTCTGACTTCAGCTCCACCTCTGACTCCAGCCCCACACCAGCTTTGCATCTGACTCCAACTTCATCTTCACCTCTGACTTCAGCTCCACACCAGCTCTACCTCTGACTTCATTTCTGCCTCTGACTCCAGCTCTTCACCATCTCTGCCTCTGACTTCAGCCCCACTTCCGCCTCCAACTCCGCCGCCAGCTCCACACCAGTTTCTGACTTCAGCTCCGCCTCTGACTTCAGCTCCACACCAGTTCTGCATCTGACCACAACTTCAGTTCCATCTCTGACAACAGCTTCTCCTCCAACTCCAGCTCCACACCATCTCTGCCACTGACTTCAGCTCCGCCTTCAATTTCGGCACCACACCAAATCTGCCTCTGACTTCAGCTCCGCCTCTGACTTCAGCTCCGCCTACAGCTAGCTCCAGCTCCGCCACCAACTTCTTTTCCATGATGACATATTTTCTTTGGTCCCACCGGGATTTGAACTCGGGTCGCTGGGGTGAGAGTCCAGAGCACTATCCACTATACCATGAAGACTTCACTAGTGTTGCAGGGAAGGAATGTACACTATATGGTTTAATGGAGCATTCTCTGACTCCACCACCAGCTCTGCCTCTGACTTCAGCTCCACCTCTGACTTCAGCACCGCCTCCAGCTCTGCCTCTGACTTCAACTCCGCCTCCAGCTCTGCCTCTGACTTCAGCTCCGCCTCCAGCTCTGCCTCTGACTTCAGCCCCACTTCCGCCTTTGACTCTGCCTCCAGCTCCAGACCTGCTCTGCCTCTGCCTTCAGCTCAGCCTCCAGCTCCACACCAGTGTCCGACTTCAGCTCCACCTCCAACCCTGACTTCAGCTCTACCTCTGACTCCAGCTCCACACCAGTCTCACTTCAGCTCCACCTCTGACTCCAGCCCCACACCAGCTTTGCATTTGACTCCAATTTCATCTCCGCCTCTGACTTCAGCTCCACACCAGCTCTACCTCTGACTTCATTTCTGCCTCTGACTCCAGCTCTACACCATCTCTGCCTCTGACTTCAGCCGGGATTTGAACTCGGGTCGCTGGGGTGAGAGTCCAGAGCACTATCCACTATACCATGAAGACTTCACTAGTGTTGCAGGGAAGGAATGTACACTATATGGTTTAATGGAGCATTCTCTGACTCCACCACCAGCTCTGCCTCTGACTTCAGCTCCACCTCTGACTTCAGCACCGCCTCCAGCTCTGCCTCTGACTTCAGCTCCGCCTCCAGCTCTGCCTCTGACTTCAGCCCCACTTCCGCCTTTGACTCTGCCTCCAGCTCCAGACCTGCTCTGCCTCTGCCTTCAGCTCCGCCTCCAGTTCCACACCAGTCTCTGACATCAGCTTCACCTCCAACCCTGACTTCAGCTCTACCTCTGACTCCAGCTCCACACCAGGCTCTGACTTCAGCTCCACACCACCTCTGCCTCCAACTCCAGCCCCACACCAGCTTTGCATCTGACTCCTACTTCATCTCCGCCTCTGACTTCAGCTCCACACCAGCTCTACCTCTGACTTCATTTCTGCCTCTGACTCCAGCTCTACACCATCTCTGCCTCTGACTTCAGCCGGGATTTGAACTCGGGTCGCTGGGGTGAGAGTCCAGAGCACTATCCACTATACCATGAAGACTTCACTAGTGTTGCAGGGAAGGAATGTACACTATATGGTTTAATGGAGCATTCTCTGACTCCACCACCAGCTCTGCCTCTGACTTTAGCTCCACCTCTGACTTCAGCACCGCCACCAGCTCTGCCTCTGACTTCAGCTCTGTCTCCAGCTCTGCCTCTGACTTCAGCCCCACTTCCGCCTTTGACTCTGCCTCCAGCTCCAGACCTGCTCTGCCTCTGCCTTCAGCTCCGCCTTCAGCTCCACACCAGTCTCTGACATCAGCTCCACCTCCAACCCTGACTTCAGCTCTACCTCTGACTCCAGCTCCACACCAGTCTCTGACTTCAGCTCCAGCCCCACACCAGCTTTGCATCTGACTCCTACTTCATCTCCGCCTCTGACTTCAGCTCCACACCAGCTCTACCTCTGACTTCATTTCTGCCTCTGACTCCAGCTCTACACCATCTCTGCCTCTGACTTCAGCCGGGATTTGAACTCGGGTCGCTGGGGTGAGAGTCCAGAGCACTATCCACTATACCATGAAGACTTCACTAGTGTTGCAGGGAAGGAATGTACACTATATGGTTTAATGGAGCATTCTCTGACTCCACCACCAGCTCTGCCTCTGACTTTAGCTCCACCTCTGACTTCAGCACCGCCACCAGCTCTGCCTCTGACTTCAGCTCTGCCTCCAGCTCTGCCTCTGACTTCAGCCCCACTTCCGCCTTTGACTCTGCCTCCAGCTCCAGACCTGCTCTGCCTCTGCCTTCAGCTCCGCCTCCAGCTCCACACCAGTCTCTGACATCAGCTCCACCTCCAACCCTGACTTCAGCTCTACCTCTGACTCCAGCTCCACACCAGTCTCTGACTTCAGCTCCAGCCCCACACCAGCTTTGCATCTGACTCCTACTTCATCTCCGCCTCTGACTTCAGCTCCACACCAGCTCTACCTCTGACTTCATTTCTGCCTCTGACTCCAGCTCTACACCATCTCTGCCTCTGACTTCAGCCGGGATTTGAACTCGGGTCGCTGGGGTGAGAGTCCAGAGCACTATCCACTATACCATGAAGACTTCACTAGTGTTGCAGGGAAGGAATGTACACTATATGGTTTAATGGAGCATTCTCTGACTCCACCACCAGCTCTGCCTCTGACTTCAGCTCCACCTCTGACTTCAGCACCGCCTCCAGCTCTGCCTCTGACTTCAGCTCCGCCTCCAGCTCTGCCTCTGACTTCAGCCCCACTTCCGCCTTTGACTGTGCCTCCAGCTCCAGACCTGCTCTGCCTCTGCCTTCAGCTCCGCCTCCAGCTCCACACCAGTCTCTGACTTCAGCTCCACCTCCAACCCTGACTTCAGCTCTACCTCTGACTCCAGCTCCACACCAGTCTCTGACTTCAGCTCCACCTCTGACTCCAGCCCCACACCAGCTTTGCATCTGACTCCAACTTCATCTCCGCCTCTGACTTCAGCTCCACACCAGCTCTACCTCTGACTTCATTTCTGCCTCTGACTCCAGCTCTACACCATCTCTGCCTCTTACTTCAGCCCCACTTCCGCCTCCAACTCCGCCGCTAGCTCCACACCAGTTTCTGACTCCAGTTCCACACCAGTTCTGCATCTGACTTCAACTTCAGTTCCATCTCTGACTGCAGCTCCTCCTCCAACTCCAGCTCCACACCATCTCTGCAACTGATTTCAGCTCCGCCTCCAATTTCGGCACCACACCAAATCCGCCTCTGACTTCAGCTCCGCCTCTGACTTCAGCTCCGCCTACAGCTCCAGCTCCGCCACCAACGCCTTTTCCATGATGACATATTTTCTTTGGTCCCACCGGGATTTGAACTCGGGTCGCTGGGGTGAGAGTCCAGAGCACTACCCACTATACCATGAAGACTTCACTAGTGTTGCAGGGAAGGAATGTACACTATATGGTTTAATGGAGCATTCTCTGACTCCACCACCAGCTCTGCCTCTGACTTCAGCTCCACCTCTGACTTCAGCACCGCCTCCAGCTCTGCCTCTGACTTCAGCTCCGCCTCCAGCTCTGCCTCTGACTTCAGCCCCACTTCCGCCTTTGACTCTGCCTCCAGCTCCAGACCTGCTCTGCCTCTGCCTTCAGCTCCGCCTCCAGCTCCACACCAGTCTCCGACTTCAGCTCCACCTCCAACCCTGACTTCAGCTTTACTTCTGACTCCAGCTCCACACCAGTTTCACTTCAGCTCCACCTCTGACTCCAGCCCCACACCAGCTTTGCATCTGACTCCAATTTCATCTCCGCCTCTGACTTCAGCTCCACACCAGTTCTACCTCTGACTTCATTTCTGCCTCTGACTCCAGCTCTACACCATCTCTGCCTCTGACTTCAGCCCCACTTCCGCCTTCAACTCCGCCGCCAGCTCCACACCAGTTTCTGACTTCAGCTCCACCTCTGACTCCAGCTCCACACCAGTTCTGCATCTGACTTCAACTTCAGTTCCATCTGACACTACAGCTCCTCCTCCAACTCCAGTTCCACACCTTCTCTGCCACTGACTTCAGCTCCGCTTCCAATTCCGGCGCCACATCAAATCTGCCTCTGAGTTCAGGTCCGCCTCTGACTTCAGCTCCGCCTACAGCTCCAGCTCCGCCTCCAACACCTTTTCCATGATGACATATTTTCTTTGGTCCCACCGGGATTTGAACTCGGGTCGCTGGGGTGAGAGTCCAGAGCACTATCCACTATACCATTAAGACTTCACTAGTGTTGCAGGGAAGGAATGTACACTATATGGTTTAATGGAGCATTCTCTGACTCCACCACCAGCTCTGCCTCTGACTTCAGCACCGCCTCCAGCTCTGCCTCTGACTTCAGCTCCGCCTCCAGCTCTGCCTCTGACTTCAGCCCCACTTCCGCCTTTGACTCTGCCTCCAGCTCCAGACCTGCTCTGCCTCTGCCTTCAGCTCCGCCTCCAGCTCCACACCAGTCTCTGACATCAGCTCCACCTCCAACCCTGACTTCAGCTGTACCTCTGACTCCAGCTCCACACCAGTCTCTGACTTCAGCTCCACACAAGCTCTGCCTCCAACTCCAGCCCCACACCAGCTTTGCATCTGACTCCTACTTCATCTCCGCCTCTGACTTCAGCTCCACACCAGCTCTACCTCTGACTTCATTTCTGCCTCTGATTCCAGCTCTACACCATCTCTGCCTCTGACTTCAGCCAGGATTTGAACTCGGGACGCTGGGGTGAGAGTCCAGAGCACTATCCACTATACCATGAAGACTTCACTAGTGTTACAGGGAAGGAATGTACACTATATGGTTTAATGGAGCATTCTCTGACTCCACCACCAGCTCTGCCTCTGACTTCAGCTCCACCTCTGACTTCAGCACCGCCTCCAGCTCTGCCTCTGACTTCAGCTCCGCCTCCAGCTCTGCCTCTGACTTCAGCCCCACTTCCGCCATTGACTCTGCTTCCAGCTCCAGACCTGCTCTGCCTTCAGCTCCACCTCCTGCTCCACACCAATCTCCGACTTCAGCTCCACCTCCAACCCTGACTTCAGCTCTACCTCTGACTCCAGCTCCACACCAGTCTCACTTCAGCTCCAACTCTGACTCCAGCCCCACACCAGCTTTGCATCTGACTCCAACTTCATCTCCGCCTCTGACTTCAGCTCCACACCAGCTCTACCTCTGACTTCATTTCTGCCTCTGACTCCAGCTCTACACCATCTCTGCCTCTGACTTCAGCCCCACTTCCGCCTCCAACTCCGCCACCAGCTCCACACCAGTTTCTGACTTCAGCTCCACCTCTGACTCCAGCTCCACACCAGTTCTGCATCTGACTTCAACTTCAGTTCCATCTCACACTACAGCTCCTCCTCCAACTCCAGTTCCACACCATCTCTGCCACTTACTTCAGCTCCGCTTCCAATTCCAGCGCCACACCAAATCTGCCTCTGACTTCAGGTCCGCCTCTGACTTCAGCTCCGCCTACAGCTCCAGCTCCGCCTCCATCACCTTTGCCATGATGACATATTTTCTTTGGTCCCACCGGGATTTGAACTCGGGTCGCTGGGGTGAGAGTCCAGAGCACTATCCACTATACCATGAAGACTTCACTAGTGTTGCAGGGAAGGAATGTACACTATATGGTTTAATGGAGCATTCTCTGACTCCACCACCAGCTCTGCCTCTGACTTCAGCTCCACCTCTGACTTCAGCACCGCCTCCGGCTCTGCCTCTGACTTCAGCTCCGCCTCCAGCTCTGCCTCTGACTTCAGCCCCACTTCCGCCTTTGACTGTGCCTCCAGCTCCAGACCTCCTCTGCCTCTGCCTTCAGCTCCGCCTCCAGCTCCACACCAGTCTCTGACTTCAGCTCCACCTCCAACCCTGACTTCAGCTCTACCTCTGACTCCAGCTCCACACCAGTCTCTGACTTCAGCTCCACCTCTGACTCCAGCCCCACACCAGCTTTGCATCTGACTCCAACTTCATCTCCACCTCTGACTTCAGCTCCACACCAGCTCTACCTCTGACTTCATTTCTGCCTCTGACTCCAGCTCTTCACCATCTCTGCCTCTGACTTCAGCCCCACTTCCGCCTCCAACTCCGCCGCCAGCTCCACACCAGTTTCTGACTTCAGCTCCGCCTCTGACTCCAGCTCCACACCAGTTCTGCATCTGACCACAACTTCAGTTCCATCTCTGACAACAGCTTCTCCTCCAACTCCAGCTCCACACCATCTCTGCCACTGACTTCAGCTCCGCCTTCAATTTCGGCACCACACCAAATCTGCCTCTGACTTCAGCTCCGCCTCTGACTTCAGCTCCGCCTACAGCTCCAGCTCCGCCACCAACGCCTTTTCCATAATGACATATTTTCTTTGGTCCCACCGGGATTTGAACTCGGGTCACTGGGGTGAGAGTCCAGAGCACTATCCACTATACCATGAAGACTTCACTAGTGTTGCAGGGAAGGAATGTACACTATATGGTTTAATGGAGCATTCTCTGACTCCACCACCAGCTCTGCCTCTGACTTCAGCTCCACCTCTGACTTCAGCACCGCCTCCAGCTCTGCCTCTGACTTCAGCTCCGCCTCCAGCTCTGCCTCTGACTTCAGCCCCACTTCCGCCTTTGACTGTGCCTCCAGCTCCAGACCTCCTCTGCCTCTGCCTTCAGCTCCGCCTCCAGCTCCACACCAGTCTCTGACTTCAGCTCTACCTCTGACTCCAGCTCCACACCAGTCTCTGACTTCAGCTCCACCTCTGACTCCAGCCCCACACCAGCTTTGCATCTGACTCCAACTTCATCTCCGCCTCTGACTTCAGCTCCACACCAGCTCTACCTCTGACTTCATTTCTGCCTCTGACTCCACAACTTCAGTTCCATCTCTGACTACAGCTTCTCCTCCAACTCCAGCTCCACACCATCTCTGCCTCTGACTTCAGCACCGCCTCCGGCTCTGCCTCTGACTTCAGCTCCGCCTCCAGCTCTGCCTCTGACTTCAGCCCCACTTCCGCCTTTGACTGTGCCTCCAGCTCCAGACCTCCTCTGCCTCTGCCTTCAGCTCCGCCTCCAGCTCCACACCAGTCTCTGACTTCAGCTCCACCTCCAACCCTGACTTCAGCTCTACCTCTGACTCCAGCTCCACACCAGTCTCTGACTTCAGCTCCACCTCTGACTCCAGCCCCACACCAGCTTTGCATCTGACTCCAACTTCATCTCCACCTCTGACTTCAGCTCCACACCAGCTCTACCTCTGACTTCATTTCTGCCTCTGACTCCAGCTCTTCACCATCTCTGCCTCTGACTTCAGCCCCACTTCCGCCTCCAACTCCGCCGCCAGCTCCACACCAGTTTCTGACTTCAGCTCCGCCTCTGACTCCAGCTCCACACCAGTTCTGCATCTGACCACAACTTCAGTTCCATCTCTGACAACAGCTTCTCCTCCAACTCCAGCTCCACACCATCTCTGCCACTGACTTCAGCTCCGCCTTCAATTTCGGCACCACACCAAATCTGCCTCTGACTTCAGCTCCGCCTCTGACTTCAGCTCCGCCTACAGCTCCAGCTCCGCCACCAACGCCTTTTCCATAATGACATATTTTCTTTGGTCCCACCGGGATTTGAACTCGGGTCACTGGGGTGAGAGTCCAGAGCACTATCCACTATACCATGAAGACTTCACTAGTGTTGCAGGGAAGGAATGTACACTATATGGTTTAATGGAGCATTCTCTGACTCCACCACCAGCTCTGCCTCTGACTTCAGCTCCACCTCTGACTTCAGCACCGCCTCCAGCTCTGCCTCTGACTTCAGCTCCGCCTCCAGCTCTGCCTCTGACTTCAGCCCCACTTCCGCCTTTGACTGTGCCTCCAGCTCCAGACCTCCTCTGCCTCTGCCTTCAGCTCCGCCTCCAGCTCCACACCAGTCTCTGACTTCAGCTCTACCTCTGACTCCAGCTCCACACCAGTCTCTGACTTCAGCTCCACCTCTGACTCCAGCCCCACACCAGCTTTGCATCTGACTCCAACTTCATCTCCGCCTCTGACTTCAGCTCCACACCAGCTCTACCTCTGACTTCATTTCTGCCTCTGACTCCACAACTTCAGTTCCATCTCTGACTACAGCTTCTCCTCCAACTCCAGCTCCACACCATCTCTGCCTCTGACTTCAGCACCGCCTCCGGCTCTGCCTCTGACTTCAGCTCCGCCTCCAGCTCTGCCTCTGACTTCAGCCCCACTTCCGCCTTTGACTGTGCCTCCAGCTCCAGACCTCCTCTGCCTCTGCCTTCAGCTCCGCCTCCAGCTCCACACCAGTCTCTGACTTCAGCTCCACCTCCAACCCTGACTTCAGCTCTACCTCTGACTCCAGCTCCACACCAGTCTCTGACTTCAGCTCCACCTCTGACTCCAGCCCCACACCAGCTTTGCATCTGACTCCAACTTCATCTCCACCTCTGACTTCAGCTCCACACCAGCTCTACCTCTGACTTCATTTCTGCCTCTGACTCCAGCTCTTCACCATCTCTGCCTCTGACTTCAGCCCCACTTCCGCCTCCAACTCCGCCGCCAGCTCCACACCAGTTTCTGACTTCAGCTCCGCCTCTGACTCCAGCTCCACACCAGTTCTGCATCTGACCACAACTTCAGTTCCATCTCTGACAACAGCTTCTCCTCCAACTCCAGCTCCACACCATCTCTGCCACTGACTTCAGCTCCGCCTTCAATTTCGGCACCACACCAAATCTGCCTCTGACTTCAGCTCCGCCTCTGACTTCAGCTCCGCCTACAGCTCCAGCTCCGCCACCAACGCCTTTTCCATAATGACATATTTTCTTTGGTCCCACCGGGATTTGAACTCGGGTCACTGGGGTGAGAGTCCAGAGCACTATCCACTATACCATGAAGACTTCACTAGTGTTGCAGGGAAGGAATGTACACTATATGGTTTAATGGAGCATTCTCTGACTCCACCACCAGCTCTGCCTCTGACTTCAGCTCCACCTCTGACTTCAGCACCGCCTCCAGCTCTGCCTCTGACTTCAGCTCCGCCTCCAGCTCTGCCTCTGACTTCAGCCCCACTTCCGCCTTTGACTGTGCCTCCAGCTCCAGACCTCCTCTGCCTCTGCCTTCAGCTCCGCCTCCAGCTCCACACCAGTCTCTGACTTCAGCTCTACCTCTGACTCCAGCTCCACACCAGTCTCTGACTTCAGCTCCACCTCTGACTCCAGCCCCACACCAGCTTTGCATCTGACTCCAACTTCATCTCCGCCTCTGACTTCAGCTCCACACCAGCTCTACCTCTGACTTCATTTCTGCCTCTGACTCCACAACTTCAGTTCCATCTCTGACTACAGCTTCTCCTCCAACTCCAGCTCCACACCATCTCTGCCTCTGACTTCAGCACCGCCTCCAGCTCTGCCTCTGACTTCAGCTCCGCCTCCAGCTCTGCCTCTGACTTCAGCCCCACTTCCGCCTTTGACTCTGCCTCCAGCTCCAGACCTGCTCTGCCTCTGCCTTCAGCTCCGCCTCCAGCTCCACACCAGTCTCCGACTTCAGCTCCACCTCCAACCCTGACTTCAGCTCTACCTCTGACTCCAGCTCCACACCAGTCTCACTTCAGCTCCACCTCTGACTCCAGCCCCACACCAGCTTTGCATCTGACTCCAACTTCATCTCCGCCTCTGACTTCAGCTCCACACCAGCTCTACCTCTGACTCCAGCTCTACACCATCTCTGCCTCTGACTTCAGCCCCACTTCCGCCTCCAACTCCGCCGCCAGCTCCACACCAGTTTCTGACTTCAGCTCCACCTCTGACTCCAGCTCCACACCAGTTCTGCATCTGACTTCAACTTCAGTTCCATCTCACACTACAGCTCCTCCTCCAACTCCAGCTCCACACCATCTCTGCCACTTACTTCAGCTCCGCTTCCAATTCCGGCGCCACACCAAATCTGCCTCTGACTTCAGGTCCGCCTCTGACTTCAGCTCCGCCTACAGCTCCAGCTCCGCCTCCAACACCTTTTCCATGATGACATATTTTCTTTGGTCCCACCGGGATTTGAACTCGGGTCGCTGGGGTGCGAGTCCAGAGCACTATCCACTATACCATTAAGACTTCACTAGTGTTGCAGGGAAGGAATGTACACTATATGGTTTAATGGAGCATTCTCTGACTCCACTACCAGATCTGCCTCTGACTTCAGCTCCACCTCTGACTTCAGCACCGCCTCCAGCTCTGCCTCTGACTTCAGCTCCGCCTCCAGCTCTGCCTCTGACTTCAGCCCCACTTCCGCCTTTGACTCTGCCTCCAGCTCCAGACCTGCTCTGCCTCTGCCTTCAGCTCCGCCTCCAGCTCCACACCAGTCTCTGACATCAGCTCCACCTCCAACCCTGACTTCAGCTGTACCTCTGACTCCAGCTCCACACCAGTCTCTGACTTCAGCTCCACCTCTGACTTCAGCTCCACACCAGCTCTGCCTCCAACTCAAGCCCCACACCAGCTTTGCATCTGACTCCTACTTCATCTTCGCCTCTTACTTCAGCTCCACACCAGCTCTACCTCTGACTTCATTTCTGCCTCTGACTCCAGCTCTACACCATCTCTGCCTCTGACTTCAGCCGGGATTTGAACTCGGGTCGCTGGGGTGAGAGTCCAGAGCACTATCCACTATACCATGAAGACTTCACTAGTGTTGCAGGGAAGGAATGTACACTATATGGTTTAATGGAGCATTCTCTGACTCCACCACCAGCTCTGCCTCTGACTTCAGCTCCACCTCTGACTTCAGCACCGCCTCCAGCTCTGCCTCTGACTTCAGCTCCGCCTCCAGCTCTGCCTCTGACTTCAGCTCCGCCTCCAGCTCTGCCTCTGACTTCAGCCCCACTTCCGCCTTTGACTCTGCCTCCAGCTCCAGACCTGCTCTGCCTCTGCCTTCAGCTCCGCCTCCAGCTCCACACCAGTGTCCGACTTCAGCTCCACCTCCAACCCTGACTTCAGTTCTACCTTTGACTCCAGCTCCACACCAGTCTCACTTCAGCTCCACCTCTGACTCCAGCCCCACACCAGCTTTGCATCTGACTCCAACTTCATCTCCGCCTCTGACTTCAGCTCCACACCAGCTCTACCTCTGACTTCATTTCTGCCTCTGACTCCAGCTCTACACCATCTCTGCCTCTGACTTCAGCCCCACTTCCGCCTCCAACTCCGCCACCAGCTCCACACCAGTTTCTGACTTCAGCTCCACCTCTGACTCCAGCTCCACACCAGTTCTGCATCTGACTTCAACTTCAGTTCCATCTCACACTACAGCTCCTCCTCCAACTCCAGTTCCACACCATCTCTGCCACTTACTTCAGCTCCGCTTCCAATTCCAGCGCCACACCAAATCTGCCTCTGACTTCAGGTCCGCCTCTGACTTCAGCTCCGCCTACAGTTCCAGCTCCGCCTCCATCACCTTTTCCATGATGACATATTTTCTTTGGTCCCACCGGGATTTGAACTCGGGTCGCTGGGGTGAGAGTCCAGAGCACTATCCACTATACCATGAAGACTTCACTAGTGTTGCAGGGAAGGAATGTACACTATATGGTTTAATGGAGCATTCTCTGACTCCACCACCAGCTCTGCCTCTGACTTAAGCTCCACCTCTGACTTCAGCACCGCCTCCGGCTCTGCCTCTGACTTCAGCTCCGCCTCCAGCTCTGCCTCTGACTTCAGCCCCACTTCCGCCTTTGACTGTGCCTCCAGCTCCAGACCTGCTCTGCCTCTGCCTTCAGCTCCGCCTCGAGCTCCACACCAGTCTCTGACTTCAGCTCCACCTCCAACCCTGACTTCAGCTCTACCTCTGACTCCAGCTCCACACCAGTCTCTGACTTCAGCTCCACCTCTGACTCCAGCCCCACACCAGCTTTGCATCTGACTCCAACTTCATCTCCGCCTCTGACTTCAGCTCCACACCAGCTCTACCTCTGACTTCATTTCTGCCTCTGACTCCAGCTCTACACCATCTCTGCCTCTGACTTCAGCCCCACTTCCGGCTCCAACTCCGCCGCCAGCTCCACACCAGTTTCTCCGCCTCTGACTCCAGCTCCACACCAGTTCTGCATCTGACCACAACTTCAGTTCCATCTCTGACTACAGCTTCTCCTCCAACTCCAGCGCCACACCATCTCTGCCACTGACTTCAGCTCCGCCTTCAATTTCGGCACCACACCAAATCTGCCTCTGACTTCAGCTCCGCCTCTGACCTCAGCTCCGCCTACAGCTCCAGCTCCGCCACCAACGCCTTTTCCATGATGATATATATTCTTTGGTCCCACCGGGATTTGAACTCGGGTCGCTGGGGTGAGAGTCCAGAGCACTATCCACTATACCATGAAGACTTCACTAGTGTTACAGGGAAGGAATGTACACTATATGGTTTAATGGAGCATTCTCTGACTCCACCACCAGCTCTGCCTCTGACTTCAGCTCCACCTCTGACTCCAGCTCTGCCTCTGACTTCAGCTCTGCCTCCAGCTTCAGCCCCACTTCCGCCTTTGACTCTGCTTCCAGCTCCAGACCTGCTCTGCCTTCAGCTCCGCCTCCAGCTCCACACCAATCTCCGACTTCAGCTCCACCTCCAACCCTGACTTCAGCTCTACCTCTGACTCCAGCTCCACACCAGTCTCACTTCAGCTCCACCTCTGACTCCAGCCCCACACCAGCTTTGCATCTGACTCCAACTTCATCTCCGCCTCTGACTTCAGCTCCACACCAGCTCTACCTCTGACTTCATTTCTGCCTCTGACTCCAGCTCTACACCATCTCTGCCTCTTACTTCAGCCCCACTTCCGCCTCCAACTCCGCCGCCAGCTCCACACCAGTTTCTGACTTCAGCTCCACCTCTGACTCCAGTTCCACACCAGTTCTGCATCTGACTTCAACTTCAGTTCCATCTCTGACTGCAGCTCCTCCTCCAACTCCAGCTCCACACCATCTCTGCAACTGATTTCAGCTACGCCTCCAATTTCGGCACCACACCAAATCCGCCTCTGACTTCAGCTCCGCCTCTGACTTCAGCTCCGCCTACAGCTCCAGCTCCGCCACCAACGCCTTTTCCATGATGACATATTTTCTTTGGTCCCACCGGGATTTGAACTCGGGTCGCTGGGGTGAGAGTCCAGAGCACTACCCACTATACCATGAAGACTTCACTAGTGTTGCAGGGAAGGAATGTACACTATATGGTTTAATGGAGCATTCTCTGACTCCACCACCAGCTCTGCCTCTGACTTCAGCTCCACCTCTGACTTCAGCACCGCCTCCAGCTCTGCCTCTGACTTCAGCTCCGCCTCCAGCTCTGCCTCTGACTTCAGCCCCACTTCCGCCATTGACTCTGCTTCCAGCTCCAGACCTGCTCTGCCTTCAGCTCCACCTCCTGCTCCACACCAATCTCCGACTTCAGCTCCACCTCCAACCCTGACTTCAGCTCTACCTCTGACTCCAGCTCCACACCAGTCTCACTTCAGCTCCACCTCTGACTCCAGCCCCACACCAGCTTTGCATCTGACTCCAACTTCATCTCCGCCTCTGACTTCAGCTCCACACCAGCTCTACCTCTGACTTCATTTCTGCCTCTGACTCCAGCTCTACACCATCTCTGCCTCTGACTTCAGCCCCACTTCCGCCTCCAACTCCGCCACCAGCTCCACACCAGTTTCTGACTTCAGCTCCACCTCTGACTCCAGCTCCACACCAGTTCTGCATCTGACTTCAACTTCAGTTCCATCTCACACTACAGCTCCTCCTCCAACTCCAGTTCCACACCATCTCTGCCACTTACTTCAGCTCCGCTTCCAATTCCAGCGCCACACCAAATCTGCCTCTGACTTCAGGTCCGCCTCTGACTTCAGCTCCGCCTACAGCTCCAGCTCCGCCTCCATCACCTTTTCCATGATGACATATTTTCTTTGGTCCCACCGGGATTTGAACTCGGGTCGCTGGGGTGAGAGTCCAGAGCACTATCCACTATACCATGAAGACTTCACTAGTGTTGCAGGGAAGGAATGTACACTATATGGTTTAATGGAGCATTCTCTGACTCCACCACCAGCTCTGCCTCTGACTTCAGCTCCACCTCTGACTTCAGCACCGCCTCCGGCTCTGCCTCTGACTTCAGCTCCGCCTCCAGCTCTGCCTCTGACTTCAGCCCCACTTCCGCCTTTGACTGTGCCTCCAGCTCCAGACCTCCTCTGCCTCTGCCTTCAGCTCCGCCTCCAGCTCCACACCAGTCTCTGACTTCAGCTCCACCTCCAACCCTGACTTCAGCTCTACCTCTGACTCCAGCTCCACACCAGTCTCTGACTTCAGCTCCACCTCTGACTCCAGCCCCACACCAGCTTTGCATCTGACTCCAACTTCATCTCCACCTCTGACTTCAGCTCCACACCAGCTCTACCTCTGACTTCATTTCTGCCTCTGACTCCAGCTCTTCACCATCTCTGCCTCTGACTTCAGCCCCACTTCCGCCTCCAACTCCGCCGCCAGCTCCACACCAGTTTCTGACTTCAGCTCCGCCTCTGACTCCAGCTCCACACCAGTTCTGCATCTGACCACAACTTCAGTTCCATCTCTGACAACAGCTTCTCCTCCAACTCCAGCTCCACACCATCTCTGCCACTGACTTCAGCTCCGCCTTCAATTTCGGCACCACACCAAATCTGCCTCTGACTTCAGCTCCGCCTCTGACTTCAGCTCCGCCTACAGCTCCAGCTCCGCCACCAACGCCTTTTCCATGATGACATATTTTCTTTGGTCCCACCGGGATTTGAACTCGGGTCGCTGGGGTGAGAGTCCAGAGCACTATCCACTATACCATGAAGACTTCACTAGTGTTGCAGGGAAGGAATGTACACTATATGGTTTAATGGAGCATTCTCTGACTCCACCACCAGCTCTGCCTCTGACTTCAGCTCCACCTCTGACTTCAGCACCGCCTCCAGCTCTGCCTCTGACTTCAGCTCCGCCTCCAGCTCTGCCTCTGACTTCAGCCCCACTTCCGCCTTTGACTGTGCCTCCAGCTCCAGACCTGCTCTGCCTCTGCCTTCAGCTCCGCCTCCAGCTCCGCCTCCAGCTCCACACCAGTCTCTGACTTCAGCTCCACCTCCAACTCTGACTTCAGCTCTACCTCTGACTCCAGCTCCACACCAGTCTCTGACTTCAGCTCCACCTCTGACTCCAGCCCCACACCAGCTTTGCATCTGACTCCAACTTCATCTCCGCCTCTGACTTCAGTTCCACACCAGCTCTACCTATGACTTCATTTCTGCCTCTGACTCCAGCTCTACACCATCTCTGCCTCTGACTTCAGCCCCACTTCCGCCTCCAACTCCGACGCCAGCTCCACACCAGTTTCTGACTTCAGCTCCGCCTCTGACTCCAGCTCCACACCAGTTCTGCATCTGACTCCAGCTCCACACCAGTCTCACTTCAGCTCTACCTCTGACTCCAGCCCCACACCAGCTTTGCATCTGACTCCAACTTCATCTCCGCCTCTGACTCCAGCTCTACACAATCTCTGTCTCTGACTTCAGCCGGGATTTGAACTCGGGTCGCTGGGGTGAGAGTCCAGAGCACTATCCACTATACCATGAAGACTTCACTAGTGTTGCAGGGAAGGAATGTACACTATATGATTTAATGGAGCATTCTCTGACTCCACCACCAGCTCTGCCTCTGACTTCAGCTCCACCTCTGACTTCAGCACCGCCTCCAGCTCTGCCTCTGACTTCAGCTCCGCCTCCAGCTCTGCCTCTGACTTCAGCCCCACTTCCGCCTTTGACTGTGCCTCCAGCTCCAGACCTCCTCTGCCTCTGCCTTCAGCTCCGACTCCAGCTCCACACCAGTCTCTGACTTCAGCTCCACCTCCAACCCTGACTTCAGCTCTACCTCTGACTCCAGCTCCACACCAGTCTCTGACTTCAGCTCGACCTCTGACTCCAGCCCCACACCAGCTTTGCATCTGACTCCAACTTCATCTCCGCCTCTGACTTCAGCTCCACACCAGCTCTACCTCTGACTTCATTTCTGCCTCTGACTCCACAACTTCAGTTCCATCTCTGACTACAGCTTCTCCTCCAACTCCAGCTCCACACCATCTCTGCCTCTGACTTCAGCACCGCCTCCAGCTCTGCCTCTGACTTCAGCTCCGCCTCCAGCTCTGCCTCTGACTTCAGCCCCACTTCCGCCTTTGACTCTGCCTCCAGCTCCAGACCTGCTCTGCCTCTGCCTTCAGCTCCGCCTCCAGCTCCACACCAGTCTCCGACTTCAGCTCCACCTCCAACCCTGACTTCAGCTCTACCTCTGACTCCAGCTCCACACCAGTCTCACTTCAGCTCCACCTCTGACTCCAGCCCCACACCAGCTTTGCATCTGACTCCAACTTCATCTCCGCCTCTGACTTCAGCTCCACACCAGCTCTACCTCTGACTCCAGCTCTAGACCATCTCTGCCTCTGACTTCAGCCCCACTTCCGCCTCCAACTCCGCCGCCAGCTCCACACCAGTTTCTGACTCAGCTCCACCTCTGACTCCAGCTCCACACCAGTTCTGCATCTGACTTCAACTTCAGTTCCATCTCACACTACAGCTCCTCCTCCAACTCCAGCTCCACACCATCTCTGCCACTTACTTCAGCTCCGCTTCCAATTCCGGCGCCACACCAAATCTGCCTCTGACTTCAGGTCCGCCTCTGACTTCAGCTCCGCCTACAGCTCCAGCTCCGCCTCCAACACCTTTTCCATGATGACATATTTTCTTTGGTCCCACCGGGATTTGAACTCGGGTCGCTGGGGTGAGAGTCCAGAGCACTATCCACTATACCATTAAGACTTCACTAGTGTTGCAGGGAAGGAATGTACACTATATGGTTTAATGGAGCATTCTCTGACTCCACCACCAGCTCTGCCTCTGACTTCAGCTCCACCTCTGACTTCAGCACCGCCTCCAGCTCTGCCTCTGACTTCAGCTCCGCCTCCAGCTCTGCCTCTGACTTCAGCCCCACTTCCGCCTTTGACTCTGCCTCCAGCTCCAGACCTGTTCTGCCTCTGCCTTCAGCTCCGCCTCCAGCTCCAGACCAGTCTCTGACTTCAGCTCCACCTCCAACCCTGACTTCAGCTCTACCTCTGACTCCAGCTCCACACCAGTCTCACTTCAGCTCCACCTCTGACTCCAGCCCCACACCAGCTTTGCATCTGACTGCAATTTCATCTCCGCCACTGACTTCAGCTCCACACCAGCTCTACCTCTGACTTCATTTCTGCCTCTGACTTCAGCCCCACTTCCGCCTCCAACTCCGCCGCCAGCTCCACACCAGTTTCTGACTTCAGCTCCACCTCTGACTCCAGCTCCACACCAGTTCTGCATCTGACTTCAACTTCAGTTCCATCTCACACTACAGCTCCTCCTCCAACTCCAGTTCCACACCATCTCTGCCACTGACTTCAGCTCCGCTTCCAATTCCGGCGCCACACCAAATCTGCCTCTGACTTCAGCTCCGCCTCTGACTTCAGCTCCGCCTACAGCTCCAGCTCCGCCACCAACGCCTTTTCCATGATGACATATTTTCTTTGGTCCCACCGGGATTTGAACTCGGGTCGCTGGCGTGAGAGTCCAGAGCACTATCCACTATACCATGAAGACTTCACTAGTGTTGCAGGGAAGGAATGTACTCTATATGGTTTAATGGAGCATTCTCTGACTCCACCACCAGCTCTGCCTCTGACTTCAGCTCCACCTCTGACTTCAGCACCGCCTCCGGCTCTGCCTCTGACTTCAGCTCCGCCTCTGACTTCAGCCCCACTTCCGCCTTTGACTGTGCCTCCAGCTCCAGACCTCCTCTGCCTCTGCCTTCAGCTCCGCCTCCAGCTCCACACCAGTCTCTGACTTCAGCTCTACCTCTGACTCCAGCTCCACACCAGTCTCTGACTTCAGCTCCACCTCTGACTCCAGCCCCACACCAGCTTTGCATCTGACTCCAACTTCATCTCCGCCTCTGACTTCAGCTCCACACCAGCTCTACCTCTGACTTCATTTCTGCCTCTGACTCCACAACTTCAGTTCCATCTCTGACTACAGCTTCTCCTCCAACTCCAGCTCCACACCATCTCTGCCTCTGACTTCAGCACCGCCTCCAGCTCTGCCTCTGACTTCAGCTCCGCCTCCAGCTCTGCCTCTGACTTCAGCCCCACTTCCGCCTTTGACTCTGCCTCCAGCTCCAGACCTGCTCTGCCTCTGCCTTCAGCTCCGCCTCCAGCTCCACACCAGTCTCCGACTTCAGCTCCACCTCCAACCCTGACTTCAGCTCTACCTCTGACTCCAGCTCCACACCAGTCTCACTTCAGCTCCACCTCTGACTCCAGCCCCACACCAGCTTTGCATCTGACTCCAACTTCATCTCCGCCTCTGACTTCAGCTCCACACCAGCTCTACCTCTGACTCCAGCTCTACACCATCTCTGCCTCTGACTTCAGCCCCACTTCCGCCTCCAACTCCGCCGCCAGCTCCACACCAGTTTCTGACTTCAGCTCCACCTCTGACTCCAGCTCCACACCAGTTCTGCATCTGACTTCAACTTCAGTTCCATCTCACACTACAGCTCCTCCTCCAACTCCAGCTCCACACCATCTCTGCCACTTACTTCAGCTCCGCTTCCAATTCCGGCGCCACACCAAATCTGCCTCTGACTTCAGGTCCGCCTCTGACTTCAGCTCCGCCTACAGCTCCAGCTCCGCCTCCAACACCTTTTCCATGATGACATATTTTCTTTGGTCCCACCGGGATTTGAACTCGGGTCGCTGGGGTGCGAGTCCAGAGCACTATCCACTATACCATTAAGACTTCACTAGTGTTGCAGGGAAGGAATGTACACTATATGGTTTAATGGAGCATTCTCTGACTCCACTACCAGATCTGCCTCTGACTTCAGCTCCACCTCTGACTTCAGCACCGCCTCCAGCTCTGCCTCTGACTTCAGCTCCGCCTCCAGCTCTGCCTCTGACTTCAGCCCCACTTCCGCCTTTGACTCTGCCTCCAGCTCCAGACCTGCTCTGCCTCTGCCTTCAGCTCAGCCTCCAGCTCCACACCAGTGTCCGACTTCAGCTCCACCTCCAACCCTGACTTCAGCTCTACCTCTGACTCCAGCTCCACACCAGTCTCACTTCAGCTCCACCTCTGACTCCAGCCCCACACCAGCTTTGCATTTGACTCCAATTTCATCTCCGCCTCTGACTTCAGCTCCACACCAGCTCTACCTCTGACTTCATTTCTGCCTCTGACTCCAGCTCTACACCATCTCTGCCTCTGACTTCAGCCGGGATTTGAACTCGGGTCGCTGGGGTGAGAGTCCAGAGCACTATCCACTATACCATGAAGACTTCACTAGTGTTGCAGGGAAGGAATGTACACTATATGGTTTAATGGAGCATTCTCTGACTCCACCACCAGCTCTGCCTCTGACTTCAGCTCCACCTCTGACTTCAGCACCGCCTCCAGCTCTGCCTCTGACTTCAGCTCCGCCTCCAGCTCTGCCTCTGACTTCAGCTCCGCCTCCAGCTCTGCCTCTGACTTCAGCCCCACTTCCGCCTTTGACTGTGCCTCCAGCTCCAGACCTGCTCTGCCTCTGCCTTCAGCTCCGCCTCCAGCTCCGCCTCCAGCTCCACACCAGTCTCTGACTTCAGCTCCACCTCCAACTCTGACTTCAGCTCTACCTCTGACTCCAGCTCCACACCAGTCTCTGACTTCAGCTCCACCTCTGACTCCAGCCCCACACCAGCTTTGCATCTGACTCCAACTTCATCTCCGCCTCTGACTTCAGTTCCACACCAGCTCTACCTATGACTTCATTTCTGCCTCTGACTCCAGCTCTACACCATCTCTGCCTCTGACTTCAGCCCCACTTCCGCCTCCAACTCCGACGCCAGCTCCACACCAGTTTCTGACTTCAGCTCCGCCTCTGACTCCAGCTCCACACCAGTTCTGCATCTGACTCCAGCTCCACACCAGTCTCACTTCAGCTCTACCTCTGACTCCAGCCCCACACCAGCTTTGCATCTGACTCCAACTTCATCTCCGCCTCTGACTCCAGCTCTACACAATCTCTGTCTCTGACTTCAGCCGGGATTTGAACTCGGGTCGCTGGGGTGAGAGTCCAGAGCACTATCCACTATACCATGAAGACTTCACTAGTGTTGCAGGGAAGGAATGTACACTATATGATTTAATGGAGCATTCTCTGACTCCACCACCAGCTCTGCCTCTGACTTCAGCTCCACCTCTGACTTCAGCACCGCCTCCAGCTCTGCCTCTGACTTCAGCTCCGCCTCCAGCTCTGCCTCTGACTTCAGCCCCACTTCCGCCTTTGACTGTGCCTCCAGCTCCAGACCTCCTCTGCCTCTGCCTTCAGCTCCGACTCCAGCTCCACACCAGTCTCTGACTTCAGCTCCACCTCCAACCCTGACTTCAGCTCTACCTCTGACTCCAGCTCCACACCAGTCTCTGACTTCAGCTCGACCTCTGACTCCAGCCCCACACCAGCTTTGCATCTGACTCCAACTTCATCTCCGCCTCTGACTTCAGCTCCACACCAGCTCTACCTCTGACTTCATTTCTGCCTCTGACTCCACAACTTCAGTTCCATCTCTGACTACAGCTTCTCCTCCAACTCCAGCTCCACACCATCTCTGCCTCTGACTTCAGCACCGCCTCCAGCTCTGCCTCTGACTTCAGCTCCGCCTCCAGCTCTGCCTCTGACTTCAGCCCCACTTCCGCCTTTGACTCTGCCTCCAGCTCCAGACCTGCTCTGCCTCTGCCTTCAGCTCCGCCTCCAGCTCCACACCAGTCTCCGACTTCAGCTCCACCTCCAACCCTGACTTCAGCTCTACCTCTGACTCCAGCTCCACACCAGTCTCACTTCAGCTCCACCTCTGACTCCAGCCCCACACCAGCTTTGCATCTGACTCCAACTTCATCTCCGCCTCTGACTTCAGCTCCACACCAGCTCTACCTCTGACTCCAGCTCTAGACCATCTCTGCCTCTGACTTCAGCCCCACTTCCGCCTCCAACTCCGCCGCCAGCTCCACACCAGTTTCTGACTCAGCTCCACCTCTGACTCCAGCTCCACACCAGTTCTGCATCTGACTTCAACTTCAGTTCCATCTCACACTACAGCTCCTCCTCCAACTCCAGCTCCACACCATCTCTGCCACTTACTTCAGCTCCGCTTCCAATTCCGGCGCCACACCAAATCTGCCTCTGACTTCAGGTCCGCCTCTGACTTCAGCTCCGCCTACAGCTCCAGCTCCGCCTCCAACACCTTTTCCATGATGACATATTTTCTTTGGTCCCACCGGGATTTGAACTCGGGTCGCTGGGGTGAGAGTCCAGAGCACTATCCACTATACCATTAAGACTTCACTAGTGTTGCAGGGAAGGAATGTACACTATATGGTTTAATGGAGCATTCTCTGACTCCACCACCAGCTCTGCCTCTGACTTCAGCTCCACCTCTGACTTCAGCACCGCCTCCAGCTCTGCCTCTGACTTCAGCTCCGCCTCCAGCTCTGCCTCTGACTTCAGCCCCACTTCCGCCTTTGACTCTGCCTCCAGCTCCAGACCTGTTCTGCCTCTGCCTTCAGCTCCGCCTCCAGCTCCAGACCAGTCTCTGACTTCAGCTCCACCTCCAACCCTGACTTCAGCTCTACCTCTGACTCCAGCTCCACACCAGTCTCACTTCAGCTCCACCTCTGACTCCAGCCCCACACCAGCTTTGCATCTGACTGCAATTTCATCTCCGCCACTGACTTCAGCTCCACACCAGCTCTACCTCTGACTTCATTTCTGCCTCTGACTTCAGCCCCACTTCCGCCTCCAACTCCGCCGCCAGCTCCACACCAGTTTCTGACTTCAGCTCCACCTCTGACTCCAGCTCCACACCAGTTCTGCATCTGACTTCAACTTCAGTTCCATCTCACACTACAGCTCCTCCTCCAACTCCAGTTCCACACCATCTCTGCCACTGACTTCAGCTCCGCTTCCAATTCCGGCGCCACACCAAATCTGCCTCTGACTTCAGCTCCGCCTCTGACTTCAGCTCCGCCTACAGCTCCAGCTCCGCCACCAACGCCTTTTCCATGATGACATATTTTCTTTGGTCCCACCGGGATTTGAACTCGGGTCGCTGGCGTGAGAGTCCAGAGCACTATCCACTATACCATGAAGACTTCACTAGTGTTGCAGGGAAGGAATGTACTCTATATGGTTTAATGGAGCATTCTCTGACTCCACCACCAGCTCTGCCTCTGACTTCAGCTCCACCTCTGACTTCAGCACCGCCTCCGGCTCTGCCTCTGACTTCAGCTCCGCCTCTGACTTCAGCCCCACTTCCGCCTTTGACTGTGCCTCCAGCTCCAGACCTCCTCTGCCTCTGCCTTCAGCTCCGCCTCCAGCTCCACACCAGTCTCTGACTTCAGCTCTACCTCTGACTCCAGCTCCACACCAGTCTCTGACTTCAGCTCCACCTCTGACTCCAGCCCCACACCAGCTTTGCATCTGACTCCAACTTCATCTCCGCCTCTGACTTCAGCTCCACACCAGCTCTACCTCTGACTTCATTTCTGCCTCTGACTCCACAACTTCAGTTCCATCTCTGACTACAGCTTCTCCTCCAACTCCAGCTCCACACCATCTCTGCCTCTGACTTCAGCACCGCCTCCAGCTCTGCCTCTGACTTCAGCTCCGCCTCCAGCTCTGCCTCTGACTTCAGCCCCACTTCCGCCTTTGACTCTGCCTCCAGCTCCAGACCTGCTCTGCCTCTGCCTTCAGCTCCGCCTCCAGCTCCACACCAGTCTCCGACTTCAGCTCCACCTCCAACCCTGACTTCAGCTCTACCTCTGACTCCAGCTCCACACCAGTCTCACTTCAGCTCCACCTCTGACTCCAGCCCCACACCAGCTTTGCATCTGACTCCAACTTCATCTCCGCCTCTGACTTCAGCTCCACACCAGCTCTACCTCTGACTCCAGCTCTACACCATCTCTGCCTCTGACTTCAGCCCCACTTCCGCCTCCAACTCCGCCGCCAGCTCCACACCAGTTTCTGACTTCAGCTCCACCTCTGACTCCAGCTCCACACCAGTTCTGCATCTGACTTCAACTTCAGTTCCATCTCACACTACAGCTCCTCCTCCAACTCCAGCTCCACACCATCTCTGCCACTTACTTCAGCTCCGCTTCCAATTCCGGCGCCACACCAAATCTGCCTCTGACTTCAGGTCCGCCTCTGACTTCAGCTCCGCCTACAGCTCCAGCTCCGCCTCCAACACCTTTTCCATGATGACATATTTTCTTTGGTCCCACCGGGATTTGAACTCGGGTCGCTGGGGTGCGAGTCCAGAGCACTATCCACTATACCATTAAGACTTCACTAGTGTTGCAGGGAAGGAATGTACACTATATGGTTTAATGGAGCATTCTCTGACTCCACTACCAGATCTGCCTCTGACTTCAGCTCCACCTCTGACTTCAGCACCGCCTCCAGCTCTGCCTCTGACTTCAGCTCCGCCTCCAGCTCTGCCTCTGACTTCAGCCCCACTTCCGCCTTTGACTCTGCCTCCAGCTCCAGACCTGCTCTGCCTCTGCCTTCAGCTCAGCCTCCAGCTCCACACCAGTGTCCGACTTCAGCTCCACCTCCAACCCTGACTTCAGCTCTACCTCTGACTCCAGCTCCACACCAGTCTCACTTCAGCTCCACCTCTGACTCCAGCCCCACACCAGCTTTGCATTTGACTCCAATTTCATCTCCGCCTCTGACTTCAGCTCCACACCAGCTCTACCTCTGACTTCATTTCTGCCTCTGACTCCAGCTCTACACCATCTCTGCCTCTGACTTCAGCCGGGATTTGAACTCGGGTCGCTGGGGTGAGAGTCCAGAGCACTATCCACTATACCATGAAGACTTCACTAGTGTTGCAGGGAAGGAATGTACACTATATGGTTTAATGGAGCATTCTCTGACTCCACCACCAGCTCTGCCTCTGACTTCAGCTCCACCTCTGACTTCAGCACCGCCTCCAGCTCTGCCTCTGACTTCAGCTCCGCCTCCAGCTCTGCCTCTGACTTCAGCTCCGCCTCCAGCTCTGCCTCTGACTTCAGCCCCACTTCCGCCTTTGACTGTGCCTCCAGCTCCAGACCTGCTCTGCCTCTGCCTTCAGCTCCGCCTCCAGCTCCGCCTCCAGCTCCACACCAGTCTCTGACTTCAGCTCCACCTCCAACTCTGACTTCAGCTCTACCTCTGACTCCAGCTCCACACCAGTCTCTGACTTCAGCTCCACCTCTGACTCCAGCCCCACACCAGCTTTGCATCTGACTCCAACTTCATCTCCGCCTCTGACTTCAGTTCCACACCAGCTCTACCTATGACTTCATTTCTGCCTCTGACTCCAGCTCTACACCATCTCTGCCTCTGACTTCAGCCCCACTTCCGCCTCCAACTCCGACGCCAGCTCCACACCAGTTTCTGACTTCAGCTCCGCCTCTGACTCCAGCTCCACACCAGTTCTGCATCTGACTCCAGCTCCACACCAGTCTCACTTCAGCTCTACCTCTGACTCCAGCCCCACACCAGCTTTGCATCTGACTCCAACTTCATCTCCGCCTCTGACTCCAGCTCTACACAATCTCTGTCTCTGACTTCAGCCGGGATTTGAACTCGGGTCGCTGGGGTGAGAGTCCAGAGCACTATCCACTATACCATGAAGACTTCACTAGTGTTGCAGGGAAGGAATGTACACTATATGATTTAATGGAGCATTCTCTGACTCCACCACCAGCTCTGCCTCTGACTTCAGCTCCACCTCTGACTTCAGCACCGCCTCCAGCTCTGCCTCTGACTTCAGCTCCGCCTCCAGCTCTGCCTCTGACTTCAGCCCCACTTCCGCCTTTGACTGTGCCTCCAGCTCCAGACCTCCTCTGCCTCTGCCTTCAGCTCCGACTCCAGCTCCACACCAGTCTCTGACTTCAGCTCCACCTCCAACCCTGACTTCAGCTCTACCTCTGACTCCAGCTCCACACCAGTCTCTGACTTCAGCTCGACCTCTGACTCCAGCCCCACACCAGCTTTGCATCTGACTCCAACTTCATCTCCGCCTCTGACTTCAGCTCCACACCAGCTCTACCTCTGACTTCATTTCTGCCTCTGACTCCACAACTTCAGTTCCATCTCTGACTACAGCTTCTCCTCCAACTCCAGCTCCACACCATCTCTGCCTCTGACTTCAGCACCGCCTCCAGCTCTGCCTCTGACTTCAGCTCCGCCTCCAGCTCTGCCTCTGACTTCAGCCCCACTTCCGCCTTTGACTCTGCCTCCAGCTCCAGACCTGCTCTGCCTCTGCCTTCAGCTCCGCCTCCAGCTCCACACCAGTCTCCGACTTCAGCTCCACCTCCAACCCTGACTTCAGCTCTACCTCTGACTCCAGCTCCACACCAGTCTCACTTCAGCTCCACCTCTGACTCCAGCCCCACACCAGCTTTGCATCTGACTCCAACTTCATCTCCGCCTCTGACTTCAGCTCCACACCAGCTCTACCTCTGACTCCAGCTCTAGACCATCTCTGCCTCTGACTTCAGCCCCACTTCCGCCTCCAACTCCGCCGCCAGCTCCACACCAGTTTCTGACTCAGCTCCACCTCTGACTCCAGCTCCACACCAGTTCTGCATCTGACTTCAACTTCAGTTCCATCTCACACTACAGCTCCTCCTCCAACTCCAGCTCCACACCATCTCTGCCACTTACTTCAGCTCCGCTTCCAATTCCGGCGCCACACCAAATCTGCCTCTGACTTCAGGTCCGCCTCTGACTTCAGCTCCGCCTACAGCTCCAGCTCCGCCTCCAACACCTTTTCCATGATGACATATTTTCTTTGGTCCCACCGGGATTTGAACTCGGGTCGCTGGGGTGAGAGTCCAGAGCACTATCCACTATACCATTAAGACTTCACTAGTGTTGCAGGGAAGGAATGTACACTATATGGTTTAATGGAGCATTCTCTGACTCCACCACCAGCTCTGCCTCTGACTTCAGCTCCACCTCTGACTTCAGCACCGCCTCCAGCTCTGCCTCTGACTTCAGCTCCGCCTCCAGCTCTGCCTCTGACTTCAGCCCCACTTCCGCCTTTGACTCTGCCTCCAGCTCCAGACCTGTTCTGCCTCTGCCTTCAGCTCCGCCTCCAGCTCCAGACCAGTCTCTGACTTCAGCTCCACCTCCAACCCTGACTTCAGCTCTACCTCTGACTCCAGCTCCACACCAGTCTCACTTCAGCTCCACCTCTGACTCCAGCCCCACACCAGCTTTGCATCTGACTGCAATTTCATCTCCGCCACTGACTTCAGCTCCACACCAGCTCTACCTCTGACTTCATTTCTGCCTCTGACTTCAGCCCCACTTCCGCCTCCAACTCCGCCGCCAGCTCCACACCAGTTTCTGACTTCAGCTCCACCTCTGACTCCAGCTCCACACCAGTTCTGCATCTGACTTCAACTTCAGTTCCATCTCACACTACAGCTCCTCCTCCAACTCCAGTTCCACACCATCTCTGCCACTGACTTCAGCTCCGCTTCCAATTCCGGCGCCACACCAAATCTGCCTCTGACTTCAGCTCCGCCTCTGACTTCAGCTCCGCCTACAGCTCCAGCTCCGCCACCAACGCCTTTTCCATGATGACATATTTTCTTTGGTCCCACCGGGATTTGAACTCGGGTCGCTGGCGTGAGAGTCCAGAGCACTATCCACTATACCATGAAGACTTCACTAGTGTTGCAGGGAAGGAATGTACTCTATATGGTTTAATGGAGCATTCTCTGACTCCACCACCAGCTCTGCCTCTGACTTCAGCTCCACCTCTGACTTCAGCACCGCCTCCGGCTCTGCCTCTGACTTCAGCTCCGCCTCTGACTTCAGCCCCACTTCCGCCTTTGACTGTGCCTCCAGCTCCAGACCTCCTCTGCCTCTGCCTTCAGCTCCGCCTCCAGCTCCACACCAGTCTCTGACTTCAGCTCTACCTCTGACTCCAGCTCCACACCAGTCTCTGACTTCAGCTCCACCTCTGACTCCAGCCCCACACCAGCTTTGCATCTGACTCCAACTTCATCTCCGCCTCTGACTTCAGCTCCACACCAGCTCTACCTCTGACTTCATTTCTGCCTCTGACTCCACAACTTCAGTTCCATCTCTGACTACAGCTTCTCCTCCAACTCCAGCTCCACACCATCTCTGCCTCTGACTTCAGCACCGCCTCCAGCTCTGCCTCTGACTTCAGCTCCGCCTCCAGCTCTGCCTCTGACTTCAGCCCCACTTCCGCCTTTGACTCTGCCTCCAGCTCCAGACCTGCTCTGCCTCTGCCTTCAGCTCCGCCTCCAGCTCCACACCAGTCTCCGACTTCAGCTCCACCTCCAACCCTGACTTCAGCTCTACCTCTGACTCCAGCTCCACACCAGTCTCACTTCAGCTCCACCTCTGACTCCAGCCCCACACCAGCTTTGCATCTGACTCCAACTTCATCTCCGCCTCTGACTTCAGCTCCACACCAGCTCTACCTCTGACTCCAGCTCTACACCATCTCTGCCTCTGACTTCAGCCCCACTTCCGCCTCCAACTCCGCCGCCAGCTCCACACCAGTTTCTGACTTCAGCTCCACCTCTGACTCCAGCTCCACACCAGTTCTGCATCTGACTTCAACTTCAGTTCCATCTCACACTACAGCTCCTCCTCCAACTCCAGCTCCACACCATCTCTGCCACTTACTTCAGCTCCGCTTCCAATTCCGGCGCCACACCAAATCTGCCTCTGACTTCAGGTCCGCCTCTGACTTCAGCTCCGCCTACAGCTCCAGCTCCGCCTCCAACACCTTTTCCATGATGACATATTTTCTTTGGTCCCACCGGGATTTGAACTCGGGTCGCTGGGGTGCGAGTCCAGAGCACTATCCACTATACCATTAAGACTTCACTAGTGTTGCAGGGAAGGAATGTACACTATATGGTTTAATGGAGCATTCTCTGACTCCACTACCAGATCTGCCTCTGACTTCAGCTCCACCTCTGACTTCAGCACCGCCTCCAGCTCTGCCTCTGACTTCAGCTCCGCCTCCAGCTCTGCCTCTGACTTCAGCCCCACTTCCGCCTTTGACTCTGCCTCCAGCTCCAGACCTGCTCTGCCTCTGCCTTCAGCTCAGCCTCCAGCTCCACACCAGTGTCCGACTTCAGCTCCACCTCCAACCCTGACTTCAGCTCTACCTCTGACTCCAGCTCCACACCAGTCTCACTTCAGCTCCACCTCTGACTCCAGCCCCACACCAGCTTTGCATTTGACTCCAATTTCATCTCCGCCTCTGACTTCAGCTCCACACCAGCTCTACCTCTGACTTCATTTCTGCCTCTGACTCCAGCTCTACACCATCTCTGCCTCTGACTTCAGCCGGGATTTGAACTCGGGTCGCTGGGGTGAGAGTCCAGAGCACTATCCACTATACCATGAAGACTTCACTAGTGTTGCAGGGAAGGAATGTACACTATATGGTTTAATGGAGCATTCTCTGACTCCACCACCAGCTCTGCCTCTGACTTCAGCTCCACCTCTGACTTCAGCACCGCCTCCAGCTCTGCCTCTGACTTCAGCTCCGCCTCCAGCTCTGCCTCTGACTTCAGCCCCACTTCCGCCTTTGACTCTGCCTCCAGCTCCAGACCTGCTCTGCCTCTGCCTTCAGCTCCGCCTCCAGTTCCACACCAGTCTCTGACATCAGCTTCACCTCCAACCCTGACTTCAGCTCTACCTCTGACTCCAGCTCCACACCAGGCTCTGACTTCAGCTCCACACCACCTCTGCCTCCAACTCCAGCCCCACACCAGCTTTGCATCTGACTCCTACTTCATCTCCGCCTCTGACTTCAGCTCCACACCAGCTCTACCTCTGACTTCATTTCTGCCTCTGACTCCAGCTCTACACCATCTCTGCCTCTGACTTCAGCCGGGATTTGAACTCGGGTCGCTGGGGTGAGAGTCCAGAGCACTATCCACTATACCATGAAGACTTCACTAGTGTTGCAGGGAAGGAATGTACACTATATGGTTTAATGGAGCATTCTCTGACTCCACCACCAGCTCTGCCTCTGACTTTAGCTCCACCTCTGACTTCAGCACCGCCACCAGCTCTGCCTCTGACTTCAGCTCTGCCTCCAGCTCTGCCTCTGACTTCAGCCCCACTTCCGCCTTTGACTCTGCCTCCAGCTCCAGACCTGCTCTGCCTCTGCCTTCAGCTCCGCCTCCAGCTCCACACCAGTCTCCGACTTCAGCTCCACCTCCAACCCTGACTTCAGCTCTACTTCTGACTCCAGCTCCACACCAGTTTCACTTCAGCTCCACCTCTGACTCCAGCCCCACACCAGCTTTGCATCTGACTCCAATTTCATCTCCGCCTCTGACTTCATTTCTGCCTCTGACTCCAGCTCTACACCATCTCTGCCTCTGACTTCAGCCCCACTTCCGCCTTCAACTCCGCCGCCAGCTCCACACCAGTTTCTGACTTCAGCTCCACCTCTGACTCCAGCTCCACACCAGTTCTGCATCTGACTTCAACTTCAGTTCCATCTGACACTACAGCTCCTCCTCCAACTCCAGTTCCACACCTTCTCTGCCACTGACTTCAGCTCCGCTTCCAATTCCGGCGCCACATCAAATCTGCCTCTGAGTTCAGGTCCGCCTCTGACTTCAGCTCCGCCTACAGCTCCAGCTCCGCCTCCAACACCTTTTCCATGATGACATATTTTCTTTGGTCCCACCGGGATTTGAACTCGGGTCGCTGGGGTGAGAGTCCAGAGCACTATCCACTATACCATTAAGACTTCACTAGTGTTGCAGGGAAGGAATGTACACTATATGGTTTAATGGAGCATTCTCTGACTCCACCACCAGCTCTGCCTCTGACTTCAGCTCCACCTTTGACTTCAGCACCGCCTCCAGCTCTGCCTCTGACTTCAGCTCCGCCTCCAGCTCTGCCTCTGACTTCAGCCCCACTTCCGCCTTTGACTCTGCCTCCAGCTCCAGACCTGCTCTGCCTCTGCCTTCAGCTCCACACCAGTCTCTGACATCAGCTCCACCTCCAACCCTGACTTCAGCTCGACCTCTGACTCCAGCTCCACACCAGTCTCTGACTTCAGCTCCACCTCTGACTTCGGCTCCACACCAGCTCTGCCTCCAACTCCAGCCCCACACCAGCTTTGCATCTGACTCCTACTTCATCTCCGCCTCTGACTTCAGCTCCACACCAGCTCTACCTCTGACTTCATCTCCGCCTCTGACTCCAGCTCTACACAATCTCTGTCTCTGACTTCAGCCGGGATTTGAACTCGGGTCGCTGGGGTGAGAGTCCAGAGCACTATCCACTATACCATGAAGACTTCACTAGTGTTGCAGGGAAGGAATGTACACTATATGATTTAATGGAGCATTCTCTGACTCCACCACCAGCTCTGCCTCTGACTTCAGCTCCACCTCTGACTTCAGCACCGCCTCCAGCTCTGCCTCTGACTTCAGCTCCGCCTCCAGCTCTGCCTCTGACTTCAGCCAGGATTCGAACTCGGGACGCTGGGGTGAGAGTCCAGAGCACTATCCACTATACCATGAAGACTTCACTAGTGTTACAGGGAAGGAATGTACACTATATGGTTTAATGGAGCATTCTCTGACTCCACCACCAGCTCTGCCTCTGACTTCAGCTCCACCTCTGACTTCAGCACCGCCTCCAGCTCTGCCTCTGACTTCAGCTCCGCCTCCAGCTCTGCCTCTGACTTCAGCCCCACTTCCGCCATTGACTCTGCTTCCAGCTCCAGACCTGCTCTGCCTTCAGCTCCACCTCCTGCTCCACACCAATCTCCGACTTCAGCTCCACCTCCAACCCTGACTTCAGCTCTACCTCTGACTCCAGCTCCACACCAGTCTCACTTCAGCTCCACCTCTGACTCCAGCCCCACACCAGCTTTGCATCTGACTCCAACTTCATCTCCGCCTCTGACTTCAGCTCCACACCAGCTCTACCTCTGACTTCATTTCTGCCTCTGACTCCAGCTCTACACCATCTCTGCCTCTGACTTCAGCCCCACTTCCGCCTCCAACTCCGCCACCAGCTCCACACCAGTTTCTGACTTCAGCTCCACCTCTGACTCCAGCTCCACACCAGTTCTGCATCTGACTTCAACTTCAGTTCCATCTCACACTACAGCTCCTCCTCCAACTCCAGTTCCACACCATCTCTGCCACTTACTTCAGCTCCGCTTCCAATTCCAGCGCCACACCAAATCTGCCTCTGACTTCAGGTCCGCCTCTGACTTCAGCTCCGCCTACAGCTCCAGCTCCGCCTCCATCACCTTTTCCATGATGACATATTTTCTTTGGTCCCACCGGGATTTGAACTCGGGTCGCTGGGGTGAGAGTCCAGAGCACTATCCACTATACCATGAAGACTTCACTAGTGTTGCAGGGAAGGAATGTACACTATATGGTTTAATGGAGCATTCTCTGACTCCACCACCAGCTCTGCCTCTGACTTCAGCTCCACCTCTGACTTCAGCACCGCCTCCGGCTCTGCCTCTGACTTCAGCTCCGCCTCCAGCTCTGCCTCTGACTTCAGCCCCACTTCCGCCTTTGACTGTGCCTCCAGCTCCAGACCTGCTCTGCCTCTGCCTTCAGCTCCGCCTCCAGCTCCGCCTCCAGCTCCACACCAGTCTCTGACTTCAGCTCCACCTCCAACCCTGACTTCAGCTCTACCTCTGACTCCAGCTCCACACCAGTCTCTGACTTCAGCTCCACCTCTGACTCCAGCCCCACACCAGCTTTGCATCTGACTCCAACTTCATCTCCGCCTCTGACTTCAGTTCCACACCAGCTCTACCTATGACTTCATTTCTGCCTCTGACTCCAGCTCTACACCATCTCTGCCTCTGACTTCAGCCCCACTTCCGCCTCCAACTCCGACGCCAGCTCCACACCAGTTTCTGACTTCAGCTCCGCCTCTGACTCCAGCTCCACACCAGTTCTGCATCTGACTCCAGCTCCACACCAGTCTCACTTCAGCTCTACCTCTGACTCCAGCCCCACACCAGCTTTGCATCTGACTCCAACTTCATCTCCGCCTCTGACTCCAGCTCTACACAATCTCTGTCTCTGACTTCAGCCGGGATTTGAACTCGGGTCGCTGGGGTGAGAGTCCAGAGCACTATCCACTATACCATGAAGACTTCACTAGTGTTGCAGGGAAGGAATGTACACTATATGATTTAATGGAGCATTCTCTGACTCCACCACCAGCTCTGCCTCTGACTTCAGCTCCACCTCTGACTTCAGCACCGCCTCCAGCTCTGCCTCTGACTTCAGCTCCGCCTCCAGCTCTGCCTCTGACTTCAGCCCCACTTCCGCCTTTGACTGTGCCTCCAGCTCCAGACCTGCTCTGCCTCTGCCTTCAGCTCCGCCTCGAGCTCCACACCAGTCTCTGACTTCAGCTCCACCTCCAACCCTGACTTCAGCTCTACCTCTGACTCCAGCTCCACACCAGTCTCTGACTTCAGCTCCACCTCTGACTCCAGCCCCACACCAGCTTTGCATCTGACTCCAACTTCATCTCCGCCTCTGACTTCAGCTCCACACCAGCTCTACCTCTGACTTCATTTCTGCCTCTGACTCCAGCTCTACACCATCTCTGCCTCTGACTTCAGCCCCACTTCCGGCTCCAACTCCGCCGCCAGCTCCACACCAGTTTCTCCGCCTCTGACTCCAGCTCCACACCAGTTCTGCATCTGACCACAACTTCAGTTCCATCTCTGACTGCAGCTCCTCCTCCAACTCCAGCTCCACACCATCTCTGCAACTGATTTCAGCTCCGCCTCCAATTTCGGCACCACACCAAATCCGCCTCTGACTTCAGCTCCGCCTCTGACTTCAGCTCCGCCTACAGCTCCAGCTCCGCCACCAACGCCTTTTCCATGATGACATATTTTCTTTGGTCCCACCGGGATTTGAACTCGGGTCGCTGGGGTGAGAGTCCAGAGCACTACCCACTATACCATGAAGACTTCACTAGTGTTGCAGGGAAGGAATGTACACTATATGGTTTAATGGAGCATTCTCTGACTCCACCACCAGCTCTGCCTCTGACTTCAGCTCCACCTCTGACTTCAGCACCGCCTCCAGCTCTGCCTCTGACTTCAGCTCCGCCTCCAGCTCTGCCTCTGACTTCAGCCCCACTTCCGCCTTTGACTCTGCCTCCAGCTCCAGACCTGCTCTGCCTCTGCCTTCAGCTCCGCCTCCAGCTCCACACCAGTCTCCGACTTCAGCTCCACCTCCAACCCTGACTTCAGCTTTACTTCTGACTCCAGCTCCACACCAGTTTCACTTCAGCTCCACCTCTGACTCCAGCCCCACACCAGCTTTGCATCTGACTCCAATTTCATCTCCGCCTCTGACTTCAGCTCCACACCAGTTCTACCTCTGACTTCATTTCTGCCTCTGACTCCAGCTCTACACCATCTCTGCCTCTGACTTCAGCCCCACTTCCGCCTTCAACTCCGCCGCCAGCTCCACACCAGTTTCTGACTTCAGCTCCACCTCTGACTCCAGCTCCACACCAGTTCTGCATCTGACTTCAACTTCAGTTCCATCTGACACTACAGCTCCTCCTCCAACTCCAGTTCCACACCTTCTCTGCCACTGACTTCAGCGCCGCTTCCAATTCCGGCGCCACATCAAATCTGCCTCTGAGTTCAGGTCCGCCTCTGACTTCAGCTCCGCCTACAGCTCCAGCTCCGCCTCCAACACCTTTTCCATGATGACATATTTTCTTTGGTCCCACCGGGATTTGAACTCGGGTCGCTGGGGTGAGAGTCCAGAGCACTATCCACTATACCATTAAGACTTCACTAGTGTTGCAGGGAAGGAATGTACACTATATGGTTTAATGGAGCATTCTCTGACTCCACCACCAGCTCTGCCTCTGACTTCAGCACCGCCTCCAGCTCTGCCTCTGACTTCAGCTCCGCCTCCAGCTCTGCCTCTGACTTCAGCCCCACTTCCGCCTTTGACTCTGCCTCCAGCTCCAGACCTGCTCTGCCTCTGCCTTCAGCTCCGCCTCCAGCTCCACACCAGTCTCTGACATCAGCTCCACCTCCAACCCTGACTTCAGCTGTACCTCTGACTCCAGCTCCACACCAGTCTCTGACTTCAGCTCCACACAAGCTCTGCCTCCAACTCCAGCCCCACACCAGCTTTGCATCTGACTCCTACTTCATCTCCGCCTCTGACTTCAGCTCCACACCAGCTCTACCTCTGACTTCATTTCTGCCTCTGACTCCA
Source organism: Syngnathus leptorhynchus (assembly GCF_054491065.1). Lineage (NCBI taxonomy): Eukaryota > Metazoa > Chordata > Actinopteri > Syngnathiformes > Syngnathidae > Syngnathus > Syngnathus leptorhynchus. Next base: position 708,741 of record NW_028231995.1, read on the forward strand.
GCTCTACACCATCTCTGCCTCTGACTTCAGCCAGGATTTGAACTCGGGACGCTGGGGTGAGAGTCCAGAGCACTATCCACTATACCATGAAGACTTCACTAGTGTTACAGGGAAGGAATGTACACTATATGGTTTAATGGAGCATTCTCTGACTCCACCACCAGCTCTGCCTCTGACTTCAGCTCCACCTCTGACTTCAGCACCGCCTCCAGCTCTGCCTCTGACTTCAGCTCCGCCTCCAGCTCTGCCTCTGACTTCAGCCCCACTTCCGCCATTGACTCTGCTTCCAGCTCCAGACCTGCTCTGCCTTCAGCTCCACCTCCTGCTCCACACCAATCTCCGACTTCAGCTCCACCTCCAACCCTGACTTCAGCTCTACCTCTGACTCCAGCTCCACACCAGTCTCACTTCAGCTCCAACTCTGACTCCAGCCCCACACCAGCTTTGCATTTGACTCCAACTTCATCTCCGCCTCTGACTTCAGCTCCACACCAGCTCTACCTCTGACTTCATTTCTGCCTCTGACTCCAGCTCTACACCATCTCTGCCTCTGACTTCAGCCCCACTTCCGCCTCCAACTCCGCCACCAGCTCCACACCAGTTTCTGACTTCAGCTCCACCTCTGACTCCAGCTCCACACCAGTTCTGCATCTGACTTCAACTTCAGTTCCATCTCACACTACAGCTCCTCCTCCAACTCCAGTTCCACACCATCTCTGCCACTTACTTCAGCTCCGCTTCCAATTCCAGCGCCACACCAAATCTGCCTCTGACTTCAGGTCCGCCTCTGACTTCAGCTCCGCCTACAGCTCCAGCTCCGCCTCCATCACCTTTTCCATGATGACATATTTTCTTTGGTCCCACCGGGATTTGAACTCGGGTCGCTGGGGTGAGAGTCCAGAGCACTATCCACTATACCATGAAGACTTCACTAGTGTTGCAGGGAAGGAATGTACACTATATGGTTTAATGGAGCATTCTCTGACTCCACCACCAGCTCTGCCTCTGACTTCAGCTCCACCTCTGACTTCAGCACCGCCTCCAGCTCTGCCTCTGACTTCAGCTCCGCCTCCAGCTCTGCCTCTGACTTCAGCCCCACTTCCGCCTTTGACTCTGCCTCCAGCTCCAGACCTGCTCTGCCTCTGCCTTCAGCTCCGCCTCCAGCTCCACACCAGTTTCTGACTTCAGCTCCACCTCCAACCCTGACTTCAGCTCTACCTCTGACTCCAGCTCCACACCAGTCTCTGACTTCAGCTCCACCTCTGACTCCAGCCCCACACCAGCTTTGCATCTGACTCCAACTTCATCTCCGCCTCTGACTTCAGCTCCACACCAGCTCTACCTCTGACTTCATTTCTGCCTCTGACTCCACAACTTCAGTTCCATCTCTGACTACAGCTTCTCCTCCAACTCCAGCTCCACACCATCTCTGCCACTGACTTCACCCCGCCTTCAATTTCGGCACCACACCAAATCTGCCTCTGACTTCACGTCCGCCTCTGACTTCAGCTCCGCCTACAGCTCCAGCTCCGCCACCAACGCCTTTTCCATGATGACATATTTTCTTTGGTCCCACCGGGATTTGAACTCGGGTCGCTGGGGTGAGAGTCCAGAGCACTACCCACTATACCATGAAGACTTCACTAGTGTTGCAGGGAAGGAATGTACACTATATGGTTTAATGGAGCATTCTCTGACTCCACCACCAGTTCTGCCTCTGACTTCAGCTCCACCTCTGACTTCAGCACCGCCTCCAGCTTTGCCTCTGACTTCAGCCCCACTTCCGCCTTTGACTCTGCCTCCAGCTCCAGACCTGCTCTGCCTCTGCCTTCAGCTCCGCCTCCAGCTCCACACCAGTCTCCGACTTCAGCTCCACCTCCATCCCTGACTTCAGCTCTACCTCTGACTTCAGCTCCACACCAGCTCTACCTCTGACTTCATTTCTGCCTCTGACTCCAGCTCTACACCATGTCTGCCTCTGACTTCAGCCCCACTTCCGCTTCCAACTCCGCCGCCAGCTCCACACCAGTTTCTGACTTCAGCTTCACCTCTGAGTCCAGCTCCACACCAGTTCTGCATCTGACTTCAACTTCAGTTCCATCTGACACTACAGCTCCTCCTCCAACTCCAGTTCCACACCTTCTCTGCCACTGACTTCAGCTCCGCTTCCAATTCCGGCGCCACACCAAATCTGCCTCTGAGTTCAGGTCCGCCTCTGACTTCAGCTCCGCCTACAGCTCCAGCTCCGCCTCCAACACCTTTTCCATGATGACATATTTTCTTTGGTCCCACCGGGATTTGAACTCGGGTCGCTGGGGTGAGAGTCCAGAGCACTATCCACTATACCATTAAGACTTCACTAGTGTTGCAGGGAAGGAATGTACACTATATGGTTTAATGGAGCATTCTCTGACTCCACCACCAGCTCTGCCTCTGACTTCAGCTCCACCTCTGACTTCAGCACCGCCTCCAGCTCTGCCTCTGACTTCAGCTCCGCCTCCAGCTCTGCCTCTGACTTCAGCTCCGCCTCCAGCTCTGCCTCTGACTTCAGCCCCACTTCCGCCTTTGACTGTGCCTCCAGCTCCAGACCTGCTCTGCCTTCAGCTCCGCCTCCAGCTCCACACCAGTCTCTGACTTCAGCTCCACCTCCAACCCTGACTTCAGCTCTACCTCTGACCCCAGCTCCACACCAGTCTCTGACTTCAGCTCCACCTCTGACTCCAGCCCCACACCAGCTTTGCATCTGACTCCAACTTCATCTCCGCCTCTGACTTCAGCTCCACACCAGCTCTACCTCTAACTTCATTTCTGCCTCTGACTCCAGCTCTACACCATCTCTGCCTCTGACTTCAGCCCCACTTCCGCCTCCAACTCCGCCGCCAGCTCCACACCAGTTTCTGACTTCAGCTCCGCCTCTGACTCCAGCTCCACACCAGTTCTGCATCTGACCACAACTTCAGTTCCATCTCTGACTACAGCTTCTCCTCCAACTCCAGCTCCACACCATCTCTGCCACTGACTTCAGCTCCGCCTTCAATTTCGGCACCACACCAAATCTGCCTCTGACTTCAGCTCCGCCTCTGACTTCAGCTCCGCCTACAGCTCCAGCTCCGCCACCAACGCCTTTTCCATGATGACATATTTTCTTTGGTCCCACCGGGATTTGAACTCGGGTCGCTGGGGTGAGAGTCCAGAGCACTACCCACTATACCATGAAGACTTCACTAGTGTTGCAGGGAAGGAATGTACACTATATGGTTTAATGGAGCATTCTCTGACTCCACCACCAGTTCTGCCTCTGACTTCAGCTCCACCTCTGACTTCAGCACCGCCTCCAGCTTTGCCTCTGACTTCAGCTCCGCCTCCAGCTCTGCCTCTGACTTCAGCCCCACTTCCGCCTTTGACTCTGCCTCCAGCTCCAGACCTGCTCTGCCTCTGCCTTCAGCTCCGCCTCCAGCTCCACACCAGTCTCTGACATCAGCTCCACCTCCAACCCTGACTTCAGCTGTACCTCTGACTCCAGCTCCACACCAGTCTCTGACTTCAGCTCCACCTCTGACTTCAGCTCCACACAAGCTCTGCCTCCAACTCCAGCCCCACACCAGCTTTGCATCTGACTCCTACTTCATCTCCGCCTCTGACTTCAGCTCCACACCAGCTCTACCTCTGACTTCATTTCTGCCTCTGACTCCAGCTCTACACTATCTCTGCCTCTGACTTCAGCCGGGATTTGAACTCGGGTCGCTGGGGTGAGAGTCCAGAGCACTATCCACTATACCATGAAGACTTCACTAGTGTTGCAGGGAAGGAATGTACACTATATGGTTTAATGGAGCATTCTCTGACTCCACCACCAGCTCTGCCTCTGACTTCAGCTCCACCTCTGACTTCAGCACCGCCTCCAGCTCTGCCTCTGACTTCAGCTCCGCCTCCAGCTCTGCCTCTGACTTCAGCTCCGCCTCCAGCTCTGCCTCTGACTTCAGCCCCACTTCCGCCTTTGACTGTGCCTCCAGCTCCAGACCTGCTCTGCCTCTGCCTTCAGCTCCGCCTCCAGCTCCACACCAGTCTCTGACTTCAGCTCCACCTCCAACCCTGACTTCAGCGCTACCTCTGACCCCAGCTCCACACCAGTCTCTGACTTCAGCTCCACCTCTGACTCCAGCCCCACACCAGCTTTGCATCTGACTCCAACTTCATCTCCGCCTCTGACTTCAGCTCCACACCAGCTCTACCTCTGACTTCATTTCTGCCTCTGACTCCACAACTTCAGTTCCATCTCTGACTACAGCTTCTCCTCCAACTCTAGCTCCACACCATCTCTGCCACTGACTTCACCCCGCCTTCAATTTCGGCACCACACCAAATCTGCCTCTGACTTCACGTCCGCCTCTGACTTCAGCTCCGCCTACAGCTCCAGCTCCGCCACCAACGCCTTTTCCATGATGACATATTTTCTTTGGTCCCACCGGGATTTGAACTCGGGTCGCTGGGGTGAGAGTCCAGAGCACTACCCACTATACCATGAAGACTTCACTAGTGTTGCAGGGAAGGAATGTACACTATATGGTTTAATGGAGCATTCTCTGACTCCACCACCAGTTCTGCCTCTGACTTCAGCTCCACCTCTGACTTCAGCACCGCCTCCAGCTTTGCCTCTGACTTCAGCTCCGCCTCCAGCTCTGCCTCTGACTTCAGCCCCACTTCCGCCTTTGACTCTGCCTCCAGCTCCAGACCTGCTCTGCCTCTGCCTTCAGCTCCGCCTCCAGCTCCACACCAGTCTCCGACTTCAGCTCCACCTCCATCCCTGACTTCAGCTCTACCTCTGACTTCAGCTCCACACCAGCTCTACCTCTGACTTCATTTCTGCCTCTGACTCCAGCTCTACACCATGTCTGCCTCTGACTTCAGCCCCACTTCCGCCTCCAACTCCGCCGCCAGCTCCACACCAGTTTCTGACTTCAGCTTCACCTCTGGGTCCAGCTCCACACCAGTTCTGCATCTGACTTCAACTTCAGTTCCATCTGACACTACAGCTCCTCCTCCAACTCCAGTTCCACACCTTCTCTGCCACTGACTTCAGCTCCGCTTCCAATTCCGGCGCCACACCAAATCTGCCTCTGAGTTCAGGTCCGCCTCTGACTTCAGCTCCGCCTACAGCTCCAGCTCCGCCTCCAACACCTTTTCCATGATGACATATTTTCTTTGGTCCCACCGGGATTTGAACTCGGGTCGCTGGGGTGAGAGTCCAGAGCACTATCCACTATACCATTAAGACTTCACTAGTGTTGCAGGGAAGGAATGTACACTATATGGTTTAATGGAGCATTCTCTGACTCCACCACCAGCTCTGCCTCTGACTTCAGCTCCACCTCTGACTTCAGCACCGCCTCCAGCTTTGCCTCTGACTTCAGCTCCGCCTCCAGCTCTGCCTCTGACTTCAGCCCCACTTCCGCCTTTGACTGTGCCTCCAGCTCCAGACCTGCTCTGCTTCTGCCTTCAGCTCCGCCTCCAGCTCCACACCAGTCTCTGACTTCAGCTCCACCTCCAACCCTGACTTCAGCTCTACCTCTGACCCCAGCTCCACACCAGTCTCTGACTTCAGCTCCACCTCTGACTCCAGCCCCACACCAGCTTTGCATCTGACTCCAACTTCATCTCCGCCTCTGACTTCAGCTCCACACCAGCTCTACCTCTGACTTCATTTCTGCCTCTGACTCCAGCTCTACACCATCTCTGCCTCTGACTTCAGCCCCACTTCCGCCTCCAACTCCGCCGCCAGCTCCACACCAGTTTCTGACTTCAGCTCCGCCTCTGACTCCAGTTCCACACCAGTTATGCATCTGACCACAACTTCAGTTCCATCTCTGACTACAGCTTCTCCTCCAACTCCAGCTCCACACCATCTCTGCCACTGACTTCAGCTCCGCCTTCAATTTCGGCACCACACCAAATCTGCCTCTGACTTCAGCTCCGCCTCTGACTTCAGCTCCGCCTACAGCTCCAGCTCCAGCTCCGCCACCAACGCCTTTTCCATGATGACATATTTTCTTTGGTCCCACCGGGATTTGAACTCGGGTCGCTGGGGTGAGAGTCCAGAGCACTACCCACTATACCATGAAGACTTCACTAGTGTTGCAGGGAAGGAATGTACACTATATGGTTTAATGGAGCATTCTCTGACTCCACCACCAGTTCTGCCTCTGACTTCAGCTCCACCTCTGACTTCAGCACCGCCTCCAGCTTTGCCTCTGACTTCAGCTCCGCCTCCAGCTCTGCCTCTGACTTCAGCCCCACTTCCGCCTTTGACTGTGCCTCCAGCTCCAGACCTGCTCTGCCTCTGCCTTCAGCTCCGCCTCCAGCTCCACACCAGTCTCTGACTTCAGCTCCACCTCCAACCCTGACTTCAGCGCTACCTCTGACCCCAGCTCCACACCAGTCTCTGACTTCAGCTCCACCTCTGACTCCAGCCCCACACCAGCTTTGCATCTGACTCCAACTTCATCTCCGCCTCTGACTTCAGCTCCACACCAGCTCTACCTCTGACTTCATTTCTGCCTCTGACTCCACAACTTCAGTTCCATCTCTGACTACAGCTTCTCCTCCAACTCTAGCTCCACACCATCTCTGCCACTGACTTCACCCCGCCTTCAATTTCGGCACCACACCAAATCTGCCTCTGACTTCACGTCCGCCTCTGACTTCAGCTCCGCCTACAGCTCCAGCTCCGCCACCAACGCCTTTTCCATGATGACATATTTTCTTTGGTCCCACCGGGATTTGAACTCGGGTCGCTGGGGTGAGAGTCCAGAGCACTACCCACTATACCATGAAGACTTCACTAGTGTTGCAGGGAAGGAATGTACACTATATGGTTTAATGGAGCATTCTCTGACTCCACCACCAGTTCTGCCTCTGACTTCAGCTCCACCTCTGACTTCAGCACCGCCTCCAGCTTTGCCTCTGACTTCAGCTCCGCCTCCAGCTCTGCCTCTGACTTCAGCCCCACTTCCGCCTTTGACTCTGCCTCCAGCTCCAGACCTGCTCTGCCTCTGCCTTCAGCTCCGCCTCCAGCTCCACACCAGTCTCCGACTTCAGCTCCACCTCCATCCCTGACTTCAGCTCTACCTCTGACTTCAGCTCCACACCAGCTCTACCTCTGACTTCATTTCTGCCTCTGACTCCAGCTCTACACCATGTCTGCCTCTGACTTCAGCCCCACTTCCGCCTCCAACTCCGCCGCCAGCTCCACACCAGTTTCTGACTTCAGCTTCACCTCTGGGTCCAGCTCCACACCAGTTCTGCATCTGACTTCAACTTCAGTTCCATCTGACACTACAGCTCCTCCTCCAACTCCAGTTCCACACCTTCTCTGCCACTGACTTCAGCTCCGCTTCCAATTCCGGCGCCACACCAAATCTGCCTCTGAGTTCAGGTCCGCCTCTGACTTCAGCTCCGCCTACAGCTCCAGCTCCAACACCTTTTCCATGATGACATATTTTCTTTGGTCCCACCGGGATTTGAACTCGGGTCGCTGGGGTGAGAGTCCAGAGCACTATCCACTATACCATTAAGACTTTACTAGTGTTGCAGGGAAGGAATGTACACTATATGGTTTAATGGAGCATTCTCTGACTCCACCACCAGCTCTGCCTCTGACTTCAGCTCCACCTCTGACTTCAGCACCGCCTCCAGCTTTGCCTCTGACTTCAGCTCCGCCTCCAGCTCTGCCTCTGACTTCAGCCCCACTTCCGCCTTTGACTGTGCCTCCAGCTCCAGACCTGCTCTGCTTCTGCCTTCAGCTCCGCCTCCAGCTCCACACCAGTCTCTGACTTCAGCTCCACCTCCAACCCTGACTTCAGCTCTACCTCTGACCCCAGCTCCACACCAGTCTCTGACTTCAGCTCCACCTCTGACTCCAGCCCCACACCAGCTTTGCATCTGACTCCAACTTCATCTCCGCCTCTGACTTCAGCTCCACACCAGCTCTACCTCTGACTTCATTTCTGCCTCTGACTCCAGCTCTACACCATCTCTGCCTCTGACTTCAGCCCCACTTCCGCCTCCAACTCCGCCGCCAGCTCCACACCAGTTTCTGACTTCAGCTCCGCCTCTGACTCCAGTTCCACACCAGTTATGCATCTGACCACAACTTCAGTTCCATCTCTGACTACAGCTTCTCCTCCAACTCCAGCTCCACACCATCTCTGCCACTGACTTCAGCTCCGCCTTCAATTTCGGCACCACACCAAATCTGCCTCTGACTTCAGCTCCGCCTCTGACTTCAGCTCCGCCTACAGCTCCAGCTCCAGCTCCGCCACCAACGCCTTTTCCATGATGACATATTTTCTTTGGTCCCACCGGGATTTGAACTCGGGTCGCTGGGGTGAGAGTCCAGAGCACTACCCACTATACCATGAAGACTTCACTAGTGTTGCAGGGAAGGAATGTACACTATATGGTTTAATGGAGCATTCTCTGACTCCACCACCAGTTCTGCCTCTGACTTCAGCTCCACCTCTGACTTCAGCACCGCCTCCAGCTTTGCCTCTGACTTCAGCTCCGCCTCCAGCTCTGCCTCTGACTTCAGCCCCACTTCCGCCTTTGACTCTGCCTCCAGCTCCAGACCTGCTCTGCCTCTGCCTTCAGCTCCGCCTCCAGCTCCACACCAGTCTCTGACATCAGCTCCACCTCCAACCCTGACTTCAGCTGTACCTCTGACTCCAGCTCCACACCAGTCTCTGACTTCAGCTCCACCTCTGACTTCAGCTCCACACAAGCTCTGCCTCCAACTCCAGCCCCACACCAGCTTTGCATCTGACTCCTACTTCATCTCCGCCTCTGACTTCAGCTCCACACCAGCTCTACCTCTGACTTCATTTCTGCCTCTGACTCCAGCTCTACACTATCTCTGCCTCTGACTTCAGCCGGGATTTGAACTCGGGTCGCTGGGGTGAGAGTCCAGAGCACTATCCACTATACCATGAAGACTTCACTAGTGTTGCAGGGAAGGAATGTACACTATATGGTTTAATGGAGCATTCTCTGACTCCACCACCAGCTCTGCCTCTGACTTCAGCTCCACCTCTGACTTCAGCACCGCCTCCAGCTCTGCCTCTGACTTCAGCTCCGCCTCCAGCTCTGCCTCTGACTTCAGCTCCGCCTCCAGCTCTGCCTCTGACTTCAGCCCCACTTCCGCCTTTGACTGTGCCTCCAGCTCCAGACCTGCTCTGCCTCTGCCTTCAGCTCCGCCTCCAGCTCCACACCAGTCTCTGACTTCAGCTCCACCTCCAACCCTGACTTCAGCGCTACCTCTGACCCCAGCTCCACACCAGTCTCTGACTTCAGCTCCACCTCTGACTCCAGCCCCACACCAGCTTTGCATCTGACTGCAACTTCATCTCCGCCTCTGACTTCAGCTCCACACCAGCTCTACCTCTGACTTCATTTCTGCCTCTGACTCCAGCTCTACACCATCTCTGCCTCTGACTTCAGCCCCACTTCCGCCTCCAACTCCGCCGCCAGCTCCACACCAGTTTCTGACTTCAGCTCCGCCTCTGACTCCAGCTCCACACCAGTTCTGCATCTGACCACAACTTCAGTTCCATCTCTGACTACAGCTTCTCCTCCAACTCCAGCTCCACACCATCTCTGCCACTGACTTCAGCTCCGCCTTCAATTTCGGCACCACACCAAATCTGCCTCTGACTTCAGCTCCGCCTCTGACTTCAGCTCCGCCTACAGCTCCAGCTCCGCCACCAACGCCTTTTCCATGATGACATATTTTCTTTGGTCCCACCGGGATTTGAACTCGGGTCGCTGGGGTGAGAGTCCAGAGCACTACCCACTATACCATGAAGACTTCACTAGTTTTGCAGGGAAGGAATGTACACTATATGGTTTAATGGAGCATTCTCTGACTCCACCACCAGCTCTGCCTCTGACTTCAGCTCCACCTCTGACTTCAGCACCGCCTCCAGCTCTGCCTCTGACTTCAGCTCCGCCTCCAGCTCTGCCTCTGACTTCAGCCCCACTTCCGCCTTTGACTCTGCCTCCAGCTCCAGACCTGCTCTGCCTCTGCCTTCAGCTCCGCCTCCAGCTCCACACCAGTCTCCGACTTCAGCTCCACCTCCAACCCTGACTTCAGCTTTACTTCTGACTCCAGCTCCACACCAGTTTCACTTCAGCTCCATCTCTGACTCCAGCCCCACACCAGCTTTGCATCTGACTCCAATTTCATCTCCGCCTCTGACTTCAGCTCCACACCAGCTCTACCTCTGACTTCATTTCTGCCTCTGACTCCAGCTCTACACCATCTCTGCCTCTGACTTCAGCCCCACTTCCGCCTCCAACTCCGCCGCCAGCTCCACACCAGTTTCTGACTTCAGCTCCACCTCTGACTCCAGCTCCACACCAGTTCTGCATCTGACTTCAACTTCAGTTCCATCTCACACTACAGCTCCTCCTCCAACTCCAGTTCCACAACATCTCTGCCACTGACTTCAGCTCCGCTTCCAATTCCGGCGCCACACCAAATCTGCCTCTGACTTCAGGTCCGCCTCTGACTTCAGGTCCGCCTACAGTTCCAGCTCCGCCTCCAACACCTTTTCCATGATGACATATTTTCTTTGGTCCCACCGGGATTTTAACTCGGGTCGCTGGGGTGAGAGTCCAGAGCACTATCCACTATACCATTAAGACTTCACTAGTGTTGCAGGGAAGGAATGTACACTATATGGTTTAATGGAGCATTCTCTGACTCCACCACCAGCTCTGCCTCTGACTTCAGCTCCACCTCTGACTTCAGCACCGCCTCCAGCTCTGCCTCTGACTTCAGCTCCGCCTCTGACTTCAGCCCCACTTCCGCCTTTGACTCTGCCTCCAGCTCCAGACCTGCTCTGCCTCTGCCTTCAGCTCCGCCTCCAGCTCCACACCAGTCTCTGACATCAGCTCCACCTCCAACCCTGACTTTAGCTGTACCTCTGACTCCAGCTCCACACCAGTCTCTGACTTCAGCTCCACCTCTGACTTCAGCTCCACACCAGCTCTGCCTCCAACTCCAGCCCCACACCAGCTTTGCATCTGACTCCTACTTCATCTTCGCCTCTTACTTCAGCTCAACACCAGCTCTACCTCTGACTTCATTTCTGCCTCTGACTCCAGCTCTACACCATCTCTGCCTCTGACTTCAGCCGGGATTTGAACTCGGGTCGCTGGGGTGAGAGTCCAGAGCACTATCCACTATACCATGAAGACTTCACTAGTGTTGCAGGGAAGGAATGTACACTATATGGTTTAATGGAGCATTCTCTGATTCCACCACCAGCTCTGCCTCTGACTTCAGCTCCACCTCTGACTCCAGCTCCACACCAGTCTCTGACTTCAGCTCCACCTCTGACTCCAGCCCCACACCAGCTTTGCATCTGACTCCAACTTCATCTCCGCCTCTGACTTCAGCTCCACACCAGCTCTACCTCTGACTTCATTTCTGCCTCTGACTCCACAACTTCAGTTCCATCTCTGACTACAGCTTCTCCTCCAACTCCAGCTCCACACCATCTCTGCCACTGAGTTCAGCTCCGCCTCCAATTTCGGCACCACACCAAATCTGCCTCTGACTTCAGCTCCGCCTCTGACTTCAGCTCCGCCTACAGCTCCAGCTCCGCCACCAACGCCTTTTCCATGATGACATATTTTCTTTGGTCCCACCGGGATTTGAACTCGGGTCGCTGGGGTGAGAGTCCAGAGCACTATCCACTATACCATGAAGACTTCACTAGTGTTGCAGGGAAGGAATGTACACTATATGGTTTAATGGAGCATTCTCTGACTCCACCACCAGCTTTGCCTCTGACTTCAGCTCCACCTCTGACTTCAGCACCGCCTCCAGCTCTGCCTCTGACTTCAGCTCCGCCTCCAGCTCTGCCTCTGACTTCAGCCCCACTTCCGCCTTTGACTCTGCCTCCAGCTCCAGACCTGCTCTGCCTCTGCCTTCAGCTCCGCCTCCAGCTCCACACCAGTGTCCGACTTCAGCTCCACCTCCAACCCTGACTTCAGCTCTACCTTTGACTCCAGCTCCACACCAGTCTCACTTCAGCTCCACCTCTGACTCCAGCCCCACACCAGCTTTGCATCTGACTCCAACTTCATCTCCGCCTCTGACTTCAGCTCCACACCAGTTCTACCTCTGACTTCATTTCTGCCTCTGACTCCAGCTCTACACCATCTCTGCCTCTGACTTCAGCCCCACTTCCGCCTCCAACTCCGCCACCAGCTCCACACCAGTTTCTGACTTCAGCTCCACCTCTGACTCCAGCTCCACACCAGTTCTGCATCTGACTTCAACTTCAGTTCCATCTCACACTACAGCTCCTCCTCCAACTCCAGTTCCACACCATCTCTGCCACTTACTTCAGCTCCGCTTCCAATTCCGGCGCCACACCAAATCTGCCTCTGACTTCAGGTCCGCCTCTGACTTCAGCTCCGCCTACAGCTCCAGCTCCGCCTCCATCACCTTTTCCATGATGACATATTTTCTTTGGTCCCACCGGGATTTGAACTCGGGTCGCTGGGGTGAGAGTCCAGAGCACTATCCACTATACCATGAAGACTTCAATAGTGTTGCAGGGAAGGAATGTACACTATATGGTTTAATGGAGCATTCTCTGACTCCACCACCAGCTCTGCCTCTGACTTCAGCTCCACCTCTGACTTCAGCACCGCCTCCGGCTCTGCCTCTGACTTCAGCTCCGCCTCTGACTTCAGCCCCACTTCCGCCTTTGACTGTGCCTCCAGCTCCAGACCTCCTCTGCCTCTGCCTTCAGCTCCGCCTCCAGCTCCACACCAGTCTCTGACTTCAGCTCCACCTCCAACCCTGACTTCAGCTCTACCTCTGACTCCAGCTCCACACCAGTCTCTGACTTCAGCTCCACCTCTGACTCCAGCCCCACACCAGCTTTGCATCTGACTCCAACTTCATCTCCACCTCTGACTTCAGCTCCATACCAGCTCTACCTCTGATTTCATTTCTGCCTCTGACTCCAGCTCTTCACCATCTCTGCCTCTGACTTCAGCCCCACTTCCGCCTCCAACTCCGCCGCCAGCTCCACACCAGTTTCTGACTTCAGCTCCGCCTCTGACTCCAGCTCCACACCAGTTCTGCATCTGACCACAACTTCAGTTCCATCTCTGACCACAGCTTCTCCTCCAACTCTAGCTCCACACCATCTCTGCCACTGACTTCAGCTCCGCTTCCAATTCCGGCGCCACATCAAATCTGCCTCTGAGTTCAGGTCCGCCTCTGACTTCAGCTCCGCCTACAGCTCCAGCTCCGCCTCCAACACCTTTTCCATGATGACATATTTTCTTTGGTCCCACCGGGATTTGAACTCGGGTCGCTGGGGTGAGAGTCCAGAGCACTATCCACTATACCATTAAGACTTCACTAGTGTTGCAGGGAAGGAATGTACACTATATGGTTTAATGGAGCATTCTCTGACTCCACCACCAGCTCTGCCTCTGACTTCAGCACCGCCTCCAGCTCTGCCTCTGACTTCAGCTCCGCCTCCAGCTCTGCCTCTGACTTCAGCCCCACTTCCGCCTTTGACTCTGCCTCCAGCTCCAGACCTGCTCTGCCTCTGCCTTCAGCTCCGCCTCCAGCTCCACACCAGTCTCTGACTTCAGCTCCACCTCCAACCCTGACTTCAGCTCTACCTCTGACTCCAGCTCCACACCAGTCTCTGACTTCAGCTCCACCTCTGACTCCAGCCCCACACCAGCTTTGCATCTGACTCCAACTTCATCTCCGCCTCTGACTTCAGCTCCACACCAGCTCTACCTCTGACTTCATTTCTGCCTCTGACTCCACAACTTCAGTTCCATCTCTGACTACAGCTTCTCCTCCAACTCCAGCTCCACACCATCTCTGCCACTGACTTCACCCCGCCTTCAATTTCGGCACCACATCAAATCTGCCTCTGACTTCACGTCCGCCTCTGACTTCAGCTCCGCCTACAGCTCCAGCTCCGCCACCAACGCCTTTTCCATGATCAGCTCTACCTCTGACTTCATTTCTGCCTCTGACTCCAGCTCTACACCATCTCTGCCTCTGACTTCAGCCCCACTTCCGCCTCCAACTCCGCCACCAGCTCCACACCAGTTTCTGACTTCAGCTCCACCTCTGACTCCAGCTCCACACCAGTTCTGCATCTGACTTCAACTTCAGTTCCATCTGACACTACAGCTCCTCCTCCAACTCCAGTTCTACACCTTCTCTGCCACTGACTTCAGCTCCGCTTCCAATTCCGGCGCCACATCAAATCTGCCTCTGAGTTCAGGTCCGCCTCTGACTTCAGCTCCGCCTACAGCTCCAGCTCCGCCTCCAACACCTTTTCCATGATGACATATTTTCTTTGGTCCCACCGGGATTTGAACTCGGGTCGCTGGGGTGAGAGTCCAGAGCACTATCCACTATACCATTAAGACTTCACTAGTGTTGCAGGGAAGGAATGTACACTATATGGTTTAATGGAGCATTCTCTGACTCCACCACCAGCTCTGCCTCTGACTTCAGCACCGCCTCCAGCTCTGCCTCTGACTTCAGCTCCGCCTCCAGCTCTGCCTCTGACTTCAGCCCCACATCCGCCTTTGACTCTGCCTCCAGCTCCAGACCTGCTCTGCCTCTGCCTTCAGCTCCGCCTCCAGCTCCACACCAGTCTCTGACATCAGCTCCACCTCCAACCCTGACTTCAGCTGTACCTCTGACTCCAGCTCCACACCAGTCTCTGACTTCAGCTCCACACAAGCTCTGCCTCCAACTCCAGCCCCACACCAGCTTTGCATCTGACTCCTACTTCATCTCCGCCTCTGACTTCAGCTCCACACCAGCTCTACCTCTGACTTCATTTCTGCCTCTGACTCCAGCTCTACACCATCTCTGCCTCTGACTTCAGCCCCACTTCCGCCTCCAACTCCGCCGCCAGCTCAACACCAGTTTCTGACTTCAGCTCCACCTCTGACTCCATCTCCACCTTCAGTTCCATCTCACACTACAGCTCCTCCTCCAACTCCAGTTCCACACCATCTCTGCCACTGACTTCAGCTCCGCTTCCAATTCCGGCGCCACACCAAATCTGCCTCTGACTTCAGGTCCGCCTCTGACTTCAGCTCTGCCTACAGCTCCAGCTCCGCCTCCAACACCTTTTCCATGATGACATATTTTCTTTGGTCCCACCGGGATTTGAACTCGGGTCGCTGGGGTGAGAGTCCAGAGCACTATCCACTATACCATTAAGACTTCACTAGTGTTGCAGGGAAGGAATGTACACTATATGGTTTAATGGAGCATTCTCTGACTCCACCACCAGATCTGCCTCTGACTTCAGCTCCACCTCTGACTTCAGCACCGCCTCCAGCTCTGCCTCTGACTTCAGCTCCGCCTCTGACTTCAGCCCCACTTCCGCCTTTGACTCTGCCTCCAGCTCCAGACCTGCTCTGCCTCTGCCTTCAGCTCCGCCTCCAGCTCCACACCAGTCTCTGACATCAGCTCCACCTCCAACCCTGACTTTAGCTGTACCTCTGACTCCAGCTCCACACCAGTCTCTGACTTCAGCTCCACCTCTGACTTCAGCTCCACACCAGCTCTGCCTCCAACTCCAGCCCCACACCAGCTTTGCATCTGACTCCTACTTCATCTTCGCCTCTTACTTCAGCTCAACACCAGCTCTACCTCTGACTTCATTTCTGCCTCTGACTCCAGCTCTACACCATCTCTGCCTCTGACTTCAGCCGGGATTTGAACTCGGGTCGCTGGGGTGAGAGTCCAGAGCACTATCCACTATACCATGAAGACTTCACTAGTGTTGCAGGGAAGGAATGTACACTATATGGTTTAATGGAGCATTCTCTGATTCCACCACCAGCTCTGCCTCTGACTTCAGCTCCACCTCTGACTCCAGCTCCACACCAGTCTCTGACTTCAGCTCCACCTCTGACTCCAGCCCCACACCAGCTTTGCATCTGACTCCAACT
This sequence comes from Syngnathus leptorhynchus, assembly GCF_054491065.1. Taxonomy (NCBI): domain Eukaryota; kingdom Metazoa; phylum Chordata; class Actinopteri; order Syngnathiformes; family Syngnathidae; genus Syngnathus; species Syngnathus leptorhynchus. The sequence goes on from NW_028231995.1 coordinate 724,767, forward strand.
TCATCTCCGCCTCTGACTTCAGCTCCACACCAGCTCTACCTCTGACTTCATTTCTGCCTCTGACTCCACAACTTCAGTTCCATCTCTGACTACAGCTTCTCCTCCAACTCCAGCTCCACACCATCTCTGCCACTGAGTTCAGCTCCGCCTCCAATTTCGGCACCACACCAAATCTGCCTCTGACTTCAGCTCCGCCTCTGACTTCAGCTCCGCCTACAGCTCCAGCTCCGCCACCAACGCCTTTTCCATGATGACATATTTTCTTTGGTCCCACCGGGATTTGAACTCGGGTCGCTGGGGTGAGAGTCCAGAGCACTATCCACTATACCATGAAGACTTCACTAGTGTTGCAGGGAAGGAATGTACACTATATGGTTTAATGGAGCATTCTCTGACTCCACCACCAGCTTTGCCTCTGACTTCAGCTCCACCTCTGACTTCAGCACCGCCTCCAGCTCTGCCTCTGACTTCAGCTCCGCCTCCAGCTCTGCCTCTGACTTCAGCCCCACTTCCGCCTTTGACTCTGCCTCCAGCTCCAGACCTGCTCTGCCTCTGCCTTCAGCTCCGCCTCCAGCTCCACACCAGTGTCCGACTTCAGCTCCACCTCCAACCCTGACTTCAGCTCTACCTTTGACTCCAGCTCCACACCAGTCTCACTTCAGCTCCACCTCTGACTCCAGCCCCACACCAGCTTTGCATCTGACTCCAACTTCATCTCCGCCTCTGACTTCAGCTCCACACCAGTTCTACCTCTGACTTCATTTCTGCCTCTGACTCCAGCTCTACACCATCTCTGCCTCTGACTTCAGCCCCACTTCCGCCTCCAACTCCGCCACCAGCTCCACACCAGTTTCTGACTTCAGCTCCACCTCTGACTCCAGCTCCACACCAGTTCTGCATCTGACTTCAACTTCAGTTCCATCTCACACTACAGCTCCTCCTCCAACTCCAGTTCCACACCATCTCTGCCACTTACTTCAGCTCCGCTTCCAATTCCGGCGCCACACCAAATCTGCCTCTGACTTCAGGTCCGCCTCTGACTTCAGCTCCGCCTACAGCTCCAGCTCCGCCTCCATCACCTTTTCCATGATGACATATTTTCTTTGGTCCCACCGGGATTTGAACTCGGGTCGCTGGGGTGAGAGTCCAGAGCACTATCCACTATACCATGAAGACTTCAATAGTGTTGCAGGGAAGGAATGTACACTATATGGTTTAATGGAGCATTCTCTGACTCCACCACCAGCTCTGCCTCTGACTTCAGCTCCACCTCTGACTTCAGCACCCCCTCCAGCTCTGCCTCTGACTACAGCTCCGCCTCCAGCTCTGCCTCTGACTTCAGCCCCACTTCCGCCTTTGACTCTGCCTCCAGCTCTGCCTCTGCCTTCAGCTCCGCCTCCAGCTCCACACCAGTGTCCGACTTCAGCTCCACCTTCAACCCTGACTTCAGCTCTACCTCTGACTCCAGCTTCACACCAGTCTCACTTCAGCTCCACCTCTGACTCCAGCCCCACACCAGCTTTGCATCTGACTCCAATTTCATCTCCACCTCTGACTCCAGCTCTTCACCATCTCTGCCTCTGACTTCAGCCCCAATTCCGCCGCCAGCTCCACACCAGTTTCTGACTTCAGCTCCACCTCTGACTCCAGCTCCACACCAGTTCTGCATCTGACTTCAACTTCAGTTCCATCTCACACTACAGCTCCTCCTCCAACTCCAGTTCCACACCATCTCTGCCACTGACTTCAGCTCCGCTTCCAATTCCGGCGCCACACCAAATCTGCCTCTGACTTCAGGTCCGCCTCTGACTTCAGCTCCGCCTACAGTTCCAGCTCCGCTTCCAACACCTTTTCCATGATGACATATTTTCTTTGGTCCCACCGGGATTTGAACTCGGGTCGCTGGGGTGAGAGTCCAGAGCACTATCCACTATACCATTAAGATTTCACTAGTGTTGCAGGGAAGGAATGTACACTATATGGTTTAATGGAGCATTCTCTGACTCCACCACCAGCTCTGCCTCTGACTTCAGCTCCACCTCTGACTCCAGCTCCACACCAGTGTCTGACTTCAGCTCCACCTCTGACTCCAGCCCCACACCAGCTTTGCATCTGACTCCAACTTCATCTCCGCCTCTGACTTCAGCTCCACACCAGCTCTACCTCTGACTTCATTTCTGCCTCTGACTCCACAACTTCAGTTCCATCTCTGACTACAGCTTCTCCTCCAACTCCACACCATCTCTGCCACTGACTTCAGCTCCGCCTCCAATTTCGGCACCACACCAAATCTGCCTCTGACTTCAGCTCCGCCTCTGACTTCAGCTCCGCCTACAGCTCCAGCTCCGCCACCAACGCCTTTTCCATGATGACATATTTTCTTTGGTCCCACTGGGATTTGAACTCGGGTCGCTGGGGTGAGAGTCCAGAGCACTATCCACTATACCATGAAGACTTCACTAGTGTTGCAGGGAAGGAATGTACACTATATGGTTTAATGGAGCATTCTCTGACTCCACCACCAGCTCTGCCTCTGACTTCAGCTCCACCTCTGACTTCAGCCTCACACCAGCTTTGCATCTGACTCCAACTTCATCTCCGCCTCTGACTTCAGCTCCACACCAGCTCTACCTCTGACTTCATTTCTGCCTCTGACTCCAGCTCTACACCATCTCTGCCTCTGACTTCAGCCCCACTTCCGCCTCCAACTCCGCCACCAGCTCCACACCAGTTTCTGACTTCAGCTCCACCTCTGACTCCAGCTCCACACCAGTTCTGCATCTGACTTCAACTTCAGTTCCATCTCACACTACAGCTCCTCCTCCAACTCCAGTTCCACACCATCTCTGCCACTTACTTCAGCTCCGCTTCCAATTCCGGCGCCACACCAAATCTGCCTCTGACTTCAGGTCCGCCTCTGACTTCAGCTCCGCCTACAGCTCCAGCTCCGCCTCCATCACCTTTTCCATGATGACATATTTTCTTTGGTCCCACCGGGATTTGAACTCGGGTCGCTGGGGTGAGAGTCCAGAGCACTATCCACTATACCATGAAGACTTCACTAGTGTTGCAGGGAAGGAATGTACACTATATGGTTTAATGGAGCATTCTCTGACTCCACCACCAGCTCTGCCTCTGACTTCAGCTCCACCTCTGACTTCAGCACCGCCTCCGGCTCTGCCTCTGACTTCAGCTCCGCCTCTGACTTCAGCCCCACTTCCGCCTTTGACTGTGCCTCCAGCTCCAGACCTCCTCTGCCTCTGCCTTCAGCTCCGCCTCCAGCTCCACACCAGTCTCTGACTTCAGCTCCACCTCCAACCCTGACTTCAGCTCTACCTCTGACTCCAGCTCCACACCAGTCTCTGACTTCAGCTCCACCTCTGACTCCAGCCCCACACCAGCTTTGCATCTGACTCCAACTTCATCTCCGCCTCTGACTTCAGTTCCACACCAGCTCTACCTATGACTTCATTTCTGCCTCTGACTCCAGCTCTACACCATCTCTGCCTCTGACTTCAGCCCCACTTCCGCCTCCAACTCCGACGCCAGCTCCACACCAGTTTCTGACTTCAGCTCCGCCTCTGACTCCAGCTCCACACCAGTTCTGCATCTGACCACAACTTCAGTTCCATCTCTGACCACACCTTCTCCTCCAACTCCAGCTCCACACCATCTCTGCCACTGACTTCAGCTCCGCCTTCAATTTCGGCACCACACCAAATCTGCCTCTGACTTCAGCTCCGCCTCTGACTTCAGCTCCGCCTCTGACTTCAGCTCCGCCTACAGCTCCAGCTCCGCCACCAACGCCTTTTCCATGATGACATATTTTCTTTGGTCCCACCGGGATTTGAACTCGGGTCGCTGGGGTGAGAGTCCAGAGCACTATCCACTATACCATGAAGACTTCACTAGTGTTGCAGGGAAGGAATGTACACTATATGGTTTAATGGAGCATTCTCTGACTCCACCACCAGCTCTGCCTCTGACTTCAGCTCCACCTCTGACTTCAGCACCGCCTCCAGCTCTGCCTCTGACTTCAGCTCCGCCTCCAGCTCTGCCTCTGACTTCAGCCCCACTTCCGCCTTTGACTGTGCCTCCAGCTCCAGACCTGCTCTGCTTCTGCCTTCAGCTCCGCCTCCAGTTCCACACCAGTGTCCGACTTCAGCTCCACCTCCAACCCTGACTTCAGCTCTACCTCTGACTCCAGCTCCACACCAGTCTCACTTCAGCTCCACCTCTGACTCCAGCCCCACACCAGCTTTGCATCTGACTCCAATTTCATCTCCGCCTCTGACTTCAGCTCCACACCAGCTTTACCTCTGACTTCATTTCTGCCTCTGACTCCAGCTCTACACCATCTCTGCCTCTGACTTCAGCCGGGATTTGAACTCGGGTCGCTGGGGTGAGAGTCCAGAGCACTATCCACTATACCATGAAGACTTCACTAGTGTTGCAGGGAAGGAATGTACACTATATGGTTTAATGGGGCATTCTCTGACTCCACCACCAGCTCTGCCTCTGACTTCAGCTCCACCTCTGACTTCAGCACCGCCTCCAGCTCCGCCTCTGACTTCAGCACCGCCTCCAGCTCTGCCTCTGACTTCAGCTCCGCCTCCAGCTCTGCCTCTGACTTCAGCCCCACTTCCGCCTTTGACTGTGCCTCCAGCTCCAGACCTGCTCTGCCTCTGCCTTCAGCTCCGCCTCCAGCTCCACACCAGTCTCTGACTTCAGCTCCACCTCCAACCCTGACTTCAGCTCTACCTCTGACTCCAGCTCCACACCAGTCTCTGACTTCAGCTCCACCTCTGACTCCAGCCCCACACCAGCTTTGCATCTGACTCCAACTTCATCTCCGCCTCTGACTTCAGTTCCACACCAGCTCTACCTATGACTTCATTTCTGCCTCTGACTCCAGCTCTACACCATCTCTGCCTCTGACTTCAGCCCCATTTCCGCCTCCAACTCCGACGCCAGCTCCACACCAGTTTCTAACTTCAGCTACGCCTCTGACTCCAGCTCCACACCAGTTCTGCATCTGACCACAACTTCAGTTCCATCTCTGACTACAGCTTCTCCTCCAACTCCAGCGCCACACCATCTCTGCCACTGACTTCAGCTCCGCCTCTGACTTCAGCTCCGCCTACAGCTCCAGCTCCGCCACCAACGCCTTTTCCATGATGATATATATTCTTTGGTCCCACCGGGATTTGAACTCGGGTCGCTGGGGTGAGAGTCCAGAGCACTATCCACTATACCATGAAGACTTCACTAGTGTTACAGGGAAGGAATGTACACTATATGGTTTAATGGAGCATTCTCTGACTCCACCACCAGCTCTGCCTCTGACTTCAGCTCCACCTCTGACTCCAGCTCCACACCAGTCTCTGACTTCAGCTCCACCTCTGACTCCAGCCCCACACCAGCTTTGCATCTGACTCCAACTTCATCTCCGCCTCTGACTTCAGCTCCACACCAGCTCTACCTCTGACTTCATTTCTGCCTCTGACTCCACAACTTCAGTTCCATCTCTGACTACAGCTTCTCCTCCAACTCCAGCTCCACACCATCTCTGCCACTGAGTTCAGCTCCGCCTCCAATTTCGGCACCACACCAAATCTGCCTCTGACTTCAGCTCCGCCTCTGACTTCAGCTCCGCCTACAGCTCCAGCTCCGCCACCAACGCCTTTTCCATGATGACATATTTTCTTTGGTCCCACCGGGATTTGAACTCGGGTCGCTGGGGTGAGAGTCCAGAGCACTATCCACTATACCATGAAGACTTCACTAGTGTTGCAGGGAAGGAATGTACACTATATGGTTTAATGGAGCATTCTCTGACTCCACCACCAGCTTTGCCTCTGACTTCAGCTCCACCTCTGACTTCAGCACCGCCTCCAGCTCTGCCTCTGACTTCAGCTCCGCCTCCAGCTCTGCCTCTGACTTCAGCCCCACTTCCGCCTTTGACTCTGCCTCCAGCTCCAGACCTGCTCTGCCTCTGCCTTCAGCTCCGCCTCCAGCTCCACACCAGTGTCCGACTTCAGCTCCACCTCCAACCCTGACTTCAGCTCTACCTTTGACTCCAGCTCCACACCAGTCTCACTTCAGCTCCACCTCTGACTCCAGCCCCACACCAGCTTTGCATCTGACTCCAACTTCATCTCCGCCTCTGACTTCAGCTCCACACCAGTTCTACCTCTGACTTCATTTCTGCCTCTGACTCCAGCTCTACACCATCTCTGCCTCTGACTTCAGCCCCACTTCCGCCTCCAACTCCGCCACCAGCTCCACACCAGTTTCTGACTTCAGCTCCACCTCTGACTCCAGCTCCACACCAGTTCTGCATCTGACTTCAACTTCAGTTCCATCTCACACTACAGCTCCTCCTCCAACTCCAGTTCCACACCATCTCTGCCACTTACTTCAGCTCCGCTTCCAATTCCGGCGCCACACCAAATCTGCCTCTGACTTCAGGTCCGCCTCTGACTTCAGCTCCGCCTACAGCTCCAGCTCCGCCTCCATCACCTTTTCCATGATGACATATTTTCTTTGGTCCCACCGGGATTTGAACTCGGGTCGCTGGGGTGAGAGTCCAGAGCACTATCCACTATACCATGAAGACTTCAATAGTGTTGCAGGGAAGGAATGTACACTATATGGTTTAATGGAGCATTCTCTGACTCCACCACCAGCTCTGCCTCTGACTTCAGCTCCACCTCTGACTTCAGCACCCCCTCCAGCTCTGCCTCTGACTACAGCTCCGCCTCCAGCTCTGCCTCTGACTTCAGCCCCACTTCCGCCTTTGACTCTGCCTCCAGCTCTGCCTCTGCCTTCAGCTCCGCCTCCAGCTCCACACCAGTGTCCGACTTCAGCTCCACCTTCAACCCTGACTTCAGCTCTACCTCTGACTCCAGCTTCACACCAGTCTCACTTCAGCTCCACCTCTGACTCCAGCCCCACACCAGCTTTGCATCTGACTCCAATTTCATCTCCACCTCTGACTCCAGCTCTTCACCATCTCTGCCTCTGACTTCAGCCCCAATTCCGCCGCCAGCTCCACACCAGTTTCTGACTTCAGCTCCACCTCTGACTCCAGCTCCACACCAGTTCTGCATCTGACTTCAACTTCAGTTCCATCTCACACTACAGCTCCTCCTCCAACTCCAGTTCCACACCATCTCTGCCACTGACTTCAGCTCCGCTTCCAATTCCGGCGCCACACCAAATCTGCCTCTGACTTCAGGTCCGCCTACAGTTCCAGCTCCGCTTCCAACACCTTTTCCATGATGACATATTTTCTTTGGTCCCACCGGGATTTGAACTCGGGTCGCTGGGGTGAGAGTCCAGAGCACTATCCACTATACCATTAAGATTTCACTAGTGTTGCAGGGAAGGAATGTACACTATATGGTTTAATGGAGCATTCTCTGACTCCACCACCAGCTCTGCCTCTGACTTCAGCTCCACCTCTGACTCCAGCTCCACACCAGTGTCTGACTTCAGCTCCACCTCTGACTCCAGCCCCACACCAGCTTTGCATCTGACTCCAACTTCATCTCCGCCTCTGACTTCAGCTCCACACCAGCTCTACCTCTGACTTCATTTCTGCCTCTGACTCCACAACTTCAGTTCCATCTCTGACTACAGCTTCTCCTCCAACTCCACACCATCTCTGCCACTGACTTCAGCTCCGCCTCCAATTTCGGCACCACACCAAATCTGCCTCTGACTTCAGCTCCGCCTCTGACTTCAGCTCCGCCTACAGCTCCAGCTCCGCCACCAACGCCTTTTCCATGATGACATATTTTCTTTGGTCCCACTGGGATTTGAACTCGGGTCGCTGGGGTGAGAGTCCAGAGCACTATCCACTATACCATGAAGACTTCACTAGTGTTGCAGGGAAGGAATGTACACTATATGGTTTAATGGAGCATTCTCTGACTCCACCACCAGCTCTGCCTCTGACTTCAGCTCCACCTCTGACTTCAGCCTCACACCAGCTTTGCATCTGACTCCAACTTCATCTCCGCCTCTGACTTCAGCTCCACACCAGCTCTACCTCTGACTTCATTTCTGCCTCTGACTCCAGCTCTACACCATCTCTGCCTCTGACTTCAGCCCCACTTCCGCCTCCAACTCCGCCACCAGCTCCACACCAGTTTCTGACTTCAGCTCCACCTCTGACTCCAGCTCCACACCAGTTCTGCATCTGACTTCAACTTCAGTTCCATCTCACACTACAGCTCCTCCTCCAACTCCAGTTCCACACCATCTCTGCCACTTACTTCAGCTCCGCTTCCAATTCCGGCGCCACACCAAATCTGCCTCTGACTTCAGGTCCGCCTCTGACTTCAGCTCCGCCTACAGCTCCAGCTCCGCCTCCATCACCTTTTCCATGATGACATATTTTCTTTGGTCCCACCGGGATTTGAACTCGGGTCGCTGGGGTGAGAGTCCAGAGCACTATCCACTATACCATGAAGACTTCACTAGTGTTGCAGGGAAGGAATGTACACTATATGGTTTAATGGAGCATTCTCTGACTCCACCACCAGCTCTGCCTCTGACTTCAGCTCCACCTCTGACTTCAGCACCGCCTCCGGCTCTGCCTCTGACTTCAGCTCCGCCTCTGACTTCAGCCCCACTTCCGCCTTTGACTGTGCCTCCAGCTCCAGACCTCCTCTGCCTCTGCCTTCAGCTCCGCCTCCAGCTCCACACCAGTTTCTGACTTCAGCTCCACCTCCAACCCTGACTTCAGCTCTACCTCTGACTCCAGCTCCACACCAGTCTCTGACTTCAGCTCCACCTCTGACTCCAGCCCCACACCAGCTTTGCATCTGACTCCAACTTCATCTCCGCCTCTGACTTCAGTTCCACACCAGCTCTACCTATGACTTCATTTCTGCCTCTGACTCCAGCTCTACACCATCTCTGCCTCTGACTTCAGCCCCACTTCCGCCTCCAACTCCGACGCCAGCTCCACACCAGTTTCTGACTTCAGCTCCGCCTCTGACTCCAGCTCCACACCAGTTCTGCATCTGACCACAACTTCAGTTCCATCTCTGACCACACCTTCTCCTCCAACTCCAGCTCCACACCATCTCTGCCACTGACTTCAGCTCCGCCTTCAATTTCGGCACCACACCAAATCTGCCTCTGACTTCAGCTCCGCCTCTGACTTCAGCTCCGCCTCTGACTTCAGCTCCGCCTACAGCTCCAGCTCCGCCACCAACGCCTTTTCCATGATGACATATTTTCTTTGGTCCCACCGGGATTTGAACTCGGGTCGCTGGGGTGAGAGTCCAGAGCACTATCCACTATACCATGAAGACTTCACTAGTGTTGCAGGGAAGGAATGTACACTATATGGTTTAATGGAGCATTCTCTGACTCCACCACCAGCTCTGCCTCTGACTTCAGCTCCACCTCTGACTTCAGCACCGCCTCCAGCTCTGCCTCTGACTTCAGCTCCGCCTCCAGCTCTGCCTCTGACTTCAGCCCCACTTCCGCCTTTGACTCTGCCTCCAGCTCCAGACCTGCTCTGCTTCTGCCTTCAGCTCCGCCTCCAGTTCCACACCAGTGTCCGACTTCAGCTCCACCTCCAACCCTGACTTCAGCTCTACCTCTGACTCCAGCTCCACACCAGTCTCACTTCAGCTCCACCTCTGACTCCAGCCCCACACCAGCTTTGCATCTGACTCCAATTTCATCTCCGCCTCTGACTTCAGCTCCACACCAGCTTTACCTCTGACTTCATTTCTGCCTCTGACTTCAGCCGGGATTTGAACTCGGGTCGCTGGGGTGAGAGTCCAGAGCACTATCCACTATACCATGAAGACTTCACTAGTGTTGCAGGGAAGGAATGTACACTATATGGTTTAATGGGGCATTCTCTGACTCCACCACCAGCTCTGCCTCTGACTTCAGCTCCACCTCTGACTTCAGCACCGCCTCCAGCTCCGCCTCTGACTTCAGCACCGCCTCCAGCTCTGCCTCTGACTTCAGCTCCGCCTCCAGCTCTGCCTCTGACTTCAGCCCCACTTCCGCCTTTGACTGTGCCTCCAGCTCCAGACCTGCTCTGCCTCTGCCTTCAGCTCCGCCTCCAGCTCCACACCAGTCTCTGACTTCAGCTCCACCTCCAACCCTTAATTCAGCTCTACCTCTGACTCCAGCTCCACACCAGTCTCTGACTTCAGCTCCACCTCTGACTCCAGCCCCACACCAGCTTTGCATCTGACTCCAACTTCATCTCCGCCTCTGACTTCAGTTCCACACCAGCTCTACCTATGACTTCATTTCTGCCTCTGACTCCAGCTCTACACCATCTCTGCCTCTGACTTCAGCCCCACTTCCGCCTCCAACTCCGACGCCAGCTCCACACCAGTTTCTAACTTCAGCTCCGCCTCTGACTCCAGCTCCACACCAGTTCTGCATCTGACCACAACTTCAGTTCCATCTCTGACTACAGCTTCTCCTCCAACTCCAGCGCCACACCATCTCTGCCACTGACTTCAGCTCCGCCTTCAATTTCGGCACCACACCAAATCTGCCTCTGACTTCAGCTCCGCCTCTGACTTCAGCTCCGCCTACAGCTCCAGCTCCGCCACCAACGCCTTTTCCATGATGATATATATTCTTTGGTCCCACCGGGATTTGAACTCGGGTCGCTGTGGTGAGAGTCCAGAGCACTATCCACTATACCATGAAGACTTCACTAGTGTTGCAGGGAAGGAATGTACACTATATGGTTTAATGGAGCATTCTCTGACTCCATCACCAGCTCTGCCTCTGACTTCAGCTCCACCTCTGACTTCAGCACGGCCTCCAGCTCTGCCTCTGACTTCAGCTCCGCCTCCAGCTCTGCCTCTGACTTCAGCCCCACTTCCGCCTTTGACTGTGCTTCCAGCTCCAGACCTGCTCTGCCTCTGCCTTCAGCTCCGCCTCCAGCTCCACACCAGTCTCTGACTTCAGCTCCACCTCCAACCCTGACTTCAGCTCTACATCTGACTCCAGCTCCACACCAGTCTCTGACTTCAGCTCCACCTCTGACTCCAGCCCCACACCAGCTTTGCATCTGACTCCAACTTCATCTCCGCCTCTGACTTCAGCTCCACACCAGCTCTACCTCTGACTTCATTTCTGCCTCTGACTCCAGCTCTACACCATCTCTGCCTCTGACTTCAGCCCCACTTCCGCCTCCAACTCCGCCGCCAGCTCCACACCAGTTTCTGACTTCAGCTCCGCCTCTGACTCCAGCTCCACACCAGTTCTGCATCTGACCACAACTTCAGTTCCATCTCTGACTACAGCTTCTCCTCCAACTCCAGCTCCACACCATCTCTGCCACTGACTTCAGCTCCGCCTTCAATTTCGGCACCACACCAAATCTGCCTCTGACTTCAGCTCCGCCTCTGACTTCAGCTCCGCCTACAGCTCCAGCTCCGCCACCAACGCCTTTTCCATGATGATATATATTCTTTGGTCCCACCGGGATTTGAACTCGGGTCGCTGGGGTGAGAGTCCAGAGCACTATCCACTATACCATGAAGACTTTACTAGTGTTACAGGGAAGGAATGTACACTATATGGTTTAATGGAGCATTCTCTGACTCCACCACCAGCTCTGCCTCTGACTTCAGCTCCACCTCTGACTTCAGCTCCGCCTCCAGCTCTGCCTCTGACTTCAGCTCCGCCTCCAGCTCTGCCTGTGACTTCAGCCCCACTTCCGCCTTTGACCCTGCCTCCAGCTCCAGACCTGCTCTGCCTCTGCCTTCAGCTCCGCCTCCAGCTCCACACCAGTGTCCGACTTCAGCTCCACCTCCAACCCTGACTTCAGCTCTACCTCTGACTCCAGCTCCACACCAGTCTCACTTCAGCTCCACCTCTGACTCCAGCCCCACACCAGCTTTGCATCTGACTCCAATTTCATCTCCGCCTCTGACTTCAGCTCCACACCAGCTCTACCTCTGACTTCATTTCTGCCTCTGACTCCAGCTCTACACCATCTCTGCCTCTGACTTCAGCCGGGATTTGAACTCGGGTCGCTGGGGTGAGAGTCCAGAGCACTATCCACTATACCATGAAGACTTCACTAGTGTTGCAGGGAAGGAATGTACACTATATGGTTTAATGGAGCATTCTCTGACTCCATCACCAGCTCTGCCTCTGACTTCAGCTGCACCTCTGACTTCAGCACCGCCTCCAGCTCTGCCTCTGACTTCAGCTCCGCCTCCAGCTCTGCCTCTGACTTCAGCCCCACTTCCGCCTTTGACTGTGCTTCCAGCTCCAGACCTGCTCTGCCTCTGCCTTCAGCTCCGCCTCCAGCTCCACACCAGTCTCTGACTTCAGCTCCACCTCCAACCCTGACTTCAGCTCTACCTCTGACTCCAGCTCCACACCAGTCTCTGACTTCAGCTCCACCTCTGACTCCAGCCCCACACCAGCTTTGCATCTGACTCCAACTTCATCTCCGCCTCTGACTTCAGCTCCACACCAGCTCTACCTCTGACTTCATTTCTGCCTCTGACTCCAGCTCTACACCATCTCTGCCTCTGACTTCAGCCCCACTTGCGCCTCCAACTCCGCCGCCAGCTCCACACCAGTTTCTGACTTCAGCTCCGCCTCTGACTCCAGCTCCACACCAGTTCTGCATCTGACCACAACTTCAGTTCCATCTCTGACTACAGCTTCTCCTCCAACTCCAGCTCCACACCATCTCTGCCACTGACTTCAGCTCCGCCTTCAATTTCGGCACCACACCAAATCTGCCTCTGACTTCAGCTCCGCCTCTGACTTCAGCTCCGCCTACAGCTCCAGCTCCGCCACCAACGCCTTTTCCATGATGACATATTTTCTTTGGTCCCACCGGGATTTGAACTCGGGTCGCTGGGGTGAGAGTCCAGAGCACTATCCACTATACCATGAAGACTTCACTAGTGTTGTAGGGAAGGAATGTACACTATATGGTTTAATGGAGCATTCTCTGACTCCGCCACCAGCTCTGCCTCTGACTTCAGCTCCACCTCTGACTTCAGCACCGCCTCCAGCTCTGCCTCTGACTTCAGCTCCGCCTCCAGCTCTGCCTCTGACTTCAGCCCCACTTCCGCCTTTGACTCTGCCTCCAGCTCCAGACCTGCTCTGCCTCTGCCTTCAGCTCCGCCTCCAGCTCCACACCAGTCTCCGACTTCAGCTCCACCTCCAACCCTGACTTCAGCTCTACCTCTGACTCCAGCTCCACACCAGTCTCACTTCAGCTCCACCTCTGACTCCAGCCCCACACCAGCTTTGCATCTGACTCCAATTTCATCTCCGCCTCTGTCTTAAACTCCACACCAGCTCTACCTCTGACTTCATTTCTGCCTCTGACTCCAGCTCTACACCATCTCTGCCTCTGACTTCAGCCCCACTTCCGCCTCCAACTCCGCCACCAGCTCCACACCAGTTTCTGACTTCAGCTCCACCTCTGACTCCAGCTCCACACCAGTTCTGCATCTGACTTCAACTTCAGTTCCATCTCACACTACAGCTCCTCCTCCAACTCCAGTTCCACACCATCTCTGCCACTTACTTCAGCTCCGCTTCCAATTCCGGCGCCACACCAAATCTGCCTCTGACTTCAGGTCCGCCTCTGACTTCAGCTCCGCCTACAGCTCCAGCTCCGCCTCCATCACCTTTTCCATGATGACATATTTTCTTTGGTCCCACCGGGATTTGAACTCGGGTCGCTGGGGTGAGAGTCCAGAGCACTATCCACTATACCATGAAGACTTCACTAGTGTTGCAGGGAAGGAATGTACACTATATGGTTTAATGGAGCATTCTCTGACTCCACCACCAGCTCTGCCTCTGACTTCAGCTCCACCTCTGACTTCAGCACCGCCTCCGGCTCTGCCTCTGACTTCAGCTCCGCCTCTGACTTCAGCCCCACTTCCGCCTTTGACTGTGCCTCCAGCTCCAGACCTGCTCTGCCTCTGCCTTCAGCTCCGCCTCCAGCTCCACACCAGTCTCTGACTTCAGCTCCACCTCCAACCCTGACTTCAGCTCTACCTCTGACTCCAGCTCCACACCAGTCTCTGACTTCAGCTCCACCTCTGACTCCAGCCCCACACCAGCTTTGCATCTGACTCCAACTTCATCTCCGCCTCTGACTTCAGTTCCACACCAGCTCTACCTATGACTTCATTTCTGCCTCTGACTCCAGCTCTACACCATCTCTGCCTCTGACTTCAGCCCCACTTCCGCCTCCAACTCCGACGCCAGCTCCACACCAGTTTCTGACTTCAGCTCCGCCTCTGACTCCAGCTCCACACCAGTTCTGCATCTGACCACAACTTCAGTTCCATCTCTGACCACACCTTCTCCTCCAACTCCAGATCCACACCATCTCTGCCACTGACTTCAGCTCCGCCTTCAATTTCGGCACCACACCAAATCTGCCTCTGACTTCAGCTCCGCCTCTGACTTCAGCTCCGCCTACAGCTCCAGCTCCGCCACCAACGCCTTTTCCATGATGATATATATTCTTTGGTCCCACCGGGATTTGAACTCGGGTCGCTGGGGTGAGAGTCCAGAGCACTATCCACTATACCATGAAGACTTCACTAGTGTTGCAGGGAAGGAATGTACACTATATGGTTTAATGGAGCATTCTCTGACTCCATCACCAGCTCTGCCTCTGACTTCAGCTCCACCTCTGACTTCAGCACGGCCTCCAGCTCTGCCTCTGACTTCAGCTCCGCCTCCAGCTCTGCCTCTGACTTCAGCCCCACTTCCGCCTTTGACTGTGCTTCCAGCTCCAGACCTGCTCTGCCTCTGCCTTCAGCTCCGCCTCCAGCTTCACACCAGTCTCTGATTTCAGCTCCACCTCCAACCCTGACTTCAGCTCTACCTCTGACTCCAGTTCCACACCAGTCTCTGACTTCAGCTCCACCTCTGACTCCAGCCCCACACCAGCTTTGCATCTGACTCCAACTTCATCTCCGCCTCTGACTTCAGCTCCACACCAGCTCTACCTCTGACTTCATTTCTGCCTCTGACTCCAGCTCTACACCATCTCTGCCTCTGACTTCAGCCCCACTTCCGCCTCCAACTCCACCGCCAGCTCCACACCAGTTTCTGACTTCAGCTCCGCCTCTGACTCCAGCTCCACACCAGTTCTGCATCTGACCACAACTTCAGTTCCATCTCTGACTACAGCTTCTCCTCCAACTCCAGCTCCACACCATCTCTGCCACTGACTTCAGCTCCGCCTTCAATTTCGGCACCACACCAAATCTGCCTCTGACTTCAGCTCCGCCTCTGACTTCAGCTCCGCCTACAGCTCCAGCTCCGCCACCAACGCCTTTTCCATGATGACATATTTTCTTTGGTCCCACCGGGATTTGAACTCGGGTCGCTGGGGTGAGAGTCCAGAGCACTATCCACTATACCATGAAGACTTCACTAGTGTTGCAGGGAAGGAATGTACTCTATATGGTTTAATGGAGCATTCTCTGACTCCACCACCAGCTCTGCCTCTGACTTCAGCTCCACCTCTGACTTCAGCACCGCCTCCAGCTCTGCCTCTGACTTCAGCTCCGCCTCCAGCTCTGCCTCTGACTTCAGCCCCACTTCCGCCTTTGACTGTGCCTCCAGCTCCAGACCTGCTCTGCCTCTGCCTTCAGCTCCGCCTCCAGCTCCACACCAGTCTCTGACTTCAGCTCCACCTCCAACCCTGACTTCAGCTCTACCTATGACTCCAGCTCCACACCAGTCTCTGACTTCAGCTCCACCTCTGACTCCAGCCCCACACCAGCTTTGCATCTGACTCCAACTTCATCTCCGCCTCTGACTTCAGTTCCACACCAGCTCTACCTATGACTTCATTTCTGCCTCTGACTCCAGCTCTACACCATCTCTGCCTCTGACTTCAGCCCCACTTGCGCCTCCAACTCCGACGCCAGCTCCACACCAGTTTCTGACTTCAGCTCCGCCTCTGACTCCAGCTCCACACCAGTTCTGCATCTGACCACAACTTCAGTTCCATCTCTGACTACAGCTTCTCCTCCAACTCCAGCGCCACACCATCTCTGCCACTGACTTCAGCTCCGCCTTCAATTTCGGCACCACACCAAATCTGCCTCTGACTTCAGCTCCGCCTCTGACTTCAGCTCCGCCTACAGCTCCAGCTCCGCCACCAACGCCTTTTCCATGATGATATATATTCTTTGGTCCCACCGGGATTTGAACTCGGGTCGCTGGGGTGAGAGTCCAGAGCACTATCCACTATACCATGAAGACTTCACTAGTGTTACAGGGAAGGAATGTACACTATATGGTTTAATGGAGCATTCTCTGACTCCACCACCAGCTCTGCCTCTGACTTCAGCTCCACCTCTGACTTCAGCTCCGCCTCCAGCTCTGCCTCTGACTTCAGCTCCGCCTCCAGCTCTGCCTGTGACTTCAGCCCCACTTCCGCCTTTGACCCTGCCTCCAGCTCCAGACCTGCTCTGCCTCTGCCTTCAGCTCCGCCTCCAGCTCCACACCAGTGTCCGACTTCAGCTCCACCTCCAACCCTGACTTCAGCTCTACCTCTGACTCCAGCTCCACACCAGTCTCACTTCAGCTCCACCTCTGACTCCAGCCCCACACCAGCTTTGCATCTGACTCCAATTTCATCTCCGCCTCTGACTTCAGCTCCACACCAGCTCTACCTCTGACTTCATTTCTGCCTCTGACTCCAGCTCTACACCATCTCTGCCTCTGACTTCAGCCGGGATTTGAACTCGGGTCGCTGGGGTGAGAGTCCAGAGCACTATCCACTATACCATGAAGACTTCACTAGTGTTGCAGGGAAGGAATGTACACTATATGGTTTAATGGAGCATTCTCTGACTCCATCACCAGCTCTGCCTCTGACTTCAGCTGCACCTCTGACTTCAGCACCGCCTCCAGCTCTGCCTCTGACTTCAGCTCCGCCTCCAGCTCTGCCTCTGACTTCAGCCCCACTTCCGCCTTTGACTGTGCTTCCAGCTCCAGACCTGCTCTGCCTCTGCCTTCAGCTCCGCCTCCAGCTCCACACCAGTCTCTGACTTCAGCTCCACCTCCAACCCTGACTTCAGCTCTACCTCTGACTCCAGCTCCACACCAGTCTCTGACTTCAGCTCCACCTCTGACTTCAGCCCCACACCAGCTTTGCATCTGACTCCAACTTCATCTCCGCCTCTGACTTCAGCTCCACACCAGCTCTACCTCTGACTTCATTTCTGCCTCTGACTCCAGCTCTACACCATCTCTGCCTCTGACTTCAGCCCCACTTGCGCCTCCAACTCCGCCGCCAGCTCCACACCAGTTTCTGACTTCAGCTCCGCCTCTGACTCCAGCTCCACACCAGTTCTGCATCTGACCACAACTTCAGTTCCATCTCTGACTACAGCTTCTCCTCCAACTCCAGCTCCACACCATCTCTGCCACTGACTTCAGCTCCGCCTTCAATTTCGGCACCACACCAAATCTGCCTCTGACTTCAGCTCCGCCTCTGACTTCAGCTCCGCCTACAGCTCCAGCTCCGCCACCAACGCCTTTTCCATGATGACATATTTTCTTTGGTCCCACCGGGATTTGAACTCGGGTCGCTGGGGTGAGAGTCCAGAGCACTATCCACTATACCATGAAGACTTCACTAGTGTTGCAGGGAAGGAATGTACACTATATGGTTTAATGGAGCATTCTCTGACTCCACCACCAGCTCTGCCTCTGACTTCAGCTCCACCTCTGACTTCAGCACCGCCTCCAGCTCTGCCTCTGACTTCAGCTCCGCCTCCAGCTCTGCCTCTGACTTCAGCCCCACTTCCGCCTTTGACTCTGCCTCCAGCTCCAGACCTGCTCTGCCTCTGCCTTCAGCTCCGCCTCCAGCTCCACACCAGTCTCCGACTTCAGCTCCACCTCCAACCCTGACTTCAGCTCTACCTCTGACTCCAGCTCCACACCAGTCTCACTTCAGCTCCACCTCTGACTCCAGCCCCACACCAGCTTTGCATCTGACTCCAATTTCATCTCCGCCTCTGACTTAAACTCCACACCAGCTCTACCTCTGACTTCATTTCTGCCTCTGACTCCAGCTCTACACCATCTCTGCCTCTGACTTCAGCCCCACTTCCGCCTCCAACTCCGCCGCCAGCTCCACACCAGTTTCTGACTTCAGCTCCACCTCTGACTCCAGCTCCACACCAGTTCTGCATCTGACTTCAACTTCAGTTCCATCTCACACTACAGCTCCTCCTCCAATTCCAGTTCCACACCATCTCTGCCACTGACTTAAGCTCCGCTTCCAATTCCGGCGCCACACCAAATCTGCCTCTGACTTCAGCTCCGCCTCTGACTTCAGCTCCGCCTACAGCTCCAGCTCCGCCACCAACGCCTTTTCCATGATGACATATTTTCTTTGGTCCCACCGGGATTTGAACTCGGGTCGCTGGGGTGAGAGTCAAGAGCACTATCCACTATACCATGAAGACTTCACTAGTGTTGCAGGGAAGGAATGTACTCTATATGGTTTAATGGAGCATTCTCTGACTCCACCACCAGCTCTGCCTCTGACTTCAGCTCCACCTCTGACTTCAGCACCGCATCCAGCTCTGCCTCTGACTACAGCTCCGCCTCCAGCTCTGCCTCTGACTTCAGCCCCACTTCCGCCTTTGACTCTGCCTCCAGCTCTGCCTCTGCCTTCAGCTCCGCCTCCAGCTCCACACCAGTGTCCGACTTCAGCTCCACCTCCAACCCTGACTTCAGCTCTACCTCTGACTCCAGCTTCACACCAGTCTCACTTCAGCTCCACCTCTGACTCCAGCCCCACACCAGCTTTGCATCTGACTCCAATTTCATCTCCACCTCTGACTCCAGCTCTTCACCATCTCTGCCTCTGACTTCAGCCCCAAATTCCGCCGCCAGCTCCACACCAGTTTCTGACTTCAGCTCCACCTCTGACTCCAGCTCCACACCAGTTCTGCATCTGACTTCAACTTCAGTTCCATCTCACACTACTGCTCCTCCTCCAACTCCAGTTCCACACCATCTCTGCCACTGACTTCAGCTCCGCTTCCAATTCCGGCGCCACACCAAATCTGCCTCTGACTTCAGGTCCGCCTCTGACTTCAGCTCCGCCTACAGTTCCAGCTCCGCTTCCAACACCTTTTCCATGATGACATATTTTCTTTGGTCCCACCGGGATTTGAACTCGGGTCGCTGGGGTGAGAGTCCAGAGCACTATCCACTATACCATTAAGATTTCACTAGTGTTGCAGGGAAGGTATGTACACTATATGGTTTAATGGAGCATTCTCTGACTCCACCACCAGCTCTGCCTCTGACTTCAGCTCCACCTCTGACTCCAGCTCCACACCAGTGTCTGACTTCAGCTCCACCTCTGACTCCAGCCCCACACCAGCTTTGCATCTGACTCCAACTTCATCTCCGCCTCTGACTTCAGCTCCACACCAGCTCTACCTCTGACTTCATTTCTGCCTCTGACTCCACAACTTCAGTTCCATCTCTGACTACAGCTTCTCCTCCAACTCCACACCATCTCTGCCACTGACTTCAGCTCCGCCTCCAATTTCGGCACCACACCAAATCTGCCTCTGACTTCAGCTCCGCCTCTGACTTCAGCTCCGCCTACAGCTCCAGCTCCGCCACCAACGCCTTTTCCATGATGACATATTTTCTTTGGTCCCACTGGGATTTGAACTCGGGTCGCTGGGGTGAGAGTCCAGAGCACTATCCACTATACCATGAAGACTTCACTAGTGTTGCAGGGAAGGAATGTACACTATATGGTTTAATGGAGCATTCTCTGACTCCACCACCAGCTCTGCCTCTGACTTCAGCTCCACCTCTGACTTCAGCCTCACACCAGCTTTGCATCTGACTCCAACTTCATCTCCGCCTCTGACTTCAGCTCCACACCAGCTCTACCTCTGACTTCATTTCTGCCTCTGACTCCAGCTCTACACCATCTCTGCCTCTGACTTCAGCCCCACTTCCGCCTCCAACTCCGCCACCAGCTCCACACCAGTTTCTGACTTCAGCTCCACCTCTGACTCCAGCTCCACACCAGTTCTGCATCTGACTTCAACTTCAGTTCCATCTCACACTACAGCTCCTCCTCCAACTCCAGTTCCACACCATCTCTGCCACTTACTTCAGCTCCGCTTCCAATTCCGGCGCCACACCAAATCTGCCTCTGACTTCAGGTCCGCCTCTGACTTCAGCTCCGCCTACAGCTCCAGCTCCGCCTCCATCACCTTTTCCATGATGACATATTTTCTTTGGTCCCACCGGGATTTGAACTCGGGTCGCTGGGGTGAGAGTCCAGAGCACTATCCACTATACCATGAAGACTTCACTAGTGTTGCAGGGAAGGAATGTACACTATATGGTTTAATGGAGCATTCTCTGACTCCACCACCAGCTCTGCCTCTGACTTCAGCTCCACCTCTGACTTCAGCACCGCCTCCGGCTCTGCCTCTGACTTCAGCTCCGCCTCTGACTTCAGCCCCACTTCCGCCTTTGACTGTGCCTCCAGCTCCAGACCTCCTCTGCCTCTGCCTTCAGCTCCGCCTCCAGCTCCACACCAGTCTCTGACTTCAGCTCCACCTCCAACCCTGACTTCAGCTCTACCTCTGACTCCAGCTCCACACCAGTCTCTGACTTCAGCTCCACCTCTGACTCCAGCCCCACACCAGCTTTGCATCTGACTCCAACTTCATCTCCGCCTCTGACTTCAGTTCCACACCAGCTCTACCTATGATTTCATTTCTGCCTCTGACTCCAGCTCTACACCATCTCTGCCTCTGACTTCAGCCCCACTTCCGCCTCCAACTCCGACGCCAGCTCCACACCAGTTTCTGACTTCAGCTCCGCCTCTGACTCCAGCTCCACACCAGTTCTGCATCTGACCACAACTTCAGTTCCATCTCTGACCACACCTTCTCCTGCAACTCCAGCTCCACACCATCTCTGCCACTGACTTCAGCTCCGCCTTCAATTTCGGCACCACACCAAATCTGCCTCTGACTTCAGCTCCGCCTCTGACTTCAGCTCCGCCTCTGACTTCAGCTCCGCCTACAGCTCCAGCTCCGCCACCAACGCCTTTTCCATGATGACATATTTTCTTTGGTCCCACCGGGATTTGAACTCGGGTCGCTGGGGTGAGAGTCCAGAGCACTATCCACTATACCATGAAGACTTCACTAGTGTTGCAGGGAAGGAATGTACACTATATGGTTTAATGGAGCATTCTCTGACTCCACCACCAGCTCTGCCTCTGACTTCAGCTCCACCTCTGACTTCAGCACCGCCTCCAGCTCTGCCTCTGACTTCAGCTCCGCCTCCAGCTCTGCCTCTGACTTCAGCCCCACTTCCGCCTTTGACTCTGCCTCCAGCTCCAGACCTGCTCTGCTTCTGCCTTCAGCTCCGCCTCCAGTTCCACACCAGTGTCCGACTTCAGCTCCACCTCCAACCCTGACTTCAGCTCTACCTCTGACTCCAGCTCCACACCAGTCTCACTTCAGCTCCACCTCTGACTCCAGCCCCACACCAGCTTTGCATCTGACTCCAATTTCATCTCCGCCTCTGACTTCAGCTCCACACCAGCTTTACCTCTGACTTCATTTCTGCCTCTGACTCCAGCTCTACACCATCTCTGCCTCTGACTTCAGCCGGGATTTGAACTCGGGTCGCTGGGGTGAGAGTCCAGAGCACTATCCACTATACCATGAAGACTTCACTAGTGTTGCAGGGAAGGAATGTACACTATATGGTTTAATGGGGCATTCTCTGACTCCACCACCAGCTCTGCCTCTGACTTCAGCTCCACCTCTGACTTCAGCACCGCCTCCAGCTCCGCCTCTGACTTCAGCACCGCCTCCAGCTCTGCCTCTGACTTCAGCCCCACTTCCGCCTTTGACTGTGCCTCCAGCTCCAGACCTGCTCTGCCTCTGCCTTCAGCTCCGCCTCCAGCTCCACACCAGTCTCTGACTTCAGCTCCACCTCCAACCCTGACTTCAGCTCTACCTCTGACTCCAGCTCCACACCAGTCTCTGACTTCAGCTCCACCTCTGACTCCAGCCCCACACCAGCTTTGCATCTGACTCCAACTTCATCTCCGCCTCTGACTTCAGTTCCACACCAGCTCTACCTATGACTTCATTTCTGCCTCTGACTCCAGCTCTACACCATCTCTGCCTCTGACTTCAGCCCCACTTGCGCCTCCAACTCCGACGCCAGCTCCAAACCAGTTTCTGACTTCAGCTCCGCCTCTGACTCCAGCTCCACACCAGTTCTGCATCTGACCACAACTTCAGTTCCATCTCTGACTACAGCTTCTCCTCCAACTCCAGCGCCACACCATCTCTGCCACTGACTTCAGCTCCGCCTTCAATTTCGGCACCACACCAAATCTGCCTCTGACTTCAGCTCCGCCTCTGACTTCAGCTCCGCCTACAGCTCCAGTTCCGCCACCAACGCCTTTTCCATGATGATATATATTCTTTGGTCCCACCGGGATTTGAACTCGCGTCGCTGGGGTGAGAGTCCAGAGCACTATCCACTATACCATGAAGACTTCACTAGTGTTGCAGGGAAGGAATGTACACTATATGGTTTAATGGAGCATTCTCTGACTCCACCACCAGCTCTGCCTCTGACTTCAGCTCCACCTCTGACTTCAGCACCGCCTCCAGCTCTGCCTCTGACTTCAGCTCCGCCTCCAGCTCTGCCTCTGACTTCAGCCCCACTTCCGCCTTTGACTCTGCCTCCAGCTCCAGACCTGCTCTGCCTCTGCCTTCAGCTCCGCCTCCAGCTCCACACCAGTGTCCGACTTCAGCTCCACCTCCAACCCTGACTTCAGCTCTACCTCTGACTCCAGCTCCACACCAGTCTCACTTCAGCTCCACCTCTGACTCCAGCCCCACACCAGCTTTGCATCTGACTCCAATTTCATCTCCGCCTCTGACTTCAGCTCCACACCAGCTCTACCTCTGACTTCATTTCTGCCTCTGACTCCAGCTCTACACCATCTCTGCCTCTGACTTCAGCCGGGATTTGAACTCGGGTCGCTGGGGTGAGAGTCCAGAGCACTATCCACTATACCATGAAGACTTCACTAGTGTTGCAGGGAAGGAATGTACACTATATGGTTTAATGGAGCATTCTCTGACTCCATCACCAGCTCTGCCTCTGACTTCAGCTGCACCTCTGACTTCAGCACCGCCTCCAGCTCTGCCTCTGACTTCAGCTCCGCCTCCAGCTCTGCCTCTGACTTCAGCCCCACTTCCGCCTTTGACTGTGCTTCCAGCTCCAGACCTGCTCTGCCTCTGCCTTCAGCTCCGCCTCCAGCTCCACACCAGTCTCTGACTTCAGCTCCACCTCCAACCCTGACTTCAGCTCTACCTCTGACTCCAGCTCCACACCAGTCTCTGACTTCAGCTCCACCTCTGACTCCAGCCCCACACCAGCTTTGCATCTGACTCCAACTTCATCTCCGCCTCTGACTTCAGCTCCACACCAGCTCTACCTCTGACTTCATTTCTGCCTCTGACTCCAGCTCTACACCATCTCTGCCTCTGACTTCAGCCCCACTTGCGCCTCCAACTCCGCCGCCAGCTCCACACCAGTTTCTGACTTCAGCTCCGCCTCTGACTCCAGCTCCACACCAGTTCTGCATCTGACCACAACTTCAGTTCCATCTCTGACTACAGCTTCTCCTCCAACTCCAGCTCCACACCATCTCTGCCACTGACTTCAGCTCCGCCTTCAATTTCGGCACCACACCAAATCTGCCTCTGACTTCAGCTCCGCCTCTGACTTCAGCTCCGCCTACAGCTCCAGCTCCGCCACCAACGCCTTTTCCATGATGACATATTTTCTTTGGTCCCACCGGGATTTGAACTCGGGTCGCTGGGGTGAGAGTCCAGAGCACTATCCACTATACCATGAAGACTTCACTAGTGTTGCAGGGAAGGAATGTACACTATATGGTTTAATGGAGCATTCTCTGACTCCACCACCAGCTCTGCCTCTGACTTCAGCTCCACCTCTGACTTCAGCACCGCCTCCAGCTCTGCCTCTGACTTCAGCTCCGCCTCCAGCTCTGCCTCTGACTTCAGCCCCACTTCCGCCTTTGACTCTGCCTCCAGCTCCAGACCTGCTCTGCCTCTGCCTTCAGCTCCGCCTCCAGCTCCACACCAGTCTCCGACTTCAGCTCCACCTCCAACCCTGACTTCAGCTCTACCTCTGACTCCAGCTCCACACCAGTCTCACTTCAGCTCCACCTCTGACTCCAGCCCCACACCAGCTTTGCATCTGACTCCAATTTCATCTCCGCCTCTGACTTAAACTCCACACCAGCTCTACCTCTGACTTCATTTCTGCCTCTGACTCCAGCTCTACACCATCTCTGCCTCTGACTTCAGCCCCACTTCCGCCTCCAACTCCGCCGCCAGCTCCACACCAGTTTCTGACTTCAGCTCCACCTCTGACTCCAGCTCCACACCAGTTCTGCATCTGACTTCAACTTCAGTTCCATCTCACACTACAGCTCCTCCTCCAATTCCAGTTCCACACCATCTCTGCCACTGACTTAAGCTCCGCTTCCAATTCCGGCGCCACACCAAATCTGCCTCTGACTTCAGCTCCGCCTCTGACTTCAGCTCCGCCTACAGCTCCAGCTCCGCCACCAACGCCTTTTCCATGATGACATATTTTCTTTGGTCCCACCGGGATTTGAACTCGGGTCGCTGGGGTGAGAGTCAAGAGCACTATCCACTATACCATGAAGACTTCACTAGTGTTGCAGGGAAGGAATGTACTCTATATGGTTTAATGGAGCATTCTCTGACTCCACCACCAGCTCTGCCTCTGACTTCAGCTCCACCTCTGACTTCAGCACCGCATCCAGCTCTGCCTCTGACTACAGCTCCGCCTCCAGCTCTGCCTCTGACTTCAGCCCCACTTCCGCCTTTGACTCTGCCTCCAGCTCTGCCTCTGCCTTCAGCTCCGCCTCCAGCTCCACACCAGTGTCCGACTTCAGCTCCACCTCCAACCCTGACTTCAGCTCTACCTCTGACTCCAGCTTCACACCAGTCTCACTTCAGCTCCACCTCTGACTCCAGCCCCACACCAGCTTTGCATCTGACTCCAATTTCATCTCCACCTCTGACTCCAGCTCTTCACCATCTCTGCCTCTGACTTCAGCCCCAAATTCCGCCGCCAGCTCCACACCAGTTTCTGACTTCAGCTCCACCTCTGACTCCAGCTCCACACCAGTTCTGCATCTGACTTCAACTTCAGTTCCATCTCACACTACTGCTCCTCCTCCAACTCCAGTTCCACACCATCTCTGCCACTGACTTCAGCTCCGCTTCCAATTCCGGCGCCACACCAAATCTGCCTCTGACTTCAGGTCCGCCTCTGACTTCAGCTCCGCCTACAGTTCCAGCTCCGCTTCCAACACCTTTTCCATGATGACATATTTTCTTTGGTCCCACCGGGATTTGAACTCGGGTCGCTGGGGTGAGAGTCCAGAGCACTATCCACTATACCATTAAGATTTCACTAGTGTTGCAGGGAAGGTATGTACACTATATGGTTTAATGGAGCATTCTCTGACTCCACCACCAGCTCTGCCTCTGACTTCAGCTCCACCTCTGACTCCAGCTCCACACCAGTGTCTGACTTCAGCTCCACCTCTGACTCCAGCCCCACACCAGCTTTGCATCTGACTCCAACTTCATCTCCGCCTCTGACTTCAGCTCCACACCAGCTCTACCTCTGACTTCATTTCTGCCTCTGACTCCACAACTTCAGTTCCATCTCTGACTACAGCTTCTCCTCCAACTCCACACCATCTCTGCCACTGACTTCAGCTCCGCCTCCAATTTCGGCACCACACCAAATCTGCCTCTGACTTCAGCTCCGCCTCTGACTTCAGCTCCGCCTACAGCTCCAGCTCCGCCACCAACGCCTTTTCCATGATGACATATTTTCTTTGGTCCCACTGGGATTTGAACTCGGGTCGCTGGGGTGAGAGTCCAGAGCACTATCCACTATACCATGAAGACTTCACTAGTGTTGCAGGGAAGGAATGTACACTATATGGTTTAATGGAGCATTCTCTGACTCCACCACCAGCTCTGCCTCTGACTTCAGCTCCACCTCTGACTTCAGCCTCACACCAGCTTTGCATCTGACTCCAACTTCATCTCCGCCTCTGACTTCAGCTCCACACCAGCTCTACCTCTGACTTCATTTCTGCCTCTGACTCCAGCTCTACACCATCTCTGCCTCTGACTTCAGCCCCACTTCCGCCTCCAACTCCGCCACCAGCTCCACACCAGTTTCTGACTTCAGCTCCACCTCTGACTCCAGCTCCACACCAGTTCTGCATCTGACTTCAACTTCAGTTCCATCTCACACTACAGCTCCTCCTCCAACTCCAGTTCCACACCATCTCTGCCACTTACTTCAGCTCCGCTTCCAATTCCGGCGCCACACCAAATCTGCCTCTGACTTCAGGTCCGCCTCTGACTTCAGCTCCGCCTACAGCTCCAGCTCCGCCTCCATCACCTTTTCCATGATGACATATTTTCTTTGGTCCCACCGGGATTTGAACTCGGGTCGCTGGGGTGAGAGTCCAGAGCACTATCCACTATACCATGAAGACTTCACTAGTGTTGCAGGGAAGGAATGTACACTATATGGTTTAATGGAGCATTCTCTGACTCCACCACCAGCTCTGCCTCTGACTTCAGCTCCACCTCTGACTTCAGCACCGCCTCCGGCTCTGCCTCTGACTTCAGCTCCGCCTCTGACTTCAGCCCCACTTCCGCCTTTGACTGTGCCTCCAGCTCCAGACCTCCTCTGCCTCTGCCTTCAGCTCCGCCTCCAGCTCCACACCAGTCTCTGACTTCAGCTCCACCTCCAACCCTGACTTCAGCTCTACCTCTGACTCCAGCTCCACACCAGTCTCTGACTTCAGCTCCACCTCTGACTCCAGCCCCACACCAGCTTTGCATCTGACTCCAACTTCATCTCCGCCTCTGACTTCAGTTCCACACCAGCTCTACCTATGACTTCATTTCTGCCTCTGACTCCAGCTCTACACCATCTCTGCCTCTGACTTCAGCCCCACTTCCGCCTCCAACTCCGACGCCAGCTCCACACCAGTTTCTGACTTCAGCTCCGCCTCTGACTCCAGCTCCACACCAGTTCTGCATCTGACCACAACTTCAGTTCCATCTCTGACCACACCTTCTCCTCCAACTCCAGCTCCACACCATCTCTGCCACTGACTTCAGCTCCGCCTTCAATTTCGGCACCACACCAAATCTGCCTCTGACTTCAGCTCCGCCTCTGACTTCAGCTCCGCCTCTGACTTCAGCTCCGCCTACAGCTCCAGCTCCGCCACCAACGCCTTTTCCATGATGACATATTTTCTTTGGTCCCACCGGGATTTGAACTCGGGTCGCTGGGGTGAGAGTCCAGAGCACTATCCACTATACCATGAAGACTTCACTAGTGTTGCAGGGAAGGAATGTACACTATATGGTTTAATGGAGCATTCTCTGACTCCACCACCAGCTCTGCCTCTGACTTCAGCTCCACCTCTGACTTCAGCACCGCCTCCAGCTCTGCCTCTGACTTCAGCTCCGCCTCCAGCTCTGCCTCTGACTTCAGCCCCACTTCCGCCTTTGACTCTGCCTCCAGCTCCAGACCTGCTCTGCTTCTGCCTTCAGCTCCGCCTTCAGTTCCACACCAGTGTCCGACTTCAGCTCCACCTCCAACCCTGACTTCAGCTCTACCTCTGACTCCAGCTCCACACCAGTCTCACTTCAGCTCCACCTCTGACTCCAGCCCCACACCAGCTTTGCATCTGACTCCAATTTCATCTCCGCCTCTGACTTCAGCTCCACACCAGCTTTACCTCTGACTTCATTTCTGCCTCTGACTCCAGCTCTACACCATCTCTGCCTCTGACTTCAGCCGGGATTTGAACTCGGGTCGCTGGGGTGAGAGTCCAGAGCACTATCCACTATACCATGAAGACTTCACTAGTGTTGCAGGGAAGGAATGTACTCTATATGGTTTAATGGAGCATTCTCTGACTCCACCACCAGCTCTGCCTCTGACTTCAGCTCCACCTCTGACTTCAGCACCGCCTCCAGCTCTGCCTCTGACTACAGCTCCGCCTCCAGCTCTGCCTCTGACTTCAGCCCCACTTCCGCCTTTGACTCTGCCTCCAGCTCTGCCTCTGCCTTCAGCTCCGCCTCCAGCTCCACACCAGTGTCCGACTTCAGCTCCACCTCCAACCCTGACTTCAGCTCTACCTCTGACTCCAGCTCCACACCAGTCTCACTTCAGCTCCACCTCTGACTCCAGCCCCACACCAGCTTTGCATCTGACTCCAATTTCATCTCCGCCTCTGACTTCAGCTCCACAACAGCTCTACCTCTGACTTCATTTCTGCCTCTGACTCCAGCTCTACACCATCTCTGCCTCTGACTTCAGCCCCACTTCCGCCTCCAACTCCGCCGCCAGCTCCACACCAGTTTCTGACTTCAGCTCCACCTCTGACTCCAGCTCCACACCAGTTCTGCATCTGACTTCAACTTCAGTTCCATCTGACACTACAGCTCCTCCTCCAACTCCAGTTCCACACCTTCTCTGCCACTGACTTCAGCTCCGCTTCCAATTCCGGCGCCACATCAAATCTGCCTCTGAGTTCAGGTCCGCCTCTGACTTCAGCTCCTCCTCCAACTCCAACTCCACACCATCTCTGCCACTGATTTCAGCTCCGCCTCCAATTTCGGCACCACACCAAATCTGCCTCTGACTTCAGCTCCGCCTCTGACTTCAGCCCCACTTCCGCCTTTGACTGTGCCTCCAGCTCCAGACCTCCTCTGCCTCTGCCTTCAGCTCCGACTCCAGCTCCACACCAGTCTCTGACTTCAGTTCCACCTCCAACCCTGACTTCAGCTCTACCTCTGACTCCAGCTCCACACCAGTCTCTGACTTCAGCTCCACCTCTGACTCCAGCCCCACACCAGTCTCTGACTTCAGCTCCACCTCTGACTCCAGCCCCACACCAGCTTTGCATCTGACTCCAACTTCATCTCCGCCTCTGACTTCAGTTCCACACCAGCTCTACCTAAGACTTCATTTCTGCCTCTGACTCCAGCTCTACACCATCTCTGCCTCTGACTTCAGCCCCACTTCCGCCTCCAACTTCGACGCCAGCTCCACACCAGTTTCTGACTTCAGCTCCCCCTCTGACTCCAGCTCCACACCAGTTCTGCATCTGACCACAACTTCAGTTCCATCTCTGACCACAGCTTCTCCTCCAACTCCATCTCCACACCAGGCGGAAGTGGGGCTGAAGTCAGAGGCAGAGATGGTGTAGAGCTGGAGTCAGAGGCAGAAATGAAGTCAGAGGTAGAGCTGGTGTGGAGCTGAAGTCAGAGGCGGAGATGAAGTTGGAGTCAGATGCAAAGCTGGTGTGAGGCTGAAGTCAGAGGTGGAGCTGAAGTCAGAGGCAGAGCTGGTGGTGGAGTCAGAGAATGCTCCATTAAACCATATCGTGTACATTCCTTCCCTGCAACACTAGTGAAGTCTTCATGGTATAGTGGATAGTGCTCTGGACTCTCACCCCAGCGACCCGAGTTCAAATCCCGGTGGGACCAAAGAAAATATGTCATCATTGAAAAGGTGATGGAGGCGGAGCTGGAGCTGTAGGCGGAGCTGAAGTCAGAGGCGGACCTGAAGTCAGAGGCAGATTTGGTGTGGCGCCGGAATTGGAAGCGGAGCTGAAGTAAGTGGCAGAGATGGTGTGGAACTGGAGTTGGAGGAGGAGCTGTAGTGTGAGATGGAACTGAAGTTGAAGTCAGATGCAGAACTGGTGTGGAGCTGGAGTCAGAGGTGGAGCTGAAGTCAGAAACTGGTGTGGAGCTGGTGGCGGAGTTGGAGGCGGAAGTGGGGCTGAAGTCAGAGGCAGAGATGGTGTAGAGCTGGAGTCAGAGGCAGAAATGAAGTCAGAGGTAGAGCTTGTGTGGAGCTGAAGTCAGAGGCGGAGATGAAGTTGGAGTCAGATGCAAAGCTGGTGTGGGGCTGGAGTCAGAGGTGGAGCTGAAGTGAGACTGGTGTGGAGCTGGAGTCAAAGGTAGAGCTGAAGTCAGGGTTGGAGGTGGAGCTGAAGTCGGACACTGGTGTGGAGCTGGAGGCGGAGCTGAAGGCAGAGGCAGAGCAGGTCTGGAGCTGGAGGCAGAGTCAAAGGCGGAAGTGGGGCTGAAGTCAGAGGCAGAGCTGGAGGCGGAGCTGAAGTCAGAGGCAGAGCTGGAGGCGGAGCTGAAGTCAGAGGCAGAGCTGGAGGCGGTGCTGAAGTCAGAGGTGGAGCTGAAGTCAGAGGCAGAGCTGGTGGTGGAGTCAGAGAATGCTCCATTAAACCATATAGTGTACATTCCTTCCCTGTAACACTAGTGAAGTCTTCATGGTATAGTGGATAGTGCTCTGGACTCTCACCCCAGCGACCCGAGTTCAAATCCCGGTGGGACCAAAGAATATATATCATCATGGAAAAGGCGTTGGTGGCGGAGCTGGAGCTGTAGGCGGAGCTGAAGTCAGAGGCGGAGCTGAAGTCAGAGGCAGATTTGGTGTGGTGCCGAAATTGAAGGCGGAGCTGAAGTCAGTGGCAGAGATGGTGTGGCGCTGGAGTTGGAGGAGAAGCTGTAGTCAGAGATGGAACTGAAGTTGTGGTCAGATGCAGAACTGGTGTGGAGCTGGAGTCAGAGGCGGAGCTGAAGTCAGAAACTGGTGTGGAGCTGGCGTCGGAGTTGGAGGCGGAAGTGGGGCTGAATTCAGAGGCAGAGATGGTGTAGAGCTGGAGTCAGAGGCAGAAATGAAGTCAGAGGTAGAGCTGGTGTGGAGCTGAAGTCAGTGGCGGAGATGAAGTTGGAGTCAGATGCAAAGCTGGTGTGGGGCTGGAGTCAGAGGTGGAGCTGAAGTCAGAGACTGGTGTGGAGCTGGAGTCAGAGGTAGAGCTGAAGTCAGGGTTGGAGGTGGAGCTGAAGTCAGAGACTGGTGTGGAGCTGGAGGCGGAGCTGAAGGCAGAGGCAGAGCAGGTCTGGAGCTGGAAGCACAGTCAAAGGCGGAAGTGGGGCTGAAGTCAGAGGCAGAGCTGGAGGCGGAGCTGAAGTCAGAGGCAGAGCTGGAGGCGGTGCTGAAGTCAGAGGTGCAGCTGAAGTCAGAGGCAGAGCTGGTGATGGAGTCAGAGAATGATCCATTAAACCATATAGTGTACATTCCTTCCCGACAACACTAGTGAAGTCTTCATGGTATAGTGGATAGTGCTCTGGACTCTCACCCCAGCGACCCGAGTTCAAATCCCGGCTGAAGTCAGAGGCAGAGATGGTGTAGAGCTGGAGTCAGAGGCAGAAATGAAGTCAGAGGTAGAGCTGGTGTGGAGCTGAAGTCAGAGGCGGAGATGAAATTGGAGTCAGATGCAAAGCTGGTGTGGGGCTGGAGTCAGAGGTGGAGCTGAAGTGAGACTGGTGTGGAGCTGGAGTCAGAGGTAGAGCTGAAGTCAGGGTTGGAGGTGGAGCTGAAGTCGGACACTGGTGTGGAGCTGGAGGCGGAGCTGAAGGCAGAGGCAGAGCAGGTCTGGAGCTGGAGGCAGGGTCAAAGGCGGAAGTGGGGCTGAAGTCACAGGCAGAGCTGGAGGCGGAGCTGAAGTCAGAGGCAGAGCTGGAGGCGGAGCTGAAGTCAGAGGTGGAGCTGAAGTCAGAGGCAGAGCTGGTGGTGGAGTCAGAGAATGCTCCATTAAACCATATAGTGTACATTCCTTCCCTGTAACACTAGTGAAGTCTTCATGGTATAGTGGATAGTGCTCTGGACTCTCACCCCAGCGACGCGAGTTCAAATCCCGGTGGGACCAAAGAATATATATCATCATGGAAAAGGCGTTGGTGGCGGAGCTGGAGCTGTAGGCGGAGCTGAAGTCAGAGGCGGAGCTGAAGTCAGAGGCAGATTTGGTGTGGTGCCGAAATTTAAGGCGGAGCTGAAGTCAGTGGCAGAGATGGTGTGGCGCTGGAGTTGGAGGAGAAGCTGTAGTCAGAGATGGAACTGAAGTTGTGGTCAGATGCAGAACTGGTGTGGAGCTGGAGTCAGAGGCGGAGCTGAAGTCAGAAACTGGTTTGGAGCTGGCGTCGGAGTTGGAGGCGCAAGTGGGGCTGAAGTCAGAGGCAGAGATGGTGTAGAGCTGGAGTCAGAGGCAGAAATGAAGTCATAGGTAGAGCTGGTGTGGAACTGAAGTCAGAGGCGGAGATGAAGTTGGAGTCAGATGCAAAGCTGGTGTGGGGCTGGAGTCAGAGGTGGAGCTGAAGTCAGAGACTGGTGTGGAGCTGGAGTCAGAGGTAGAGCTGAAGTCAGGGTTGGAGGTGGAGCTGAAGTCAGAGACTGGTGTGGAGCTGGAGGCGGAGCTGAAGGCAGAGGCAGAGCAGGTCTGGAGCTGGAGGCACAGTCAAAGGCGGAAGTGGGGCTGAAGTCAGAGGCAGAGCTGGAGGCGGAGCTGTAGTCAGAGGCAGAGCTGGAGGCGGTGCTGAAGTCAGAGGTGGAGCTGAAGTCAGAGGCAGAGCTGGTGGTGGAGTCAGAGAATGCTCCATTAAACCATATAGAGTACATTCCTTCCCTGCAACACTAGTGAAGTCTTCATGGTATAGTGGATAGTGCTCTTGACTCTCACCCCAGCGACCCGAGTTCAAATCCCGGTGGGACCAAAGAAAATATGTCATCATGGAAAAGGCGTTGGTGGCGGAGCTGGAGCTGTAGGCGGAGCTGAAGTCAGAGGCGGAGCTGAAGTCAGAGGCAGATTTGGTGTGGCGCCGGAATTGGAAGCGGAGCTGAAGTCAGTGGCAGAGATGGTGTGGAACTGGAGTTGGAGGAGGAGCTGTAGTGTGAGATGGAACTGAAGTTGAAGTCAGATGCAGAACTGGTGTGGAGCTGGAGTCAGAGGTGGAGCTATAGTCAGAAACTGGTGTGGAGCTGGCGGCGGAGTTGGAGGCGGAAGTGGGGCTGAAGTCAGAGGCAGAGATGGTGTAGAGCTGGAGTCAGAAGCAGAAATGAAGTCAGAGGTAGAGCTGGTGTGGAGTTTAAGTCAGAGGCGGAGATGAAATTGGAGTCAGATGCAAAGCTGGTGTGGGGCTGGAGTCAGAGGTGGAGCTGAAGTCAGAGACTGGTGTGGAGCTGGAGTCAGAGGTAGAGCTGAAGTCAGGGTTGGAGGTGGAGCTGAAGTCAGAGACTGGTGTGGAGCTGGAGGCGGAGCTGAAGGCAGAGGCAGAGGAGGTCTGGAGCTGGAGGCACAGTCAAAGGCGGAAGTGGGGCTGAAGTCAGAGGCGGAGCTGAAGTCAGAGGCAGAGCCGGAGGCGGTGCTGAAGTCAGAGGTGGAGCTGAAGTCAGAGGCAGAGCTGGTGGTGGAGTCAGAGAATGCTCCATTAAACCATATAGTGTACATTCCTTCCCTGCAACACTAGTGAAGTCTTCATGGTATAGTGGATAGTGCTCTGGACTCTCACCCCAGCGACCCGAGTTCAAATCCCGGTGGGACCAAAGAAAATATGTCATCATGGAAAAGGTGATGGAGGCGGAGCTGGAGCTGTAGGCGGAGCTGAAGTCAGAGGCGGACCTGAAGTCAGAGGCAGATTTGGTGTGGCGCCGGAATTGGAAGCGGAGCTGAAGTAAGTGGCAGAGATGGTGTGGAACTGGAGTTGGAGGAGGAGCTGTAGTGTGAGATGGAACTGAAGTTGAAGTCAGATGCAGAACTGGTGTGGAGCTGGAGTCAGAGGTGGAGCTGAAGTCAGAAACTGGTGTGGAGCTGGTGGCGGAGTTGGAGGCGGAAGTGGGGCTGAAGTCAGAGGCAGAGATGGTGTAGAGCTGGAGTCAGAGGCAGAAATGAAGTCAGAGGTAGAGCTGGTGTGGAGCTGAAGTCAGAGGCGGAGATGAAGTTGGAGTCAGATGCAAAGCTGGTGTGAGGCTGAAGTCAGAGGTGGAGCTGAAGTCAGAGACTGGTGTGGAGCTGGAGTCAGAGGTAGAGCTGAAGTCAGGGTTGGAGGTGGAGCTGAAGTCAGAGACTGGTGTGGAGCTGGAGGCGGAGCTGAAGGCAGAGGCAGAGCAGGTCTGGAGCTGGAAGCACAGTCAAAGGCGGAAGTGGGGCTGAAGTCAGAGGCAGAGCTGGAGGCGGAGCTGAAGTCAGAGGCAGAGCTGGAGGCGGTGCTGAAGTCAGAGGTGCAGCTGAAGTCAGAGGCAGAGCTGGTGATGGAGTCAGAGAATGCTCCATTAAACCATATAGTGTACATTCCTTCCCTGCAACACTAGTGAAGTCTTCATGGTATAGTGGATAGTGCTCTGGACTCTCACCCCAGCGACCCGAGTTCAAATCCCGGCTGAAGTCAGAGGCAGAGATGGTGTAGAGCTGGAGTCAGAGGCAGAAATGAAGTCAGAGGTAGAGCTGGTGTGGAGCTGAAGTCAGAGGCGGAGATGAAATTGGAGTCAGATGCAAAGCTGGTATGGGGCTGGAGTCAGAGGTGGAGCTGAAGTGAGACTGGTGTGGAGCTGGAGTCAGAGGTAGAGCTGAAGTCAGGGTTGGAGGTGGAGCTGAAGTCGGACACTGGTGTGGAGCTGGAGGCGGAGCTGAAGGCAGAGGCAGAGCAGGTCTGGAGCTGGAGGCAGGGTCAAAGGCGGAAGTGGGGCTGAAGTCACAGGCAGAGCTGGAGGCGGAGCTGAAGTCAGAGGCAGAGCTGGAGGCGGAGCTGAAGTCAGAGGTGGAGCTGAAGTCAGAGGCAGAGCTGGTGGTGGAGTCAGAGAATGCTCCATTAAACCATATAGTGTACATTCCTTCCCTGTAACACTAGTGAAGTCTTCATGGTATAGTGGATAGTGCTCTGGACTCTCACCCCAGCGACCCGAGTTCAAATCCCGGTGGGACCAAAGAATATATATCATCATGGAAAAGGCGTTGGTGGCGGAGCTGGAGCTGTAGGCGGAGCTGAAGTCAGAGGCGGAGCTGAAGTCAGAGGCAGATTTGGTGTGGTGCCGAAATTGAAGGCGGAGCTGAAGTCAGTGGCAGAGATGGTGTGGCGCTGGAGTTGGAGGAGAAGCTGTAGTCAGAGATGGAACTGAAGTTGTGGTCAGATGCAGAACTGGTGTGGAGCTGGAGTCAGAGGCGGAGCTGAAGTCAGAAACTGGTGTGGAGCTGGCGTCGGAGTTGGAGGCGCAAGTGGGGCTGAAGTCAGAGGCAGAGATGGTGTAGAGCTGGAGTCAGAGGCAGAAATGAAGTCATAGGTAGAGCTGGTGTGGAACTGAAGTCAGAGGCGGAGATGAAGTTGGAGTCAGATGCAAAGCTGGTGTGGGGCTGGAGTCAGAGGTGGAGCTGAAGTCAGAGACTGGTGTGGAGCTGGAGTCAGAGGTAGAGCTGAAGTCAGGGTTGGAGGTGGAGCTGAAGTCAGAGACTGGTGTGGAGCTGGAGGCGGAGCTGAAGGCAGAGGCAGAGCAGGTCTGGAGCTGGAGGCACAGTCAAAGGCGGAAGTGGGGCTGAAGTCAGAGGCAGAGCTGGAGGCGGAGCTGAAGTCAGAGGCAGAGCTGGAGGCGGTGCTGAAGTCAGAGGTGGAGCTGAAGTCAGAGGCAGAGCTGGTGGTGGAGTCAGAGAATGCTCCATTAAACCATATAGTGTACATTCCTTCCCTGCAACACTAGTGAAGTCTTCATGGTATAGTGGATAGTGCTCTGGACTCTCACCCCAGCGACCCGAGTTCAAATCCCGGTGGGACCAAAGAAAATATGTCATCATGGAAAAGGCGTTGGTGGCGGAGCTGGAGCTGTAGGCGGAGCTGAAGTCAGAGGCGGAGCTGAAGTCAGAGGCAGATTTGGTGTGGTGCCGAAATTGAAGGCGGAGCTGAAGTCAGTGGCAGAGATGGTGTGGAGCTGGAGTTGGAGGAGAAGCTGTAGTCAGAGATGGAACTGAAGTTGTGGTCAGATGCAGAACTGGTGTGGAGCTGGAGTCAGAGGCGGAGCTGAAGTCAGAAACTGGTGTGGAGCTGGCGGCGGAGTTGGAGGCGGAAGTGGGGCTGAAGTCAGAGGCAGAGATGGTGTAGAGCTGGAGTCAGAGGCAGAAATGAAGTCAGAGGTAGAGCTGGTGTGGAGCTGAAGTCAGAGGCGGAGATGAAGTTGGAGTCAGATGCAAAGCTGGTGTGGGGCTGGAGTCAGAGGTGGAGCTGAAGTCAGAGACTGGTGTGGAGCTGGAGTCAGAGGTAGAGCTGAAGTCAGGGTTGGAGGTGGAGCTGAAGTCAGAGACTGGTGTGGAGCTGGAGGCGGAGCTGAAGGCAGAGGCAGAGCAGGTCTGGAGCTGGAAGCACAGTCAAAGGCGGAAGTGGGGCTGAAGTCAGAGGCAGAGCTGGAGGCGGAGCTGAAGTCAGAGGCAGAGCTGGAGGCGGTGCTGAAGTCAGAGGTGGAGCTGAAGTCAGAGGCAGAGCTGGTGATGGAGTCAGAGAATGCTCCATTAAACCATATAGTGTACATTCCTTCCCTGCAACACTAGTGAAGTCTTCATGGTATAGTGGATAGTGCTCTGGACTCTCACCCCAGCGACCCGAGTTCAAATCCCGGTGGGACCAAAGAATATATATCATCATGGAAAAGGCGTTGGTGGCGGAGCTGGAGCTGTAGGCGGAGCTGAAGTCAGAGGCGGAGCTGAAGTCAGTGGCAGAGATGGTGTGGCGCTGGAGTTGGAGGAGAAGCTGTAGTCAGAGATGGAACTGAAGTTGTGGTCAGATGCAGAACTGGTGTGGAGCTGGAGTCAGAGGCGTAGCTGAAGTTAGAAACTGGTGTGGAGCTGGCGTCGGAGTTGGAGGCGGAAATGGGGCTGAAGTCAGAGGCAGAGATGGTGTAGAGCTGGAGTCAGAGGCAGAAATGAAGTCATAGGTAGAGCTGGTGTGGAACTGAAGTCAGAGGCGGAGATGAAGTTGGAGTCAGATGCAAAGCTGGTGTGGGGCTGGAGTCAGAGGTGGAGCTGAAGTCAGAGACTGGTGTGGAGCTGGAGTCAGAGGTAGAGCTGAAGTCAGGGTTGGAGGTGGAGCTGAAGTCAGAGACTGGTGTGGAGCTGGAGGCGGAGCTGAAGGCAGAGGCAGAGCAGGTCTGGAGCTGGAGGCACAGTCAAAGGCGGAAGTGGGGCTGAAGTCAGAGGCAGAGCTGGAGGCGGAGCTGAAGTCAGAGGCAGAGCTGGAGGCGGTGCTGAAGTCAGAGGCGGAGCTGGAGGCGGTGCTGAAGTCAGAGGTGGAGCTGAAGTCAGAGGCAGAGCTGGTGGTGGAGTCAGAGAATGCCCCATTAAACCATATAGTGTACATTCCTTCCCTGCAACACTAGTGAAGTCTTCATGGTATAGTGGATAGTGCTCTGGACTTTCACCCCAGCGACCCGAGTTCAAATCCCGGCTGAAGTCAGAGGCAGAGCTGGAGTCAGAGGCAGAAATGAAGTCAGAGGTAAAGCTGGTGTGGAGCTGAAGTCAGAGGCGGAGATGAAATTGGAGTCAGATGCAAAGCTGGTGTGGGGCTGGAGTCAGAGGTGGAGCTGAAGTGAGACTGGTGTGGAGCTGGAGTCAGAGGTAGAGCTGAAGTCAGGGTTGGAGGTGGAGCTGAAGTCGGACACTGGTGTGGAACTGGAGGCGGAGCTGAAGGCAGAAGCAGAGCAGGTCTGGAGCTGGAGGCAGAGTCAAAGGCGGAAGTGGGGCTGAAGTCAGAGGCAGAGCTGGAGGCGGAGCTGAAGTCAGAGGCAGAGCTGGAGGCGGTGCTGAAGTCAGAGGTGGAGCTGAAGTCAGAGGCAGAGCTGGTGGTGGAGTCAGAGAATGCTCCATTAAACCATATAGTGTACATTCCTTCCCTGCAACACTAGTGAAGTCTTCATGGTATAGTGGATAGTGCTCTGGACTCTCACCCCAGCGACCCGAGTTCAAATCCCGGTGGGACCAAAGAAAATATGTCATCATGGAAAAGGCGTTGGTGGCGGAGCTGGAGCTGTAGGCGGAGCTGAAGTCAGAGGCGGAGCTGAAGTCAGAGGCGGAGCTGAAGTCAGAGGCAGATTTGGTGTGGTGCCGAAATTGAAGGCGGAGCTGAAGTCAGTGGCAGAGATGGTGTGGAGCTGGAGTTGGAGGAGAAGGTGTGGTCAGAGATGGAACTGAAGTTGTGGTCAGATGCAGAACTGGTGTGGAGCTGGAGTCAGAGGCGGAGCTGAAGTCAGAAACTGGTGTGGAGCTGGCGTCGGAGTTGGAGGCGGAAGTGGGGCTGAAGTCAGAGGCAGAGATGGTGTAGAGCTGGAGTCAGAGGCAGAAATGAAGTCATAGGTAGAGCTGGTGTGGAACTGAAGTCAGAGGCGGAGATGAAGTTGGAGTCAGATGCAAAGCTGGTGTGGGGCTGGAGTCAGAGGTGGAGCTGAAGTCAGAGACTGGTGTGGAGCTGGAGTCAGAGGTAGAGCTGAAGTCAGGGTTGGAGGTGGAGCTGAAGTCAGAGACTGGTGTGGAGCTGGAGGCGGAGCTGAAGGCAGAGGCAGAGGAGGTCTGGAGCTGGAGGCACAGTCAAAGGCGGAAGTGGGGCTGAAGTCAGAGGCGGAGCTGAAGTCAGAGGCAGAGCCGGAGGCGGTGCTGAAGTCAGAGGTGGAGCTGAAGTCAGAGGCAGCGCTGGTGGTGGAGTCAGAGAATGCTCCATTAAACCATATAGTGTACATTCCTTCCCTGCAACACTAGTGAAGTCTTCATGGTATAGTGGATAGTGCTCTGGACTCTCACCCCAGCGACCCGAGTTCAAATCCCGGTGGGACCAAAGAAAATATGTCATCATGGAAAAGGTGATGGAGGCGGAGCTGGAGCTGTAGGCGGAGCTGAAGTCAGAGGCGGACCTGAAGTCAGAGGCAGATTTGGTGTGGCGCCGGAATTGGAAGCGGAGCTGAAGTAAGTGGCAGAGATGGTGTGGAACTGGAGTTGGAGGAGGAGCTGTAGTGTGAGATGGAACTGAAGTTGAAGTCAGATGCAGAACTGGTGTGGAGCTGGAGTCAGAGGTGGAGCTGAAGTCAGAAACTGGTGTGGAGCTGGTGGCGGAGTTGGAGGCGGAAGTGGGGCTGAAGTCAGAGGCAGAGATGGTGTAGAGCTGGAGTCAGAGGCAGAAATGAAGTCAGAGGTAGAGCTGGTGTGGAGCTGAAGTCAGAGGCGGAGATGAAGTTGGAGTCAGATGCAAAGCTGGTGTGAGGCTGAAGTCAGAGATGGAGCTGAAGTCAGAGGCAGAGCTGGTGGTGGAGTCAGAGAATGCTCCATTAAACCATATAGTGTACATTCCTTCCCTGCAACACTAGTGAAGTCTTCATGGTATAGTGGATAGTGCTCTGGACTCTCACCCCAGCGACCCGAGTTCAAATCCCGGTGGGACCAAAGAAAATATGTCATCATGGAAAAGGCGTTGGTGGCGGAGCTGGAGCTGTAGGCGGAGCTGAAGTCAGAGGCGGAGCTGAAGTCAGAGGCGGAGCTGAAGTCAGAGGCAGATTTGGTGTGGTGCCGAAATTGAAGGCGGAGCTGAAATCAGTGGCAGAGATGGTGTGGAGCTGGAGTTGGAGGAGAAGGTGTGGTCAGAGATGGAACTGAAGTTGTGGTCAGATGCAGAACTGGTGTGGAGCTGGAGTCAGAGGCGGAGCTGAAGTCAGAAACTGGTGTGGAGCTGGCGTCGGAGTTGGAGGCGGAAGTGGGGCTGAAGTCAGAGGCAGAGATGGTGTAGAGCTGGAGTCAGAGGCAGAAATGAAGTCATAGGTAGAGCTGGTGTGGAACTGAAGTCAGAGGCGGAGATGAAGTTGGAGTCAGATGCAAAGCTGGTGTGGGGCTGGAGTCAGAGGTGGAGCTGAAGTCAGAGACTGGTGTGGAGCTGGAGTCAGAGGTAGAGCTGAAGTCAGAGACTGGTGTGGAGCTGGAGGCGGAGCTGAAGGCAGAGGCAGAGGAGGTCTGGAGCTGGAGGCACAGTCAAAGGCGGAAGTGGGGCTGAAGTCAGAGGCGGAGCTGAAGTCAGAGGCAGAGCCGGAGGCGGTGCTGAAGTCAGAGGTGGAGCTGAAGTCAGAGGCAGAGCTGGTGGTGGAGTCAGAGAATGCTCCATTAAACCATATAGTGTACATTCCTTCCCTGCAACACTATTGAAGTCTTCATGGTATAGTGGATAGTGCTCTGGACTCTCACCCCAGCGACCCGAGTTCAAATCCCGGTGGGACCAAAGAAAATATGTCATCATGGAAAAGGTGATGGAGGCGGAGCTGGAGCTGTAGGCGGAGCTGAAGTCAGAGGCGGACCTGAAGTCAGAGGCAGATTTGGTGTGGCGCCGGAATTGGAAGCGGAGCTGAAGTAAGTGGCAGAGATGGTGTGGAACTGGAGTTGGAGGAGGAGCTGTAGTGTGAGATGGAACTGAAGTTGAAGTCAGATGCAGAACTGGTGTGGAGCTGGAGTCAGAGGTGGAGCTGAAGTCAGAAACTGGTGTGGAGCTGGTGGCGGAGTTGGAGGCGGAAGTGGGGCTGAAGTCAGAGGCAGAGATGGTGTAGAGCTGGAGTCAGAAATGAAGTCAGAGGTAGAACTGGTGTGGAGCTGAAGTCAGAGGCGGAGATGAAGTTGGAGTCAGATGCAAAGCTGGTGTGGGGCTGGAGTCAGAGGTGGAGCTGAAGTGAGACTGGTGTGGAGCTGGAGTCAAAGGTAGAGCTGAAGTCAGGGTTGGAGGTGGAGCTGAAGTCGGACACTGGTGTGGAGCTGGAGGCGGAGCTGAAGGCAGAGGCAGAGCAGGTCTGGAGCTGGAGGCAGAGTCAAAGGCGGAAGTGGGGCTGAAGTCAGAGGCAGAGCTGGAGGCGGAGCTGAAGTCAGAGGCAGAGCTGGAGGCGGTGCTGAAGTCAGAGGTGGAGCTGAAGTCAGAGGCAGAGCTGGTGGTGGAGTCAGAGAATGCTCCATTAAACCATATAGTGTACATTCCTTCCCTGCAACACTAGTGAAGTCTTCATGGTATAGTGGATAGTGCTCTGGACTCTCACCCCAGCGACCCGAGTTCAAATCCCGGTGGGACCAAAGAAAATATGTCATCATGGAAAAGGCGTTGGTGGCGGAGCTGGAGCTGTAGGCGGAGCTGAAGTCAGAGGCGGAGCTGAAGTCAGAGGCAGATTTGGTGTGGTGCCGAAATTGGAGGCGGAGCTGAACTCAGTGGCAGAGATGGTGTGGAGCTGGAGTTGGAGGAGAAGCTGTAGTCAGAGATGGAACTGAAGTTGTGGAGTCAGAGGCAGAAATGAAGTCAGAGGTAGAGCTGGTGTGGAGCTGAAGTCAGAGGCGGAGATGAAGTTGGAGTCAGATGCAAAGCTGGTGTGGGGCTGGAGTCAGAGGTGGAGCTGAAGTCAGAGACTGGTGTGGAGCTGGAGTCAGAGGTGGAGCTGAAGTCAGAGGCAGAGCTGGTGGTGGAGTCAGAGAATGCTCCATTAAACCATATAGTGTACATTCCTTCCCTGCAACACTAGTGAAGTCTTCATGGTATAGTGGATAGTGCTCTGGACTCTCACCCCAGCGACCCGAGTTCAAATCCCGGCTGAAGTCAGAGGCAGAGATGGTGTAGAGCTGGAGTCAGAGGCAGAAATGAAGTCAGAGGTAGAGCTGGTGTTGAGCTGAAGTAAGAGGCGAAGATGAAGTAGGAGTCAGATGCAAAGCTGGTGTGGGGCTGGAGTTGGAGGCAGAGCTGGTGTGGAGCTGAAGTCAGAGGTGGAGCTGAAGTCAGAGACTGGTGTGGAGCTGGAGTCAGAGGTACAGCTGAAGTCAGGGTTGGAGGTGGAGCTGATGTCAGAGACTGGTGTGGAGCTGGAGGCGGAGCTGAAGCCAGAGGCAGAGCAGGTCTGGAGCTGGAGGCAGAGTCAAAGGCGGAAGTGGGGCTGAAGTCAGAGGCAGAGCTGGAGGCGGAGCTGAAGTCAGAGGCAGAGCTGGAGGCGGTGCTGAAGTCAGAGGTGGAGCTGAAGTCAGAGGCAGATCTGGTGGTGGAGTCAGAGAATGCTCCATTAAACCATATAGTGTACATTCCTTCCCTGCAACACTAGTGAAGTCTTAATGGTATAGTGGATAGTGCTCTGGACTCTCACCCCAGCGACCCGAGTTCAAATCCCGGTGGGACCAAAGAAAATATGTCATCATGGAAAAGGTGTTGGAGGCGGAGCTGGAGCTGTAGGCGGAGCTGAAGTCAGAGGCGGACCTGAACTCAGAGGCATATTTGATGTGGCGCCGGAATTGGAAGCGGAGCTGAAGTCAGTGGCAGAGAAGGTGTGGAACTGGAGTTGGAGGAGGAGCTGTAGTGTCAGATGGAACTGAAGTTGAAGTCAGATGCAGAACTGGTGTGGAGCTGGAGTCAGAGGTGGAGCTGAAGTCAGAAACTGGTGTGGAGCTGGCGGCGGAGTTGGAGGCGGAAGTGGGGCTGAAGTCAGAGGCAGAGATGGTGTAGAGCTGGAGTCAGAGGCAGAAATGAAGTCAGAGGTAGAACTGGTGTGGAGCTGAAGTCAGAGGTGAAGATGAAATTGGAGTCAGATGCAAAGCTGGTGTGGGGCTGGAGTCAGAGGTGGAGCTGAAGTGAAACTGGTGTGGAGCTGGAGTCAGAAGTAAAGCTGAAGTCAGGGTTGGAGGTGGAGCTGAAGTCGGAGACTGGTGTTGAGCTGGAGGCGGAGCTGAAGGCAGAGGCAGAGCAGGTCTGGAGCTGGAGGCACAGTCAAAGGCGGAAGTGGGGCTGAAGTCAGAGGCAGAGCTGGAGGCGGAGCTGAAGTCAGAGGCAGAGCTGGAGGCGGTGCTGAAGTCAGAGGTGGAGCTGAAGTCAGAGGCAGAGCTGGTGGTGGAGTCAGAGAATGCTCCATTAAACCATATAGTGTACATTCCTTCCCTGCAACACTAGTGAAGTCTTCATGGTATAGTGGGTAGTGCTCTGGACTCTCACCCCAGCGACCCGAGTTCAAATCCCGGTGGGACCAAAGAAAATATGTCATCATGGAAAAGGTGATGGAGGCGGAGCTGGAGCTGTAGGCGGACCTGAAGTCAGAGGCAGATTTGGTGTGGCGCCGGAAT
This sequence comes from Syngnathus leptorhynchus, assembly GCF_054491065.1. Lineage (NCBI taxonomy): Eukaryota > Metazoa > Chordata > Actinopteri > Syngnathiformes > Syngnathidae > Syngnathus > Syngnathus leptorhynchus. The sequence goes on from NW_028231995.1 coordinate 767,923, forward strand.
TGGAAGCGGAGCTGAAGTAAGTGGCACAGATGGTGTGGAACTGGAGTTGGAGGAGGAGCTGTAGTGTGAGATGGAACTGAAGTTGAAGTCAGATGCAGAACTGGTGTGGAGCTGGAGTCAGAGGTGGAGCTGAAGTCAGAAACTGGTGTGGAGCTGGCGGCGGAAGTGGGGCTGAAGTCAGAGGCAGAGATGGTGAAGAGCTGGAGTCAGAGGCGGAGATGAAATTGGAGTCAGATGCAAAGCTGGTGTGGGGCTGGAGTCAGAGGTGGAGCTGAAGTGAGACTGGTGTGAAGCTGGAGTCAGAGGCAGAGCTGAAGTCAGGGTTGGAGGTGGAGCTGAAGTCGGACACTGGTGTGGAGCTGGAGGCGGAGCTGAAGGCAGAGGCAGAGCAGGTCTGGAGCTGGAGGCAGAGTCAAAGGCGGAAGTGGGGCTGAAGTCAGAGGCAGAGCTGGAGGCGGAGCTGAAGTCAGAGGCAGAGCTGGAGGCGGTGCTGAAGTCAGAGGTGGAGCTGAAGTCAGAGGCAGAGCTGGTGGTGGAGTCAGAGAATGCTCCATTAAACCATATAGTGTACATTCCTTCCCTGCAACACTAGTGAAGTCTTCATGGTATAGTGGATAGTGCTCTGGACTCTCACCCCAGCGACCCGAGTTCAAATCCCGGTATGACCAAAGAAAATATGTCATCATGGAAAAGGTGTTGGAGGCGGAGCTGGAACTGTAAGCGGAGCTGAAGTCAGAGGCAGATTTGGTGTGGCGCCGGAATTGGAAGCGGAGCTGAAGTCAGTGGCAGAGATGGTGTGGAACTGGAGTTGGAGGAGGAGCTGTAGTGTGAGATGGAACTGAAGGTGGAGCTGGAGTCAGAGGTGGAGCTGAAGTCAGAAACTGGTGTTGAGCTGGCGGCGGAGTTGGAGGCGGAAGTGGGGCTGAAGTCAGAGGCAGAGATGGTGTAGAGCTGGAGTCAGAGGCAGAAATGAAGTCAGAGGTAGAGCTGGTGTGGAGCTGAAGTCAGAGGCGGAGATGAAGTAGGAGTCAGATGCAAAGCTGGTGTGGGGCTGGAGTTGGAGGCAGAGCTTGTGTGGAGCTGAAGTCAGAGACTGGTGTGGAGCTGGAGTCAGAGGTACAGCTGAAGTCAGGGTTGGAGGTGGAGCTGATGTCAGAGACTGGTGTGGAGCTGGAGGCGGAGCTGAAGGAAGAGGCAGAGCAGGTCTGGAGCTGGAGGCAGAGTCAAAGGCGGAAGTGGGGCTGAAGTCAGAGGCAGAGCTGGAGGCGGAGCTGAAGTCAGAGGCAGAGCTGGAGGCGGTGCTGAAGTCAGAGGCAGAGCTGGTGGTGGAGTCAGAGAATGCTCCATTAAACCATATAGCGTACATTCCTTCCCTGCAACACTAGTGAAGTCTTAATAGTATAGTGGATAGTGCTCTGGACTCTCACCCCAGCGACCCGAGTTCAAATCCCGGTGGGACCAAAGAAAATATGTTATCATGGAAAAGGTGTTGGAGGCGGAGCTGGAGCTGTAGGCGGAGCTGAAGTCAGAGGCGGACCTGAACTCAGAGGCAGATTTGATGTGGCGCCGGAATTGGAAGCGGAGCTGAAGTCAGTGGCAGAGAAGGTGTGGAACTGGAGTTGGAGGAGGAGCTGTAGTGTCAGATGGAACTGAAGTTGAAGTCAGATGCAGAACTAGTGTGGAGCAGGAGTCAGAGGTGGAGCTGAAGTCAGAAACTGGTGTGGAGCTGGCGGCAGAGTTGGAGGCGGAAGTGGGGCTGAAGTCAGAGGCAGAGATGGTGTAGAGCTGGAGTCAGAGGCAGAAATGAAGTCAGAGGTAGAACTGGTGTGGAGCTGAAGTCAGAGGTGAAGATGAAATTGGAGTCAGATGCAAAGCTGGTGTGGGGCTGGAGTCAGAGGTGGAGCTGAAGTGAAACTGGTGTGGAGCTGGAGTCAGAAGTAAAGCTGAAGTCAGGGTTGGAGGTGGAGCTGAAGTCGGAGACTGGTGTGGAGCTGGAGGCGGAGCTGAAGGCAGAGGCAGAGCAGTTCTGGAGCTGGAGGCACAGTCAAAGGCGGAAGTGGGGCTGAAGTCAGAGGCAGAGCTGGAGGCGGAGCTGAAGTCAGAGGCAGAGCTGGAGGCGGTGCTGAAGTCAGAGGTGGAGCTGAAGTCAGAGGCAGAGCTGGTGGTGGAGTCAGAGAATGCTCCATTAAACCATATAGTGTACATTCCTTCCCTGCAACACTAGTGAAGTCTTCATGGTATAGTGGGTAGTGCTCTGGACTCTCACCCCAGCGACCCGAGTTCAAATCCCGGTGGGACCAAAGAAAATATGTCATCATGGAAAAGGTGATGGAGGCGGAGCTGGAGCTGTAGGCGGACCTGAAGTCAGAGGCAGATTTGGTGTGGCGCCGGAATTGGAAGGGGAGCTGAAGTAAGTGGCACAGATGGTGTGGAACTGGAGTTGGAGGAGGAGCTGTAGTGTGAGATGGAACTGAAGTTGAAGTCAGATGCAGAACTGGTGTGGAGCTGGAGTCAGAGGTGGAACTGAAGTCAGAAACTGGTGTGGAGCTGGTGGCGGAGTTGGAGGCGGAAGTGGGGCTGAAGTCAGAGGCAGAGATGGTTTAGAGCTGGAGTCAGAGGCAGAAATGAAGTCAGAGGTAGAGCTGGTGTGGAGCTGAAGTCAGAGGCCGAGATGAAGTTGGAGTCAGATGCAAAGCTGGTGTGGGGCTGGAGTCAGAGGTGGAGCTGAAGTGAGACTGGTGTGGAGCTGGAGTCAAAGGTAGAGCTGAAGTCAGGGTTGGAGGTGGAGCTGAAGTCGGACACTGGTGTGGAGCTGGAGGCGGAGCTGAAGGCAGAGGCAGAGCAGGTCTGGAGCTGGAGGCAGAGTCAAAGGCGGAAGTGGGGCTGAAGTCAGAGGCAGAGCTGGAGGCGGAGCTGAAGTCAGAGGCAGAGCTGGAGGCGGAGCTGAAGTCAGAGGCAGAGCTGGAGGCGGTGCTGAAGTCAGAGGTGGAGCTGAAGTCAGAGGCAGAGCTGGTGGTGGAGTCAGAGAATGCTCCATTAAACCATATAGTGTACATTCCTTCCCTGCAACACTAGTGAAGTCTTCATGGTATAGTGGATAGTGCTCTGGACTCTCACCCCAGCGACCCGAGTTCAAATCCCGGTGGGACCAAAGAAAATATGTCATCATGGAAAAGGCGTTGGTGGCGGAGCTGGAGCTGTAGGCGGAGCTGAAGTCAGAGGCGGAGCTGAAGTCAGAGGCAGATTTGGTGTGGTGCCGAAATTGGAGGCGGAGCTGAAGTCAGTGGCAGAGATGGTGTGGAGCTGGAGTTGGAGGAGAAGCTGTAGTCAGAGATGGAACTGAAGTTGTGGAGTCAGAGGCAGAAATGAAGTCAGAGGTAGAGCTGGTGTGGAGCTGAAGTCAGAGGCGGAGATGAAGTTGGAGTCAGATGCAAAGCTGATGTGGGGCTGGAGTCAGAGGTGGAGCTGAAGTCAGAGACTGGTGTGGAGCTGGAGTCAGAGGTGGAGCTGAAGTCAGAGGCAGAGCTGGTGGTGGAGTCAGAGAATGCTCCATTAAACCATATAGTGTACATTCCTTCCCTGCAACACTAGTGAAGTCTTAATGGTATAGTGGATAGTGCTCTGGACTCTCACCCCAGCGACCCGAGTTAAAATCCCGGTGGGACCAAAGAAAATATGTCATCATGGAAAAGGTGTTGGAGGCGGAGCTGGAACTGTAGGCGGACCTGAAGTCAGAGGCGGACCTGAAGTCAGAGGCAGATTTGGTGTGGCGCCGGAATTGGAAGCGGAGCTGAAGTCAGTGGCAGAGATGGTGTGGAACTGGAGTTAGAGGAGGAGCTGTAGTGTGAGATGGAACTGAAGTTGAAGTCAGATGCAGAACTGGTGTGGAGCTGGAGTCAGAGGTGGAGCTGAAGTCAGAAACTGGTGTGGAGCTGGCGGCGGAGTTGGAGGCGGAAGTGGGGCTGAAGTCAGAGGCAGAGATGGTGTAGAGCTGGAGTCAGAGGCAGAAATGAAGTCAGAGGTAGAGCTGGTGTGGAGCTGAAGTCAGAGGCGGAGATGAAATTGGAGTCAGATGCAAAGCTGGTGTGGGGCTGGAGTCAGAGATGGAGCTGAAGTGAAACTGGTGTGGAGCTGGAGTCAGAAGTAAAGCTGAAGTCAGGGTTGGAGGTGGAGCTGAAGTCGGAGACTGGTGTGGAGCTGGAGGCGGAGCTGAAGGCAGAGGCAGAGCAGGTCTGGAGCTGGAGGCAGAGTCAAAGGCGGAAGTGGGGCTGAAGTCAGAGGCAGAGCTGGAGGCGGAGCTGAAGTCAGAGGCAGAGCTGGAGGCGGTGCTGAAGTCAGAGGTGGAGCTGAAGTCAGAGGCAGAGCTGGTGGTGGAGTCAGAGAATGCTCCATTAAACCATATAGTGTACATTCCTTCCCTGCAAAACTAGTGAAGTCTTCATGGTATAGTGGGTAGTGCTCTGGACTCTCACCCCAGCGACCCGAGTTCAAATCCCGGTGGGACCAAAGAAAATATGTCATCATGGAAAAGGCGTTGGTGGCGGAGCTGGAGCTGGAGCTGTAGGCGGAGCTGAAGTCAGAGGCGGAGCTGAAGTCAGAGGCAGATTTTGTGTGGTGCCGAAATTGAAGGCGGAGCTGAAGTCAGTGGCAGAGATGGTGTGGAGCTGGAGTTGGAGGAGAAGCTGTAGTCAGAGATGGAACTGAAGTTGTGGTCAGATGCAGAACTGGTGTGGAGCTGGAGTCAGAGGCGGAGCTGAAGTCAGAAACTGGTGTGGAGCTGGCGGCGGAGTTGGAGGCGGAAGTGGGGCTGAAGTCAGAGGCAGAGATGGTGTAGAGCTGGAGTCAGAGGCAGAAATGAAGTCAGAGGTAGAGCTGGTGTGGAGCTGAAGTCAGAGGCGGAGATGAAGTTGGAGTCAGATGCAAAGCTGGTGTGGGGCTGGAGTCAGAGGTGGAGCTGAAGTCAGAGACTGGTGTGGAGCTGGAGTCAGAGGTACAGCTGAAGTCAGGGTTGGAGGTGGAGCTGATGTCAGAGACTGGTGTGGAGCTGGAGGCGGAGCTGAAGGCAGAGGCAGAGCAGGTCTGGAGCTGGAGGCAGAGTCAAAGGCGGAAGTGGGGCTGAAGTCAGAGGCAGAGCTGGAGGCGGAGCTGAAGTCAGAGGCAAAGCTGGAGGCGGTGCTGAAGTCAGAGGTGGAGCTGAAGTCAGATTCAGAACTGGTGGTGGAGTCAGAGAATGCTCCATTAAACCATATAGTGTACATTCCTTCCCTGCAACACTAGTGAAGTCTTCATGGTATAGTGGGTAGTGCTCTGGACTCTCACCCCAGCGACCCGAGTTCAAATCCCGGTGGGACCAAAGAAAATATGTCATCATGGAAAAGGCGTTGGTGGCGGAGCTGGAGCTGGAGCTGTAGGCGGAGCTGAAGTCAGAGGCGGAGCTGAAGTCAGAGGCAGATTTGGTGTGGTGCCAAAATTGAAGGCGGAGCTGAAGTCAGTGGCAGAGATGGTGTGGAGCTGGAGTTGGAGGAGAAGCTGTAGTCAGAGATGGAACTGAAGTTGTGGTCAGATGCAGAACTGGTGTGGAGCTGGAGTCAGAGGCGGAGCTGAAGTCAGAAACTGGTGTGGAGCTGGCGGCGGAGTTGGAGGCGGAAGTGGGGCTGAAGTCAGAGGCAGAGATGGTGTAGAGCTGGAGTCAGAGGCAGAAATGAAGTCAGAGGTAGAGCTGGTGTGGAGCTGAAGTCAGAGGCGGAGATGAAGTTGGAGTCAGATGCAAAGCTGGTGTGGGGCTGGAGTCAGAGGTGGAGCTGAAGTCAGAGACTGGTGTGGAGCTGGGGTCAGAGGTAGAGCTGAAGTCAGGGTTGGAGGTGGAGCTGAAGTCAGAGACTGGTGTGGAGCTGGAGGCGGAGCTGAAGGCAGAGGCAGAGCAGGTCTGGAGCTGGAGGCACAGTCAAAGGCGGAAGTGGGGCTGAAGTCAGAGGCAGAGCTGGAGGCGGAGCTGAAGTCAGAGGCAGAGCTGGAGGCGGAGCTGAAGTCAGAGGCAAAGCTGGAGGCGGTGCTGAAGTCAGAGGTGGAGCTGAAGTCAGAGGCAGAGCTGGTGGTGGTCAGAGAATGCTCCATTAAACCATATAGTGTACATTCATTCCCTGCAACACTAGTGAAGTCTTAATGGTATAGTGGATAGTGATCTGGACTCTCACCCCAGCGACCCGAGTTCAAATCCCGGTGGGACCAAAGAAAATATGTCATCATGGAAAAGGTGTTGGAGGCGGAGCTGGAGCTGTAGGCGGAGCTGAAGTCAGAGGCGGACCTGAACTCAGAGGCAGATTTGGTGTGGCGCCGGAATTGGAAGCGGAGCTGAAGTCAGTGGCAGAGAAGGTGTGGAACTGGAGTTGGAGGAGGAGCTGTAGTGTCAGATGGAACTGAAGTTGAAGTCAGATGCAGAACTGGTGTGGAGCTGGACTCAGAGGTGAAGCTGAAGTCAGAAACTGGTGTGGAGCTGGCGGCGGAGTTGGAGGCGGAAGTGGGGCTGAAGTCAGAGGCAGACATGGTGTAGAGCTGGAGTCAGAGGCAGAAATGAAGTCAGAGGTAGAGCTGGTGTGGAGCTGAAGTCAGAGGTAGAGCTGAAGTCAGGGATGGAGGTGGAGCTGAAGTCGGAGACTGGTGTGGAGCTGGAGGCGGAGCTGAAGGCAGAGGCAGAGCAGGTCTGGAGCTGGAGGCAGAGTCAAAGGCGGAAGTGGGGCTGAAGTCAGAGGCAGAGCTGGAGGCGGAGCTGAAGTCAGAGGCAAAGCTGGAGGCGGTGCTGAAGTCAGAGGTGGAGCTGAAGTCAGAGGCAGACCTGGTGGTGGTCAGAGAATGCTCCATTAAACCATATAGTGTACATTCCTTCCCTGCAATACTAGTGAAGTCTTCATGGTATAGTGGGTAGTGCTCTGGACTCTCACCCCAGCGACCCGAGTTCAAATCCCGGTGGGACCAAAGAAAATATGTCATCATGGAAAAGGCGTTGGTGGCGGAGCTGGAGCTGTAGGCGGAGCTGAAGTCAGAGGCGGACGTGAAGTCAGAGGCAGATTTGGTGTGGTGCCGAAATTGAAGGCGGGGTGAAGTCAGTGGCAGAGATGGTGTGGAGCTGGAGTTGGAGGAGAAGCTGTAGTCAGAGATGGAACTGAAGTTGTGGAGTCAGAGGCAGAAATGAAGTCAGAGGTAGAGCTGGTGTGGAGCTGAAGTCAGAGGCGGAGATGAAGTTGGAGTCAGATGCAAAGCTGGTGTGGGGCTGGAGTCAGAGGTGGAGCTGAAGTCAGAGACTGGTGTGGAGCTGGAGTCAGAGGTAGAGCTGAAGTCAGGGTTGGAGGTGGAGCTGAAGTCAGAGACTGGTGTGGAGCTGGAGGCGGAGCTGAAGGCAGAGGCAGAGCAGGTCTGGAGCTGGAGGCAGAGTCAAAGGCGGAAGTGGGGCTGAAGTCAGAGGCAGAGCTGGAGGCGGAGCTGAAGTCAGAGGCAGAGCTGGAGGCGGTGCTGAAGTCAGAGGTGGAGCTGAAGTCAGAGGCAGAGCTGGTGGTGGTCAGAGAATGCTCCATTAAACCATATAGTGTACATTCCTTCCCTGCAACACTAGTGAAGTCTTAATGGTATAGTGGATAGTGCTCTGGACTCTCACCCCAGCGACCCGAGTTCAAATCCCGGTGGGACCAAAGAAAATATGTCATCATGGAAAAGGTGTTGGAGGCGGAGCTGGAGCTGTAGGCGGACCTGAAGTCAGAGGCAGATTTGGTGTGGCGCCGGAATTGGAAGCGGAGCTGAAGTAAGTGGCAGAGATGGTGTGGAACTGGAGTTGGAGGAGGAGCTGTAGTGTGAGATGGAACTGAAGTTGTGGTCAGATGCAGAACTGGTGTGGAGCTGGAGTCAGAGGCGGAGCTGAAGTCAGAAACTGGTGTGGAGCTGGTGGCGGAGTTGCAGGCGGAAGTGGGGCTGAAGTCAGATGCAGAGATGGTGTAGAGCTGGAGTCAGAGGCAGACATGAAGTCAGAGGTAGAGCTGGTGTTGAGCTGAGGTCAGAGGCGGAGATGAAGTTGGGGTCAGATGCAAATCTGGTGTGGGGCTGGAGTCAGAGGTGGAGCTGAAGTGAGACTGGTGTGGAGCTGGAGTCAGAGGTAGAGCTGAAGTCAGGGTTGGAGGTGGAGCTGAAGTCGGAGACTGGTGTGGAGCTGGAGGCAGAGCTGAAGGCAGAGGCAGAGCAGGTCTGGAGCTGGAGGCAGAGTCAAAGGCGGAAGTGGGGCTGAAGTCAGAGGCAGAGCTGGAGGCGGAGCTGAAGTCAGAGGCAGAGCTGGAGGCGGTGCTGAAGTCAGAGGTGGAGCTGAAGTCAGAGGCAGAGCTGGTGGTCGAGTCAGAGAATGCTCCATTAAACCATATAGTGTAAATTCCTTCCCTGCAACACTAGTGAAGTCTTCATGGTATAGTGGATAGTGCTCTGGACTCTCACCGCAGCGACCCGAGTTCAAATCCTGGTGGGACCAAAGAAAATATGTCATCATGGAAAAGGCGTTGGTGTTGGAGCTGGAGCTGTAGGCGGAGTTGAAGTTAGAGGCGGAGCTGAAGTCAGAGGCAGATTTGTTGTGGTGCCGAAATTGGAGGCGGAGCTGAACTCAGTGGCAGAGATGGTGTGGAGCTGGAGTTGGAGGAGAAGCTGTAGTCAGAGATGGAACTGAAGTTGTGGAGTCAGAGGCAGAAATGAAGTCAGAGGTAGAGCTGGTGTGGAGCTAAAGTCAGAGGCGGAGATGAAGCTGGAGTCAGATGCAAAGCTGGTGTGGGGCTGGAGTCAGAGGTGGAGCTGATATCAGAAACTGGTGTGGAGCTGGAGTCAGAGGTAGAGCTGAAGTCAGGGTTGGAGGTGGAGCTGAAGTCGGAGACTGGTGTGGAGCTGGAGGCGGAGCTGGAGGCAGAGCAGGTCTGGAGCTGGAGGCACAGTCAAAGGCGGAAGTGGGGCTGAAGTCAGAGGCAGAGCTGGAGGCGGTGCTGAAGTCAGAGGTGGAGCTGAAGTCAGAGGCAGAGCTGGTGGTGGAGTCAGAGAATGCTCCATTAAACCATATAGTGTACATTCCTTCCCTGAAACACTAGTGAAGTCTTAATGGTATAGTGGATAGTGCTCTGGACTCTCACCCCAGCGACCCGAGTTCAAATCCCGGTGGGACCAAAGAAAATATGTCATCATGGAAAAGGTGTTGGAGGCGGAGCTGGAGCTGTAGGCGGAGCTGAAGTCAGAGGCGGACCTGAAGTCAGAGGCAGATTTGGTGTGGCGGCGGAATTGGAAGCGGAGCTGAAGTAAGTGGCAGAGATGGTGTGGAGCTGGAGTTGGAGGAGGAGCTGTAGTGTGAGATGGAACTGAAGTTGAAGTCAGATGCAGAACTGGTGTGGAGCTGGAGTCAGAGGTGGAGCTGAAGTCAGAAACTGGTGTGGAGCTGGCGGCGGAGTTGGAGGCGGAAGTGGGGCTGAAGTCAGAGGCAGAGATGGTGTAGAGCTGGAGTCAGAGGCAGAAATGAAGTCAGAGGTAGAGCTGGTGTGGAGCTGAAGTCAGAGGTGGAGATGAAGTTGGAGTCAGATGCAAAGTTGGTGTGGGGCTGGAGTCAGAGGTGGAGCTGAAGTGAGACTGGTGTGGAGCTGGAGTCAAAGGTAGAGCTGAAGTCAGGGTTGGAGGTGGAGCTGAAGTCGGACACTGGTGTGGAGCTGGAGGCGGAGCTGAAGGCAGAGGCAGAGCAGGTCTGGAGCTGGAGGCAGAGTCAAAGGCGGAAGTGGGGCTGAAGTCAGAGGCAGAGCTGGAGGCGGAGCTGAAGTCAGAGGCAGAGCTGGAGGCGGTGCTGAAGTCAGAGGTGGAGCTGAAGTCAGAGGCAGAGCTGGTGGTGGAGTCAGAGAATGCTCCATTAAACCATATAGTGTACATTCCTTCCCTGCAACACTAGTGAAGTCTTCATGGTATAGTGGATAGTGCTCTGGACTCTCACCCCAGCGACCCGAGTTCAAATCCCGGTGGGACCAAAGAAAATATGTCATCATGGAAAAGGCGTTGGTGGCGGAGCTGGAGCTGTAGGCGGAGCTGAAGTCAGAGGCGGAGCTGAAGTCAGAGGCAGATTTGGTGTGGCGCCGGAATTGGAAGCGGAGCTGAAGTCAGTGGCAGAGATGGTGTGGAACTGGAGTTGGAGGAGGAGCTGTAGTGTGAGATGGAACTGAAGTTGAAGTCAGATGCAGAACTGGTGTGGAGCTGGAGTCAGAGGTGGAGCTGAAGTCAGAAACTGGTGTGGAGCTGGCGGCGGAGTTGGAGGCGGAAGTGGGGCTGAAGTCAGAGGCAGAGATGGTGTAGAGCTGGAGTCAGAGGCAGAAATGAAGTCAGAGGTAGAGCTGGTGTGGAGCTGAAGTCAGAGGCGGAGATGAAGTTGGAGTCAGATGCAAAGCTGGTGTGGGGCTGGAGTCAGAGGTGGAGCTGAAGTGAGACTGGTGTGGAGCTGGAGTCAGAGGTAGAGCTGAAGTCAGGGTTGGAGGTGGAGCTGAAGCTGGAGGCGGAGCTGAAGGCAGAGGCAGAGCAGGTCTGGAGCTGGAGGCACAGTCAAAGGCGGAAGTGGGGCTGAAGTCAGAGGCAGAGCTGGAGGCGGAGCTGAAGTCAGAGGCAGAGCTGGAGGCGGAGCTGAAGTCAGAGGCAAAGCTGGAGGCGGTGCTGAAGTCAGAGGTGGAGCTGAAGTCAGAGGCAGAGCTGGTGGTGGTCAGAGAATGCTCCATTAAACCATATAGTGTACATTCATTCCCTGCAACACTAGTGAAGTCTTAATGGTATAGTGGATAGTGCTCTGGACTCTCACCCCAGCGACCCGAGTTCAAATCCCGGTGGGACCAAAGAAAATATGTCATCATGGAAAAGGTGTTGGAGGCGGAGCTGGAGCTGTAGGCGGAGCTGAAGTCAGAGGCGGACCTGAACTCAGAGGCAGATTTGGTGTGGCGCCGGAATTGGAAGCGGAGCTGAAGTCAGTGGCAGAGAAGGTGTGGAACTGGAGTTGGAGGAGGAGCTGTAGTGTCAGATGGAACTGAAGTTGAAGTCAGATGCAGAACTGGTGTGGAGCTGGACTCAGAGGTGAAGCTGAAGTCAGAAACTGGTGTGGAGCTGGCGGCGGAGTTGGAGGCGGAAGTGGGGCTGAAGTCAGAGGCAGACATGGTGTAGAGCTGGAGTCAGAGGCAGAAATGAAGTCAGAGGTAGAGCTGGTGTGGAGCTGAAGTCAGAGGTAGAGCTGAAGTCAGGGATGGAGGTGGAGCTGAAGTCGGAGACTGGTGTGGAGCTGGAGGCGGAGCTGAAGGCAGAGGCAGAGCAGGTCTGGAGCTGGAGGCAGAGTCAAAGGCGGAAGTGGGGCTGAAGTCAGAGGCAGAGCTGGAGGCGGAGCTGAAGTCAGAGGCAAAGCTGGAGGCGGTGCTGAAGTCAGAGGTGGAGCTGAAGTCAGAGGCAGACCTGGTGGTGGTCAGAGAATGCTCCATTAAACCATATAGTGTACATTCCTTCCCTGCAATACTAGTGAAGTCTTCATGGTATAGTGGGTAGTGCTCTGGACTCTCACCCCAGCGACCCGAGTTCAAATCCCGGTGGGACCAAAGAAAATATGTCATCATGGAAAAGGCGTTGGTGGCGGAGCTGGAGCTGTAGGCGGAGCTGAAGTCAGAGGCGGACGTGAAGTCAGAGGCAGATTTGGTGTGGTGCCGAAATTGAAGGCGGGGTGAAGTCAGTGGCAGAGATGGTGTGGAGCTGGAGTTGGAGGAGAAGCTGTAGTCAGAGATGGAACTGAAGTTGTGGAGTCAGAGGCAGAAATGAAGTCAGAGGTAGAGCTGGTGTGGAGCTGAAGTCAGAGGCGGAGATGAAGTTGGAGTCAGATGCAAAGCTGGTGTGGGGCTGGAGTCAGAGGTGGAGCTGAAGTCAGAGACTGGTGTGGAGCTGGAGTCAGAGGTAGAGCTGAAGTCAGGGTTGGAGGTGGAGCTGAAGTCAGAGACTGGTGTGGAGCTGGAGGCGGAGCTGAAGGCAGAGGCAGAGCAGGTCTGGAGCTGGAGGCAGAGTCAAAGGCGGAAGTGGGGCTGAAGTCAGAGGCAGAGCTGGAGGCGGAGCTGAAGTCAGAGGCAGAGCTGGAGGCGGTGCTGAAGTCAGAGGTGGAGCTGAAGTCAGAGGCAGAGCTGGTGGTGGTCAGAGAATGCTCCATTAAACCATATAGTGTACATTCCTTCCCTGCAACACTAGTGAAGTCTTAATGGTATAGTGGATAGTGCTCTGGACTCTCACCCCAGCGACCCGAGTTCAAATCCCGGTGGGACCAAAGAAAATATGTCATCATGGAAAAGGTGTTGGAGGCGGAGCTGGAGCTGTAGGCGGACCTGAAGTCAGAGGCAGATTTGGTGTGGCGCCGGAATTGGAAGCGGAGCTGAAGTAAGTGGCAGAGATGGTGTGGAACTGGAGTTGGAGGAGGAGCTGTAGTGTGAGATGGAACTGAAGTTGTGGTCAGATGCAGAACTGGTGTGGAGCTGGAGTCAGAGGCGGAGCTGAAGTCAGAAACTGGTGTGGAGCTGGTGGCGGAGTTGCAGGCGGAAGTGGGGCTGAAGTCAGATGCAGAGATGGTGTAGAGCTGGAGTCAGAGGCAGACATGAAGTCAGAGGTAGAGCTGGTGTTGAGCTGAGGTCAGAGGCGGAGATGAAGTTGGGGTCAGATGCAAATCTGGTGTGGGGCTGGAGTCAGAGGTGGAGCTGAAGTGAGACTGGTGTGGAGCTGGAGTCAGAGGTAGAGCTGAAGTCAGGGTTGGAGGTGGAGCTGAAGTCGGAGACTGGTGTGGAGCTGGAGGCAGAGCTGAAGGCAGAGGCAGAGCAGGTCTGGAGCTGGAGGCAGAGTCAAAGGCGGAAGTGGGGCTGAAGTCAGAGGCAGAGCTGGAGGCGGAGCTGAAGTCAGAGGCAGAGCTGGAGGCGGTGCTGAAGTCAGAGGTGGAGCTGAAGTCAGAGGCAGAGCTGGTGGTGGAGTCAGAGAATGCTCCATTAAACCATATAGTGTACATTCCTTCCCTGCAACACTAGTGAAGTCTTCATGGTATAGTGGATAGTGCTCTGGACTCTCACCCCAGCGACTGTGGTGCCGAAATTGAAGGCGGAGCTGAAGTCAGTGGCAGAGATGGTGTGGAGCTGGAGTTGGAGGAGAAGCTGTAGTCAGAGATGGAACTGAAGTTGTGGTCAGATGCAGAACTGGTGTGGAGCTGGAGTCAGAGGCGGAGCTGAAGTCAGAAACTGGTGTGGAGCTGGCGGCGGAGTTGGAGGCGGAAGTGGGGCTGAAGTCAGAGGCAGAGATGGTGTAGAGCTGGAGTCAGAGGCAGAAATGAAGTCAGAGGTAGAGCTGGTGTGGAGCTGAAGTCAGAGGCGGAGATGAAGTTGGAGTCAGATGCAAAGCTGGTGTGGGGCTGGAGTCAGAGGTGGAGCTGAAGTCAGAGACTGGTGTGGAGCTGGGGTCAGAGGTAGAGCTGAAGTCAGGGTTGGAGGTGGAGCTGAAGTCAGAGACTGGTGTGGAGCTGGAGGCGGAGCTGAAGGCAGAGGCAGAGCAGGTCTGGAGCTGGAGGCACAGTCAAAGGCGGAAGTGGGGCTGAAGTCAGAGGCAGAGCTGGAGGCGGAGCTGAAGTCAGAGGCAGAGCTGGAGGCGGAGCTGAAGTCAGAGGCAAAGCTGGAGGCGGTGCTGAAGTCAGAGGTGGAGCTGAAGTCAGAGGCAGAGCTGGTGGTGGTCAGAGAATGCTCCATTAAACCATATAGTGTACATTCATTCCCTGCAACACTAGTGAAGTCTTCATGGTATAGTGGATAGTGCTCTGGACTCTCACCCCAGCGACCCGAGTTCAAATCCCGGTGGGACCAAAGAAAATATGTCATCATGGAAAAGGTGTTGGAGGCGGAGCTGGAGCTGTAGGCGGAGCTGAAGTCAGAGGCGGACCTGAACTCAGAGGCAGATTTGGTGTGGCGCCGGAATTGGAAGCGGAGCTGAAGTCAGTGGCAGAGAAGGTGTGGAACTGGAGTTGGAGGAGGAGCTGTAGTGTCAGATGGAACTGAAGTTGAAGTCAGATGCAGAACTGGTGTGGAGCTGGACTCAGAGGTGAAGCTGAAGTCAGAAACTGGTGTGGAGCTGGCGGCGGAGTTGGAGGCGGAAGTGGGGCTGAAGTCAGAGGCAGAGATGGTGTAGAGCTGGAGTCAGAGGCAGAAATGAAGTCAGAGGTAGAGCTGGTGTGGAGCTGAAGTCAGAGGCGGAGATGAAGTTGGAGTCAGATGCAAAGTTGGTGTGGGGCTGGAGTCAGAGGTGGAGCTGAAGTGAGACTGGTGTGGAGCTGGAGTCAAAGGTAGAGCTGAAGTCAGGGTTGGAGGTGGAGCTGAAGTCGGACACTGGTGTGGAGCTGGAGTCGGAGCTGAAGGCAGAGGCAGAGCAGGTCTGGAGCTGGAGGCAGAGTCAAAGGCGGAAGTGGGGCTGAAGTCAGAGGCAGAGCTGGAGGCGGAGCTGAAGTCAGAGGCAGAGCTGGAGGCGGAGCTGAAGTCAGAGGCAGAGCTGGAGGCGGTGCTGAAGTCAGAGGTGGAGCTGAAGTCAGAGGCAGAGCTGGTGGTGGAGTCAGAGAATGCTCCATTAAACCATATAGTGTACATTCCTTCCCTGCAACACTAGTGAAGTCTTCATGGTATAGTGGATAGTGCTCTGGACTCTCACCCCAGCGACCCGAGTTCAAATCCCGGTGGGACCAAAGAAAATATGTCATCATGGAAAAGGCGTTGGTGGCGGAGCTGGAGCTGTAGGCGGAGCTGAAGTCAGAGGCGGAGCTGAAGTCAGAGGCAGATTTGGTGTGGCGCCGGAATTGGAAGCGGAGCTGAAGTCAGTGGCAGAGATGGTGTGGAACTGGAGTTGGAGGAGGAGCTGTAGTGTGAGATGGAACTGAAGTTGAAGTCAGATGCAGAACTGGTGTGGAGCTGGAGTCAGAGGTGGAGCTGAAGTCAGAAACTGGTGTGGAGCTGGCGGCGGAGTTGGAGGCGGAAGTGGGGCTGAAGTCAGAGGCAGAGATGGTGTAGAGCTGGAGTCAGAGGCAGAAATGAAGTCAGAGGTAGAGCTGGTGTGGAGCTGAAGTCAGAGGCGGAGATGAAATTGGAGTCAGATGCAAAGCTGGTGTGGGGCTGGAGTCAGAGGTGGAGCTGAAGTGAGACTGGTGTGGAGCTGGAGTCAGAGGTAGAGCTGAAGTCAGGGTTGGAGGTGGAGCTGAAGTCGGACACTGGTGTGGAGCTGGAGGCGGAGCTGAAGGCAGAGGCAGAGCAGGTCTGGAGCTGGAGGCAGAGTCAAAGGCGGAAGTGGGGCTGAAGTCAGAGGCAGAGCTGGAGGCGGAGCTGAAGTCAGAGGCAGAGCTGGAGGCGGTGCTGAAGTCAGAGGTGGAGCTGAAGTCAGAGGCAGAGCTGGTGGTGGAGTCAGAGAATGCTCCATTAAACCATATAGTGTACATTCCTTCCCTGCAACACTAGTGAAGTCTTCATGGTATAGTGGATAGTGCTCTGGACTCTCACCCCAGCGACCCGAGTTCAAATCCCGGTGGGACCAAAGAAAATATGTCATCATGGAAAAGGCGTTGGTGGCGGAGCTGGAGCTGTAGGCGGAGCTGAAGTCAGAGGCGGAGCTGAAGTCAGAGGCAGATTTGGTGTGGTGCCGAAATTGAAGGCGGAGCTGAAGTCAGTGGCAGAGATGGTGTGGAGCTGGAGTTGGAGGAGAAGCTGTTGTCAGAGATGGAACTGAAGTTGTGGTCAGATGCAGAACTGGTGTGGAGCTGGAGTCAGAGGCGGAGCTGAAGTCAGAAACTGGTGTGGAGCTGGCGTCGGAGTTGGAGGCGGAAGTGGGGCTGAAGTCAGAGGCAGAGATGGTGTAGAGCTGGAGTCAGAGGCAGAAATGAAGTCATAGGTAGAGCTGGTGTGGAACTGAAGTCAGAGGCGGAGATGAAGTTGGAGTCAGATGCAAAGCTGGTGTGGGGCTGGAGTCAGAGGTGGAGCTGAAGTCAGAGACTGGTGTGGAGCTGGAGTCAGAGGTAGAGCTGAAGTCAGGGTTGGAGGTGGAGCTGAAGTCAGAGACTGGTGTGGAGCTGGAGGCGGAGCTGAAGGCAGAGGCAGAGGAGGTCTGGAGCTGGAGGCACAGTCAAAGGCGGAAGTGGGGCTGAAGTCAGAGGCAGAGCTGGAGGCGGAGCTGAAGTCAGAGGCAGAGCCGGAGGCGGTGCTGAAGTCAGAGGTGGAGCTGAAGTCAGAGGCAGAGCTGGTGGTGGAGTCAGAGAATGCTCCATTAAACCATATAGTGTACATTCCTTCCCTGCAACACTAGTGAAGTCTTCATGGTATAGTGGATAGTGCTCTGGACTCTCACCCCAGCGACCCGAGTTCAAATCCCGTTGGGACCAAAGAAAATATGTCATCATGGAAAAGGCGTTGGTGGCGGAGCTGGAGCTGTAGGCGGAGCTGAAGTCAGAGGGGGAGCTGAAGTCAGAGGCAGATTTGGTGTGGTGCCGAAATTGGAGGCGGAGCTGAAGTCAGTGGCAGAGATGGTGTGGAGCTGGAGTTGGAGGAGAAGCTGTAGTCAGAGATGGAACTGAAGTTGTGGAGTCAGAGGCAGAAATGAAGTCAGAGGTAGAGCTGGTGTGGAGCTGAAGTCAGAGGTGGAGATGAAGTTGGAGTCAGATGCAAAGCTGGTGTGGGGCTGGAGTCAGAGGTGGAGCTGAAGACAGAGACTGGTGTGGAGCTGGAGTCAGAGGTGGAGCTGAAGTCAGAGGCAGAGCTGGTGGTGGAGTCAGAGAATGCTCCATTAAACCATATAGTGTACATTCCTTCCCTGCAACACTAGTGAAGTCTTCATGGTATAGTGGATAGTGCTCTGGACTCTCACCCCAGCGACCCGAGTTCAAATCCCGGTGGGACCAAAGAAAATATGTCATCATGGAAAAGGCGTTGGTGGCGGAGCTGGAGCTGTAGGCGGAGCTGAAGTCAGAGGCGGAGCTGAAGTCAGAGGCAGATTTGGTGTGGTGCCGAAATTGAAGGCGGAGCTGAAGTCAGTGGCAGAGATGGTGTGGAGCTGGAGTTGGAGGAGAAGCTGTGGTCAGAGATGGAACTGAAGTTGTGGTCAGATGCAGAACTGGTGTGGAGCTGGAGTCAGAGGCGGAGCTGAAGTCAGAAACTGGTGTGGAGCTGGCGGCGGAGTTGGAGGCGGAAGTGGGGCTGAAGTCAGAGGCAGAGATGGTGAAGAGCTGGAGTCAGAGGCAGAGCTGAAGTCAGAGATGGAGATGAAGTTGGAGTCAGATGCAAAGCTGGTGTGGGGCTGGAGTCAGAGGTGGAGCTGAAGTCAGAGACTGGTGTGGAGCTGGAGTCAGAGGTAGAGCTGAAGTCAGGGTTGGAGGTGGAGCTGAAGTCAGAGACTGGTGTGGAGCTGGAGGCGGAGCTGAAGGCAGAGGCAGAGGAGGTCTGGAGCTGGAGGCACACTCAAAGGCGGAAATGGGGCTGAAGTCAGAGGCGGAGCTGAAGTCAGAGGCAGAGCCGGAGGCGGTGCTGAAGTCAGAGGTGGAGCTGAAGTCAGAGGCAGAGCTGGTGGTGGAGTCAGAGAATGGTCCATTAAACCATATAGTGTACATTCCTTCCCTGCAACACTAGTGAAGTCTTCATGGTATAGTGGATAGTGCTCTGGACTCTCACCCCAGCGACCCGAGTTCAAATCCCGGTGGGACCAAAGAAAATATGTCATCATGGAAAAGGTGATGGAGGCGGAGCTGGAGCTGTAGGCGGAGCTGAAGTCAGAGGCGGACCTGAAGTCAGAGGCAGATTTGGTGTGGCGCCGGAATTGGAAGCGGAGCTGAAGTAAGTGGCAGAGATGGTGTGGAACTGGAGTTGGAGGAGGAGCTGTAGTGTGAGATGGAACTGAAGTTGAAGTCAGATGCAGAACTGGTGTGGAGCTGAAGTCAGAAACTGGTGTGGAGCTGGTGGCGGAGTTGGAGGCGGAAGTGGGGCTGAAGTCAGAGGCAGAGATGGTGTAGAGCTGGAGTCAGAGGCAGAAATGAAGTCAGAGGTAGAGCTGGTGTGGAGCTGAAGTCAGAGGCGGAGATGAAGTTGGAGTCAGATGCAAAGTTGGTGTGGGGCTGGAGTCAGAGGTGGAGCTGAAGTGAGACTGGTGTGGAGCTGGAGTCAAAGGTAGAGCTGAAGTCAGGGTTGGAGGTGGAGCTGAAGTCGGACACTGGTGTGGAGCTGGAGGCGGAGCTGAAGGCAGAGGCAGAGCAGGTCTGGAGCTGGAGGCAGAGTCAAAGGCGGAAGTGGGGCTGAAGTCAGAGGCAGAGCTGGAGGCGGAGCTGAAGTCAGAGGCAGAGCTGGAGGCGGAGCTGAAGTCAGAGGCAGAGCTGGAGGCGGTGCTGAAGTCAGAGGTGGAGCTGAAGTCAGAGGCAGAGCTGGTGGTGGAGTCAGAGAATGCTCCATTAAACCATATAGTGTACATTCCTTCCCTGCAACACTAGTGAAGTCTTCATGGTATAGTGGATAGTGCTCTGGACTCTCACCCCAGCGACCCGAGTTCAAATCCCGGTGGGACCAAAGAAAATTAGTCATCATGGAAAAGGCGTTGGTGGCGGAGCTGGAGCTGTAGGCGGAGCTGAAGTCAGAGGCGGAGCTGAAGTCAGAGGCAGATTTGGTGTGGTGCCGAAATTGAAGGCGGAGCTGAAGTCAGTGGCAGAGATGGTGTGGAGCTGGAGTTGGAGGAGAAGCTGTGGTCAGAGATGGAACTGAAGTTGTGGTCAGATGCAGAACTGGTGTGGAGCTGGAGTCAGAGGCGGAGCTGAAGTCAGAAACTGGTGTGGAGCTGGCGGCGGAGTTGGAGGCGGAAGTGGGGCTGAAGTCAGAGGCAGAGATGGTGAAGAGCTGGAGTCAGAGGCAGAAATGAAGTCAGAGGTAGAGCTGGTGTGGAGCTGAAGTCAGAGGTGGAGATGAAGTTGGAGTCAGATGCAAAGCTGGTCTGGGGCTGGAGTCAGAGGTGGAGCTGAAGTCAGAGACTGGTGTGGAGCTGGAGTCAGAGGTAGAGCTGAAGTCAGGGTTGGAGGTGGAGCTGAAGTCAGAGACTGGTGTGGAGCTGGAGGCGGAGCTGAAGGCAGAGGCAGAGGAGGTCTGGAGCTGGAGGCACAGTCAAAGGCGGAAGTGGGGCTGAAGTCAGAGGCGGAGCTGAAGTCAGAGGCAGAGCCGGAGGCGGTGCTGAAGTCAGAGGTGGAGCTGAAGTCAGAGGCAGAGCTGGTGGTGGAGTCAGAGAATGCTCCATTAAACCATATAGTGTACATTCCTTCCCTGCAACACTAGTGAAGTCTTCATGGTATAGTGGATAGTGCTCTGGACTCTCACCCCAGCGACCCGAGTTCAAATCCCGGTGGGACCAAAGAAAATATGTCATCATGGAAAAGGTGTTGGAGGCGGAGCTGGAACTGTAGGCGGAGCTGAAGTCAGAGGCGGACCTGAAGTCAGAGGCAGATTTGGTGTGGCGCTGGATTTGGAAGCGGAGCTGAAGTAAGTGGCAGAGATGGTGTGGAACTGGAGTTGGAGGTGGAGCTGAAGTGAGACTGGTGTGGAGCTGGAGTCAAAGGTAGAGCTGAAGTCAGGGTTGGAGGTGGAGCTGAAGTCGGACACTGGTGTGGAGCTGGAGGCGGAGCTGAAGGCAGAGGCAGAGCAGGTCTGGAGCTGGAGGCAGAGTCAAAGGCGGAAGTGGGGCTGAAGTCAGAGGCAGAGCTGGAGGCGGAGCTGAAGTCAGAGGCAGAGCTGGAGGCGGAGCTGAAGTCAGAGGCAGAGCTGGAGGCGGTGCTGAAGTCAGAGGTGGAGCTGAAGTCAGAGGCAGAGCTGGTGGTGGAGTCAGAGAATGCTCCATTAAACCATATAGTGTACATTCCTTCCCTGCAACACTAGTGAAGTCTTCATGGTATAGTGGATAGTGCTCTGGACTCTCACCCCAGCGACCCGAGTTCAAATCCCGGTGGGACCAAAGAAAATATGTCATCATGGAAAAGGCGTTGGTGGCGGAGCTGGAGCTGTAGGCGGAGCTGAAGTCAGAGGCGGAGCTGAAGTCAGAGGCAGATTTGGTGTGGCGCCGGAATTGGAAGCGGAGCTGAAGTCAGTGGCAGAGATGGTGTGGAACTGGAGTTGGAGGAGGAGCTGTAGTGTGAGATGGAACTGAAGTTGAAGTCAGATGCAGAACTGGTGTGGAGCTGGAGTCAGAGGTGGAGCTGAAGTCAGAAACTGGTGTGGAGCTGGCGGCGGAGTTGGAGGCGGAAGTGGGGCTGAAGTCAGAGGCAGAGATGGTGTAGAGCTGGAGTCAGAGGCAGAAATGAAGTCAGAGGTAGAGCTGGTGTGGAGCTGAAGTCAGAGGCGGAGATGAAATTGGAGTCAGATGCAAAGCTGGTGTGGGGCTGGAGTCAGAGGTGGAGCTGAAGTGAGACTGGTGTGGAGCTGGAGTCAGAGGTAGAGCTGAAGTCAGGGTTGGAGGTGGAGCTGAAGTCGGACACTGGTGTGGAGCTGGAGGCGGAGCTGAAGGCAGAGGCAGAGCAGGTCTGGAGCTGGAGGCAGAGTCAAAGGCGGAAGTGGGGCTGAAGTCAGAGGCAGAGCTGGAGGCGGAGCTGAAGTCAGAGGCAGAGCTGGAGGCGGTGCTGAAGTCAGAGGTGGAGCTGAAGTCAGAGGCAGAGCTGGTGGTGGAGTCAGAGAATGCTCCATTAAACCATATAGTGTACATTCCTTCCCTGCAACACTAGTGAAGTCTTCATGGTATAGTGGATAGTGCTCTGGACTCTCACCCCAGCGACCCGAGTTCAAATCCCGGTGGGACCAAAGAAAATATGTCATCATGGAAAAGGCGTTGGTGGCGGAGCTGGAGCTGTAGGCGGAGCTGAAGTCAGAGGCGGAGCTGAAGTCAGAGGCAGATTTGGTGTGGTGCCGAAATTGAAGGCGGAGCTGAAGTCAGTGGCAGAGATGGTGTGGAGCTGGAGTTGGAGGAGAAGCTGTGGTCAGAGATGGAACTGAAGTTGTGGTCAGATGCAGAACTGGTGTGGAGCTGGAGTCAGAGGCGGAGCTGAAGTCAGAAACTGGTGTGGAGCTGGCGGCGGAGTTGGAGGCGGAAGTGGGGCTGAAGTCAGAGGCAGAGATGGTGAAGAGCTGGAGTCAGAGGCAGAGCTGAAGTCAGAGATGGAGATGAAGTTGGAGTCAGATGAAAAGCTGGTGTGGGGCTGGAGTCAGAGGTGGAGCTGAAGTCAGAGACTGGTGTGGAGCTGGAGTCAGAGGTAGAGCTGAAGTCAGGGTTGGAGGTGGAGCTGAAGTCAGAGACTGGTGTGGAGCTGGAGGCGGAGCTGAAGGCAGAGGCAGAGGAGGTCTGGAGCTGGAGGCACACTCAAAGGCGGAAATGGGGCTGAAGTCAGAGGCGGAGCTGAAGTCAGAGGCAGAGCCGGAGGCGGTGCTGAAGTCAGAGGTGGAGCTGAAGTCAGAGGCAGAGCTGGTGGTGGAGTCAGAGAATGGTCCATTAAACCATATAGTGTACATTCCTTCCCTGCAACACTAGTGAAGTCTTCATGGTATAGTGGATAGTGCTCTGGACTCTCACCCCAGCGACCCGAGTTCAAATCCCGGTGGGACCAAAGAAAATATGTCATCATGGAAAAGGTGATGGAGGCGGAGCTGGAGCTGTAGGCGGAGCTGAAGTCAGAGGCGGACCTGAAGTCAGAGGCAGATTTGGTGTGGCGCCGGAATTGGAAGCGGAGCTGAAGTAAGTGGCAGAGATGGTGTGGAACTGGAGTTGGAGGAGGAGCTGTAGTGTGAGATGGAACTGAAGTTGAAGTCAGATGCAGAACTGGTGTGGAGCTGAAGTCAGAAACTGGTGTGGAGCTGGTGGCGGAGTTGGAGGCGGAAGTGGGGCTGAAGTCAGAGGCAGAGATGGTGTAGAGCTGGAGTCAGAGGCAGAAATGAAGTCAGAGGTAGAGCTGGTGTGGAGCTGAAGTCAGAGGCGGAGATGAAGTTGGAGTCAGATGCAAAGTTGGTGTGGGGCTGGAGTCAGAGGTGGAGCTGAAGTGAGACTGGTGTGGAGCTGGAGTCAAAGGTAGAGCTGAAGTCAGGGTTGGAGGTGGAGCTGAAGTCGGACACTGGTGTGGAGCTGGAGGCGGAGCTGAAGGCAGAGCAGGTCTGGAGCTGGAGGCAGAGTCAAAGGCGGAAGTGGGGCTGAAGTCAGAGGCAGAGCTGGAGGCGGAGCTGAAGTCAGAGGCAGAGCTGGAGGCGGAGCTGAAGTCAGAGGCAGAGCTGGAGGCGGTGCTGAAGTCAGAGGTGGAGCTGAAGTCAGAGGCAGAGCTGGTGGTGGAGTCAGAGAATGCTCCATTAAACCATATAGTGTACATTCCTTCCCTGCAACACTAGTGAAGTCTTCATGGTATAGTGGATAGTGCTCTGGACTCTCACCCCAGCGACCCGAGTTCAAATCCCGGTGGGACCAAAGAAAATTAGTCATCATGGAAAAGGCGTTGGTGGCGGAGCTGGAGCTGTAGGCGGAGCTGAAGTCAGAGGCGGAGCTGAAGTCAGAGGCAGATTTGGTGTGGTGCCGAAATTGAAGGCGGAGCTGAAGTCAGTGGCAGAGATGGTGTGGAGCTGGAGTTGGAGGAGAAGCTGTGGTCAGAGATGGAACTGAAGTTGTGGTCAGATGCAGAACTGGTGTGGAGCTGGAGTCAGAGGCGGAGCTGAAGTCAGAAACTGGTGTGGAGCTGGCGGCGGAGTTGGAGGCGGAAGTGGGGCTGAAGTCAGAGGCAGAGATGGTGAAGAGCTGGAGTCAGAGGCAGAAATGAAGTCAGAGGTAGAGCTGGTGTGGAGCTGAAGTCAGAGGTGGAGATGAAGTTGGAGTCAGATGCAAAGCTGGTCTGGGGCTGGAGTCAGAGGTGGAGCTGAAGTCAGAGACTGGTGTGGAGCTGGAGTCAGAGGTAGAGCTGAAGTCAGGGTTGGAGGTGGAGCTGAAGTCAGAGACTGGTGTGGAGCTGGAGGCGGAGCTGAAGGCAGAGGCAGAGGAGGTCTGGAGCTGGAGGCACAGTCAAAGGCGGAAGTGGGGCTGAAGTCAGAGGCGGAGCTGAAGTCAGAGGCAGAGCCGGAGGCGGTGCTGAAGTCAGAGGTGGAGCTGAAGTCAGAGGCAGAGCTGGTGGTGGAGTCAGAGAATGCTCCATTAAACCATATAGTGTACATTCCTTCCCTGCAACACTAGTGAAGTCTTCATGGTATAGTGGATAGTGCTCTGGACTCTCACCCCAGCGACCCGAGTTCAAATCCCGGTGGGACCAAAGAAAATATGTCATCATGGAAAAGGTGTTGGAGGCGGAGCTGGAACTGTAGGCGGAGCTGAAGTCAGAGGCGGACCTGAAGTCAGAGGCAGATTTGGTGTGGCGCTGGATTTGGAAGCGGAGCTGAAGTAAGTGGCAGAGATGGTGTGGAACTGGAGTTGGAGGTGGAGCTGAAGTGAGACTGGTGTGGAGCTGGAGTCAAAGGTAGAGCTGAAGTCAGGGTTGGAGGTGGAGCTGAAGTCGGACACTGGTGTGGAGCTGGAGGCGGAGCTGAAGGCAGAGGCAGAGCAGGTCTGGAGCTGGAGGCAGAGTCAAAGGCGGAAGTGGGGCTGAAGTCAGAGGCAGAGCTGGAGGCGGAGCTGAAGTCAGAGGCAGAGCTGGAGGCGGAGCTGAAGTCAGAGGCAGAGCTGGAGGCGGTGCTGAAGTCAGAGGTGGAGCTGAAGTCAGAGGCAGAGCTGGTGGTGGAGTCAGAGAATGCTCCATTAAACCATATAGTGTACATTCCTTCCCTGCAACACTAGTGAAGTCTTCATGGTATAGTGGATAGTGCTCTGGACTCTCACCCCAGCGACCCGAGTTCAAATCCCGGTGGGACCAAAGAAAATATGTCATCATGGAAAAGGCGTTGGTGGCGGAGCTGGAGCTGTAGGCGGAGCTGAAGTCAGAGGCGGAGCTGAAGTCAGAGGCAGATTTGGTGTGGCGCCGGAATTGGAAGCGGAGCTGAAGTCAGTGGCAGAGATGGTGTGGAACTGGAGTTGGAGGAGGAGCTGTAGTGTGAGATGGAACTGAAGTTGAAGTCAGATGCAGAACTGGTGTGGAGCTGGAGTCAGAGGTGGAGCTGAAGTCAGAAACTGGTGTGGAGCTGGCGGCGGAGTTGGAGGCGGAAGTGGGGCTGAAGTCAGAGGCAGAGATGGTGTAGAGCTGGAGTCAGAGGCAGAAATGAAGTCAGAGGTAGAGCTGGTGTGGAGCTGAAGTCAGAGGCGGAGATGAAATTGGAGTCAGATGCAAAGCTGGTGTGGGGCTGGAGTCAGAGGTGGAGCTGAAGTGAGACTGGTGTGGAGCTGGAGTCAGAGGTAGAGCTGAAGTCAGGGTTGGAGGTGGAGCTGAAGTCGGACACTGGTGTGGAGCTGGAGGCGGAGCTGAAGGCAGAGGCAGAGCAGGTCTGGAGCTGGAGGCAGAGTCAAAGGCGGAAGTGGGGCTGAAGTCAGAGGCAGAGCTGGAGGCGGAGCTGAAGTCAGAGGCAGAGCTGGAGGCGGTGCTGAAGTCAGAGGTGGAGCTGAAGTCAGAGGCAGAGCTGGTGGTGGAGTCAGAGAATGCTCCATTAAACCATATAGTGTACATTCCTTCCCTGCAACACTAGTGAAGTCTTCATGGTATAGTGGATAGTGCTCTGGACTCTCACCCCAGCGACCCGAGTTCAAATCCCGGTGGGACCAAAGAAAATATGTCATCATGGAAAAGGCGTTGGTGGCGGAGCTGGAGCTGTAGGCGGAGCTGAAGTCAGAGGCGGAGCTGAAGTCAGAGGCAGATTTGGTGTGGTGCCGAAATTGAAGGCGGAGCTGAAGTCAGTGGCAGAGATGGTGTGGAGCTGGAGTTGGAGGAGAAGCTGTGGTCAGAGATGGAACTGAAGTTGTGGTCAGATGCAGAACTGGTGTGGAGCTGGAGTCAGAGGCGGAGCTGAAGTCAGAAACTGGTGTGGAGCTGGCGGCGGAGTTGGAGGCGGAAGTGGGGCTGAAGTCAGAGGCAGAGATGGTGAAGAGCTGGAGTCAGAGGCAGAGCTGAAGTCAGAGATGGAGATGAAGTTGGAGTCAGATGAAAAGCTGGTGTGGGGCTGGAGTCAGAGGTGGAGCTGAAGTCAGAGACTGGTGTGGAGCTGGAGTCAGAGGTAGAGCTGAAGTCAGGGTTGGAGGTGGAGCTGAAGTCAGAGACTGGTGTGGAGCTGGAGGCGGAGCTGAAGGCAGAGGCAGAGGAGGTCTGGAGCTGGAGGCACACTCAAAGGCGGAAATGGGGCTGAAGTCAGAGGCGGAGCTGAAGTCAGAGGCAGAGCCGGAGGCGGTGCTGAAGTCAGAGGTGGAGCTGAAGTCAGAGGCAAAGCTGGTGGTGGAGTCAGAGAATGGTCCATTAAACCATATAGTGTACATTCCTTCCCTGCAACACTAGTGAAGTCTTCATGGTATAGTGGATAGTGCTCTGGACTCTCACCCCAGCGACCCGAGTTCAAATCCCGGTGGGACCAAAGAAAATATGTCATCATGGAAAAGGTGATGGAGGCGGAGCTGGAGCTGTAGGCGGAGCTGAAGTCAGAGGCGGACCTGAAGTCAGAGGCAGATTTGGTGTGGCGCCGGAATTGGAAGCGGAGCTGAAGTAAGTGGCAGAGATGGTGTGGAACTGGAGTTGGAGGAGGAGCTGTAGTGTGAGATGGAACTGAAGTTGAAGTCAGATGCAGAACTGGTGTGGAGCTGAAGTCAGAAACTGGTGTGGAGCTGGTGGCGGAGTTGGAGGCGGAAGTGGGGCTGAAGTCAGAGGCAGAGATGGTGTAGAGCTGGAGTCAGAGGCAGAAATGAAGTCAGAGGTAGAGCTGGTGTGGAGCTGAAGTCAGAGGCGGAGATGAAGTTGGAGTCAGATGCAAAGTTGGTGTGGGGCTGGAGTCAGAGGTGGAGCTGAAGTGAGACTGGTGTGGAGCTGGAGTCAAAGGTAGAGCTGAAGTCAGGGTTGGAGGTGGAGCTGAAGTCGGACACTGGTGTGGAGCTGGAGGCGGAGCTGAAGGCAGAGCAGGTCTGGAGCTGGAGGCAGAGTCAAAGGCGGAAGTGGGGCTGAAGTCAGAGGCAGAGCTGGAGGCGGAGCTGAAGTCAGAGGCAGAGCTGGAGGCGGAGCTGAAGTCAGAGGCAGAGCTGGAGGCGGTGCTGAAGTCAGAGGTGGAGCTGAAGTCAGAGGCAGAGCTGGTGGTGGAGTCAGAGAATGCTCCATTAAACCATATAGTGTACATTCCTTCCCTGCAACACTAGTGAAGTCTTCATGGTATAGTGGATAGTGCTCTGGACTCTCACCCCAGCGACCCGAGTTCAAATCCCGGTGGGACCAAAGAAAATATGTCATCATGGAAAAGGCGTTGGTGGCGGAGCTGGAGCTGTAGGCGGAGCTGAAGTCAGAGGCGGAGCTGAAGTCAGAGGCAGATTTGGTGTGGTGCCGAAATTGAAGGCGGAGCTGAAGTCAGTGGCAGAGATGGTGTGGAGCTGGAGTTGGAGGAGAAGCTGTGGTCAGAGATGGAACTGAAGTTGTGGTCAGATGCAGAACTGGTGTGGAGCTGGAGTCAGAGGCGGAGCTGAAGTCAGAAACTGGTGTGGAGCTGGCGGCGGAGTTGGAGGCGGAAGTGGGGCTGAAGTCAGAGGCAGAGATGGTGAAGAGCTGGAGTCAGAGGCAGAAATGAAGTCAGAGGTAGAGCTGGTGTGGAGCTGAAGTCAGAGGTGGAGATGAAGTTGGAGTCAGATGCAAAGCTGGTCTGGGGCTGGAGTCAGAGGTGGAGCTGAAGTCAGAGACTGGTGTGGAGCTGGAGTCAGAGGTAGAGCTGAAGTCAGGGTTGGAGGTGGAGCTGAAGTCAGAGACTGGTGTGGAGCTGGAGGCGGAGCTGAAGGCAGAGGCAGAGGAGGTCTGGAGCTGGAGGCACAGTCAAAGGCGGAAGTGGGGCTGAAGTCAGAGGCGGAGCTGAAGTCAGAGGCAGAGCCGGAGGCGGTGCTGAAGTCAGAGGTGGAGCTGAAGTCAGAGGCAGAGCTGGTGGTGGAGTCAGAGAATGCTCCATTAAACCATATAGTGTACATTCCTTCCCTGCAACACTAGTGAAGTCTTCATGGTATAGTGGATAGTGCTCTGGACTCTCACCCCAGCGACCCGAGTTCAAATCCCGGTGGGACCAAAGAAAATATGTCATCATGGAAAAGGTGTTGGAGGCGGAGCTGGAACTGTAGGCGGAGCTGAAGTCAGAGGCGGACCTGAAGTCAGAGGCAGATTTGGTGTGGCGCTGGAATTGGAAGCGGAGCTGAAGTAAGTGGCAGAGATGGTGTGGAACTGGAGTTGGAGGTGGAGCTGAAGTGAGACTGGTGTGGAGCTGGAGTCAAAGGTAGAGCTGAAGTCAGGGTTGGAGGTGGAGCTGAAGTCGGACACTGGTGTGGAGCTGGAGGCGGAGCTGAAGGCAGAGGCAGAGCAGGTCTGGAGCTGGAGGCAGAGTCAAAGGCGGAAGTGGGGCTGAAGTCAGAGGCAGAGCTGGAGGCGGAGCTGAAGTCAGAGGCAGAGCTGGAGGCGGAGCTGAAGTCAGAGGCAGAGCTGGAGGCGGTGCTGAAGTCAGAGGTGGAGCTGAAGTCAGAGGCAGAGCTGGTGGTGGAGTCAGAGAATGCTCCATTAAACCATATAGTGTACATTCCTTCCCTGCAACACTAGTGAAGTCTTCATGGTATAGTGGATAGTGCTCTGGACTCTCACCCCAGCGACCCGAGTTCAAATCCCGGTGGGACCAAAGAAAATATGTCATCATGGAAAAGGCGTTGGTGGCGGAGCTGGAGCTGTAGGCGGAGCTGAAGTCAGAGGCGGAGCTGAAGTCAGAGGCAGATTTGGTGTGGCGCCGGAATTGGAAGCGGAGCTGAAGTCAGTGGCAGAGATGGTGTGGAACTGGAGTTGGAGGAGGAGCTGTAGTGTGAGATGGAACTGAAGTTGAAGTCAGATGCAGAACTGGTGTGGAGCTGGAGTCAGAGGTGGAGCTGAAGTCAGAAACTGGTGTGGAGCTGGCGGCGGAGTTGGAGGCGGAAGTGGGGCTGAAGTCAGAGGCAGAGATGGTGTAGAGCTGGAGTCAGAGGCAGAAATGAAGTCAGAGGTAGAGCTGGTGTGGAGCTGAAGTCAGAGGCGGAGATGAAATTGGAGTCAGATGCAAAGCTGGTGTGGGGCTGGAGTCAGAGGTGGAGCTGAAGTGAGACTGGTGTGGAGCTGGAGTCAGAGGTAGAGCTGAAGTCAGGGTTGGAGGTGGAGCTGAAGTCGGACACTGGTGTGGAGCTGGAGGCGGAGCTGAAGGCAGAGGCAGAGCAGGTCTGGAGCTGGAGGCAGAGTCAAAGGCGGAAGTGGGGCTGAAGTCAGAGGCAGAGCTGGAGGCGGAGCTGAAGTCAGAGGCAGAGCTGGAGGCGGTGCTGAAGTCAGAGGTGGAGCTGAAGTCAGAGGCAGAGCTGGTGGTGGAGTCAGAGAATGCTCCATTAAACCATATAGTGTACATTCCTTCCCTGCAACACTAGTGAAGTCTTCATGGTATAGTGGATAGTGCTCTGGACTCTCACCCCAGCGACCCGAGTTCAAATCCCGGTGGGACCAAAGAAAATATGTCATCATGGAAAAGGCGTTGGTGGCGGAGCTGGAGCTGTAGGCGGAGCTGAAGTCAGAGGCGGAGCTGAAGTCAGAGGCAGATTTGGTGTGGTGCCGAAATTGAAGGCGGAGCTGAAGTCAGTGGCAGAGATGGTGTGGAGCTGGAGTTGGAGGAGAAGCTGTGGTCAGAGATGGAACTGAAGTTGTGGTCAGATGCAGAACTGGTGTGGAGCTGGAGTCAGAGGCGGAGCTGAAGTCAGAAACTGGTGTGGAGCTGGCGGCGGAGTTGGGGGCGGAAGTGGGGCTGAAGTCAGAGGCAGAGATGGTGAAGAGCTGGAGTCAGAGGCAGAAATGAAATCAGAGGTAGAGCTGGTGTGGAGCTGAAGTCAGAGATGGAGATGAAGTTGGAGTCAGATGCAAAGCTGGTGTGGGGCTGGAGTCAGAGGTGGAGCTGAAGTCAGAGACTGGTGTGGAGCTGGAGTCAGAGGTAGAGCTGAAGTCAGGGTTGGAGGTGGAGCTGAAGTCAGAGACTGGTGTGGAGCTGGAGGCGGAGCTGAAGGCAGAGGCAGAGGAGGTCTGGAGCTGGAGGCACACTCAAAGGCGGAAATGGGGCTGAAGTCAGAGGCGGAGCTGAAGTCAGAGGCAGAGCCGGAGGCGGTGCTGAAGTCAGAGGTGGAGCTGAAGTCAGAGGCAGAGCTGGTGGTGGAGTCAGAGAATGGTCCATTAAACCATATAGTGTACATTCCTTCCCTGCAACACTAGTGAAGTCTTCATGGTATAGTGGATAGTGCTCTGGACTCTCACCCCAGCGACCCGAGTTCAAATCCCGGTGGGACCAAAGAAAATATGTCATCATGGAAAAGGTGATGGAGGCGGAGCTGGAGCTGTAGGCGGAGCTGAAGTCAGAGGCGGACCTGAAGTCAGAGGCAGATTTGGTGTGGCGCCGGAATTGGAAGCGGAGCTGAAGTAAGTGGCAGAGATGGTGTGGAACTGGAGTTGGAGGAGGAGCTGTAGTGTGAGATGGAACTGAAGTTGAAGTCAGATGCAGAACTGGTGTGGAGCTGGAGTCAGAGGTGGAGCTGAAGTCAGAAACTGGTGTGGAGCTGGTGGCGGAGTTGGAGGCGGAAGTGGGGCTGAAGTCAGAGGCAGAGATGGTGTAGAGCTGGAGTCAGAGGCAGAAATGAAGTCAGAGGTAGAGCTGGTGTGGAGCTGAAGTCAGAGGCGGAGATGAAGTTGGAGTCAGATGCAAAGTTGGTGTGGGGCTGGAGTCAGAGGTGGAGCTGAAGTGAGACTGGTGTGGAGCTGGAGTCAAAGGTAGAGCTGAAGTCAGGGTTGGAGGTGGAGCTGAAGTCGGACACTGGTGTGGAGCTGGAGGCGGAGCTGAAGGCAGAGGCAGAGCAGGTCTGGAGCTGGAGGCAGAGTCAAAGGCGGAAGTGGGGCTGAAGTCAGAGGCAGAGCTGGAGGCGGAGCTGAAGTCAGAGGCAGAGCTGGAGGCGGAGCTGAAGTCAGAGGCAGAGCTGGAGGCGGTGCTGAAGTCAGAGGTGGAGCTGAAGTCAGAGGCAGAGCTGGTGGTGGAGTCAGAGAATGCTCCATTAAACCATATAGTGTACATTCCTTCCCTGCAACACTAGTGAAGTCTTCATGGTATAGTGGATAGTGCTCTGGACTCTCACCCCAGCGACCCGAGTTCAAATCCCGGTGGGACCAAAGAAAATTAGTCATCATGGAAAAGGCGTTGGTGGCGGAGCTGGAGCTGTAGGCGGAGCTGAAGTCAGAGGCGGAGCTGAAGTCAGAGGCAGATTTGGTGTGGTGCCGAAATTGAAGGCGGAGCTGAAGTCAGTGGCAGAGATGGTGTGGAGCTGGAGTTGGAGGAGAAGCTGTGGTCAGAGATGGAACTGAAGTTGTGGTCAGATGCAGAACTGGTGTGGAGCTGGAGTCAGAGGCGGAGCTGAAGTCAGAAACTGGTGTGGAGCTGGCGGCGGAGTTGGAGGCGGAAGTGGGGCTGAAGTCAGAGGCAGAGATGGTGAAGAGCTGGAGTCAGAGGCAGAAATGAAGTCAGAGGTAGAGCTGGTGTGGAGCTGAAGTCAGAGGTGGAGATGAAGTTGGAGTCAGATGCAAATCTGGTGTGGGGCTGGAGTCAGAGGTGGAGCTGAAGTCAGAGACTGGTGTGGAGCTGGAGTCAGAGGTAGAGCTGAAGTCAGGGTTGGAGGTGGAGCTGAAGTCAGAGACTGGTGTGGAGCTGGAGGCGGAGCTGAAAGCAGAGGCAGAGGAGGTCTGGAGCTGGAGGCACAGTCAAAGGCGGAAGTGGGGCTGAAGTCAGAGGCAGAGCTGGAGGCGGAGCTGAAGTCAGAGGCAGAGCTGGAGGCGGTGCTGAAGTCAGAGGTGGAGCTGAAGTCAGAGGCCGAGCTGGTGGTGGAGTCAGAGAATGCTCCATTAAACCATATAGTGTACATTCCTTCCCTGCAACACTAGTGAAGTCTTAATGGTATAGTGGATAGTGCTCTGGACTCTCACCCCAGCGACCCGAGTTCAAATCCCGGTGGGACCAAAGAAAATATGTCATCATGGAAAAGGTGTTGGAGGCGGAGCTGGAGCTGTAGGCGGAGCTGAAGTCAGAGGCGGACCTGAAGTCAGAGGCAGATTTGGTGTGGCGCCGGAATTGGAAGCGGAGCTGAAGTAAGTGGCAGAGATGGTGTGGAACTGGAGTTGGAGGAGGAGCTGTAGTGTGAGATGGAACTGAAGTTGAAGTCAGATGCAGAACTGGTGTGGAGCTGGAGTCAGAGGTGGAGCTGAAGTCAGAAACTGGTGTGGAGCTGGCGTCGGAGTTGGAGGCGCAAGTGGGGCTGAAGTCAGAGGCAGAGATGGTGTCAGAAATGAAGTCAGAGGTAGAGCTGGTGTGGAGCTGAAGTCAGAGGCGGAGATGAAGTAGGAGTCAGATGCAAAGCTGGTGTGGGGCTGGAGTTGGAGGCAGAGCTTGTGTGGAGCTGAAGTCAGAGGTGGAGCTGAAGTCAGAGACTGGTGTGGAGCTGGAGTCAGAGGTACAGCTGAAGTCAGGGTTGGAGGTGGAGCTGATGTCAGAGACTGGTGTGGAGCTGGAGGCGGAGCTGAAGGCAGAGGCCGAGCAGGTCTGGAGCTGGAGGCAGAGTCAAAGGCGGAAGTGGGGCTGAAGTCAGAGGCAGAGCTGGAGGCGGAGCTGAAGTCAGAGGCAGAGCTGGAGGCGGTGCTGAAGTCAGAGGTGGAGCTGAAGTCAGAGGCAGAGCTGGTGGTGGAGTCAGAGAATGCTCCATTAAACCATATAGTGTACATTCCTTCCCTGCAACACTAGTGAAGTCTTAATGGTATAGTGGATAGTGCTCTGGACTCTCACCCCAGCGACCCGAGTTCAAATCCCGGTGGGACCAAATAAAATATGTCATCATGGAAAAGGTGTTGGAGGCGGAGCTGGAGCTGTAGGCGGAGCTGAAGTCAGAGGCGGACCTGAACTCAGAGGCAGATTTGGTGTGGCGCCGGAATTGGAAGCGGAGCTGAAGTCAGTGGCAGAGAAGGTGTGGAACTGGAGTTGGAGGAGGAGCTGTAGTGTCAGATGGAACTGAAGTTGAAGTCAGATGCAGAACTGGTATGGAGCTGGACTCAGAGGTGGAGCTGAAGTCAGAAACTGGTGTGGAGCTGGCGGCGGAGTTGGAGGCGGAAGTGGGGCTGAAGTCAGAGGCAGACATGGTGTAGAGCTGGAGTCAGAGGCAGAAATGAAGTCAGAGGTAGAGCTGGTGTGGAGCTGAAGTCAGCGGTAGAGCTGAAGTCAGGGTTGGAGGTGGAGCTGAAGTCGGAGACTGGTGTGGAGCTGGAGGCGGAGCTGAAGGCAGAGGCAGAGCAGGTCTGGAGCTGGAGGCAGAGTCAAAGGCGGAAGTGGGGCTCAAGTCAGAGGCAGAGCTGGAGGCGGAGCTGAAGTCAGAGGCAAAGCTGGAGGCGGTGCTGAAGTCAGAGGTGGAGCTGAAGTCAGAGGCAGAGCTGGTGGTGGAGTCAGAGAATGCTCCATTAAACCATATAGTGTACATTCCTTCCCTGCAACACTAGTGAAGTCTTCATGGTATAGTGGGTAGTGCTCTGGACTCTCACCCCAGCGACCCGAGTTCAAATCCCGGTGGGACCAAAGAAAATATGTCATCATGGAAAAGGCGTTGGTGGCGGAGCTGGAGCTGTAGGCGGAGCTGAAGTCAGAGGCGGACATGAAGTCAGAGGCAGATTTGGTGTGGTGCCGAAATTGAAGGCGGGCTGAAGTCAGTGGCAGAGATGGTGTGGAGCTGGAGTTGGAGGAGAAGCTGTAGTCAGAGATGGAACTGAAGTTGTGGAGTCAGAGGCAGAAATGAAGTCAGAGGTAGAGCTGGTGTGGAGCTGAAGTCAGAGGCGGAGATGAAGTTGGAGTCAGATGCAAAGCTGGTGTGGGGCTGGAGTCAGAGGTGGAGCTGAAGTCAGAGACTGGTGTGGAGCTGGAGTCAGAGGTAGAGCTGAAGTCAGGGTTGGAGGTGGAGCTGAAGTCAGAGACTGGTGTGGAGCTGGAGGCGGAGCTGAAGGCAGAGGCAGAGCAGGTCTGGAGCTGGAGGCACAGTCAAAGGCGGAAGTGGGGCGGAAGTCAGAGGCAGAGCTGGAGGCGGAGCTGAAGTCAGAGGCAGAGCTGGAGGCGGTGCTGAAGTCAGAGGTGGAGCTGAAGTCAGAGGCAGAGCTGGTGGTGGAGTCAGAGAATGCTCCATTAAACCATATAGTGTACATTCCTTCCCTGCAACACTAGTGAAGTCTTCATGGTATAGTGGATAGTGCTCTGGACTCTCACCCCAGCGACCCGAGTTCAAATCCCGGCTGAAGTCAGAGGCAGAGATGGTGTAGAGCTGGAGTCAGAGGCAGAAATGAAGTCAGAGGTAGAGCTGGTGTGGAGCTGAAGTCAGAGGCGGAGATGAAGTAGGAGTCAGATGCAAAGCTGGTGTGGGGCTGGAGTTGGAGGCAGAGCTGGTGTGGAGCTGAAGTCAGACACTGGTGTGGAGCTGGAGTCAGAGGTAGAGCTGAAGTCAGGGTTGGAGGTGAAGCTGATGTCAGAGACTGGTGTGGAGCTGGAGGCGGAGCTGAAGGCAGAGGCAGAGCAGGTCTGGAGCTGGAGGCAGAGTCAAAGGCGGAAGTGGGGCTGAAGTCAGAGGCAGAGCTGGAGGCGGAGCTGAAGTCAGAGGCAGAGCTGGAGGCGGTGCTGAAGTCAGAGGTGGAGCTGAAGTCAGAGGCAGAGCTGGTGGTGGAGTCAGAGAATGCTCCATTAAACCATATAGTGTACATTCCTTCCCTGCAACACTAGTGAAGTCTTCATGGTATAGTGGATAGTGCTCTGGACTCTCACACCAGCGACCCGAGTTCAAATCCCGGTGGGACCAAAAAAAATATGTCATCATGGAAAAGGCGTTGGTGGCGGAGCTGGAGCTGTAGGCGGAGCTGAAGTCAGAGGCAGAGCTGAAGTCAGAGGCAAATTTGGTGTGGTGCCGAAATTGGAGGCGGAGCTGAAGTCAGTGGCAGAGATGGTGTGGAGCTGGAGTTGGAGGAGAAGCTGTAGTCAGAGATGGAACTGAAGTTGTGGAGTCAGAGGCAGAAATGAAGTCAGAGGTAGAGCTGGTGTGGAGCTGAAGTCAGAGGCGGAGATGAAGTTGGAGTCAGATGCAAAGCTGGTGTGGGGCTTGAGTCAGAGGTGGAGCTGAAGTCAGAGACTGGTGTGGAGCTGGAGTCAGAGGTACAGCTGAAGTCAGGGTTGGAGGTGGAGCTGATGTCAGAGACTGGTGTGGAGCTGGAGGCGGAGCTGAAGTCAGAGGCAGAGCTGGAGGCGGTGCTGAAGTCAGAGGTGCAGCTCAAGTCAGAGGCAGAGCTGGTGGTGGAGTCAGAGAATGCTCCATTAAACCATATAGTGTACATTCCTTCCCTGCAACACTAGTGAAGTCTTCATGGTATAGTGGATAGTGCTCTGGACTCTCACCCCAGCGACCCGAGTTCAAATCCCGGTGGGACCAAAGAAAATATGTCATCATGGAAAAGGCGTTGGTGGCGGAGCTGGAGCTGTAGGCGGAGCTGAAGTCAGAGGCGGAGCTGAAGTCAGAGGCAGATTTGGTGTGGTGCCGAAATTGAAGGCGGAGCTGAAGTCAGTGGCAGAGATGGTGTGGAGCTGGAGTTGGAGGAGAAGCTGTGGTCAGAGATGGAACTGAAGTTGTGGTCAGATGCAGAACTGGTGTGGAGCTGGAGTCAGAGGCGGAGCTGAAGTCAGAAACTGGTGTGGAGCTGGCGGCGGAGTTGGAGGCGGAAGTGGGGCTGAAGTCAGAGGCAGAGATGGTGAAGAGCTGGAGTCAGAGGCAGAAATGAAATCAGAGGTAGAGCTGGTGTGGAGCTGAAGTCAGAGATGGAGATGAAGTTGGAGTCAGATGCAAAGCTGGTGTGGGGCTGGAGTCAGAGGTGGAGCTGAAGTCAGAGACTGGTGTGGAGCTGGAGTCAGAGGTAGAGCTGAAGTCAGGGTTGGAGGTGGAGCTGAAGTCAGAGACTGGTGTGGAGCTGGAGGCGGAGCTGAAGGCAGAGGCAGAGGAGGTCTGGAGCTGGAGGCACACTCAAAGGCGGAAATGGGGCTGAAGTCAGAGGCGGAGCTGAAGTCAGAGGCAGAGCCGGAGGCGGTGCTGAAGTCAGAGGTGGAGCTGAAGTCAGAGGCAGAGCTGGTGGTGGAGTCAGAGAATGGTCCATTAAACCATATAGTGTACATTCCTTCCCTGCAACACTAGTGAAGTCTTCATGGTATAGTGGATAGTGCTCTGGACTCTCACCCCAGCGACCCGAGTTCAAATCCCGGTGGGACCAAAGAAAATATGTCATCATGGAAAAGGTGATGGAGGCGGAGCTGGAGCTGTAGGCGGAGCTGAAGTCAGAGGCGGACCTGAAGTCAGAGGCAGATTTGGTGTGGCGCCGGAATTGGAAGCGGAGCTGAAGTAAGTGGCAGAGATGGTGTGGAACTGGAGTTGGAGGAGGAGCTGTAGTGTGAGATGGAACTGAAGTTGAAGTCAGATGCAGAACTGGTGTGGAGCTGGAGTCAGAGGTGGAGCTGAAGTCAGAAACTGGTGTGGAGCTGGTGGCGGAATTGGAGGCGGAAGTGGGGCTGAAGTCAGAGGCAGAGATGGTGTAGAGCTGGAGTCAGAGGCAGAAATGAAGTCAGAGGTAGAGCTGGTGTGGAGCTGAAGTCAGAGGCGGAGATGAAGTTGGAGTCAGATGCAAAGTTGGTGTGGGGCTGGAGTCAGAGGTGGAGCTGAAGTGAGACTGGTGTGGAGCTGGAGTCAAAGGTAGAGCTGAAGTCAGGGTTGGAGGTGGAGCTGAAGTCGGACACTGGTGTGGAGCTGGAGTCGGAGCTGAAGGCAGAGGCAGAGCAGGTCTGGAGCTGGAGGCAGAGTCAAAGGCGGAAGTGGGGCTGAAGTCAGAGGCAGAGCTGGAGGCGGAGCTGAAGTCAGAGGCAGAGCTGGAGGCGGAGCTGAAGTCAGAGGCAGAGCTGGAGGCGGTGCTGAAGTCAGAGGTGGAGCTGAAGTCAGAGGCAGAGCTGGTGGTGGAGTCAGAGAATGCTCCATTAAACCATATAGTGTACATTCCTTCCCTGCAACACTAGTGAAGTCTTCATGGTATAGTGGATAGTGCTCTGGACTCTCACCCCAGCGACCCGAGTTCAAATCCCGGTGGGACCAAAGAAAATATGTCATCATGGAAAAGGCGTTGGTGGCGGAGCTGGAGCTGTAGGCGGAGCTGAAGTCAGAGGCGGAGCTGAAGTCAGAGGCAGATTTGGTGTGGTGCCGAAATTGAAGGCGGAGCTGAAGTCAGTGGCAGAGATGGTGTGGAGCTGGAGTTGGAGGAGAAGCTGTGGTCAGAGATGGAACTGAAGTTGTGGTCAGATGCAGAACTGGTGTGGAGCTGGAGTCAGAGGCGGAGCTGAAGTCAGAAACTGGTGTGGAGCTGGCGGCGGAGTTGGAGGCGGAAGTGGGGCTGAAGTCAGAGGCAGAGATGGTGAAGAGCTGGAGTCAGAGGCAGAAATGAAGTCAGAGGTAGAGCTGGTGTGGAGCTGAAGTCAGAGGTGGAGATGAAGTTGGAGTCAGATGCAAAGCTGGTCTGGGGCTGGAGTCAGAGGTGGAGCTGAAGTCAGAGACTGGTGTGGAGCTGGAGTCAGAGGTAGAGCTGAAGTCAGGGTTGGAGGTGGAGCTGAAGTCAGAGACTGGTGTGGAGCTGGAGGCGGAGCTGAAGGCAGAGGCAGAGGAGGTCTGGAGCTGGAGGCACAGTCAAAGGCGGAAGTGGGGCTGAAGTCAGAGGCGGAGCTGAAGTCAGAGGCAGAGCCGGAGGCGGTGCTGAAGTCAGAGGTGGAGCTGAAGTCAGAGGCAGAGCTGGTGGTGGAGTCAGAGAATGCTCCATTAAACCATATAGTGTACATTCCTTCCCTGCAACACTAGTGAAGTCTTCATGGTATAGTGGATAGTGCTCTGGACTCTCACCCCAGCGACCCGAGTTCAAATCCCGGTGGGACCAAAGAAAATATGTCATCATGGAAAAGGTGTTGGAGGCGGAGCTGGAACTGTAGGCGGAGCTGAAGTCAGAGGCGGACCTGAAGTCAGAGGCAGATTTGGTGTGGCGCTGGATTTGGAAGCGGAGCTGAAGTAAGTGGCAGAGATGGTGTGGAACTGGAGTTGGAGGTGGAGCTGAAGTGAGACTGGTGTGGAGCTGGAGTCAAAGGTAGAGCTGAAGTCAGGGTTGGAGGTGGAGCTGAAGTCGGACACTGGTGTGGAGCTGGAGGCGGAGCTGAAGGCAGAGGCAGAGCAGGTCTGGAGCTGGAGGCAGAGTCAAAGGCGGAAGTGGGGCTGAAGTCAGAGGCAGAGCTGGAGGCGGAGCTGAAGTCAGAGGCAGAGCTGGAGGCGGAGCTGAAGTCAGAGGCAGAGCTGGAGGCGGTGCTGAAGTCAGAGGTGGAGCTGAAGTCAGAGGCAGAGCTGGTGGTGGAGTCAGAGAATGCTCCATTAAACCATATAGTGTACATTCCTTCCCTGCAACACTAGTGAAGTCTTCATGGTATAGTGGATAGTGCTCTGGACTCTCACCCCAGCGACCCGAGTTCAAATCCCGGTGGGACCAAAGAAAATATGTCATCATGGAAAAGGCGTTGGTGGCGGAGCTGGAGCTGTAGGCGGAGCTGAAGTCAGAGGCGGAGCTGAAGTCAGAGGCAGATTTGGTGTGGCGCCGGAATTGGAAGCGGAGCTGAAGTCAGTGGCAGAGATGGTGTGGAACTGGAGTTGGAGGAGGAGCTGTAGTGTGAGATGGAACTGAAGTTGAAGTCAGATGCAGAACTGGTGTGGAGCTGGAGTCAGAGGTGGAGCTGAAGTCAGAAACTGGTGTGGAGCTGGCGGCGGAGTTGGAGGCGGAAGTGGGGCTGAAGTCAGAGGCAGAGATGGTGTAGAGCTGGAGTCAGAGGCAGAAATGAAGTCAGAGGTAGAGCTGGTGTGGAGCTGAAGTCAGAGGCGGAGATGAAATTGGAGTCAGATGCAAAGCTGGTGTGGGGCTGGAGTCAGAGGTGGAGCTGAAGTGAGACTGGTGTGGAGCTGGAGTCAGAGGTAGAGCTGAAGTCAGGGTTGGAGGTGGAGCTGAAGTCGGACACTGGTGTGGAGCTGGAGGCGGAGCTGAAGGCAGAGGCAGAGCAGGTCTGGAGCTGGAGGCAGAGTCAAAGGCGGAAGTGGGGCTGAAGTCAGAGGCAGAGCTGGAGGCGGAGCTGAAGTCAGAGGCAGAGCTGGAGGCGGTGCTGAAGTCAGAGGTGGAGCTGAAGTCAGAGGCAGAGCTGGTGGTGGAGTCAGAGAATGCTCCATTAAACCATATAGTGTACATTCCTTCCCTGCAACACTAGTGAAGTCTTCATGGTATAGTGGATAGTGCTCTGGACTCTCACCCCAGCGACCCGAGTTCAAATCCCGGTGGGACCAAAGAAAATATGTCATCATGGAAAAGGTGATGGAGGCGGAGCTGGAGCTGTAGGCGGAGCTGAAGTCAGAGGCGGACCTGAAGTCAGAGGCAGATTTGGTGTGGTGCCGAAATTGAAGGCGGAGCTGAAGTCAGTGGCAGAGATGGTGTGGAACTGGAGTTGGAGGAGGAGCTGTAGTGTGAGATGGAACTGAAGTTGTGGTCAGATGCAGAACTGGTGTGGAGCTGAAGTCAGAAACTGGTGTGGAGCTGGTGGCGGAGTTGGAGGCGGAAGTGGGGCTGAAGTCAGAGGCAGAGATGGTGTAGAGCTGGAGTCAGAGGCAGAAATGAAGTCAGAGGTAGAGCTGGTGTGGAGCTGAAGTCAGAGGCGGAGATGAAGTTGGAGTCAGATGCAAAGTTGGTGTGGGGCTGGAGTCAGAGGTGGAGCTGAAGTGAGACTGGTGTGGAGCTGGAGTCAAAGGTAGAGCTGAAGTCAGGGTTGGAGGTGGAGCTGAAGTCGGACACTGGTGTGGAGCTGGAGGCGGAGCTGAAGGCAGAGGCAGAGCAGGTCTGGAGCTGGAGGCAGAGTCAAAGGCGGAAGTGGGGCTGAAGTCAGAGGCAGAGCTGGAGGCGGAGCTGAAGTCAGAGGCAGAGCTGGAGGCGGAGCTGAAGTCAGAGGCAGAGCTGGAGGCGGTGCTGAAGTCAGAGGTGGAGCTGAAGTCAGAGGCAGAGCTGGTGGTGGAGTCACAGAATGCTCCATTAAACCATATAGTGTACATTCCTTCCCTGCAACACTAGTGAAGTCTTCATGGTATAGTGGATAGTGCTCTGGACTCTCACCCCAGCGACCCGAGTTCAAATCCCGGTGGGACCAAAGAAAATATGTCATCATGGAAAAGGTGTTGGTGGCGGAGCTGGAGCTGTAGGCGGAGCTGAAGTCAGAGGCGGAGCTGAAGTCAGAGGCAGATTTGGTGTGGTGCCGAAATTGAAGGCGGAGCTGAAGTCAGTGGCAGAGATGGTGTGGAGCTGGAGTTGGAGGAGAAGCTGTGGTCAGAGATGGAACTGAAGTTGTGGTCAGATGCAGAACTGGTGTGGAGCTGGAGTCAGAGGCGGAGCTGAAGTCAGAAACTGGTGTGGAGCTGGCGGCGGAGTTGGAGGCGGAAGTGGGGCTGAAGTCAGAGGCAGAGATGGTGAAGAGCTGGAGTCAGAGGCAGAAATGAAGTCAGAGGTAGAGCTGGTGTGGAGCTGAAGTCAGAGGTGGAGATGAAGTTGGAGTCAGATGCAAAGCTGGTCTGGGGCTGGAGTCAGAGGTGGAGCTGAAGTCAGAGACTGGTGTGGAGCTGGAGTCAGAGGTAGAGCTGAAGTCAGGGTTGGAGGTGGAGCTGAAGTCAGAGACTGGTGTGGAGCTGGAGGCGGAGCTGAAGGCAGAGGCAGAGGAGGTCTGGAGCTGGAGGCACAGTCAAAGGCGGAAGTGGGGCTGAAGTCAGAGGCGGAGCTGAAGTCAGAGGCAGAGCCGGAGGCGGTGCTGAAGTCAGAGGTGGAGCTGAAGTCAGAGGCAGAGCTGGTGGTGGAGTCAGAGAATGCTCCATTAAACCATATAGTGTACATTCCTTCCCTGCAACACTAGTGAAGTCTTCATGGTATAGTGGATAGTGCTCTGGACTCTCACCCCAGCGACCCGAGTTCAAATCCCGGTGGGACCAAAGAAAATATGTCATCATGGAAAAGGTGTTGGAGGCGGAGCTGGAACTGTAGGCGGAGCTGAAGTCAGAGGCGGACCTGAATTCAGAGGCAGATTTGGTGTGGCGCTGGAATTGGAAGCGGAGCTGAAGTAAGTGGCAGAGATGGTGTGGAACTGAAGTTGGAGGTGGAGCTGAAGTGAGACTGGTGTGGAGCTGGAGTCAAAGGTAGAGCTGAAGTCAGGGTTGGAGGTGGAGCTGAAGTCGGACACTGGTGTGGAGCTGGAGGCGGAGCTGAAGGCAGAGGCAGAGCAGGTCTGGAGCTGGAGGCAGAGTCAAAGGCGGAAGTGGGGCTGAAGTCAGAGGCAGAGCTGGAGGCGGAGCTGAAGTCAGAGGCAGAGCTGGAGGCGGAGCTGAAGTCAGAGGCAGAGCTGGAGGCGGTGCTGAAGTCAGAGGTGGAGCTGAAGTCAGAGGCAGAGCTGGTGGTGGAGTCAGAGAATGCTCCATTAAACCATATAGTGTACATTCCTTCCCTGCAACACTAGTGAAGTCTTCATGGTATAGTGGATAGTGCTCTGGACTCTCACCCCAGCGACCCGAGTTCAAATCCCGGTGGGACCAAAGAAAATATGTCATCATGGAAAAGGCGTTGGTGGCGGAGCTGGAGCTGTAGGCGGAGCTGAAGTCAGAGGCGGAGCTGAAGTCAGAGGCAGATTTGGTGTGGCGCCGGAATTGGAAGCGGAGCTGAAGTCAGTGGCAGAGATGGTGTGGAACTGGAGTTGGAGGAGGAGCTGTAGTGTGAGATGGAACTGAAGTTGAAGTCAGATGCAGAACTGGTGTGGAGCTGGAGTCAGAGGTGGAGCTGAAGTCAGAAACTGGTGTGGAGCTGGCGGCGGAGTTGGAGGCGGAAGTGGGGCTGAAGTCAGAGGCAGAGATGGTGTAGAGCTGGAGTCAGAGGCAGAAATGAAGTCAGAGGTAGAGCTGGTGTGGAGCTGAAGTCAGAGGCGGAGATGAAATTG
Organism: Syngnathus leptorhynchus; assembly: GCF_054491065.1. NCBI lineage: Eukaryota > Metazoa > Chordata > Actinopteri > Syngnathiformes > Syngnathidae > Syngnathus > Syngnathus leptorhynchus. The sequence goes on from NW_028231995.1 coordinate 809,274, forward strand.
GAGTCAGATGCAAAGCTGGTGTGGGGCTGGAGTCAGAGGTGGAGCTGAAGTGAGACTGGTGTGGAGCTGGAGTCAGAGGTAGAGCTGAAGTCAGGGTTGGAGGTGGAGCTGAAGTCGGACACTGGTGTGGAGCTGGAGGCGGAGCTGAAGGCAGAGGCAGAGCAGGTCTGGAGCTGGAGGCAGAGTCAAAGGCGGAAGTGGGGCTGAAGTCAGAGGCAGAGCTGGAGGCGGAGCTGAAGTCAGAGGCAGAGCTGGAGGCGGTGCTGAAGTCAGAGGTGGAGCTGAAGTCAGAGGCAGAGCTGGTGGTGGAGTCAGAGAATGCTCCATTAAACCATATAGTGTACATTCCTTCCCTGCAACACTAGTGAAGTCTTCATGGTATAGTGGATAGTGCTCTGGACTCTCACCCCAGCGACCCGAGTTCAAATCCCGGTGGGACCAAAGAAAATATGTCATCATGGAAAAGGCGTTGGTGGCGGAGCTGGAGCTGTAGGCGGAGCTGAAGTCAGAGGCGGAGCTGAAGTCAGAGGCAGATTTGGTGTGGTGCCGAAATTGAAGGCGGAGCTGAAGTCAGTGGCAGAGATGGTGTGGAGCTGGAGTTGGAGGAGAAGCTGTGGTCAGAGATGGAACTGAAGTTGTGGTCAGATGCAGAACTGGTGTGGAGCTGGAGTCAGAGGCGGAGCTGAAGTCAGAAACTGGTGTGGAGCTGGCGGCGGAGTTGGGGGCGGAAGTGGGGCTGAAGTCAGAGGCAGAGATGGTGAAGAGCTGGAGTCAGAGGCAGAAATGAAATCAGAGGTAGAGCTGGTGTGGAGCTGAAGTCAGAGATGGAGATGAAGTTGGAGTCAGATGCAAAGCTGGTGTGGGGCTGGAGTCAGAGGTGGAGCTGAAGTCAGAGACTGGTGTGGAGCTGGAGTCAGAGGTAGAGCTGAAGTCAGGGTTGGAGGTGGAGCTGAAGTCAGAGACTGGTGTGGAGCTGGAGGCGGAGCTGAAGGCAGAGGCAGAGGAGGTCTGGAGCTGGAGGCACACTCAAAGGCGGAAATGGGGCTGAAGTCAGAGGCGGAGCTGAAGTCAGAGGCAGAGCCGGAGGCGGTGCTGAAGTCAGAGGTGGAGCTGAAGTCAGAGGCAGAGCTGGTGGTGGAGTCAGAGAATGGTCCATTAAACCATATAGTGTACATTCCTTCCCTGCAACACTAGTGAAGTCTTCATGGTATAGTGGATAGTGCTCTGGACTCTCACCCCAGCGACCCGAGTTCAAATCCCGGTGGGACCAAAGAAAATATGTCATCATGGAAAAGGTGATGGAGGCGGAGCTGGAGCTGTAGGCGGAGCTGAAGTCAGAGGCGGACCTGAAGTCAGAGGCAGATTTGGTGTGGCGCCGGAATTGGAAGCGGAGCTGAAGTAAGTGGCAGAGATGGTGTGGAACTGGAGTTGGAGGAGGAGCTGTAGTGTGAGATGGAACTGAAGTTGAAGTCAGATGCAGAACTGGTGTGGAGCTGGAGTCAGAGGTGGAGCTGAAGTCAGAAACTGGTGTGGAGCTGGTGGCGGAGTTGGAGGCGGAAGTGGGGCTGAAGTCAGAGGCAGAGATGGTGTAGAGCTGGAGTCAGAGGCAGAAATGAAGTCAGAGGTAGAGCTGGTGTGGAGCTGAAGTCAGAGGCGGAGATGAAGTTGGAGTCAGATGCAAAGTTGGTGTGGGGCTGGAGTCAGAGGTGGAGCTGAAGTGAGACTGGTGTGGAGCTGGAGTCAAAGGTAGAGCTGAAGTCAGGGTTGGAGGTGGAGCTGAAGTCGGACACTGGTGTGGAGCTGGAGGCGGAGCTGAAGGCAGAGGCAGAGCAGGTCTGGAGCTGGAGGCAGAGTCAAAGGCGGAAGTGGGGCTGAAGTCAGAGGCAGAGCTGGAGGCGGAGCTGAAGTCAGAGGCAGAGCTGGAGGCGGAGCTGAAGTCAGAGGCAGAGCTGGAGGCGGTGCTGAAGTCAGAGGTGGAGCTGAAGTCAGAGGCAGAGCTGGTGGTGGAGTCAGAGAATGCTCCATTAAACCATATAGTGTACATTCCTTCCCTGCAACACTAGTGAAGTCTTCATGGTATAGTGGATAGTGCTCTGGACTCTCACCCCAGCGACCCGAGTTCAAATCCCGGTGGGACCAAAGAAAATTAGTCATCATGGAAAAGGCGTTGGTGGCGGAGCTGGAGCTGTAGGCGGAGCTGAAGTCAGAGGCGGAGCTGAAGTCAGAGGCAGATTTGGTGTGGTGCCGAAATTGAAGGCGGAGCTGAAGTCAGTGGCAGAGATGGTGTGGAGCTGGAGTTGGAGGAGAAGCTGTGGTCAGAGATGGAACTGAAGTTGTGGTCAGATGCAGAACTGGTGTGGAGCTGGAGTCAGAGGCGGAGCTGAAGTCAGAAACTGGTGTGGAGCTGGCGGCGGAGTTGGAGGCGGAAGTGGGGCTGAAGTCAGAGGCAGAGATGGTGAAGAGCTGGAGTCAGAGGCAGAAATGAAGTCAGAGGTAGAGCTGGTGTGGAGCTGAAGTCAGAGGTGGAGATGAAGTTGGAGTCAGATGCAAATCTGGTGTGGGGCTGGAGTCAGAGGTGGAGCTGAAGTCAGAGACTGGTGTGGAGCTGGAGTCAGAGGTAGAGCTGAAGTCAGGGTTGGAGGTGGAGCTGAAGTCAGAGACTGGTGTGGAGCTGGAGGCGGAGCTGAAAGCAGAGGCAGAGGAGGTCTGGAGCTGGAGGCACAGTCAAAGGCGGAAGTGGGGCTGAAGTCAGAGGCAGAGCTGGAGGCGGAGCTGAAGTCAGAGGCAGAGCTGGAGGCGGTGCTGAAGTCAGAGGTGGAGCTGAAGTCAGAGGCCGAGCTGGTGGTGGAGTCAGAGAATGCTCCATTAAACCATATAGTGTACATTCCTTCCCTGCAACACTAGTGAAGTCTTAATGGTATAGTGGATAGTGCTCTGGACTCTCACCCCAGCGACCCGAGTTCAAATCCCGGTGGGACCAAAGAAAATATGTCATCATGGAAAAGGTGTTGGAGGCGGAGCTGGAGCTGTAGGCGGAGCTGAAGTCAGAGGCGGACCTGAAGTCAGAGGCAGATTTGGTGTGGCGCCGGAATTGGAAGCGGAGCTGAAGTAAGTGGCAGACATGGTGTGGAACTGGAGTTGGAGGAGGAGCTGTAGTGTGAGATGGAACTGAAGTTGAAGTCAGATGCAGAACTGGTGTGGAGCTGGAGTCAGAGGTGGAGCTGAAGTCAGAAACTGGTGTGGAGCTGGCGGCGGAGTTGGAGGCGGGAGTGGGGCTGAAGTCAGAGGCAGAGATGGTGTAGAGCTGGAGTCAGAGGTAGAGCTGGTGTGGAGCTGAAGTCAGAGGCGGAGATGAAGTTGGAGTCACATGCAAAGCTGGTGTGGGGCTGGAGTCAGAGGTGGAGCTGAAGTGAGACTGATGTGGAGCTGGAGTCAAAGGTAGAGCTGAAGTCAGGGTTGGAGGTGGAGCTGAAGTCGGAGACTGGTGTGGAGCTGAAGGCAGAGGCAGAGCAGGTCTGGAGCTGGAGGCAGAGTCAAAGGCGGAAGTGGGGCTGAAGTCAGAGGCAGAGCTGGAGGCGGAGCTGAAGTCAGAGGAAGAGCTGAAGGTGGTGCTGAAGTCAGAGGTGGAGCTGAAGTCAGAGGCAGAGCTGGTGGTGGAGTCAGAGAATGCTCCATTAAACCATATAGTGTACATTCCTTCCCTGCAACACTAGTGAAGTCTTCATGGTATAGTGGATAGTGCTCTGGACTCTCACCCCAGCGACCCGAGTTCAAATCCCAGTGGGACCAAAGAAAATATGTCATCATGGAAAAGGCGTTGGTGTTGGAGCTAGAGCTGTAGGCGGAGCTGAAGTCAGAGGCGGAGCTGAAGTCAGAGGCAGATTTGGTGTGGTGCCGAAATTGGAGGCGGAGCTGAAGTCAGTGGCAGAGATGGTGTGGAGCTGGAGTTGGAGGAGAAGCTGTAGTCAGAGATGGAACTGAAGTTGTGGAGTCAGAGGTAGAAATGAAGTCAGAGGTAGAGCTGGTGTGGAGCTGAAGTCAGAGGCGGAGATGAAGTTGGAGTCAGATGCAAAGCTGGTGTGGGGCTGAAGTCAGAGGTGGAGCTGAAGTCAGAGACTGGTGTGGAGCTGGAGTCAGAGGTAGAGCTGAAGTCAGGGTTGGAGGTGGAGCTGAAGTCAGAGACTGGTGTGGAGCTGGAGGCGAAGCTGAAGGCAGAGGCAGAGCAGGTCTGGAGCTGGAGGCACAGTCAAAAGCGGAAGTGGGGCTGAAGTAAGAGGCAGAGCTGGAGGCGGAGCTGAAGTCAGAGGCAGAGCTGGAGGTGGTGCTGAAGTCAGAGGCGGAGCTGGAGGCGGTGCTGAAGTCAGAGGTGGAGCTGAAGTCAGAGGCAGAGCTGGTGGTGGAGTCAGAGAATGCTCCATTAAACCATATAGTGTAAATTCCTTCCCTGCAACACTAGTGAAGTCTTCATGGTATAGTGGATAGTGCTCTGGACTCTCACCCCAGCGACCCGAGTTCAAATCCCGGTGGGACCAAAGAAAATATGTCATCATGGAAAAGGCGTTGGTGGCGGAGCTGGAGCTGTAGGCGGAGCTGAAGTCAGAGGCAGATTTGCTGTGGTGCCGAAATTGGAGGCGGAGCTGAAGTCAGTGGCAGAGATGGTGTGGAGCTGGAGTTGGAGGAGAAGCTGTAGTCAGAAACTGGTGTGGAGCTGGCGGCGGAGTTGGAGGCGGAAGTGGGGCTGAAGTAAGAGGCAGAGATGGTGTAGAGCTGGAGTCAGAGGCAGAAATGAAGTCAGAGGTAGAGCTGGTGTGGAGCTGAAGTCAGAGGCAGAGATGAAGTTGGAGTCAGATGCAAAGCTGGTGTGGGGCTGGAGTCAGAGGTGGAGCTGAAGTGAGACTGGTGTGGAGCTGGAGTCAGAGGTAGAGCTGAAGTCAGGGTTGGAGGTGGAGCTGTAGTCGGAGATTGGTGTGGAGCTGGAGGCAGAGCAGGTCTGGAGCTGGAAGCAGAGTCAAAGGCGGAAGTGGGGCTGAAGTCAGAGGCAGAGCTGGAGGCGGAGCTGAAGTCAGAGGCAGAGCTGGAGGCGGTGCTGAAGTCAGAGATGGAGCTGAAGTCAGAGGCAGAGCTGGTGGTGGAGTCAGAGAATGCTCCATTAAACCATATAGTGTACATTCCTTCCCTGTAACACTAGTGAAGTCTTCATGGTATAGTGGATAGTGCTCTGGACTCTCACCCCAGCGACCCGAGTTCAAATCCCGGTGGGACCAAAGAATATATATCATCATGGAAAAGGCGTTGGTGGCGGAGCTGGAGCTGTAGGCGGAGCTGAAGTCAGAGGCGGAGCTGAAGTCAGAGGCAGATTTGGTGTGGTGCCGAAATTGAAGGCGGAGCTGAAGTCAGTGGCAGAGATGGTGTGGCGCTGGAGTTGGAGGAGAAGCTGTAGTCAGAGATGGAACTCAAGTTGTGGTCAGATGCAGAACTGGTGTGGAGCTGGAGTCAGAGGCGGAGCTGAAGTCAGAAACTGGTGTGGAGCTGGCGTCGGAGTTGGAGGCGCAAGTGGGGCTGAAGTCAGAGGCAGAGATGGTGTCAGAAATGAAGTCAGAGGTAGAGCTGGTGTGGAGCTGAAGTCAGAGGCGGAGATGAAGTAGGAGTCAGATGCAAAGCTGGTGTGGGGCTGGAGTTGGAGGCAGAGCTTGTGTGGAGCTGAAGTCAGAGGTGGAGCTGAAGTCAGAGACTGGTGTGGAGCTGGAGTCAGAGGTACAGCTGAAGTCAGGGTTGGAGGTGGAGCTGATGTCAGAGACTGGTGTGGAGCTGGAGGCGGAGCTGAAGGCAGAGGCCGAGCAGGTCTGGAGCTGGAGGCAGAGTCAAAGGCGGAAGTGGGGCTGAAGTCAGAGGCAGAGCTGGAGGCGGAGCTGAAGTCAGAGGCAGAGCTGGAGGCGGTGCTGAAGTCAGAGGTGGAGCTGAAGTCAGAGGCAGAGCTGGTGGTGGAGTCAGAGAATGCTCCATTAAACCATATAGTGTACATTCCTTCCCTGCAACACAAGAGGCAGAGATGGTGTAGAGCTGGAGTCAGAGGCAGAAATGAAGTCAGAGGTAGAGCTGGTGTGGAGCTGAAGTCAGAGGCGGAGATGAAGTTGGAGTCAGATGCAAAGTTTGTGTGGGGCTGTAGTCAGAGGTGGAGCTGAAGTGAGACTGGTGTGGAGCTGGAGTCAAAGGTAGAGCTGAAGTCAGGGTTGGAGGTGGAGCTGAAGTCGGACACTGGTGTGGAGCTGGAGTCGGAGCTGAAGGCAGAGGCAGAGCAGGTCTGGAGCTGGAGGCAGAGTCAAAGGCGGAAGTGGGGCTGAAGTCAGAGGCAGAGCTGGAGGCGGAGCTGAAGTCAGAGGCAGAGCTGGAGGCGGAGCTGAAGTCAGAGGCAGAGCTGGAGGCGGTGCTGAAGTCAGAGGTGGAGCTGAAGTCAGAGGCAGAGCTGGTGGTGGGTCAGAGAATGCTCCATTAAACCATATAGTGTACATTCCTTCCCTGCAACACTAGTGAAGTCTTCATGGTATAGTGGATAGTGCTCTGGACTCTCACCCCAGCGACCCGAGTTCAAATCCCGGTGGGACCAAAGAAAATATGTCATCATGGAAAAGGCGTTGGTGGCGGAGCTGGAGCTGTAGGCGGAGCTGAAGTCAGAGGCGGAGCTGAAGTCAGAGGCAGATTTGGTGTGGTGCCGAAATTGAAGGCGGAGCTGAAGTCAGTGGCAGAGATGGTGTGGAGCTGGAGTTGGAGGAGAAGCTGTGGTCAGAGATGGAACTGAAGTTGTGGTCAGATGCAGAACTGGTGTGGAGCTGGAGTCAGAGGCGGAGCTGAAGTCAGAAACTGGTGTGGAGCTGGCGGCGGAGTTGGAGGCGGAAGTGGGGCTGAAGTCAGAGGCAGAGATGGTGAAGAGCTGGAGTCAGAGGCAGAAATGAAGTCAGAGGTAGAGCTGGTGTGGAGCTGAAGTCAGAGGTGGAGATGAAGTTGGAGTCACATGCAAAGCTGGTGTGGGGCTGGAGTCAGAGGTGGAGCTGAAGTGAGACTGATGTGGAGCTGGAGTCAAAGGTAGAGCTGAAGTCAGGGTTGGAGGTGGAGCTGAAGTCGGAGACTGGTGTGGAGCTGAAGGCAGAGGCAGAGCAGGTCTGGAGCTGGAGGCAGAGTCAAAGGCGGAAGTGGGGCTGAAGTCAGAGGCAGAGCTGGAGGCGGAGCTGAAGTCAGAGGAAGAGCTGAAGGTGGTGCTGAAGTCAGAGGTGGAGCTGAAGTCAGAGGCAGAGCTGGTGGTGGAGTCAGAGAATGCTCCATTAAACCATATAGTGTACATTCCTTCCCTGCAACACTAGTGAAGTCTTCATGGTATAGTGGATAGTGCTCTGGACTCTCACCCCAGCGACCCGAGTTCAAATCCCAGTGGGACCAAAGAAAATATGTCATCATGGAAAAGGCGTTGGTGTTGGAGCTAGAGCTGTAGGCGGAGCTGAAGTCAGAGGCGGAGCTGAAGTCAGAGGCAGATTTGGTGTGGTGCCGAAATTGGAGGCGGAGCTGAAGTCAGTGGCAGAGATGGTGTGGAGCTGGAGTTGGAGGAGAAGCTGTAGTCAGAGATGGAACTGAAGTTGTGGAGTCAGAGGTAGAAATGAAGTCAGAGGTAGAGCTGGTGTGGAGCTGAAGTCAGAGGCGGAGATGAAGTTGGAGTCAGATGCAAAGCTGGTGTGGGGCTGAAGTCAGAGGTGGAGCTGAAGTCAGAGACTGGTGTGGAGCTGGAGTCAGAGGTAGAGCTGAAGTCAGGGTTGGAGGTGGAGCTGAAGTCAGAGACTGGTGTGGAGCTGGAGGCGAAGCTGAAGGCAGAGGCAGAGCAGGTCTGGAGCTGGAGGCACAGTCAAAAGCGGAAGTGGGGCTGAAGTAAGAGGCAGAGCTGGAGGCGGAGCTGAAGTCAGAGGCAGAGCTGGAGGTGGTGCTGAAGTCAGAGGCGGAGCTGGAGGCGGTGCTGAAGTCAGAGGTGGAGCTGAAGTCAGAGGCAGAGCTGGTGGTGGAGTCAGAGAATGCTCCATTAAACCATATAGTGTAAATTCCTTCCCTGCAACACTAGTGAAGTCTTCATGGTATAGTGGATAGTGCTCTGGACTCTCACCCCAGCGACCCGAGTTCAAATCCCGGTGGGACCAAAGAAAATATGTCATCATGGAAAAGGCGTTGGTGGCGGAGCTGGAGCTGTAGGCGGAGCTGAAGTCAGAGGCAGATTTGCTGTGGTGCCGAAATTGGAGGCGGAGCTGAAGTCAGTGGCAGAGATGGTGTGGAGCTGGAGTTGGAGGAGAAGCTGTAGTCAGAAACTGGTGTGGAGCTGGCGGCGGAGTTGGAGGCGGAAGTGGGGCTGAAGTAAGAGGCAGAGATGGTGTAGAGCTGGAGTCAGAGGCAGAAATGAAGTCAGAGGTAGAGCTGGTGTGGAGCTGAAGTCAGAGGCAGAGATGAAGTTGGAGTCAGATGCAAAGCTGGTGTGGGGCTGGAGTCAGAGGTGGAGCTGAAGTGAGACTGGTGTGGAGCTGGAGTCAGAGGTAGAGCTGAAGTCAGGGTTGGAGGTGGAGCTGTAGTCGGAGATTGGTGTGGAGCTGGAGGCAGAGCAGGTCTGGAGCTGGAAGCAGAGTCAAAGGCGGAAGTGGGGCTGAAGTCAGAGGCAGAGCTGGAGGCGGAGCTGAAGTCAGAGGCAGAGCTGGAGGCGGTGCTGAAGTCAGAGATGGAGCTGAAGTCAGAGGCAGAGCTGGTGGTGGAGTCAGAGAATGCTCCATTAAACCATATAGTGTACATTCCTTCCCTGTAACACTAGTGAAGTCTTCATGGTATAGTGGATAGTGCTCTGGACTCTCACCCCAGCGACCCGAGTTCAAATCCCGGTGGGACCAAAGAATATATATCATCATGGAAAAGGCGTTGGTGGCGGAGCTGGAGCTGTAGGCGGAGCTGAAGTCAGAGGCGGAGCTGAAGTCAGAGGCAGATTTGGTGTGGTGCCGAAATTGAAGGCGGAGCTGAAGTCAGTGGCAGAGATGGTGTGGCGCTGGAGTTGGAGGAGAAGCTGTAGTCAGAGATGGAACTCAAGTTGTGGTCAGATGCAGAACTGGTGTGGAGCTGGAGTCAGAGGCGGAGCTGAAGTCAGAAACTGGTGTGGAGCTGGCGTCGGAGTTGGAGGCGCAAGTGGGGCTGAAGTCAGAGGCAGAGATGGTGTCAGAAATGAAGTCAGAGGTAGAGCTGGTGTGGAGCTGAAGTCAGAGGCGGAGATGAAGTAGGAGTCAGATGCAAAGCTGGTGTGGGGCTGGAGTTGGAGGCAGAGCTTGTGTGGAGCTGAAGTCAGAGGTGGAGCTGAAGTCAGAGACTGGTGTGGAGCTGGAGTCAGAGGTACAGCTGAAGTCAGGGTTGGAGGTGGAGCTGATGTCAGAGACTGGTGTGGAGCTGGAGGCGGAGCTGAAGGCAGAGGCCGAGCAGGTCTGGAGCTGGAGGCAGAGTCAAAGGCGGAAGTGGGGCTGAAGTCAGAGGCAGAGCTGGAGGCGGAGCTGAAGTCAGAGGCAGAGCTGGAGGCGGTGCTGAAGTCAGAGGTGGAGCTGAAGTCAGAGGCAGAGCTGGTGGTGGAGTCAGAGAATGCTCCATTAAACCATATAGTGTACATTCCTTCCCTGCAACACTAGTGAAGTCTTAATGGTATAGTGGATAGTGCTCTGGACTCTCACCCCAGCGACCCGAGTTCAAATCCCGGTGGGACCAAAGAAAATATGTCATCATGGAAAAGGTGTTGGAGGCGGAGCTGGAGCTGTAGGCGGAGCTGAAGTCAGAGGCGGACCTGAACTCAGAGGCAGATTTGGTGTGGCGCCGGAATTGGAAGCGGAGCTGAAGTCAGTGGCAGAGAAGGTGTGGAACTGGAGTTGGAGGAGGAGCTGTAGTGTCAGATGGAACTGAAGTTGAAGTCAGATGCAGAACTGGTATGGAGCTGGACTCAGAGGTGGAGCTGAAGTCAGAAACTGGTGTGGAGCTGGCGGCGGAGTTGGAGGCGGAAGTGGGGCTGAAGTCAGAGGCAGACATGGTGTAGAGCTGGAGTCAGAGGCAGAAATGAAGTCAGAGGTAGAGCTGGTGTGGAGCTGAAGTCAGCGGTAGAGCTGAAGTCAGGGTTGGAGGTGGAGCTGAAGTCGGAGACTGGTGTGGAGCTGGAGGCGGAGCTGAAGGCAGAGGCAGAGCAGGTCTGGAGCTGGAGGCAGAGTCAAAGGCGGAAGTGGGGCTCAAGTCAGAGGCAGAGCTGGAGGCGGAGCTGAAGTCAGAGGCAAAGCTGGAGGCGGTGCTGAAGTCAGAGGTGGAGCTGAAGTCAGAGGCAGAGCTGGTGGTGGAGTCAGAGAATGCTCCATTAAACCATATAGTGTACATTCCTTCCCTGCAACACTAGTGAAGTCTTCATGGTATAGTGGGTAGTGCTCTGGACTCTCACCCCAGCGACCCGAGTTCAAATCCCGGTGGGACCAAAGAAAATATGTCATCATGGAAAAGGCGTTGGTGGCGGAGCTGGAGCTGTAGGCGGAGCTGAAGTCAGAGGCGGACATGAAGTCAGAGGCAGATTTGGTGTGGTGCCGAAATTGAAGGCGGGCTGAAGTCAGTGGCAGAGATGGTGTGGAGCTGGAGTTGGAGGAGAAGCTGTAGTCAGAGATGGAACTGAAGTTGTGGAGTCAGAGGCAGAAATGAAGTCAGAGGTAGAGCTGGTGTGGAGCTGAAGTCAGAGGCGGAGATGAAGTTGGAGTCAGATGCAAAGCTGGTGTGGGGCTGGAGTCAGAGGTGGAGCTGAAGTCAGAGACTGGTGTGGAGCTGGAGTCAGAGGTAGAGCTGAAGTCAGGGTTGGAGGTGGAGCTGAAGTCAGAGACTGGTGTGGAGCTGGAGGCGGAGCTGAAGGCAGAGGCAGAGCAGGTCTGGAGCTGGAGGCACAGTCAAAGGCGGAAGTGGGGCGGAAGTCAGAGGCAGAGCTGGAGGCGGAGCTGAAGTCAGAGGCAGAGCTGGAGGCGGTGCTGAAGTCAGAGGTGGAGCTGAAGTCAGAGGCAGAGCTGGTGGTGGAGTCAGAGAATGCTCCATTAAACCATATAGTGTACATTCCTTCCCTGCAACACTAGTGAAGTCTTCATGGTATAGTGGATAGTGCTCTGGACTCTCACCCCAGCGACCCGAGTTCAAATCCCGGCTGAAGTCAGAGGCAGAGATGGTGTAGAGCTGGAGTCAGAGGCAGAAATGAAGTCAGAGGTAGAGCTGGTGTGGAGCTGAAGTCAGAGGCGGAGATGAAGTAGGAGTCAGATGCAAAGCTGGTGTGGGGCTGGAGTTGGAGGCAGAGCTGGTGTGGAGCTGAAGTCAGACACTGGTGTGGAGCTGGAGTCAGAGGTAGAGCTGAAGTCAGGGTTGGAGGTGAAGCTGATGTCAGAGACTGGTGTGGAGCTGGAGGCGGAGCTGAAGGCAGAGGCAGAGCAGGTCTGGAGCTGGAGGCAGAGTCAAAGGCGGAAGTGGGGCTGAAGTCAGAGGCAGAGCTGGAGGCGGAGCTGAAGTCAGAGGCAGAGCTGGAGGCGGTGCTGAAGTCAGAGGTGGAGCTGAAGTCAGAGGCAGAGCTGGTGGTGGAGTCAGAGAATGCTCCATTAAACCATATAGTGTACATTCCTTCCCTGCAACACTAGTGAAGTCTTCATGGTATAGTGGATAGTGCTCTGGACTCTCACACCAGCGACCCGAGTTCAAATCCCGGTGGGACCAAAAAAAATATGTCATCATGGAAAAGGCGTTGGTGGCGGAGCTGGAGCTGTAGGCGGAGCTGAAGTCAGAGGCAGAGCTGAAGTCAGAGGCAAATTTGGTGTGGTGCCGAAATTGGAGGCGGAGCTGAAGTCAGTGGCAGAGATGGTGTGGAGCTGGAGTTGGAGGAGAAGCTGTAGTCAGAGATGGAACTGAAGTTGTGGAGTCAGAGGCAGAAATGAAGTCAGAGGTAGAGCTGGTGTGGAGCTGAAGTCAGAGGCGGAGATGAAGTTGGAGTCAGATGCAAAGCTGGTGTGGGGCTTGAGTCAGAGGTGGAGCTGAAGTCAGAGACTGGTGTGGAGCTGGAGTCAGAGGTACAGCTGAAGTCAGGGTTGGAGGTGGAGCTGATGTCAGAGACTGGTGTGGAGCTGGAGGCGGAGCTGAAGTCAGAGGCAGAGCTGGAGGCGGTGCTGAAGTCAGAGGTGCAGCTCAAGTCAGAGGCAGAGCTGGTGGTGGAGTCAGAGAATGCTCCATTAAACCATATAGTGTACATTCCTTCCCTGCAACACTAGTGAAGTCTTCATGGTATAGTGGATAGTGCTCTGGACTCTCACCCCAGCGACCCGAGTTCAAATCCCGGTGGGACCAAAGAAAATATGTCATCATGGAAAAGGCGTTGGTGGCGGAGCTGGAGCTGTAGGCGGAGCTGAAGTCAGAGGCGGAGCTGAAGTCAGAGGCAGATTTGGTGTGGTGCCGAAATTGAAGGCGGAGCTGAAGTCAGTGGCAGAGATGGTGTGGAGCTGGAGTTGGAGGAGAAGCTGTGGTCAGAGATGGAACTGAAGTTGTGGTCAGATGCAGAACTGGTGTGGAGCTGGAGTCAGAGGCGGAGCTGAAGTCAGAAACTGGTGTGGAGCTGGCGGCGGAGTTGGAGGCGGAAGTGGGGCTGAAGTCAGAGGCAGAGATGGTGAAGAGCTGGAGTCAGAGGCAGAAATGAAATCAGAGGTAGAGCTGGTGTGGAGCTGAAGTCAGAGATGGAGATGAAGTTGGAGTCAGATGCAAAGCTGGTGTGGGGCTGGAGTCAGAGGTGGAGCTGAAGTCAGAGACTGGTGTGGAGCTGGAGTCAGAGGTAGAGCTGAAGTCAGGGTTGGAGGTGGAGCTGAAGTCAGAGACTGGTGTGGAGCTGGAGGCGGAGCTGAAGGCAGAGGCAGAGGAGGTCTGGAGCTGGAGGCACACTCAAAGGCGGAAATGGGGCTGAAGTCAGAGGCGGAGCTGAAGTCAGAGGCAGAGCCGGAGGCGGTGCTGAAGTCAGAGGTGGAGCTGAAGTCAGAGGCAGAGCTGGTGGTGGAGTCAGAGAATGGTCCATTAAACCATATAGTGTACATTCCTTCCCTGCAACACTAGTGAAGTCTTCATGGTATAGTGGATAGTGCTCTGGACTCTCACCCCAGCGACCCGAGTTCAAATCCCGGTGGGACCAAAGAAAATATGTCATCATGGAAAAGGTGATGGAGGCGGAGCTGGAGCTGTAGGCGGAGCTGAAGTCAGAGGCGGACCTGAAGTCAGAGGCAGATTTGGTGTGGCGCCGGAATTGGAAGCGGAGCTGAAGTAAGTGGCAGAGATGGTGTGGAACTGGAGTTGGAGGAGGAGCTGTAGTGTGAGATGGAACTGAAGTTGAAGTCAGATGCAGAACTGGTGTGGAGCTGGAGTCAGAGGTGGAGCTGAAGTCAGAAACTGGTGTGGAGCTGGTGGCGGAATTGGAGGCGGAAGTGGGGCTGAAGTCAGAGGCAGAGATGGTGTAGAGCTGGAGTCAGAGGCAGAAATGAAGTCAGAGGTAGAGCTGGTGTGGAGCTGAAGTCAGAGGCGGAGATGAAGTTGGAGTCAGATGCAAAGTTTGTGTGGGGCTGTAGTCAGAGGTGGAGCTGAAGTGAGACTGGTGTGGAGCTGGAGTCAAAGGTAGAGCTGAAGTCAGGGTTGGAGGTGGAGCTGAAGTCGGACACTGGTGTGGAGCTGGAGTCGGAGCTGAAGGCAGAGGCAGAGCAGGTCTGGAGCTGGAGGCAGAGTCAAAGGCGGAAGTGGGGCTGAAGTCAGAGGCAGAGCTGGAGGCGGAGCTGAAGTCAGAGGCAGAGCTGGAGGCGGAGCTGAAGTCAGAGGCAGAGCTGGAGGCGGTGCTGAAGTCAGAGGTGGAGCTGAAGTCAGAGGCAGAGCTGGTGGTGGGTCAGAGAATGCTCCATTAAACCATATAGTGTACATTCCTTCCCTGCAACACTAGTGAAGTCTTCATGGTATAGTGGATAGTGCTCTGGACTCTCACCCCAGCGACCCGAGTTCAAATCCCGGTGGGACCAAAGAAAATATGTCATCATGGAAAAGGCGTTGGTGGCGGAGCTGGAGCTGTAGGCGGAGCTGAAGTCAGAGGCGGAGCTGAAGTCAGAGGCAGATTTGGTGTGGTGCCGAAATTGAAGGCGGAGCTGAAGTCAGTGGCAGAGATGGTGTGGAGCTGGAGTTGGAGGAGAAGCTGTGGTCAGAGATGGAACTGAAGTTGTGGTCAGATGCAGAACTGGTGTGGAGCTGGAGTCAGAGGCGGAGCTGAAGTCAGAAACTGGTGTGGAGCTGGCGGCGGAGTTGGAGGCGGAAGTGGGGCTGAAGTCAGAGGCAGAGATGGTGAAGAGCTGGAGTCAGAGGCAGAAATGAAGTCAGAGGTAGAGCTGGTGTGGAGCTGAAGTCAGAGGTGGAGATGAAGTTGGAGTCAGATGCAAAGCTGGTCTGGGGCTGGAGTCAGAGGTGGAGCTGAAGTCAGAGACTGGTGTGGAGCTGGAGTCAGAGGTAGAGCTGAAGTCAGGGTTGGAGGTGGAGCTGAAGTCAGAGACTGGTGTGGAGCTGGAGGCGGAGCTGAAGGCAGAGGCAGAGGAGGTCTGGAGCTGGAGGCACAGTCAAAGGCGGAAGTGGGGCTGAAGTCAGAGGCGGAGCTGAAGTCAGAGGCAGAGCCGGAGGCGGTGCTGAAGTCAGAGGTGGAGCTGAAGTCAGAGGCAGAGCTGGTGGTGGAGTCAGAGAATGCTCCATTAAACCATATAGTGTACATTCCTTCCCTGCAACACTAGTGAAGTCTTCATGGTATAGTGGATAGTGCTCTGGACTCTCACCCCAGCGACCCGAGTTCAAATCCCGGTGGGACCAAAGAAAATATGTCATCATGGAAAAGGTGTTGGAGGCGGAGCTGGAACTGTAGGCGGAGCTGAAGTCAGAGGCGGACCTGAAGTCAGAGGCAGATTTGGTGTGGCGCTGGATTTGGAAGCGGAGCTGAAGTAAGTGGCAGAGATGGTGTGGAACTGGAGTTGGAGGTGGAGCTGAAGTGAGACTGGTGTGGAGCTGGAGTCAAAGGTAGAGCTGAAGTCAGGGTTGGAGGTGGAGCTGAAGTCGGACACTGGTGTGGAGCTGGAGGCGGAGCTGAAGGCAGAGGCAGAGCAGGTCTGGAGCTGGAGGCAGAGTCAAAGGCGGAAGTGGGGCTGAAGTCAGAGGCAGAGCTGGAGGCGGAGCTGAAGTCAGAGGCAGAGCTGGAGGCGGAGCTGAAGTCAGAGGCAGAGCTGGAGGCGGTGCTGAAGTCAGAGGTGGAGCTGAAGTCAGAGGCAGAGCTGGTGGTGGAGTCAGAGAATGCTCCATTAAACCATATAGTGTACATTCCTTCCCTGCAACACTAGTGAAGTCTTCATGGTATAGTGGATAGTGCTCTGGACTCTCACCCCAGCGACCCGAGTTCAAATCCCGGTGGGACCAAAGAAAATATGTCATCATGGAAAAGGCGTTGGTGGCGGAGCTGGAGCTGTAGGCGGAGCTGAAGTCAGAGGCGGAGCTGAAGTCAGAGGCAGATTTGGTGTGGCGCCGGAATTGGAAGCGGAGCTGAAGTCAGTGGCAGAGATGGTGTGGAACTGGAGTTGGAGGAGGAGCTGTAGTGTGAGATGGAACTGAAGTTGAAGTCAGATGCAGAACTGGTGTGGAGCTGGAGTCAGAGGTGGAGCTGAAGTCAGAAACTGGTGTGGAGCTGGCGGCGGAGTTGGAGGCGGAAGTGGGGCTGAAGTCAGAGGCAGAGATGGTGTAGAGCTGGAGTCAGAGGCAGAAATGAAGTCAGAGGTAGAGCTGGTGTGGAGCTGAAGTCAGAGGCGGAGATGAAATTGGAGTCAGATGCAAAGCTGGTGTGGGGCTGGAGTCAGAGGTGGAGCTGAAGTGAGACTGGTGTGGAGCTGGAGTCAGAGGTAGAGCTGAAGTCAGGGTTGGAGGTGGAGCTGAAGTCGGACACTGGTGTGGAGCTGGAGGCGGAGCTGAAGGCAGAGGCAGAGCAGGTCTGGAGCTGGAGGCAGAGTCAAAGGCGGAAGTGGGGCTGAATTCAGAGGCAGAGCTGGAGGCGGAGCTGAAGTCAGAGGCAGAGCTGGAGGCGGTGCTGAAGTCAGAGGTGGAGCTGAAGTCAGAGGCAGAGCTGGTGGTGGAGTCAGAGAATGCTCCATTAAACCATATAGTGTACATTCCTTCCCTGCAACACTAGTGAAGTCTTCATGGTATAGTGGATAGTGCTCTGGACTCTCACACCAGCGACCCGAGTTCAAATCCCGGTGGGACCAAAAAAAATATGTCATCATGGAAAAGGCGTTGGTGGCGGAGCTGGAGCTGTAGGCGGAGCTGAAGTCAGAGGCAGAGCTGAAGTCAGAGGCAAATTTGGTGTGGTGCCGAAATTGGAGGCGGAGCTGAAGTCAGTGGCAGAGATGGTGTGGAGCTGGAGTTGGAGGAGAAGCTGTAGTCAGAGATGGAACTGAAGTTGTGGAGTCAGAGGCAGAAATGAAGTCAGAGGTAGAGCTGGTGTGGAGCTGAAGTCAGAGGCGGAGATGAAGTTGGAGTCAGATGCAAAGCTGGTGTGGGGCTTGAGTCAGAGGTGGAGCTGAAGTCAGAGACTGGTGTGGAGCTGGAGTCAGAGGTACAGCTGAAGTCAGGGTTGGAGGTGGAGCTGATGTCAGAGACTGGTGTGGAGCTGGAGGCGGAGCTGAAGTCAGAGGCAGAGCTGGAGGCGGTGCTGAAGTCAGAGGTGCAGCTCAAGTCAGAGGCAGAGCTGGTGGTGGAGTCAGAGAATGCTCCATTAAACCATATAGTGTACATTCCTTCCCTGCAACACTAGTGAAGTCTTCATGGTATAGTGGGTAGTGCTCTGGACTCTCACCCCAGCGACCCGAGTTCAAATCCCGGTGGGACCAAAGAAAATATGTCATCATGGAAAAGGCGTTGGTGGCGGAGCTGGAGCTGTAGGCGGAGCTGAAGTCAGAGGCGGAGCTGAAGTCAGAGGGAGATTTGGTGTGGTGCCGAGATTGAAGGCGGAGCTGAAGTCAGTGGCAGAGATGGTGTGGAGCTGGAGTTGGAGGAGAAGCTGTAGTCAGAGATGAAACTGAAGTTGTGGTCAAATGCAGAACTGGTGTGGAGCTGGAGTCAGAGGCGGAGCTGAAGTCAGAAACTGGTGTGGAGCTGGCGACGGAGTTGGAGGCGGAAGTGGGGCTGAAGTCAGAGGCAGAGATGGTGTAGAGCTGGAGTCAGAGGCAGAAATGAAGTCAGAGGTAGAGCTGGTGTGGAGCTGAAGTCAGAGGCGGAGATGAAGTTGGAGTCAGATGCAAAGCTGGTGTGGGGTTGGAGTCAGAGGTGGAGCTGAAGTCAGAGACTGGTGTGGAGCTGGAGTCAGAGGTAGAGCTGAAGTCAGGGTTGGAGGTGGAGCTGAAGTCAGAGACTGGTGTGGAGCTGGAGGCGGAGCTGAAGGCAGAGGCAGAGCAGGTCTGGAGCTGGAGGCACAGTCAAAGGCGGAAGTGAAGCTGAAGTCAGAGGCAGAGCTGGAGGCGGAGCTGAAGTCAGAGGCAGAGCTGGAGGCGGTGCTGAAGTCAGAGGCAGAGCTGGAGGCGGTGCTTAAGTCAGAGGCAGAGCTGGAGGCGGAGCTGAAGTCAGAGGCAGAGCTGGAGGCGGTGCTGAAGTCAGAGGTGGAGCTGAAGTCAGAGGCAGAGCTGGTGGTGGAGTCAGAGAATGCTCCATTAAACCATATAGTGTACATTCCTTCCCTGCAACACTAGTGAAGTCTTCATGGTATAGTGGATAGTGCTCTGGACTCTCACCCCAGCGACCCGAGTTCAAATCCCGGCTGAAATCAGAGGCAGAGATAGTGTAGAGCTGGAGTCAGAGGCAGAAATGAAGTCAGAGGTAGAGCTGGTGTGGAGCTGAAGTCAGAGGCAGAGATGAAGTAGGAGTCAGATGCAAAGCTGGTGTGGGGCTGGAGTTGGAGGCAGAGCCTGTGTGGAGCTGAAGTCAGAGGTGGAGCTGAAGTCAGAGACTGGTGTGGAGCTGGAGTCAGAGGTACAGCTAAAGTCAGGGTTGGAGGTGGAGCTGATGTCAGAGACTGGTGTGGAGCTGGAGGCGGAGCTGAAGGCAGAGGCCGAGCAGGTCTGGAGCTGGAGGCAGAGTCAAAGGCGGAAGTGGGGCTGAAGTCAGAGGCAGAGCTGGAGGCGGAGCTGAAGTCAGAGGCAGAGCTGGAGGCGGTGCTGAAGTCAGAGGTGGAGCTGAAGTCAGAGGCAGAGCTGGTGGTGGAGTCAGAGAATGCTCCATTAAACCATATAGTGTACATTCCTTCCCTGCAACACTAGTGAAGTCTTAATGGTATAGTGGATAGTGCTCTGGACTCTCACCCCAGCGACCCGAGTTCAAATCCCGGTGGGACCAAAGAAAATATGTCATCATGGAAAAGGTGTTGGAGGCGGAGCTGGAGCTGTAGGCGGAGCTGAAGTCAGAGGCGGACCTGAACTCAGAGGCAGATTTGGTGTGGCGCCGGAATTGGAAGCGGAGCTGAAGTCAGTGGCAGAGAAGGTGTGGAACTGGAGTTGGAGGAGGAGCTGTAGTGTCAGATGGAACTGAAGTTGAAGTCAGATGCAGAACTGGTATGGAGCTGGACTCAGAGGTGGAGCTGAAGTCAGAAACTGGTGTGGAGCTGGCGGCGGAGTTGGAGGCGGAAGTGGGGCTGAAGTCAGAGGCAGACATGGTGTAGAGCTGGAGTCAGAGGCAGAAATGAAGTCAGAGGTAGAGCTGGTGTGGAGCTGAAGTCAGCGGTAGAGCTGAAGTCAGGGTTGGAGGTGGAGCTGAAGTCGGACACTGGTGTGGAGCTGGAGGCGGAGCTGAAGGCAGAGGCAGAGCAGGTCTGGAGCTGGAGGCAGAGTCAAAGGCGGAAGTGGGGCTCAAGTCAGAGGCAGAGCTGGAGGCGGAGCTGAAGTCAGAGGCAAAGCTGGAGGCGGTGCTGAAGTCAGAGGTGGAGCTGAAGTCAGAGGCAGAGCTGGTGGTGGAGTCAGAGAATGCTCCATTAAACCATATAGTGTACATTCCTTCCCTGCAACACTAGTGAAGTCTTCATGGTATAGTGGGTAGTGCTCTGGACTCTCACCCCAGCGACCCGAGTTCAAATCCCGGTGGGACCAAAGAAAATATGTCATCATGGAAAAGGCGTTGGTGGCGGAGCTGGAGCTGTAGGCGGAGCTGAAGTCAGAGGCGGACGTGAAGTCAGAGGCAGATTTGGTGTGGTGCCGAAATTGAAGGCGGGCTGAAGTCAGTGGCAGAGATGGTGTGGAGCTGGAGTTGGAGGAGAAGCTGTAGTCAGAGATGGAACTGAAGTTGTGGAGTCAGAAGGCAGAAATGAAGTCAGAGGTAGAGCTGGTGTGGAGCTGAAGTCAGAGGCGGAGATGAAGTTGGAGTCAGATGCAAAGCTGGTGTGGGGCTGGAGTCAGAGGTGGAGCTGAAGTCAGAGACTGGTGTGGAGCTGGAGTCAGAGGTAGAGCTGAAGTCAGGGTTGGAGGTGGAGCTGAAGTCAGAGACTGGTGTGGAGCTGGAGGCGGAGCTGAAGGCAGAGGCAGAGCAGGTCTGGAGCTGGAGGCACAGTCAAAGGCGGAAGTGGGGCGGAAGTCAGAGGCAGAGCTGGAGGCGGAGCTGAAGTCAGAGGCAGAGCTGGAGGCGGTGCTGAAGTCAGAGGTGGAGCTGAAGTCAGAGGCAGAGCTGGTGGTGGAGTCAGAGAATGCTCCATTAAACCATATAGTGTACATTCCTTCCCTGCAACACTAGTGAAGTCTTCATGGTATAGTGGATAGTGCTCTGGACTCTCACCCCAGCGACCCGAGTTCAAATCCCCGCTGAAGTCAGAGGCAGAGATGGTGTAGAGCTGGAGTCAGAGGCGGAGCTGAAGTCAGAGGCGGAGATGAAGTAGGAGTCAGATGCAAAGCTGGTGTGGGGCTGGAGTTGGAGGCAGAGCTTGTGTGGAGCTGAAGTCAGAGGTGGAGCTGAAGTCAGAGACTGGTGTGGAGCTGGAGTCAGAGGTACAGCTGAAGTCAGGGTTGGAGGTGGAGCTGATGTCAGAGACTGGTGTGGAGCTGGAGGCGGAGCTGAAGGCAGAGGCAGAGCAGGTCTGGAGCTGGAGGCAGAGTCAAAGGCGGAAGTGGGGCTGAAGTCAGAGGCAGAGCTGGAGGCAGAGCTGAAGTCAGAGGCAGAGCTGGAGGCGGTGCTGAAGTCAGAGGTGGAGCTGAAGTCAGAGGCAGAGCTGGTGGTGGAGTCAGAGAATGCTCCATTAAACCATATAGTGTGCATTCCTTCCCTGCAACACTAGTGAAGTCTTAATGGTATAGTGGATAGTGCTCTGGACTCTCACCCCAGCGACCCGAGTTCAAATCCCGGTGGGACCAAAGAAAATATGTCATCATGGAAAAGGTGTTGGAGGCGTAGCTGGAGCTGTAGGCGGAGCTGAAGTCAGAGGCGGAGCTGAAGTCAGAGGCAGATTTGGTGTGGTGCCGAAATTGAAGGCGGAGCTGAAGTCAGTGGCAGAGATGGTGTGGAGCTGGAGTTGGAGGAGAAGCTTTGGTCAGAGATGGAACTGAAGTTGTGGTCAGATGCAGAACTGGTGTGGAGCTGGAGTCAGAGGCGGAGCTGAAGTCAGAAACTGGTGTGGAGCTGGCGGCGGAGTTGGAGGCGGAAGTGGGGCTGAAGTCAGAGGCAGAGATGGTGAAGAGCTGGAGTCAGAGGCAGAAATGAAGTCAGAGGTAGAGCTGGTGTGGAGCTGAAGTCAGAGGTGGAGATGAAGTTGGAGTCAGATGCAAAGCTGGTGTGGGGCTGGAGTCAGAGGTGGAGCTGAAGTCAGAGACTGGTGTGGAGCTGGAGTCAGAGGTACAGCTGAAGTCAGGGTTGGAGGTGGAACTGATGTCAGAGACTGGTGTGGAGCTGGAGGCGGAGCTGAAGGCAGAGGCAGAGCAGGTCTGGAGCTGGAGGCACAGTCAAAGGCGGAAGTGGGGCTGAAGTCAGAGGCAGAGCTGGAGGCGGAGCTGAAGTCAGAGGCAGAGCTGGAGGCGGTGCTGAAGTCAGAGGTGCAGCTCAAGTCAGAGGCAGAGCTGGTGGTGGAGTCAGAGAATGCTCCATTAAACCATATAGTGTACATTCCTTCCCTGCAACACTAGTGAAGTCTTCATGGTATAGTGGGTAGTGCTCTGGACTCTCACCCCAGCGACCCGAGTTCAAATCCCGGCTGAAGTCAGAGGCAGAGATGGTGTAGAGCTGGAGTCAGAGGCAGAAATGAAGTCAGAGGTAGAGCTGGTGTGGAGCTGAAGTCAGAGGCGGAGATGAAGTAGGAGTCAGATGCAAAGCTGGTGTGGGGCTGGAGTTGGAGGCAGAGCTGGTGTGGAGCTGAAGTCAGAGGTGGAGCTGAAGTCAGAGACTGGTGTGGAGCTGGAGTCAGAGGCAGAAATAAAGTCAGAGGTAGAGCTGGTGTGGAGCTGAAGTCAGAGGTGGAGATGAAATTGGAGTCAGATGCAAAGCTGGTGTGGGGCTGGAGTCAGAGGTGGAGCTGAAGTGAAACTGGTGTGGAGCTGGAGTCAGAGGTAGAGTTGAAGTCAGGGTTGGAGGTGGAGCTGAAGTCGGAGACTGGTGTGGAGCTGGAGGCGGAGCTGAAGGCAGAGGCAGAGCAGGTCTGGAGCTGGAGGCAGAGTCAAAGGCGGAAGTGGGGCTGAAGTCAGAGGCAGAGATGGAGGCGGAGCTGAAGTCAGAGGCAGAGCTGGAGGCGGTGCTGAAGTCAGAGGTGGAGCTGAAGTCAGAGGCAGAGCTGGTGGTGGAGTCAGAGAATGCTCCATTAAACCATATAGTGTACATTCCTTCCTGCAACACTAGTGAAGTCTTCATGGTATAGTGGGTAGTGCTCTGGACTCTCACCCCAGCGACCCGAGTTCAAATCCCGGTGGGACCAAAGAAAATATGTCATCATGGAAAAGGCGTTGGTGGCGGAGCTGGAGCTGTAGGCGGAGCTGAAGTCAGAGGCGGAGCTGAAGTCAGAGGCAGATTTGGTGTGGTGCCGAAATTGGAGGCGGAGCTGAAATCAGTGCCAGAGATGGTGTGGAGCTGGAGTTGGAGGAGGAGCTGTAGTCAGAGATGGAACTGAAGTTGAAGTCAGATGCAGAACTGGTGTGGAGCTGGAGTCAGAGGTGGAGCTGAAGTTAGAAACTGGTGTGGAGCTGGCGGCGGAGTTGGAGGCGGAAGTGGGGCTGAAGTAAGAGGCAGAGATGGTGTAGAGCTGGAGTCAGAGGCATAAATGAAGTCATAGGTAGAGCTGGTGTGGAACTGAAGTCAGAGGCGGAGATACAGTTGGAGTCAGATGCAAAGCTGGTGTGGGGCTGGAGTCAGAGGTGGAGCTGAAGTGAGACTGGTGTGGAGCTGGAGTCAGAGGTAGAGCTGAAGTCAGGGTTGGAGGTGGAGCTGAAGTCAGAGACTGGTGTGGAGCTGGAGGCGGAGCTGAAGGCAGAGGCAGAGCAGGTCTGGAGCTGGAGGCAGAGTCAAAGGCGGAAGTGGGGTTGAAGTCAGAGGCAGAGCTGGAGGCGGAGCTGAAGTCAGAGGCACAGCTGGAGGCGGTGCTGAAGTCAGAGGTGGAGCTAAAGTCAGAGGCAGAGCTGGTGGTGGAGTCAGAGAATGCTCCATTAAACCATATAGTGTACATTCCTTCCCTGCAACACTAGTGAAGTCTTCATGGTATAGTGGATAGTGCTCTGGACTCTCACCCCAGCGACCCGAGTTCAAATCCCGGTGGGACCAAAGAAAATATGTCATCATGGAAAAGGTGTTGGAGGCGGAGCTGGAGCTGTAGGCGGAGCTGAAGTCAGAGGCGGACCTGAAGTCAGAGGCAGATTTGGTGTGGCGCCGGAATTGGAAGCGGAGCTGAAGTAAGTGGCAGAGATGGTGTGGAGCTGGAGTTGGAGGAGGAGCTGTAGTGTGAAATGGAACTGAAGTTGAAGTCAGATGCAGAACTGGTGTCGAGCTGGAGTTAGAGGTGGAGCTGAAGTCAGAAACTGGTGTGGAGCTGGCGGCGGAGTTGGAGGCGGAAGTGGGGCTGAAGTCAGAGGCAGAGATGGTGTAGAGCTGGAGTCAGAGGTAGAGCTGGTGTGGAGCTGAAGTCAGAGGCGGAGATGAAGTTGGAGTCAGATGCAAAGCTGGTGTGGGGCTGGAGTCAGAGGTGGAGCTGAAGTGAGACTGGTGTGGAGCTGGAGTCAGAGGTAGAGCTGAAGTCAGGGTTGGAGGTGGAGCTGAAGTCGGAGACTGGTGTGGAGCTGGAGGCGGAGCTGAAGGCAGAGGCAGAGCAGGTCTGGAGCTGGAGGCAGAGTCAAAGGCGGAAGTGGGGTTGAAGTAAGAGGCAGAGCTGGAGGCGGAGCTGAAGTCAGAGGCACAGCTGGAGGCGGTGCTGAAGTCAGAGGTGGAGCTAAAGTCAGAGGCAGAGCTGGTGGTGGAGTCAGAGAATGCTCCATTAAACCATATAGTGTACATTCCTTCCCTGCAACACTAGTGAAGTCTTCATGGTATAGTGGATAGTGCTCTGGACTCTCACCCCAGCGACCCGAGTTCAAATCCCGGTGGGACCAAAGAAAATATGTCATCATGGAAAAGGTGTTGGAGGCGGAGCTGGAGCTGTAGGCGGAGCTGAAGTCAGAGGCGGACCTGAAGTCAGAGGCAGATTTGGTGTGGCGCCGGAATTGGAAGCGGAGCTGAAGTCAGTGGCAGAGATGGTGTGGAACTGGAGTTGTAGGAGGAGCTGTAGTGTGAGATGGAACTGAAGGTGGAGCTGGAGTCAGAGGTGGAGCTGAAGTCAGAAACTGGTGTTGAGCTGGCGGCGGAGTTGGAGGCGGAAGTGGGGCTGAAGTCAGAGGCAGAGATGGTGTAGAGCTGGAGTCAGAGGCAGAAATGAAGTCAGAGGTAGAGCTGGTGTGGAGCTGAAGTCAGAGGCGGAGATGAAGTTGGAGTCAGATGCAAAGCTGGTGTGGGGCTGGAGTCAGAGGTGGAGCTGAAGTGAGACTGGTGTGGAGCTGGAGTCAGAGGTAGAGCTGAAGTCAGGGTTGGAGGTGGAGCTGAAGCTGGAGGCGCAGCTGAAGGCAGAGGCAGAGCAGGTCTGGAGCTGGAGGCAGAGGTAGAGCTGAAGTCAGGGTTGGAGGTGGAGCTGAAGTCGGAGATTGGTGTGGAGCTGGAGGCGGAGCTGAAGGCAGAGCAGGTCTGGAGCTGGAAGCAGAGTCAAAGGCGGCAGTGGGGCTGAAGTCAGAGGCAGAGCTGGAGGCAGAGCTGAAGTCAGAGGCAGAGCTGGAGGCGGTGCTGAAGTCAGAGGTGGAGCTGAAGTCAGAGGCAGAGCTGGTGGTGGAGTCAGAGAATGCTCCATTAAACCATATAGTGTACATTCCTTCCCTGTAACACTAGTGAAGTCTTCATGGTATAGTGGATAGTGCTCTGGACTCTCACCCCAGCGACCCGAGTTCAAATCCCGGTGGGACCAAAGAATATATATCATCATGGAAAAGGCGTTGGTGTTGGAGCTGGAGCTGTAGGCGGAGCTGAAGTCAGAGGCGGAGATGAAGACAGAGGCAGATTTGGTGTGGTGCCGAAATTGAAGGCGGAGCTGAAGTCAGTGGCAGAGATGGTGTGGCGCTGGAGTTGGAGGAGAAGCTGTAGTCAGAGATGGAACTGAAGTTGTGGTCAGATGCAGAACTGGTGTGGAGCTAGAGTCAGAGGCGGAGCTGAAGTCAGAAACTGGTGTGGAGCTGGCGTCGGAGTTGGAGGCGGAAGTGGGGCTGAAGTCAGAGGCAGAGATGGTGTAGAGCTGGAGTCAGAGGCAGAAATGAAGTCATAGGTAGAGCTGGTGTGGAACTGAAGTCAGAGGCGGAGATACAGTTGGAGTCAGATGCAAAGCTGGTGTGGGGCTGGAGTCAGAGGTGGAGCTGAAGTGAGACTGGTGTGGAGCTGGAGTCAGAGGTAGAGCTGAAGTCAGAGACTGGTGTGGAGCTGGAGGCGGAGCTGAAGGCAGAGGCAGAGCAGGTCTGGAGCTGGAGGCAGAGTCAAAGGCGGAAGTGGGGTTGAAGTCAGAGGCAGAGCTGGAGGCGGAGCTGAAGTCAGAGGCACAGCTGGAGGCGGTGCTGAAGTCAGAGGTGGAGCTAAAGTCAGAGGCAGAGCTGGTGGTGGAGTCAGAGAATGCTCCATTAAACCATATAGTGTACATTCCTTCCGTGCAACACTAGTGAAGTCTTCATGGTATAGTGGATAGTGCTCTGGACTCTCACCCCAGCGACCCGAGTTCAAATCCCGGTGGGACCAAAGAAAATATGTCATCATGGAAAAGGTGTTGGAGGCGGAGCTGGAGCTGTAGGCGGAGCTGAAGTCAGAGGCGGACCTGAAGTCAGAGGCAGATTTGGTGTGGCGCCGGAATTGGAAGCGGAGCTGAAGTAAGTGGCAGAGATGGTGTGGAGCTGGAGTTGGAGGAGGAGCTGTAGTGTGAAATGGAACTGAAGTTGAAGTCAGATGCAGAACTGGTGTCGAGCTGGAGTTAGAGGTGGAGCTGAAGTCAGAAACTGGTGTGGAGCTGGCGGCGGAGTTGGAGGCGGAAGTGGGGCTGAAGTCAGAGGCAGAGATGGTGTAGAGCTGGAGTCAGAGGTAGAGCTGGTGTGGAGCTGAAGTCAGAGTCGGAGATGAAGTTGGAGTCAGATGCAAAGCTGGTGTGGGGCTGGAGTCAGAGGTGGAGCTGAAGTGAGACTGGTGTGGAGCTGGAGTCAGAGGTAGAGCTGAAGTCAGGGTTGGAGGTGGAGCTGAAGTCGGAGACTGGTGTGGAGCTGGAGGCGGAGCTGAAGGCAGAGGCAGAGCAGGTCTGGAGCTGGAGGCAGAGTCAAAGGCGGAAGTGGGGTTGAAGTAAGAGGCAGAGCTGGAGGCGGAGCTGAAGTCAGAGGCACAGCTGGAGGCGGTGCTGAAGTCAGAGGTGGAGCTAAAGTCAGAGGCAGAGCTGGTGGTGGAGTCAGAGAATGCTCCATTAAACCATATAGTGTACATTCCTTCCCTGCAACACTAGTGAAGTCTTCATGGTATAGTGGATAGTGCTCTGGACTCTCACCCCAGCGACCCGAGTTCAAATGCCGGTGGGACCAAAGAAAATATGTCATCATGGAAAAGGTGTTGGAGGCGGAGCTGGAGCTGTAGGCGGAGCTGAAGTCAGAGGCGGACCTGAAGTCAGAGGCAGATTTGGTGTGGCGCCGGAATTGGAAGCGGAGCTGAAGTCAGTGGCAGAGATGGTGTGGAACTGGAGTTGTAGGAGGAGCTGTAGTGTGAGATGGAACTGAAGGTGGAGCTGGAGTCAGAGGTGGAGCTGAAGTCAGAAACTGGTGTTGAGCTGGCGGCGGAGTTGGAGGCGGAAGTGGGGCTGAAGTCAGAGGCAGAGATGGTGTAGAGCTGGAGTCAGAGGCAGAAATGAAGTCAGAGGTAGAGCTGGTGTGGAGCTGAAGTCAGAGGCGGAGATGAAGTTGGAGTCAGATGCAAAGCTGGTGTGGGGCTGGAGTCAGAGGTGGAGCTGAAGTGAGACTGGTGTGGAGCTGGAGTCAGAGGTAGAGCTGAAGTCAGGGTTGGAGGTGGAGCTGAAGCTGGAGGCGCAGCTGAAGGCAGAGGCAGAGCAGGTCTGGAGCTGGAGGCAGAGTCAAAGGCGGAAGTGGGGTTGAAGTCAGAGGCAGAGCTGGAGGCGGTGCTGAAGTCAGAGGTGGAGCTAAAGTCAGACGCAGAGCTGGTGGTGGAGTCAGAGAATGCTCCATTAAACCATATAGTGTACATTCCTTCCCTGCAACACTAGTGAAGTCTTCATGGTATAGTGGATAGTGCTCTGGACTCTCACCCCAGCGACCCGAGTTCAAATCCCGGTGGGACCAAAGAAAATATGTCATCATGGAAAAGGCGTTGGTGGCGGAGCTGGAGCTGTAGGCGGAGCTGAAGTCAGAGGCGGAGCTGAAGTCAGAGGCGGATTTGGTGTGGTGCCGAAATTGGAGGCGGAGCTGAAATCAGTGGCAGAGATGGTGTGGAGCTGGAGTTGGAGGAGGAGCTGTAGTCAGAGATGGAACTGAAGTTGAAGTCAGATGCAGAACTGGTGTGGAACTGGAGTCAGAGGTGGAGCTGAAGTCAGAAACTGGTGTGGAGCTGGCGGCGGAGTTGGAGGCGGAAGTGGGGCTGAAGTAAGAGGCAGAGATGGTGTAGAGCTGGAGTCAGAGGCAGAAATGAAGTCAGAGGTAGAGCTGGTGTGGAGCTGAAGTCAGAGGCGGAGATGAAGTTGGAGTCAGATGCAAAGCTGGTGTGGAGCTGGAGTCAGAGGTGGAGCTGAAGTGAGACTGGTGTGGAGCTGGAGTCAGAGGTAGAGCTGAAGTCAGGGTTGGAGGTGGAGCTGAAGTCGGAGATTGGTGTGGAGCTGGAGGCGGAGCTGAAGGCAGAGCAGGTCTGGAGCTGGAAGCAGAGTCAAAGGCGGCAGTGGGGCTGAAGTCAGAGGCAGAGCTGGAGGCAGAGCTGAAGTCAGAGGCAGAGCTGGAGGCGGTGCTGAAGTCAGAGGTGGAGCTGAAGTCAGAGGCAGAGCTGGTGGTGGAGTCAGAGAATGCTCCATTAAACCATATAGTGTACATTCCTTCCCTGTAACACTAGTGAAGTCTTCATGGTATAGTGGATAGTGCTCTGGACTCTCACCCCAGCGACCCGAGTTCAAATCCCGGTGGGACCAAAGAATATATATCATCATGGAAAAGGCGTTGGTGTTGGAGCTGGAGCTGTAGGCGGAGCTGAAGTCAGAGGCAGATTTGGTGTGGTGCCGAAATTGAAGGCGGAGCTGAAGTCAGTGGCAGAGATGGTGTGGCGCTGGAGTTGGAGGAGAAGCTGTAGTCAGAGATGGAACTGAAGTTGTGGTCAGATGCAGAACTGGTGTGGAGCTGGAGTCAGAGGCGGAGAAACTGGTGTGGAGCTGGCGGCGGAGTTGGAGGCGGAAGTGGGGCTGAAGTCAGAGGCAGAGATGGTGTAGAGCTGGAGTCAGAGGCAGAAATGAAGTCAGAGGTAGAGCTGGTGTGGAGCTGAAGTCAGAGGCGGAGATGAAGTTGGAGTCAGATGCAAAGCTGGTGTGGGGCTGGAGTCAGAGGTGGAGCTGAAGTCAGAGACTGGTGTGGAGCTGGAGTCAGAGGTAGAGCTGAAGTCAGGGTTGGAGGTGGAGCTGAAGTCAGAGACTGGTGTGGAGCTGGAGGCGGAGCTGAAGGCAGAGGCAGAGCAGGTCTGGAGCTGGAGGCACAGTCAAAGGCGGAAGTGGGGCTGAAGTCAGAGGCAGAGCTGGAGGCGGAGCTGAAGTCAGAGGCAGAGCTGGAGGCGGTGCTGAAGTCAGAGGTGGAGCTGAAGTCAGAGGCAGAGCTGGTGGTGGAGTCAGAGAATGCTCCATTAAACCATATAGTGTACATTCCTTCCCTGCAACACTAGTGAAGTCTTCATGGTATAGTGGATAGTGCTCTGGACTCTCACCCCAGCGACCCGAGTTCAAATCCCGGTGGGACCAAAGAAAATATGTCATCATGGAAAAGGCGTTGGTGGCGGAGCTGGAGCTGTAGGCGGAGCTGAAGTCAGAGGCGGAGCTGAAGTCAGAGGCAGATTTGGTGTGGCGCCGGAATTGGAAGCGGAGCTGAAGTAAGTGGCAGAGATGGTGTGGAGCTGGAGTTGGAGGAGGAGCTGTAGTGTGAGATGGAACTGAAGATGAAGTCAGATGCAGAACTAGTGTGGAGCTGGAGTCAGAGGTGGAGCTGAAGTCAGAAACTGGTGTGGAGCTGGCGGCGGAGTTGGAAGCGGAAGTGGGGCTGAAGTCAGAGGCAGAGATGGTGTAGAGCTGGAGTCAGAGGTAGAGCTGGTGTGGAGCTGAAGTCAGAGGCGGAGATGAAGTTGGAGTCAGATGCAAAGCTGGTGTGGAGCTGAAGTGAGACTGGTGTGGAGCTGGAGTCAGAGGTAGAGCTGAAGTCAGGGTTGGAGGTGGAGCTGAAGTCGGAGACTGGTGTGGAGCTGGAGGCGGAGCTGAAGGCAGAGGCAGAGCAGGTCTGGAGCTGGAGGCAGAGTCAAAGGCGGAAGTGGGGCTGAAGTCAGAGGCAGAGCTGGAGGCGGAGCTGAAGTCAGAGGCAGAGCTGGAGGCGGTGCTGAAGTCAGAGGTGGAGCTGAAGTCAGAGGCAGAGCTGGTGGTTGAGTCAGAGAATGCTCCATTAAACCATATAGTGTACATTCCTTCCCTGCAACACTAGTGAAGTCTTCATGGTATAGTGGATAGTGCTCTGGACTCTCACCCCAGCGACCCGAGTTCAAATCCCGGTGGGACCAAAGAAAATATGTCATCATGGAAAAGGCGTTGGTGGCGGAGCTGGAGCTGTAGGCGGAGCTGAAGTCAGAGGCGGAGCTGAAGTCAGAGGCAGATTTGGTGTGGTGCCGAAATTGGAGGCGGAGCTGAAGTCAGTGGCAGAGATGGTGTGGAGCTGGAGTTGGAGGAGAAGCTGTAGTCAGAGATGGAACTGAAGTTGTGGAGTCAGAGGCAGAAATGAAGTCAG
This sequence comes from Syngnathus leptorhynchus, assembly GCF_054491065.1. Taxonomy (NCBI): domain Eukaryota; kingdom Metazoa; phylum Chordata; class Actinopteri; order Syngnathiformes; family Syngnathidae; genus Syngnathus; species Syngnathus leptorhynchus. The sequence goes on from NW_028231995.1 coordinate 838,928, forward strand.
AGGTAGAGCTGGTGTGGAGCTGAAGTCAGAGGCGGAGATGAAGTTGGAGTCAGATGCAAAGCTGGTGTGGGGCTGGAGTCAGAGGTGGAGCTGAAGTCAGAGACTGGTGTGGAGCTGGAGTCAGAGGTAGAGCTGAAGTCAGGGTTGGAGGTGATAATAAATGTGCACTATATGGTTTAATGGAGAATGCTCCATTAAACCATATAGTGTACATTCCTTCACTGCAACACTAGTGAAGTCTTCATGGTATAGTGGATAGTGCTCTGGACTCTCACCCCAGCGACCCGAGTTCAAATCCCGGCTGAAGTCAGAGGCAGAGATGGTGTAGAGCTGGAGTCAGAGGCAGAAATGAAGTCAGAGGTAGAGCTGGTGTGGAGCTGAAGTCAGAGGCGGAGATGAAGTAGGAGTCAGATGCAAAGCTGGTGATGGGCTGGAGTTGGAGGCAGAGCTGGTGTGGAGCTGAAATCAGAGGTGGAGCTGAAGTCAGGGACTGGTGTGGAGCTGGAGTCAGAGAGAGCTGAAGTCAGGGTTGGAGGTGGAGCTGAAGTGTGAGATGGAACTGAAGATGAAGTCAGATGCAGAACTAGTGTGGAGCTGGAGTCAGAGGTGGAGCTGAAGTCAGAAACTGGTGTGGAGCTGGCGGCGGAGTTGGAAGCGGAAGTGGGGCTGAAGTCAGAGGCAGAGATGGTGTAGAGCTGGAGTCAGAGGTAGAGCTGGTGTGGAGCTGAAGTCAGAGGCGGAGATGAAGTTGGAGTCAGATGCAAAGCTGGTGTGGAGCTGAAGTGAGACTGGTGTGGAGCTGGAGTCAGAGGTAGAGCTGAAGTCAGGGTTGGAGGTGGAGCTGAAGTCGGAGACTGGTGTGGAGCTGGAGGCGGAGCTGAAGGCAGAGGCAGAGCAGGTCTGGAGCTGGAGGCAGAGTCAAAGGCGGAAGTGGGGCTGAAGTCAGAGGCAGAGCTGGAGGCGGAGCTGAAGTCAGAGGCAGAGCTGGAGGCGGTGCTGAAGTCAGAGGTGGAGCTGAAGTCAGAGGCAGAGCTGGTGGTTGAGTCAGAGAATGCTCCATTAAACCATATAGTGTACATTCCTTCCCTGCAACACTAGTGAAGTCTTCATGGTATAGTGGATAGTGCTCTGGACTCTCACCCCAGCGACCCGAGTTCAAATCCCGGTGGGACCAAAGAAAATATGTCATCATGGAAAAGGCGTTGGTGGCGGAGCTGGAGCTGTAGGCGGAGCTGAAGTCAGAGGCGGAGCTGAAGTCAGAGGCAGATTTGGTGTGGTGCCGAAATTGGAGGCGGAGCTGAAGTCAGTGGCAGAGATGGTGTGGAGCTGGAGTTGGAGGAGAAGCTGTAGTCAGAGATGGAACTGAAGTTGTGGAGTCAGAGGCAGAAATGAAGTCAGAGGTAGAGCTGGTGTGGAGCTGAAGTCAGAGGCGGAGATGAAGTTGGAGTCAGATGCAAAGCTGGTGTGGGGCTGGAGTCAGAGGTGGAGCTGAAGTCAGAGACTGGTGTGGAGCTGGAGTCAGAGGTAGAGCTGAAGTCAGGGTTGGAGGTGATAATAAATGTGCACTATATGGTTTAATGGAGAATGCTCCATTAAACCATATAGTGTACATTCCTTCACTGCAACACTAGTGAAGTCTTCATGGTATAGTGGATAGTGCTCTGGACTCTCACCCCAGCGACCCGAGTTCAAATCCCGGCTGAAGTCAGAGGCAGAGATGGTGTAGAGCTGGAGTCAGAGGCAGAAATGAAGTCAGAGGTAGAGCTGGTGTGGAGCTGAAGTCAGAGGCGGAGATGAAGTAGGAGTCAGATGCAAAGCTGGTGATGGGCTGGAGTTGGAGGCAGAGCTGGTGTGGAGCTGAAATCAGAGGTGGAGCTGAAGTCAGGGACTGGTGTGGAGCTGGAGTCAGAGAGAGCTGAAGTCAGGGTTGGAGGTGGAGCTGAAGTCGGAGACTGGTGTGGAGCTGGAGGCAGAGCTGAAGGCAGAGGCAGAACAAGTCTGAAGCTGGAGGCAGAGTCAAAGGCGGAAGTGGGGCTGAAGTCAGAGGCAGAGCTGGAGGCGGAGCTGAAGTCAGAGGCAGAGCTGGAGGCGGTGCTGAAGTCAGAGGTGGAGCTGAAGTCAGAGGCAGAGCTGGTGGTGGAGTCAGAGAATGCTCCATTAAACCATATAGTGTACATTCCTTCCCTGCAACACTAGTGAAGTCTTCATGGTATAGTGGATAGTGCTCTGGACTCTCACCCCAGCGACCCGAGTTCAAATCCCGGTGGGACCAAAGAAAATATGTCATCATGGAAAAGGTGTTGGAGGCGGAGCTGGAGCTGTAGGCGGAGCTGAAGTCAGAGGCGGACCTGAAGTCAGAGGCAGATTTGGTATAGTGCCGAAATTGAAGGCGGAGCTGAAGTCAGTGGCAGAGATGGTGTGGAACTGGAGTTGGAGGAGGAGCTGTAGTGTGAGATGGAACTGAAGTTGAAGTCAGATGCAGAACTGGTGTGGAGCTGGAGTCAGAGGTGGAGCTGAAGTCAGAAACTGGTGTGGAGCTGACGGCGGAGTGTGAGGCGGAATTGGGGCTGAAGTCAGAGGCAGAGATGGTGTACAGCTGGAGTCAGAGGCAGAAATGAAGTCAGAGGTAGAGCTGGTGTGGAGCTGAAGTCAGAGGCGGAGATAAAATTGGAGTCAGATGCAAAGCTGGTGTGGGGCTGGAGTCAGAGGTTGAGCTGAAGTCAGAGACTGGTGTGGAGCTGGAGTCAGAGGTAGAGCTGAAGTCAGGGTTGGAGGTGGAGCTGAAGTCAGAGACTGGTGTGGAGCTGGAGGCGGAGCTGAAGGCAGAGGCAGAGCAGGTCTGGAGCTGGAGTCACAGTCAAAGGCGGAAGTGGGGCTGAAGTCAGAGGCAGAGCTGGAGGCGGAGCTGAAGTCAGAGGCAGAGCTGGAGGCGGTGCTGAAGTCAGAGGTGGAGCTGAAGTCAGAGGCAGAGCTGGTGGTGGAGTCAGAGAATGCTCCATTAAACCATATAGTGTACATTCCTTCCCTGCAACACTAGTGAAGTCTTCATGGTATAGTGGATAGTAATCTGGACTCTCACCCCAGCGACCCGAGTTCAAATCCCGGTGGGACCAAAGAAAATATGTCATCATGGAAAAGGCGTTGGTGGCGGAGCTGGAGCTGTAGGCGGAGTTGAAGTCAGAGGCAGATTTGGTGTGGTGCCGAAATTGGAGGCGGAGCTGAAGTCAGTGGCAGAGCTGGAGGCGGTGCTGAAGTCAGAGGTGGAGCTGAAGTCAGAGGCAGAGCTGGTGGTGGAGTCAGAGAATGCTCCATTAAACCATATAGTGTACATTCCTTCCCTGCAACACTAGTGAAGTCTTCATGGTATAGTGGATAGTGCTCTGGACTCTCACCCCAGCGACCCGAGTTCAAATCCCGGCTGAAGTCAGAGGCAGAGATTGTGTAGAGCTGGAGTCAGAGGCAGAAATGAAGTCAGAGGTAGAGCTGGTGTGGAGCTGAAGTCAGAGGCGGAGATGAAGTAGGAGTCAGATGCAAAGCCGGTGTGGGGCTGGAGTTGGAGGCAGAGCTTGTGTGGAGCTGAAGTCAGAGGTGGAGCTGAAGTGAGACTGGTGTGGAGCTGGAGTCAGAGGTAGAGCTGAAGTCAGGGTTGGAGGTGGAGCTGATTTCAGACACTGGTGTGGAGCTGGAGGCGGAGCTGAAGGCAGAGGCAGAGCTGGAGGCGGTGCTGAAGTCAGAGGTGGAGCTGAAGTCAGAGGCAGAGCTGGTGGTGGAGTCAGAGAATGCTCCATTAAACCATATAGTGTACATTCCTTCCCTGCAACACTAGTGAAGTCTTCATGGTATAGTGGATAGTGCTCTGGACTCTCACCCCAGCGACCCGAGTTCAAATCCCGGCTGAAGTCAGAGGCAGAGATGGTGTAGAGCTGGAGTCAGAGGCAGAAATGAAGTCAGAGGTAGAGCTGGTGTGGAGCTGAAGTCAGAGGCGGAGATGTAGGAGTCAGATGCAAAGCTGGTGTGGGGCTGGAGTTGGAGGCAGAGCTGGTGTGGAGCTGAAGTCAGAGGTGAAGCTGAAGTCAGAGACTGGTGTGGAGCTGGAGTCAGAGGTAGAGCTGAAGTCAGGGTTGGAGGTGGAGCTGATGTCAGAGACTGGTGTGGAGCTGGAGGCGGAGCTGAAGGCAGAGGCAGAGCAGGTCTGGAGCTGGAGGCAGAGTCAAAGGCGGAAGTGGGGCTGAAATCAGAGGCAGAGCTGGAGGCGGAGCTGAAGTCAGAGGCAGAGCTGGAGGCGGTGCTGAAGTCAGAGGTGGAGCTGAAGTCAGAGGCAGAGCTGGTGGTGGAGTCAGAGAATGCTCCATTAAACCATATAGTGTACATTCCTTCCCTGCAACACTAGTGAAGTCTTCATGGTATAGTGGGTAGTGCTCTGGACTCTCACCCCAGCGACCCGAGTTCAAATCCCGGTGGGACCAAAGAAAATATGTCATCATGGAAAAGGTGTTGGAGGCGGAGCTGGAGCTGTAGGCGGAGCTGAAGTCAGAGGCGGACCTGAAGTCAGAGGCAGATTTGGTGTGGCGCCGGAATTGGAAGCGGAGCTGAAGTCAGTGGCAGAGATGGTGTGGAACTGGAGTTGGAGGAGGAGCTGTAGTGTGAGATGGAACTGAAGTTGAAGTCAGATGCAGAACTGGTGTGGAGCTGGAGTCAGAGGTGGAGCTGGAGTCAGAAACTGGTGTGGAGCTGGCGGAGGAGTTGGAGGCGGAAGTGGGGCTGAAGTCAGAGGCAGAGATGGTGTAGAGCTGGAGTCAGAGGCAGAAATGAAGTCAGAGGTAGAGCTGGTGTGGAGCTGAAGTCAGAGGCGGAGATGAAGTTGGAGTCAGATGCAAAGCTGGTGTGGGGCTGGAGTCAGAGGTGGAGCTGAAGTGAGACTGGTGTGGAGCTGGAGTCAGAGGTAGAGCTGAAGTCAGGGTTGGAGGTGGAGCTGATGTCAGAGACTGGTGTGGAGCTGGAGGCGGAGCTGAAGGCAGAGGCAGAGCAAGTCTGGAGCTGGAGGCAGAGTCAAAGGCGGAAGTGGGGCTGAAGTCAGAGGCAGAGCTGGAGGCGGAGCTGAAGTCAGAGGCAGAGCTGGAGGCGGTGCTGAAGTCAGAGGTGGAGCTGAAGTCAGAGGCAGAGTTGGTAGTGGAGTCAGAGAATGCTCCATTAAACCATATAGTGTACATTCCTTCCCTGCAACACTAGTGAAGTCTTAATGGTATAGTGGATAGTGCTCTGGACTCTCACCCCAGCGACCCGAGTTCAAATCCCGGTGGGACCAAAGAAAATATGTCATCATGGAAAAGGTGTTGGAGGCGGAGCTGGAGCTGTAGGCGGAGCTGAAGTCAGAGGCGGACCTGAAGTCAGAGGCAGATTTGGTGTGGCGCCGGAATTGGAAGCGGAGCTGAAGTAAGTGGCAGAGATGGTGTGGAACTGGAGTTGGAGGAGGAGCTGTAGTGTGAGATGGAACTGAAGTTGTGGTCAGATGCAGAACTGGTGTGGAGCTGGAGTGAGAGGCGGAGCTGAAGTCAGAAACTGGTGTGGAGCTGGAGGCGGAAGTGGGGCTGAAGTCAGAGGCAGAGATGGTGTAGAGCTGGAGTCAGAGGCAGACATGAAGTCAGAGGTAGAGCTGGTGTGGAGCTGAGGTCAGAGGCGGAGATGAAGTTGGAGTCAGATGCAAATCTGGTGTGGGGCTGGTGTCAGAGGTGGAGCTGAAGTGAGACTGGTGTGGAGCTGGAGTCAGAGGTAGAGCTGAAGTCAGGGTTGTAGGTGGAGCTGAAGTCGGAGACTGGTGTGGAGCTGGAAGCGGAGCTGAAGGCAGAGGCAGAGCAGGTCTGGAGCTGGAGGCAGAGTCAAAGGCGGAAGTGGGGCTGAAGTCAGAGGCAGAGCTGGAGGCGGAGCTGAAGTCAGAGGCAGAGCTGGAGGCGGTGCTGAAGTCAGAGGTGGAGCTGAAGTCAGAGGCAGAGCTGGTGGTGGAGTCAGAGAATGCTCCATTAAACCATATAGTGTACATTCCTTCCCTGCAACACTAGTGAAGTCTTCATGGTATAGTGGATAGTGCTCTGGACTCTCACCCCAGCGACCCGAGTTCAAATCCCGGCTGAAGTCAGAGGCAGAGATGGTGTAGAGCTGGAGTCAGAGGCAGAAATGAAGTCAGAGGTAGAGCTGGTGTGGAGCTGAAGTCAGAGGCGGAGATGTAGGAGTCAGATGCAAAGCTGGTGTGGGGCTGGAGTTGGAGGCAGAGCTGGTGTGGAGCTGAAGTCAGAGGTGAAGCTGAAGTCAGAGACTGGTGTGGAGCTGGAGTCAGAGGTAGAGCTGAAGTCAGGGTTGGAGGTGGAGCTGATGTCAAAGACTGGTGTGGAGCTGGAGGCGGAGCTGAAGGCAGAGGCAGAGCAGGTCTGGAGCTGGAGGCAGAGTCAAAGGCGGAAGTGGGGCTGAAATCAGAGGCAGAGCTGGAGGCGGAGCTGAAGTCAGAGGCAGAGCTGGAGGCGGTGCTGAAGTCAGAGGCAGAGCTGGTGGTGGTCAGAGAATGCTCCATTAAACCATATAGTGTACATTCCTTCCCTGCAACACTAGTGAAGTCTTAATGGTATAGTGGATAGTGCTCTGGACTCTCACCCCAGCGACCCGAGTTCAAATCCCGGTGGGACCAAAGAAAATATGTCATCATGGAAAAGGTGTTGGAGGCGGAGCTGGAGCTGTAGGCGGAGCTGAAGTCAGAGGCGGACCTGAAGTCAGTGGCAGATTTGGTGTGGCGCCGGAATTGGAAGCGGAGCTGAAGTCAGTGGCAGAGATGGTGTGGAACTGGAGTTGGAGGAGAAGCTGTAGTGTGAGATGGAACTGAAGTTGAAGTCAGATGCAGAACTGGTGTGGAGCTGGAGTCAGAGGTGGAGCTGAAGTCAGAAACTGGTGTGGAGCTGGCGGAGGAGTTGGAGGCGGAAGTGGGGCTGAAGTCAGAGGCAGAGATGGTGTAGAGCTGGAGTCAGAGGCAGAAATGAAGTCAGAGGTAGAGCTGGTGTGGAGCTGAAGTCAGAGGCGGAGATGAAGTTGGAGTCAGATGCAAAGCTGGTGTGGGGCTGGAGTTAGAGGTGGAGCTGAAGTGAGACTGGTGTGGAGCTGGAGTCAGAGGTAGAGCTGAAGTCAGGGTTGGAGGTGGAGCTGATGTCAGAGACTGGTGTGGAGCTGGAGGCGGAGCTGAAGGCAGAGGCAGAGCAAGTCTGGAGCTGGAGGCAGAGTCAAAGGCGGAAGTGGGGCTGAAGTCAGAGGCAGAGCTGGAGACGGAGCTGAAGTCAGAGGCAGAGCTGGAGGCGGTTCTGAAGTCAGAGGTGGAGCTGAAGTCAGAGGCAGAGTTGGTGGAGGAGTCAGAGAATGCTCCATTAAACCATATAGTGTACATTCCTTCCCTGCAACACTAGTGAAGTCTTAATGGTATAGTGGATAGTGCTCTGGACTCTCACCCCAGCGACCCGAGTTCAAATCCCGGTGGGACCAAAGAAAATATGTCATCATGGAAAAGGTGTTGGAGGCGGAGCTGGAGCTGTAGGCGGAGCTGAAGTCAGAGGCGGACCTGAAGTCAGAGGCAGATTTGGTGTGGCGCCGGAATTGGAAGCGGAGCTGAAGTAAGTGGCAGAGATGGTGTGGAACTGGAGTTGGAGGAGGAGCTGTAGTGTGAGATGGAACTGAAGTTGTGGTCAGATGCAGAACTGGTGTGGAGCTGGAGTCAGAGGCGGAGCTGAAGTCAGAAACTGGTGTGGAGCTGGCGGCGGAGTTGGAGGCGGAAGTGGGGCTGAAGTCAGAGGCAGAGATGGTGTAGAGCTGGAGTCAGAGGCAGACATGAAGTCAGAGGTAGAGCTGGTGTGGAGCTGAGGTCAGAGGCGGAGATGAAGTTGGAGTCAGATGCAAATCTGGTGTGGGGCTGGTGTCAGAGGTGGAGCTGAAGTGAGACTGGTGTGGAGCTGGAGTCAGAGGTAGAGCTGAAGTCAGGGTTGGAGGTGGAGCTGAAGTCGGAGACTGGTGTGGAGCTGGAGGCGGAGCTGAAGGCAGAGGCAGAGCAGGTCTGGAGCTGGAGGCAGAGTCAAAGGCGGAAGTGGGGCTGAAGTCAGAGGCAGAGCTGGAGGCGGAGCTGAAGTCAGGGGCAGAGCTGGAGGCGGTGCTGAAGTCAGAGGTGGAGCTGAAGTCAGAGGCAGAGCTGGTGGTGGAGTCAGAGAATGCTCCATTAAACCATATAGTGTACATTCCTTCCCTGCAACACTAGTGAAGTCTTCATGGTATAGTGGATAGTGCTCTGGACTCTCACCCCAGCGACCCGAGTTCAAATCCCTGCTGAAGTCAGAGGCAGAGATGGTGTAGAGCTGGAGTCAGAGGCAGAAATGAAGTCAGAGGTAGAGCTGGTGTGGAGCTAAAGTCAGAGGCGGAGATGAAGTAGGAGTCAGATGCAAAGCTGGTGTGGGGCTGGAGTTGGAGGCAGAGCTGGTGTGGAGCTGAAGTCAGAGGTGGAGCTGAAGTCAGAGACTGGTGTGGAGCTGGAGTCAGAGGTACAGCTGAAGTCAGGGTTGGAGGTGGAGCTGATGTCAGAGACTGGTGTGGAGCTGGAGGCGGAGCTGAAGGCAGAGGCAGAGCAGGTCTGGAGCTGGAGGCACAGTCAAAGGCGGAAGTGGGGCTGAAGTCAGAGGCAGAGCTGGAGGCGGAGCTGAAGTCAGAGGCAGAGCTGGAGGCGGTGCTGAAGTCAGAGGTGGAGCTGAAGTCAGAGGCAGAGCTGGTGGTGGAGTCAGAGAATGCTCCATTAAACCATATAGTGTACATTCCTTCCCTGCAATACTAGTGAAGTCTTCATGGTATAGTGGGTAGTGCTCTGGACTCTCACCCCAGCGACCCGAGTTCAAATCCCGGTGGGACCAAAGAAAATATGTCATCATGGAAAAGGCGTTGGTGGCGGAGCTGGAGCTGTAGGCGGAGCTGAAGTCAGAGGCGGAGCTGAAGTCAGAGGCAGATTTGGTGTGGTGCCGAAATTGAAGGCGGAGCTGAAGTCAGTGGCAGAGATGGTGTGGAACTGGAGTTGGAGGAGGAGCTGTAGTGTGAGATGGAACTGAAGTTGTGGTCAGATGCAGAACTGGTGTGGAGCTGGAGTCAGAGGCGGAGCTGAAGTCAGAAACTGGTGTGGAGCTGGCGGCGGAGTTGGAGGCGGAAGTGGGGCTGAAGTCAGAGGCAGAGATGGTGTAGAGCTGGAGTCAGAGGCAGAAATGAAGTCAGAGGTAGAGCTGGTGTGGAGCTGAAGTCAGAGGCGGAGATGAAGTTGGAGTCAGATGCAAAGCTGGTGTGGGGCTGGAGTCAGAGGTGGAGCTGAAGTCAGAGACTGGTGTGGAGCTGGAGTCAGAGGTAGAGCTGAAGTCAGGGTTGGAGGTGGAGCTGAAGTCAGAGACTGGTGTGGAGCTGGAGGCGGAGCTGAAGGCAGAGGCAGAGCAGGTCTGGAGCTGGAGGCACAGTCAAAGGCGGAAGTGGGGCTGAAGTCAGAGGCAGAGCTGGAGGCGGAGCTGAAGTCAGAGGCAGAGCTGGAGGCGGTGCTGAAGTCAGAGGTGGAGCTGAAGTCAGAGGCAGAGCTGGTGGTGGAGTCAGAGAATGCTCCATTAAACCATATAGTGTACATTCCTTCCCTGCAACACTAGTGAAGTCTTCATGGTATAGTGGATAGTGCTCTGGACTCTCACCCCAGCGACCCGAGTTCAAATCCCGGTGGGACCAAAGAAAATATGTCATCATGGAAAAGGCGTTGGTGGCGGAGCTGGAGCTGTAGGCGGAGCTGAAGTCAGAGGCGGAGCTGAAGTCAGAGGCAGATTTGGTGTGGCGCCGGAATTGGAAGCGGAGCTGAAGTAAGTGGCAGAGATGGTGTGGAGCTGGAGTTGGAGGAGGAGCTGTAGTGTGAGATGGAACTGAAGATGAAGTCAGATGCAGAACTAGTGTGGAGCTGGAGTCAGAGGTGGAGCTGAAGTCAGAAACTGGTGTGGAGCTGGCGGCGGAGTTGGAAGCGGAAGTGGGGCTGAAGTCAGAGGCAGAGATGGTGTAGAGCTGGAGTCAGAGGTAGAGCTGGTGTGGAGCTGAAGTCAGAGGCGGAGATGAAGTTGGAGTCAGATGCAAAGCTGGTGTGGAGCTGAAGTGAGACTGGTGTGGAGCTGGAGTCAGAGGTAGAGCTGAAGTCAGGGTTGGAGGTGGAGCTGAAGTCGGAGACTGGTGTGGAGCTGGAGGCGGAGCTGAAGGCAGAGGCAGAGCAGGTCTGGAGCTGGAGGCAGAGTCAAAGGCGGAAGTGGGGCTGAAGTCAGAGGCAGAGCTGGAGGCGGAGCTGAAGTCAGAGGCAGAGCTGGAGGCGGTGCTGAAGTCAGAGGTGGAGCTGAAGTCAGAGGCAGAGCTGGTGGTTGAGTCAGAGAATGCTCCATTAAACCATATAGTGTACATTCCTTCCCTGCAACACTAGTGAAGTCTTCATGGTATAGTGGATAGTGCTCTGGACTCTCACCCCAGCGACCCGAGTTCAAATCCCGGTGGGACCAAAGAAAATATGTCATCATGGAAAAGGCGTTGGTGGCGGAGCTGGAGCTGTAGGCGGAGCTGAAGTCAGAGGCGGAGCTGAAGTCAGAGGCAGATTTGGTGTGGTGCCGAAATTGGAGGCGGAGCTGAAGTCAGTGGCAGAGATGGTGTGGAGCTGGAGTTGGAGGAGAAGCTGTAGTCAGAGATGGAACTGAAGTTGTGGAGTCAGAGGCAGAAATGAAGTCAGAGGTAGAGCTGGTGTGGAGCTGAAGTCAGAGGCGGAGATGAAGTTGGAGTCAGATGCAAAGCTGGTGTGGGGCTGGAGTCAGAGGTGGAGCTGAAGTCAGAGACTGGTGTGGAGCTGGAGTCAGAGGTAGAGCTGAAGTCAGGGTTGGAGGTGATAATAAATGTGCACTATATGGTTTAATGGAGAATGCTCCATTAAACCATATAGTGTACATTCCTTCACTGCAACACTAGTGAAGTCTTCATGGTATAGTGGATAGTGCTCTGGACTCTCACCCCAGCGACCCGAGTTCAAATCCCGGCTGAAGTCAGAGGCAGAGATGGTGTAGAGCTGGAGTCAGAGGCAGAAATGAAGTCAGAGGTAGAGCTGGTGTGGAGCTGAAGTCAGAGGCGGAGATGAAGTAGGAGTCAGATGCAAAGCTGGTGATGGGCTGGAGTTGGAGGCAGAGCTGGTGTGGAGCTGAAATCAGAGGTGGAGCTGAAGTCAGGGACTGGTGTGGAGCTGGAGTCAGAGAGAGCTGAAGTCAGGGTTGGAGGTGGAGCTGAAGTGTGAGATGGAACTGAAGATGAAGTCAGATGCAGAACTAGTGTGGAGCTGGAGTCAGAGGTGGAGCTGAAGTCAGAAACTGGTGTGGAGCTGGCGGCGGAGTTGGAAGCGGAAGTGGGGCTGAAGTCAGAGGCAGAGATGGTGTAGAGCTGGAGTCAGAGGTAGAGCTGGTGTGGAGCTGAAGTCAGAGGCGGAGATGAAGTTGGAGTCAGATGCAAAGCTGGTGTGGAGCTGAAGTGAGACTGGTGTGGAGCTGGAGTCAGAGGTAGAGCTGAAGTCAGGGTTGGAGGTGGAGCTGAAGTCGGAGACTGGTGTGGAGCTGGAGGCGGAGCTGAAGGCAGAGGCAGAGCAGGTCTGGAGCTGGAGGCAGAGTCAAAGGCGGAAGTGGGGCTGAAGTCAGAGGCAGAGCTGGAGGCGGAGCTGAAGTCAGAGGCAGAGCTGGAGGCGGTGCTGAAGTCAGAGGTGGAGCTGAAGTCAGAGGCAGAGCTGGTGGTTGAGTCAGAGAATGCTCCATTAAACCATATAGTGTACATTCCTTCCCTGCAACACTAGTGAAGTCTTCATGGTATAGTGGATAGTGCTCTGGACTCTCACCCCAGCGACCCGAGTTCAAATCCCGGTGGGACCAAAGAAAATATGTCATCATGGAAAAGGCGTTGGTGGCGGAGCTGGAGCTGTAGGCGGAGCTGAAGTCAGAGGCGGAGCTGAAGTCAGAGGCAGATTTGGTGTGGTGCCGAAATTGGAGGCGGAGCTGAAGTCAGTGGCAGAGATGGTGTGGAGCTGGAGTTGGAGGAGAAGCTGTAGTCAGAGATGGAACTGAAGTTGTGGAGTCAGAGGCAGAAATGAAGTCAGAGGTAGAGCTGGTGTGGAGCTGAAGTCAGAGGCGGAGATGAAGTTGGAGTCAGATGCAAAGCTGGTGTGGGGCTGGAGTCAGAGGTGGAGCTGAAGTCAGAGACTGGTGTGGAGCTGGAGTCAGAGGTAGAGCTGAAGTCAGGGTTGGAGGTGATAATAAATGTGCACTATATGGTTTAATGGAGAATGCTCCATTAAACCATATAGTGTACATTCCTTCACTGCAACACTAGTGAAGTCTTCATGGTATAGTGGATAGTGCTCTGGACTCTCACCCCAGCGACCCGAGTTCAAATCCCGGCTGAAGTCAGAGGCAGAGATGGTGTAGAGCTGGAGTCAGAGGCAGAAATGAAGTCAGAGGTAGAGCTGGTGTGGAGCTGAAGTCAGAGGCGGAGATGAAGTAGGAGTCAGATGCAAAGCTGGTGATGGGCTGGAGTTGGAGGCAGAGCTGGTGTGGAGCTGAAATCAGAAGTGGAGCTGAAGTCAGGGACTGGTGTGGAGCTGGAGTCAGAGAGAGCTGAAGTCAGGGTTGGAGGTGGAGCTGAAGTCGGAGACTGGTGTGGAGCTGGAGGCAGAGCTGAAGGCAGAGGCAGAACAAGTCTGAAGCTGGAGGCAGAGTCAAAGGCGGAAGTGGGGCTGAAGTCAGAGGCAGAGCTGGAGGCGGAGCTGAAGTCAGAGGCAGAGCTGGAGGCGGTGCTGAAGTCAGAGGTGGAGCTGAAGTCAGAGGCAGAGCTGGTGGTGGAGTCAGAGAATGCTCCATTAAACCATATAGTGTACATTCCTTCCCTGCAACACTAGTGAAGTCTTCATGGTATAGTGGATAGTGCTCTGGACTCTCACCCCAGCGACCCGAGTTCAAATCCCGGTGGGACCAAAGAAAATATGTCATCATGGAAAAGGTGTTGGAGGCGGAGCTGGAGCTGTAGGCGGAGCTGAAGTCAGAGGCGGACCTGAAGTCAGAGGCAGATTTGGTATAGTGCCGAAATTGAAGGCGGAGCTGAAGTCAGTGGCAGAGATGGTGTGGAACTGGAGTTGGAGGAGGAGCTGTAGTGTGAGATGGAACTGAAGTTGAAGTCAGATGCAGAACTGGTGTGGAGCTGGAGTCAGAGGTGGAGCTGAAGTCAGAAACTGGTGTGGAGCTGACGGCGGAGTGTGAGGCGGAATTGGGGCTGAAGTCAGAGGCAGAGATGGTGTACAGCTGGAGTCAGAGGCAGAAATGAAGTCAGAGGTAGAGCTGGTGTGGAGCTGAAGTCAGAGGCGGAGATAAAATTGGAGTCAGATGCAAAGCTGGTGTGGGGCTGGAGTCAGAGGTTGAGCTGAAGTCAGAGACTGGTGTGGAGCTGGAGTCAGAGGTAGAGCTGAAGTCAGGGTTGGAGGTGGAGCTGAAGTCAGAGACTGGTGTGGAGCTGGAGGCGGAGCTGAAGGCAGAGGCAGAGCAGGTCTGGAGCTGGAGTCACAGTCAAAGGCGGAAGTGGGGCTGAAGTCAGAGGCAGAGCTGGAGGCGGAGCTGAAGTCAGAGGCAGAGCTGGAGGCGGTGCTGAAGTCAGAGGTGGAGCTGAAGTCAGAGGCAGAGCTGGTGGTGGAGTCAGAGAATGCTCCATTAAACCATATAGTGTACATTCCTTCCCTGCAACACTAGTGAAGTCTTCATGGTATAGTGGATAGTAATCTGGACTCTCACCCCAGCGACCCGAGTTCAAATCCCGGTGGGACCAAAGAAAATATGTCATCATGGAAAAGGCGTTGGTGGCGGAGCTGGAGCTGTAGGCGGAGTTGAAGTCAGAGGCAGATTTGGTGTGGTGCCGAAATTGGAGGCGGAGCTGAAGTCAGTGGCAGAGCTGGAGGCGGTGCTGAAGTCAGAGGTGGAGCTGAAGTCAGAGGCAGAGCTGGTGGTGGAGTCAGAGAATGCTCCATTAAACCATATAGTGTACATTCCTTCCCTGCAACACTAGTGAAGTCTTCATGGTATAGTGGATAGTGCTCTGGACTCTCACCCCAGCGACCCGAGTTCAAATCCCGGCTGAAGTCAGAGGCAGAGATTGTGTAGAGCTGGAGTCAGAGGCAGAAATGAAGTCAGAGGTAGAGCTGGTGTGGAGCTGAAGTCAGAGGCGGAGATGAAGTAGGAGTCAGATGCAAAGCCGGTGTGGGGCTGGAGTTGGAGGCAGAGCTTGTGTGGAGCTGAAGTCAGAGGTGGAGCTGAAGTGAGACTGGTGTGGAGCTGGAGTCAGAGGTAGAGCTGAAGTCAGGGTTGGAGGTGGAGCTGATTTCAGACACTGGTGTGGAGCTGGAGGCGGAGCTGAAGGCAGAGGCAGAGCTGGAGGCGGTGCTGAAGTCAGAGGTGGAGCTGAAGTCAGAGGCAGAGCTGGTGGTGGAGTCAGAGAATGCTCCATTAAACCATATAGTGTACATTCCTTCCCTGCAACACTAGTGAAGTCTTCATGGTATAGTGGATAGTGCTCTGGACTCTCACCCCAGCGACCCGAGTTCAAATCCCGGCTGAAGTCAGAGGCAGAGATGGTGTAGAGCTGGAGTCAGAGGCAGAAATGAAGTCAGAGGTAGAGCTGGTGTGGAGCTGAAGTCAGAGGCGGAGATGTAGGAGTCAGATGCAAAGCTGGTGTGGGGCTGGAGTTGGAGGCAGAGCTGGTGTGGAGCTGAAGTCAGAGGTGAAGCTGAAGTCAGAGACTGGTGTGGAGCTGGAGTCAGAGGTAGAGCTGAAGTCAGGGTTGGAGGTGGAGCTGATGTCAGAGACTGGTGTGGAGCTGGAGGCGGAGCTGAAGGCAGAGGCAGAGCAGGTCTGGAGCTGGAGGCAGAGTCAAAGGCGGAAGTGGGGCTGAAATCAGAGGCAGAGCTGGAGGCGGAGCTGAAGTCAGAGGCAGAGCTGGAGGCGGTGCTGAAGTCAGAGGTGGAGCTGAAGTCAGAGGCAGAGCTGGTGGTGGAGTCAGAGAATGCTCCATTAAACCATATAGTGTACATTCCTTCCCTGCAACACTAGTGAAGTCTTCATGGTATAGTGGGTAGTGCTCTGGACTCTCACCCCAGCGACCCGAGTTCAAATCCCGGTGGGACCAAAGAAAATATGTCATCATGGAAAAGGTGTTGGAGGCGGAGCTGGAGCTGTAGGCGGAGCTGAAGTCAGAGGCGGACCTGAAGTCAGAGGCAGATTTGGTGTGGCGCCGGAATTGGAAGCGGAGCTGAAGTCAGTGGCAGAGATGGTGTGGAACTGGAGTTGGAGGAGGAGCTGTAGTGTGAGATGGAACTGAAGTTGAAGTCAGATGCAGAACTGGTGTGGAGCTGGAGTCAGAGGTGGAGCTGGAGTCAGAAACTGGTGTGGAGCTGGCGGAGGAGTTGGAGGCGGAAGTGGGGCTGAAGTCAGAGGCAGAGATGGTGTAGAGCTGGAGTCAGAGGCAGAAATGAAGTCAGAGGTAGAGCTGGTGTGGAGCTGAAGTCAGAGGCGGAGATGAAGTTGGAGTCAGATGCAAAGCTGGTGTGGGGCTGGAGTCAGAGGTGGAGCTGAAGTGAGACTGGTGTGGAGCTGGAGTCAGAGGTAGAGCTGAAGTCAGGGTTGGAGGTGGAGCTGATGTCAGAGACTGGTGTGGAGCTGGAGGCGGAGCTGAAGGCAGAGGCAGAGCAAGTCTGGAGCTGGAGGCAGAGTCAAAGGCGGAAGTGGGGCTGAAGTCAGAGGCAGAGCTGGAGGCGGAGCTGAAGTCAGAGGCAGAGCTGGAGGCGGTGCTGAAGTCAGAGGTGGAGCTGAAGTCAGAGGCAGAGTTGGTAGTGGAGTCAGAGAATGCTCCATTAAACCATATAGTGTACATTCCTTCCCTGCAACACTAGTGAAGTCTTAATGGTATAGTGGATAGTGCTCTGGACTCTCACCCCAGCGACCCGAGTTCAAATCCCGGTGGGACCAAAGAAAATATGTCATCATGGAAAAGGTGTTGGAGGCGGAGCTGGAGCTGTAGGCGGAGCTGAAGTCAGAGGCGGACCTGAAGTCAGAGGCAGATTTGGTGTGGCGCCGGAATTGGAAGCGGAGCTGAAGTAAGTGGCAGAGATGGTGTGGAACTGGAGTTGGAGGAGGAGCTGTAGTGTGAGATGGAACTGAAGTTGTGGTCAGATGCAGAACTGGTGTGGAGCTGGAGTGAGAGGCGGAGCTGAAGTCAGAAACTGGTGTGGAGCTGGAGGCGGAAGTGGGGCTGAAGTCAGAGGCAGAGATGGTGTAGAGCTGGAGTCAGAGGCAGACATGAAGTCAGAGGTAGAGCTGGTGTGGAGCTGAGGTCAGAGGCGGAGATGAAGTTGGAGTCAGATGCAAATCTGGTGTGGGGCTGGTGTCAGAGGTGGAGCTGAAGTGAGACTGGTGTGGAGCTGGAGTCAGAGGTAGAGCTGAAGTCAGGGTTGTAGGTGGAGCTGAAGTCGGAGACTGGTGTGGAGCTGGAAGCGGAGCTGAAGGCAGAGGCAGAGCAGGTCTGGAGCTGGAGGCAGAGTCAAAGGCGGAAGTGGGGCTGAAGTCAGAGGCAGAGCTGGAGGCGGAGCTGAAGTCAGAGGCAGAGCTGGAGGCGGTGCTGAAGTCAGAGGTGGAGCTGAAGTCAGAGGCAGAGCTGGTGGTGGAGTCAGAGAATGCTCCATTAAACCATATAGTGTACATTCCTTCCCTGCAACACTAGTGAAGTCTTCATGGTATAGTGGATAGTGCTCTGGACTCTCACCCCAGCGACCCGAGTTCAAATCCCGGCTGAAGTCAGAGGCAGAGATGGTGTAGAGCTGGAGTCAGAGGCAGAAATGAAGTCAGAGGTAGAGCTGGTGTGGAGCTGAAGTCAGAGGCGGAGATGTAGGAGTCAGATGCAAAGCTGGTGTGGGGCTGGAGTTGGAGGCAGAGCTGGTGTGGAGCTGAAGTCAGAGGTGAAGCTGAAGTCAGAGACTGGTGTGGAGCTGGAGTCAGAGGTAGAGCTGAAGTCAGGGTTGGAGGTGGAGCTGATGTCAAAGACTGGTGTGGAGCTGGAGGCGGAGCTGAAGGCAGAGGCAGAGCAGGTCTGGAGCTGGAGGCAGAGTCAAAGGCGGAAGTGGGGCTGAAATCAGAGGCAGAGCTGGAGGCGGAGCTGAAGTCAGAGGCAGAGCTGGAGGCGGTGCTGAAGTCAGAGGCAGAGCTGGTGGTGGTCAGAGAATGCTCCATTAAACCATATAGTGTACATTCCTTCCCTGCAACACTAGTGAAGTCTTAATGGTATAGTGGATAGTGCTCTGGACTCTCACCCCAGCGACCCGAGTTCAAATCCCGGTGGGACCAAAGAAAATATGTCATCATGGAAAAGGTGTTGGAGGCGGAGCTGGAGCTGTAGGCGGAGCTGAAGTCAGAGGCGGACCTGAAGTCAGAGGCAGATTTGGTGTGGCGCCGGAATTGGAAGCGGAGCTGAAGTCAGTGGCAGAGATGGTGTGGAACTGGAGTTGGAGGAGAAGCTGTAGTGTGAGATGGAACTGAAGTTGAAGTCAGATGCAGAACTGGTGTGGAGCTGGAGTCAGAGGTGGAGCTGAAGTCAGAAACTGGTGTGGAGCTGGCGGAGGAGTTGGAGGCGGAAGTGGGGCTGAAGTCAGAGGCAGAGATGGTGTAGAGCTGGAGTCAGAGGCAGAAATGAAGTCAGAGGTAGAGCTGGTGTGGAGCTGAAGTCAGAGGCGGAGATGAAGTTGGAGTCAGATGCAAAGCTGGTGTGGGGCTGGAGTTAGAGGTGGAGCTGAAGTGAGACTGGTGTGGAGCTGGAGTCAGAGGTAGAGCTGAAGTCAGGGTTGGAGGTGGAGCTGATGTCAGAGACTGGTGTGGAGCTGGAGGCGGAGCTGAAGGCAGAGGCAGAGCAAGTCTGGAGCTGGAGGCAGAGTCAAAGGCGGAAGTGGGGCTGAAGTCAGAGGCAGAGCTGGAGACGGAGCTGAAGTCAGAGGCAGAGCTGGAGGCGGTTCTGAAGTCAGAGGTGGAGCTGAAGTCAGAGGCAGAGTTGGTGGAGGAGTCAGAGAATGCTCCATTAAACCATATAGTGTACATTCCTTCCCTGCAACACTAGTGAAGTCTTAATGGTATAGTGGATAGTGCTCTGGACTCTCACCCCAGCGACCCGAGTTCAAATCCCGGTGGGACCAAAGAAAATATGTCATCATGGAAAAGGTGTTGGAGGCGGAGCTGGAGCTGTAGGCGGAGCTGAAGTCAGAGGCGGACCTGAAGTCAGAGGCAGATTTGGTGTGGCGCCGGAATTGGAAGCGGAGCTGAAGTAAGTGGCAGAGATGGTGTGGAACTGGAGTTGGAGGAGGAGCTGTAGTGTGAGATGGAACTGAAGTTGTGGTCAGATGCAGAACTGGTGTGGAGCTGGAGTCAGAGGCGGAGCTGAAGTCAGAAACTGGTGTGGAGCTGGCGGCGGAGTTGGAGGCGGAAGTGGGGCTGAAGTCAGAGGCAGAGATGGTGTAGAGCTGGAGTCAGAGGCAGACATGAAGTCAGAGGTAGAGCTGGTGTGGAGCTGAGGTCAGAGGCGGAGATGAAGTTGGAGTCAGATGCAAATCTGGTGTGGGGCTGGTGTCAGAGGTGGAGCTGAAGTGAGACTGGTGTGGAGCTGGAGTCAGAGGTAGAGCTGAAGTCAGGGTTGGAGGTGGAGCTGAAGTCGGAGACTGGTGTGGAGCTGGAGGCGGAGCTGAAGGCAGAGGCAGAGCAGGTCTGGAGCTGGAGGCAGAGTCAAAGGCGGAAGTGGGGCTGAAGTCAGAGGCAGAGCTGGAGGCGGAGCTGAAGTCAGGGGCAGAGCTGGAGGCGGTGCTGAAGTCAGAGGTGGAGCTGAAGTCAGAGGCAGAGCTGGTGGTGGAGTCAGAGAATGCTCCATTAAACCATATAGTGTACATTCCTTCCCTGCAACACTAGTGAAGTCTTCATGGTATAGTGGATAGTGCTCTGGACTCTCACCCCAGCGACCCGAGTTCAAATCCCTGCTGAAGTCAGAGGCAGAGATGGTGTAGAGCTGGAGTCAGAGGCAGAAATGAAGTCAGAGGTAGAGCTGGTGTGGAGCTAAAGTCAGAGGCGGAGATGAAGTAGGAGTCAGATGCAAAGCTGGTGTGGGGCTGGAGTTGGAGGCAGAGCTGGTGTGGAGCTGAAGTCAGAGGTGGAGCTGAAGTCAGAGACTGGTGTGGAGCTGGAGTCAGAGGTACAGCTGAAGTCAGGGTTGGAGGTGGAGCTGATGTCAGAGACTGGTGTGGAGCTGGAGGCGGAGCTGAAGGCAGAGGCAGAGCAGGTCTGGAGCTGGAGGCACAGTCAAAGGCGGAAGTGGGGCTGAAGTCAGAGGCAGAGCTGGAGGCGGAGCTGAAGTCAGAGGCAGAGCTGGAGGCGGTGCTGAAGTCAGAGGTGGAGCTGAAGTCAGAGGCAGAGCTGGTGGTGGAGTCAGAGAATGCTCCATTAAACCATATAGTGTACATTCCTTCCCTGCAATACTAGTGAAGTCTTCATGGTATAGTGGGTAGTGCTCTGGACTCTCACCCCAGCGACCCGAGTTCAAATCCCGGTGGGACCAAAGAAAATATGTCATCATGGAAAAGGCGTTGGTGGCGGAGCTGGAGCTGTAGGCGGAGCTGAAGTCAGAGGCGGAGCTGAAGTCAGAGGCAGATTTGGTGTGGTGCCGAAATTGAAGGCGGAGCTGAAGTCAGTGGCAGAGATGGTGTGGAACTGGAGTTGGAGGAGGAGCTGTAGTGTGAGATGGAACTGAAGTTGTGGTCAGATGCAGAACTGGTGTGGAGCTGGAGTCAGAGGCGGAGCTGAAGTCAGAAACTGGTGTGGAGCTGGCGGCGGAGTTGGAGGCGGAAGTGGGGCTGAAGTCAGAGGCAGAGATGGTGTAGAGCTGGAGTCAGAGGCAGAAATGAAGTCAGAGGTAAAGCTGGTGTGGAGCTGAAGTCAGAGGCGGAGATGAAGTTGGAGTCAGATGCAAAGCTGGTGTGGGGCTGGAGTCAGAGGTGGAGCTGAAGTCAGAGACTGGTGTGGAGCTGGAGTCAGAGGTAGAGCTGAAGTCAGGGTTGGAGGTGGAGCTGAAGTCAGAGACTGGTGTGGAGCTGGAGGCGGAGCTGAAGGCAGAGGCAGAGCAGGTCTGGAGCTGGAGGCACAGTCAAAGGCGGAAGTGGGGCTGAAGTCAGAGGCAGAGCTGGAGGCGGAGCTGAAGTCAGAGGCAGAGCTGGAGGCGGTGCTGAAGTCAGAGATGCAGCTCAAGTCAGAGGCAGAGCTGGTGGTGGAGTCAGAGAATGCTCCATTAAACCATATAGTGTACATTCCTTCCCTGCAACACTAGTGAAGTCTTCATGGTATAGTGGATAGTGCTCTGGACTCTCACCCCAGCGACCCGAGTTCAAATCCCGGCTGAAGTCAGAGGCAGAGATGGTGTAGAGCTGGAGTCAGAGGCAGAAATGAAGTCAGAGGTAGAGCTGGTGTAGAGCTGAAGTCAGAGGCGGAGATGAAGTAGGAGTCAGATGCAAAGCTGGTGTGGGGCTGGAGTTGGAGGCAGAGCTGGTGTGGAGCTGAAGTCAGAGGTGGAGCTGAAGTCAGAGACTGGTGTGGAGCTGGAGTCAGAGGTAGAGCTCAAGTCAGGGTTGGAGGTGGAGCTGATGTCAGAGACTGGTGTGGAGCTGGAGGCGGAGCTGAAGGCAGAGGCAGAGCAGGTCTGGAGCTGGAGGCACAGTCAAAGGCGGAAGTGGGGCTGAAGTCAAAGGCAGAGCTGGAGGCGGTGCTGAAGTCAGAGGTGGAGCTGAAGTCAGAGGCAGAGCTGGTGGTGGAGTCAGAGAATGCTCCATTAAACCATATAGTGTACATTCCTTCCCTGCAACACTAGTGAAGTCTTAATGGTATAGTGGATAGTGCTCTGGACTCTCACCCCAGCGACCCGAGTTCAAATCCCGGTGGGACCAAAGAAAATATGTCATCATGGAAAAGGTGTTGGAGGCGGAGCTGGAGCTGTAGGCGGAGCTGAAGTCAGAGGCGGACCTGAAGTCAGAGGCAGATTTGGTGTGGCGCCGGAATTGGAAGCGGAGCTGAAGTAAGTGGCAGAGATGGTGTGGAGCTGGAGTTGGAGGAGGAGCTGTAGTGTGAAATGGAACTGAAGTTGAAGTCAGATGCAGAACTGGTGTGGAGCTGGAGTCAGAGGTGGAGCTGAAGTCAGAAACTGGTGTGGAGCTGGCGGCGGAGTTGGAGGCGGAAGTGGGGCTGAAGTCAGAGGCAGAGATGGTGTTGAGCTGGAGTCAGAGGCAGAAATGAAGTCAGAGGTAGAGCTGGTGTGGAGCTGAAGTCAGAGGTGGAGATGAAGTTGGAGTCAGATGCAAAGCTGGTGTGGGGGTGGAGCTGAAGTCAGAGACTGGTGTGGAGCTGGAGTCAGAGGTAGAGCTGAAGTCAGGGTTGGAAGTTGAGCTGAAGTCAGAGACTGGTGTGGAGCTGGAGGCGGAGCTGAAGGCAGAGGCAGATGAGGTCTGGAGCTGGAGGCACAGTCAAAGGCGGAAGTGGGGCTGAAGTCAGAGGCAGAGCTGGAGGCGGAGCTGAATTCAGAGGCAGAGCTGGAGGCGGTGCTGAAGTCAGAGGTGGAGCTGAAGTCAGAGGCAGAGCTGGTGGTGGAGTCAGAGAATGCTCCATTAAACCATATAGTGTACATTCCTTCCCTGCAACACTAGTGAAGTCTTAATGGTATAGTGGATAGTGCTCTGGACTCTCACCCCAGCGACCCGAGTTCAAATCCCGGTGGGACCAAAGAAAATATGTCATCATGGAAAAGGTGTTGGAGGCGAAGCTGGAGCTGTAGGCGGAGCTGAAGTCAGAGGCGGACCTGAAGTCAGAGGCAGATTTGGTGTGGCGCCGGAATTGGAAGCGGAGCTGAAGTCAGTGGCAGAGATGGTGTGGAACTGGAGTTGGAGGAGGAGCTGTAGTGTGAGATGGAACTGAAGTTGAAGTCAGATGCAGGACTGGTGTGGAGCTGGAGTCAGAGGCGGAGATGAAGTAGGAGTCAGATGCAAAGCTGGTGTGGGGCTGGAGTTGGAGGCAGAGCTGGTGTGGAGCTGAAGTCAGAGGTGGAGCTGAAGTCAGAGACTGGTGTGGAGCTGGAGTCAGAGGTACAGCTGAAGTCAGGGTTGGAGGTGGAGCTGATGTCAGAGACTGGTGTGGAGCTGGAGGCGGAGCTGAAGGCAGAGGCAGAGCAGGTCTGGAGCTGGAGGCAGAGTCAAAGGCGGAAGTGGGGCTGAAGTCAGAGGCAGAGCTGGAGGCGGAGCTGAAGTCAGAGGCAGAGCTGGAGGCGGTGCTGAAGTCAGAGGTGGAGCTGAAGTCAGAGGCAGAGCTGGTGGTTGAGTCAGAGAATGCTCCATTAAACCATATAGTGTACATTCCTTCCCTGCAACACTAGTGAAGTCTTCATGGTATAGTGGGTAGTGCTCTGGACTCTCACCCCAGCGACCCGAGTTCAAATCCCGGTGGGACCAAAGAAAATATGTCATCATGGAAAAGGCGTTGGTGGCGGAGCTGGAGCTGTAGGCGGAGCTGAAGTCAGAGGCGGAGCTGAAGTCAGAGGCAGATTTGGTGTGGTGCCGAAATTGGAGGCGGAGCTGAAGTCAGTGGCAGAGATGGTGTGGAGCTGGAGTTGGAGGAGAAGCTGTAGTCAGAGATGGAACTGAAGTTGTGGAGTCAGAGGCAGACATGAAGTCAGAGGTAGAGCTGGTGTGGAGCTGAAGTCAGAGGCGGAGATGAAGTTGGAGTCAGATGCAAAGCTGGTGTGGGGCTGGAGTCAGAGGTGGAGCTGAAGTCAGAGACTGGTGTGGAGCTGGAGTCAGAGGTAGAGCTGAAGTCAGAGACTGGTGTGGAGCTGGAGGCGGAGCTGAAGGCAGAGGCAGAGCAGGTCTGGAGCTGGAGGCACAGTCAAAGGCGGAAGTGGGGCTGAAGTCAGAGGCAGAGCTGGAGGCGGAGCTGAAGTCAGAGGCAGAGCTGGAGGCGATGCTGAAGTCAGAGATGCAGCTCAAGTCAGAGGCAGAGCTGGTGGTGGAGTCAGAGAATGCTCCATTAAACCATATAGTGTACATTCCTTCCCTGCAACACTAGTGAAGTCTTCATGGTATAGTGGATAGTGCTCTGGACTCTCACCCCAGCGACCCGAGTTCAAATCCCGGCTGAAGTCAGAGGCAGAGATGGTGTAGAGCTGGAGTCAGAGGCAGAAATGAAGTCAGAGGTAGAGCTGGTGTGGAGCTGAAGTCAGAGGCGGAGATGAAGTAGGAGTCAGATGCAAAGCTGGTGTGGGGCTGGAGTTGGAGGCAGAGCTGGTGTGGAGCTGAAGTCAGAGGTGGAGCTGAAGTCAGAGACTGGTGTGGAGCTGGAGTCAGAGGTACAGCTGAAGTCAGGGTTGGAGGTGGAGCTGATGTCAGAGACTGGTGTGGAGCTGGAGGCGGAGCTGAAGGCAGAGGCAGAGCAGGTCTGGAGCTGGTGGCAGAGTCAAAGGCGGAAGTGGGGCTGAAGTCAGAGGTGGAGCTGAAGTGAAACTGGTGAGGAGCTGGAGTCAGAGGTACAGCTGAAGTCAGGGTTGGAGGTGGAGCTGAAGTCGGAGACTGGTGTGGAGCTGGAGGCGGAGCTGAAGGCAGAGGCAGAGCAGGTCTGGAGCTGGAGGCAGAGTCAAAGGCGGAAGTGGGGCTGAAGTCAGAGGCAGAGCTGGAGGCGGAGCTGAAGTCAGAGGCAGAGCTGGAGGCGGTGCTGAAGTCAGAGGTGGAGCTGAAGTCAGAGGCAGAGCTGGTGGTGGAGTCAGAGAATGCTCCATTAAACCATATAGTGTACATTCCTTCCCTGCAACAC
Source organism: Syngnathus leptorhynchus (assembly GCF_054491065.1). Lineage (NCBI taxonomy): Eukaryota > Metazoa > Chordata > Actinopteri > Syngnathiformes > Syngnathidae > Syngnathus > Syngnathus leptorhynchus. The sequence goes on from NW_028231995.1 coordinate 862,921, forward strand.
TAGTGAAGTCTTCATGGTATAGTGGGTAGTGCTCTGGACTCTCACCCCAGCGACCCGAGTTCAAATCCCGGTGGTACCAAAGAAAATATGTCATCATGGAAAAGGCGTTGGTGGCGGAGCTGGAGCTGTAGGCGGAGCTGAAGTCAGAGGGGGAGCTGAAGTCAGAGGCAGATTTGGTGTGGTGCCGAAATTGAAGGCGGAGCTGAAGTCAGTGGCAGAGATGGTGTGGAGCTGGAGTTGGAGGAGAAGCTGTAGTCAGAGATGGAACTGAAGTTGTGGTCAGATGCAAAACTGGTGTGGAGCTGAAGTCAGAGGCGGAGCTGAAGTCAGAAACTGGTGTGGAGCTGGCGGCGGAGTTGGAGGCGGAAGTGGGGCTGAAGTCAGAGGCAGAGATGGTGTAGAGCTGGAGTCAGAGGCAGAAATGAAGTCAGAGGTAGAGCTGGTGTGGAGCTGAAGTCAGAGGCGGAGATGAAGTTGGAGTCAGATGCAAAGCTGGTGTGGGGCTGGAGTCAGAGGTGGAGCTGAAGTCAGAGACTGGTGTGGAGCTGGAGTCAGAGGTAGAGCTGAAGTCAGAGACTGGTGTGGAGCTGGAGGCGGAGCTGAAGGCAGAGGCAGAGCAGGTCTGGAGCTGGAGGCACAGTCAAAGGCGGAAGTGGGGCTGAAGTCAGAGGCAGAGCTGGAGGCGGAGCTGAAGTCAGAGGCAGAGCTGGAGGCGGTGCTGAAGTCAGAGATGCAGCTCAAGTCAGAGGCAGAGCTGGTGGTGGAGTCAGAGAATGCTCCATTAAACCATATAGTGTACATTCCTTCCCTGCAACACTAGTGAAGTCTTCATGGTGTAGTGGATAGTGCTCTGGACTCTCACCCCAGCGACCCGAGTTCAAATCCCGGCTGAAGTCAGAGGCAGAGATGGTGTAGAGCTGGAGTCAGAGGCAGAAATGAAGTCAGAGGTAGAGCTGGTGTGGAGCTGAAGTCAGAGGCGGAGATGAAGTAGGAGTCAGATGCAAAGCTGGTGTGGGGCTGGAGTTGGAGGCAGAGCTGGTGTGGAGCTGAAGTCAGAGGTGGAGCTGAAGTCAGAGACTGGTGTGGAGCTGGAGTCAGAGGTAGAGCTGAAGTCAGGGTTGGAGGTGGAGCTGATGTAAGAGACTGGTGTGGAGCTGGAGGCGGAGCTGAAGGCAGAGGCAGAGCAGGTCTGGAGCTGGAGGCAGAGTCAAAGGGGGAAGTGGGGCTGAAGTCAGAGGCAGAGCTGGAGGCGGAGCTGAAGTCAGAGGCAGAGCTGGAGGCGGTGCTGAAGTCAGAGGTGGAGCTGAAGTCAGAGGCAGAGCTGGTGGTGGTGTCAGAGAATGCTCCATTAAACCATATAGTGTACATTCCTTCCCTGCAACACTAGTGAAGTCTTAATGGTATAGTGGATAGTGCTCTGGACTCTCACCCTAGCGACCCGAGTTCAAATCCCGGTGGGACCAAAGAAAATATGTCATCATGGAAAAGGTGTTGGAGGTGGAGCTGGAACTGTAGGCGGAGCTGAAGTCAGAGGCGGACCTGAAGTCAGAGGCCGATTTGGTGTGGCGCCGGAATTGGAAGCGGAGCTGAAGTCAGTGGCAGAGATGGTGTGGAACTGGAGTTGGAGGAGGAGCTGTAGTGTAAGATGGAACTGAAGTTGAAGTCAGATGCAGAACTGGTGTGGAGCTGGAGTCAGAGGTGGAGCTGAAGTCAGAAACTGGTGTGGAGCTGGCGGCGGAGTTTGAGGCGGAAGTGGGGCTGAAGTCAGAGGCAGAGATGGTGTAGAGCTGGAGTCAGAGGCAGAAATGAAGTCAGAGGTAGAGCTGGTGTGGAGCTGAAGTCAGAGGCGGAGATGAAATTGGAGTCAGATGCAAAGCTGGTGTGGGGCTGGAGTCAGAGGTGGAGCTGAAGTGAGACTGGTGTGGAGCTGAAGTCAGAGGTAGAGCTGAAGTCAGGGTTGGAGGTGGAGCTGAAGTCGGAGACTGGTGTGGAGCTGGAGGCGGAGCTGAAGGCAGAGGCAGAGCAGGTCTGGAGCTGGAGGCACAGTCAAAGGCGGAAGTGGGGCTGAAGTCAGAGGCAGAGCTGGAGGCGGAGCTGAAGTCAGAGGCAGAGCCGGAGGCTCTGCTGAAGTCAGAGGTGGAGCTGAAGTCAGAGGCAGAGCTGGTGGTGGAGTCAGAGAATGCTCCATTAAACCATATAGTGTACATTCCTTCCCTGCAACACTAGTGAAGTCTTAATGGTATAGTGGATAGTGCTCTGGACTCTCACCCCAGCGACCCGAGTTCAAATCCCGGTGGGACCAAAGAAAATATGTCATCATGGAAAAGGTGTTGGAGGCAGGGCTGGAGCTGTAGGCGGAGCTGAAGTCAGAGGCGGACCTGAAGTCAGAGGCAGATTTGGTGTGGCGCCGGAATTGGAAGCGGAGCTGAAGTAAGTGGCAGAGATGGTGTGGAACTGGAGTTGGAGGAGGAGCTGTAGTGTGACATGGAACTGAAGTTGAAGTCAGATGCAGAACTGGTGTGGAGCTGGAGTCAGAGGTGGAGCTGAAGTCAGAAACTGGTGTGGAGCTGGCGGCGGAGTTGGAGGCGGAAGTGGGGCTGAAGTCAGAGGCAGAGATGGTGTAGAGCTGGAGTCAGAGGCAGAAATGAAGTCAGAGGTAGAGCTGGTGTGGAGCTGAAGTCAGAGGCGGAGATGAAGTTGGAGTCAGATGCAAAGCTGGTGTGGGGCTGGAGTCAGAGGTGGAGCTGAAGTGAGACTGGTGTGGAGCTGGAGTCAAAGGTAGAGCTGAAGTCAGGGTTGTAGGTGGAGCTGAAGTCAGAGACTGGTGTGGAGCTGGAGGCGGAGCTGAAGGCAGAGGCAGAGCAGGTCTGGAGCTGGAGGCAGAGTCAAAGGCGGAAGTGGGGCTGAAGTCAGAGGCAGAGCTGGAGGCAAAGCTGAAGTCAGAGGCAGAGCTGGAGGCGGTACTGAAGTCAGAGGTGGAGCTGAAGTCAGAGGGAGAGCTGGTGGTGGAGTCAGAGAATGCTCCATTAAACCATATAGTGTACATTCCTTCCCTGCAACACTAGTGAAGTCTTCATGGTATAGTGGATAGTGCTCTGGACTCTCACCCCAGCGACCCGAGTTCAAATCCCGGTGGGACCAAAGAAAATATGTCATCATGGAAAAGGCGTTGGTGGCGGAGCTGGAGCTGTAGGCGGAGCTGAAGTCAGAGGCGGAGCTGAAGTCAGAGGCAGATTTGGTGTGGTGCCGAAATTGGAGGCGGAGCTGAAGTCAGTGGCAGAGATGGTGTGGAGCTGGAGTTGGAGGAGAAGCTGTAGTCAGAGATGGAACTGAAGTTGTGGAGTCAGAGGCAGAAATGAAGTCAGAGGTAGAGCTGGTGTTGAGCTGAAGTAAGAGGCGAAGATGAAGTAGGAGTCAGATGCAAAGCTGGTGTGGGGCTGGAGTTGGAGGCAGAGCTGGTGTGGAGCTGAAGTCAGAGGTGGAGCTGAAGTCAGAGACTGGTGTGGAGCTGGAGTCAGAGGTACAGCTGAAGTCAGGGTTGGAGGTGGAGCTGATGTCAGAGACTGGTGTGGAGCTGGAGGCGGAGCTGAAGGCAGAGGCAGAGCAGGTCTGGAGCTGGAGGCAGAGTCAAAGGCGGAAGTGGGGCTGCAGTCAGAGGCAGAGCTGGAGGCGGAGCTGAAGTCAGAGGCAGAGCTGGAGGCGGTGCTTAAGTCAGAGGTGGAGCTGAAGTCAGAGGCAGATCTGGTGGTGGAGTCAGAGAATGCTCCATTAAACCATATAGTGTACATTCCTTCCCTGCAACACTAGTGAAGTCTTAATGGTATAGTGGATAGTGCTCTGGACTCTCATCTGTTCTGCATCTGACCACAACTTCAGTTCCATCTCTGACTACAGCTTCTCCTCCAACTCCAGCGCCACACCATCTCTGCCACTGACTTCAGCTCCGCCTCCAATTTCGGCACCACACCAAATCTGCCTCTGACTTCAGCTCCGCCTCTGACTTCAGCTCCGCCTACAGCTCCAGCTCCGCCACCAACGCCTTTTCCATGATGACATATTTTCTTTGGTCCCACCGGGATTTGAACTCGGGTCGCTGGGGTGAGAGTCCAGAGCACTATCCACTATACCATGAAGACTTCACTAGTGTTGCAGGGAAGGAATGTACACTATATGGTTTAATGGAGCATTCTCTGACTCCACCACCAGCTCTGCCTCTGACTTCAGCTCCACCTCTGACTTCAGCACCGCCTCCAGCTCTGCCTCTGACTTCAGCTCCGCCTCCAGCTCTGCCTCTGACTTCAGCCCCACTTCCGCCTTTGACTGTGCCTCCAGCTCCAGACCTGCTCTGCCTCTGCCTTCAGCTCCGCCTCCAGCTCCACACCAGTCTCTGACTTCAGCTCCACCTCCAACCCTGACTTCAGCTCTACCTCTGACTCCAGCTCCACACCAGTCTCTGACTTCAGCTCCACCTCTGACTCCAGCCCCACACCAGCTTTGCATCTGACTCCAACTTCATCTCCGCCTCTGACTTCAGCTCCACACCAGATCTACCTCTGACTTCATTTCTGCCTATGACTCCAGAACTTCAGTTCCATCTCTGACTACAGCTTCTCCTCCAACTCCAGCTCCACACCATCTCTGCCACTGACTTCAGCTCCGCCTCCAATTTCGGCACCACAGCAAATCTGCCTCTGACTTCAGCTCCGCCTACAACTCCAGCTCCGCCACCAACGCCTTTTTCATGATGACATATTTTCTTTGGTCCCACCGGGATTTGAACTCGGGTCGCTGGGGTGAGAGTCCAGAGCACTATCCACTATACCATGAAGACTTCACTAGTGTTGCAGGGAAGGAATGTACACTATATGGTTTAATGGAGCATTCTCTGACTCCACCACCAGCTCTGCCTCTGACTTCAGCTCCACCTCTGACTTCAGCACCGCCTCCAGCTCTGCCTCTGACTTCAGCTCCGCCTCCAGCTCTGCCTCTGACTTCAGCCCCACTTCCGCCTTTGACTCTGCCTCCAGCTCCAGACCTGCTCTGCCTCTGCCTTCAGCTCCGCCTCCAGCTCCACACCAGTGTCCGACTTCAGCTCCACCTCCAACCCTGACTTCAGCTTTACCTCTGACTCCAGCTTCACACCAGTCTCACTTCAGCTCCACCTCTGACTCCAGCCCCACACCAGCTTTGCATCTGACTCCAATTTCATCTCCGCCTCTGACTCCAGCTCTTCACCATCTCTGCCTCTGACTTCAGCCCCACTTCCGCCGCCAGCTCCACACCAGTTTTTGACTTCAGCTCCACCTCTGACTCCAGCTCCACACCAGTTCTGCATCTGACTTCAACTTCAGTTCCATCTCACACTACAGCTCCTCCTCCAACTCCAGTTCCACACCATCTCTGCCACTGACTTCAGCTCCGCTTCCAATTCCGGCGCCACACCAAATCTGCCTCTGACTTCAGGTCCGCCTCTGACTTCAGCTCCGCTTACAGTTCCAGCTCCGCCTCCAACACCTTTTCCATGATGACATATTTTCTTTGGTCCCACCTGGATTTGAACTCGGGTCGCTGGGGTGAGAGTCCAGAGCACTATCCACTATACCATGAAGACTTCACTAGTGTTGCAGGAATGTACACTATATGGTTTAATGGAGCATTCTCTGACTCCACCACCAGCTCTGCCTCTGACTTCAGCTCCACCTCTGACTTCAGCACCGCCTCCAGCTCTGCCTCTGACTTCAGCTCCGCCTCCAGCTCTGCCTCTGACTTCAGCTCCGCCTCCAGCTCTGCCTCTGACTTCAGCCCCACTTCCGCCTTTGACTCTGCCTCCAGCTCCAGACCTGCTCTGCCTCTGCCTTCAGCTCCGCCTCCAGCTCCAAACCAGTGTCCGACTTCAGCTCCACCTCCAACCCTGACTTCAGCTCTACCTCTGACTCCAGCTCCACACCAGTCTCACTTCAGCTCCACCTCTGACTCCAGCCCCACACCAGCTTTGCATCTGACTCCAACTTCATCTCCGCCTCTGACTTCAGTTCCACACCAGCTCTACCTATGACTTCATTTCTGCCTCTGACTCCAGCTCTACACCATCTCTGCCTCTGACTTCAGCCCCACTTCCGCCTCCAACTCCGCCGCCAGCTCCACACCAGTTTCTGACTTCAGCTCCGCCTCTGACTCCAGCTCCACACCAGTTCTGCATCTGACCACAACTTCAGTTCCATCTCTGACCACAGCTTCTCCTCCAACTCCAGCTCCACACCATCTCTGCCACTGACTTCAGCTCCGCCTTCAATTTCGGCACCACACCAAATCTGCCTCTGACTTCAGCTCCGCCTCTGACTTCAGCTCCGCCTACAGCTCCAGCTCCGCCACCAACGCCTTTTCCATGATGACATATTTTCTTTGGTCCCACCGGGATTTGAACTCGGGTCGCTGGGGTGAGAGTCCAGAGCACTATCCACTATACCATGAAGACTTCACTAGTGTTGCAGGGAAGGAATGTACACTATATGGTTTAATGGAGCATTCTCTGACTCCACCACCAGCTCTGCCTCTGACTTCAGCTCCACCTCTGACTTCAGCACCGCCTCCAGCTCTGCCTCTGACTTCAGCTCCGCCTCCAGCTCTGCCTCTGACTTCAGCCCCACTTCCGCCTTTGACTCTGCCTCCAGCTCCAGACCTGCTCTGCCTCTGCCTTCAGCTCCGCCTCCAGCTCCACACCAGTGTCCGACTTCAGCTCCACCTCCAACCCTGACTTCAGCTCTACCTCTGACTCCAGCTTCACACCAGTCTCACTTCAGCTCCACCTCTGACTCCAGCCCCACACCAGCTTTGCATCTGACTCCAATTTCATCTCCGCCTCTGACTCCAGCTCTTCACCATCTCTGCCTCTGACTTCAGCCCCACTTCCGCCGCCAGCTCCACACCAGTTTCTGACTTCAGCTCCACCTCTGACTCCAGCTCCACACCAGTTCTGCATCTGACTTCAACTTCAGTTCCATCTCACACTACAGCTCCTCCTCCAACTCCAGTTCCACACCATCTCTGCCACTGACTTCAGCTCCGCTTCCAATTCCGGCGCCTTCAATTTCGGCACCACACCAAATCTGCCTCTGACTTCAGCTCCGCCTCTGACTTCAGCTCCGCCTACAGCTCCATCTCCGCCACCAACGCCTTTTCCATGATGATATATATTCTTTGGTCCCACCGGGATTTGAACTATACTCCACTATACCATGAAGACTTCACTAGTGTTGCAGGAATGTACACTATATGGTTTAATGGAGCATTCTCTGACTCCACCACCAGCTCTGCCTCTGACTTCAGCTCCACCTCTGACTTCAGCACCGCCTCCAGCTCTGCCTCTGACTTCAGCACCGCCTCCAGCTCTGCCTCTGACTTCAGCTCCGCCTCCAGCTCTGCCTCTGACTTCAGCCCCACTTCCGCCTTTGACTCTGCTTCCAGCTCCAGACCTGCTCTGCCTTCAGCTCCACCTCCTGCTCCACACCAGTGTCCGACTTCAGCTCCACCTCCAACCCTGACTTCAGCTCTACCTCTGACTCCAGCTCCACACCAGTCTCACTTCAGCTCCACCTCTGACTCCAGCCCCACACCAGCTTTGCATCTGACTCCAACTTCATCTCCGCCTCTGACTTCAGCTCCACACCAGCTCTACCTCTGACTTCATTTCTGCCTCTGACTCCAGCTCTACACCATCTCTGCCTCTGACTTCAGCCCCACTTCCGCCTCCAACTCCGCCGCCAGCTCCACACCAGTTTCTGACTTCAGCTCCACCTCTGACTCCAGCTCCACACCAGTTCTGCATCTGACTTCAACTTCAGTTCCATCTCTGACTACAGCTCCTCCTCCAACTCCAGCTCCACACCATCTCTGCCACTGATTTCAGCTCCGCCTCCAATTTCGGCACCACACCAAATCTGCCTCTGACTTCAGCTCCGCCTCTGACTTCAGCTCCGCCTACAGCTCCAGCTCCGCCACCAACGCCTTTTCCATGATGACATATTTTCTTTGGTCCCACCGGGATTTGAACTCGGGTCGCTGGGGTGAGAGTCCAGAGCACTATCCACTATACCATGAAGACTTCACTAGTGTTGCAGGGAAGGAATGTACACTATATGGTTTAATGGAGCATTCTCTGACTCCACCACCAGCTCTGCCTCTGACTTTAGCTCCACCTCTGACTTCAGCACCGCCTCCAGCTCTGCCTCTGACTTCAGCTCCGCCTCCAGCTCTGCCTCTGACTTCAACCCCACTTCCGCCTTTGACTCTGCCTCCAGCTCCAGACCTGCTATGCCTCTGCCTTCAGCTCCGCCTCCAGCTCCACACCAGTCTCCGACTTCAGCTCCACCTCCAACCCTGACTTCAGCTCTACCTCTGACTCCAGCTCCACACCAGTCTCACTTCAGCTCCACCTCTGACTCCAGCCCCACACCAGCTTTGCATCTGACTCCAACTTCATCTCCGCCTCTGACTTCAGCTCCACACCAGCTCTACCTCTGACTTCATTTCTGCCTCTGACTCCAGCTCTACACCATCTCTGCCTCTGACTTCAGCCCCACTTCCGCCTCCAACTCCGCCGCCAGCTCAACACCAGTTTCTGACTTCAGCTCCACCTCTGACTCCAGCTCCACCTTCAGTTCCATCTCACACTACAGCTCCTCCTCCAACTCCAGTTCCACACCATCTCTGCCACTGACTTCAGCTCCGCTTCCAATTCCGGCGCCACACCAAATCTGCCTCTGACTTCAGGTCCGCCTCTGACTTCAGCTCCGCCTACAGCTCCAGCTCCGCCTCCAACACCTTTTCCATGATGACATATTTTCTTTGGTCCCACCGGGATTTGAACTCGGGTCACTGGGGTGAGAGTCCAGAGCACTATCCACTATACCATTAAGACTTCACTAGTGTTGCAGGGAAGGAATGTACACTATATGGTTTAATGGAGCATTCTCTGACTCCACCACCAGATCTGCCTCTGACTTCAGCTCCACCTCTGACTTAAGCACCGCCTCCAGCTCTGCCTCTGACTTCAGCCCCACTTCCGCCTTTGACTCTGCCTCCAGCTCCAGACCTGCTCTGCCTCTGCCTCCAGCTCCGCCTCCAGCTCCACACCAGTCTCTGACATCAGCTCCACCTCCAACCCTGACTTCAGCTGTACCTCTGACTCCAGCTCCACACCAGTCTCTGACTCCAGCCCCACACCAGCTTTGCATCTGACTCCAATTTCATCTCCGCCTCTGACTCCAGCTCTTCACCATCTCTGCCTCTGACTTCAGCCCCACTTCCGCCGCCAGCTCCACACCAGTTTCTGACTTCAGCTCCACCTCTGACTCCAGCTCCACACCAGTTCTGCATCTGACTTCAACTTCAGTTCCATCTCACACTACAGCTCCTCCTCCAACTCCAGTTCCACACCATCTCTGCCACTGACTTCAGCTCCGCTTCCAATTCCGGCGCCTTCAATTTCGGCACCACACCAAATCTGCCTCTGACTTCAGCTCCGCCTCTGACTTCAGCTCCGCCTACAGCTCCATCTCCGCCACCAACGCCTTTTCCATGATGATATATATTCTTTGGTCCCACCGGGATTTGAACTATACTCCACTATACCATGAAGACTTCACTAGTGTTGCAGGAATGTACACTATATGGTTTAATGGAGCATTCTCTGACTCCACCACCAGCTCTGCCTCTGACTTCAGCTCCACCTCTGACTTCAGCACCGCCTCCAGCTCTGCCTCTGACTTCAGCACCGCCTCCAGCTCTGCCTCTGACTTCAGCTCCGCCTCCAGCTCTGCCTCTGACTTCAGCCCCACTTCCGCCTTTGACTCTGCTTCCAGCTCCAGACCTGCTCTGCCTTCAGCTCCACCTCCTGCTCCACACCAGTGTCCGACTTCAGCTCCACCTCCAACCCTGACTTCAGCTCTACCTCTGACTCCAGCTCCACACCAGTCTCACTTCAGCTCCACCTCTGACTCCAGCCCCACACCAGCTTTGCATCTGACTCCAACTTCATCTCCGCCTCTGACTTCAGCTCCACACCAGCTCTACCTCTGACTTCATTTCTGCCTCTGACTCCAGCTCTACACCATCTCTGCCTCTGACTTCAGCCCCACTTCCGCCTCCAACTCCGCCGCCAGCTCCACACCAGTTTCTGACTTCAGCTCCACCTCTGACTCCAGCTCCACACCAGTTCTGCATCTGACTTCAACTTCAGTTCCATCTCTGACTACAGCTCCTCCTCCAACTCCAGCTCCACACCATCTCTGCCACTGATTTCAGCTCCGCCTCCAATTTCGGCACCACACCAAATCTGCCTCTGACTTCAGCTCCGCCTCTGACTTCAGCTCCGCCTACAGCTCCAGCTCCGCCACCAACGCCTTTTCCATGATGACATATTTTCTTTGGTCCCACCGGGATTTGAACTCGGGTCGCTGGGGTGAGAGTCCAGAGCACTATCCACTATACCATGAAGACTTCACTAGTGTTGCAGGGAAGGAATGTACACTATATGGTTTAATGGAGCATTCTCTGACTCCACCACCAGCTCTGCCTCTGACTTTAGCTCCACCTCTGACTTCAGCACCGCCTCCAGCTCTGCCTCTGACTTCAGCTCCGCCTCCAGCTCTGCCTCTGACTTCAACCCCACTTCCGCCTTTGACTCTGCCTCCAGCTCCAGACCTGCTATGCCTCTGCCTTCAGCTCCGCCTCCAGCTCCACACCAGTCTCCGACTTCAGCTCCACCTCCAACCCTGACTTCAGCTCTACCTCTGACTCCAGCTCCACACCAGTCTCACTTCAGCTCCACCTCTGACTCCAGCCCCACACCAGCTTTGCATCTGACTCCAACTTCATCTCCGCCTCTCACTTCAGCTCCACACCAGCTCTACCTCTGACTTCATTTCTGCCTCTGACTCCAGCTCTACACCATCTCTGCCTCTGACTTCAGCCCCACTTCCGCCTCCAACTCCGCCGCCAGCTCAACACCAGTTTCTGACTTCAGCTCCACCTCTGACTCCAGCTCCACCTTCAGTTCCATCTCACACTACAGCTCCTCCTCCAACTCCAGTTCCACACCATCTCTGCCACTGACTTCAGCTCCGCTTCCAATTCCGGCGCCACACCAAATCTGCCTCTGACTTCAGGTCCGCCTCTGACTTCAGCTCCGCCTACAGCTCCAGCTCCGCCTCCAACGCCTTTTCCATGATGACATATTTTCTTTGGTCCCACCGGGATTTGAACTCGGGTCACTGGGGTGAGAGTCCAGAGCACTATCCACTATACCATTAAGACTTCACTAGTGTTGCAGGGAAGGAATGTACACTATATGGTTTAATGGAGCATTCTCTGACTCCACCACCAGATCTGCCTCTGACTTCAGCTCCACCTCTGACTTAAGCACCGCCTCCAGCTCTGCCTCTGACTTCAGCCCCACTTCCGCCTTTGACTCTGCCTCCAGCTCCAGACCTGCTCTGCCTCTGCCTCCAGCTCCGCCTCCAGCTCCACACCAGTCTCTGACATCAGCTCCACCTCCAACCCTGACTTCAGCTGTACCTCTGACTCCAGCTCCACACCAGTCTCTGACTTCAGCTCCACCTCTGACTTCAGCTCCACACCAGCTCTGCCTCCAACTCCAGCCCCACACCAGCTTTGCATCTGACTCCTACTTCATCTTCGCCTCTTACTTCAGCTCAACACCAGCTCTACCTCTGACTTCATTTCTGCCTCTGACTCCAGCTCTACACCATCTCTGCCTCTGACTTCAGCCGGGATTTGAACTCGGGTCGCTGGGGTGAGAGTCCAGAGCACTATCCACTATACCATGAAGACTTCACTAGTGTTGCAGGGAAGGAATGTACACTATATGGTTTAATGGAGCATTCTCTGACTCCACCACCAGCTCTGCCTCTGACTTCAGCTCCACCTCTGACTCCAGCTCCACACCAGTCTCTGACTTCAGCTCCACCTCTGACTCCAGCCCCACACCAGCTTTGCATCTGACTCCAACTTCATCTCCGCCTCTGACTTCAGCTCCACACCAGCTCTACCTCTGACTTCATTTCTGCCTCTGACTCCACAACTTCAGTTCCATCTCTGACTACAGCTTCTCCTCCAACTCCAGCTCCACACCATCTCTGCCACTGACTTCAGCTCCGCCTCCAATTTCGGCACCACACCAAATCTGCCTCTGACTTCAGCTCCGCCTCTGACTTCAGCTCCGCCTACAGCTCCAGCTCCGCCACCAACGCCTTTTCCATGATGACATATTTTCTTTGGTCCCACCCGGATTTGAACTCGGGTCGCTGGGGTGAGAGTCCAGAGCACTATCCACTATACCATGAAGACTTCACTAGTGTTGCAGGGAAGGAATGTACACTATATGGTTTAATGGAGCATTCTCTGACTCCACCACCAGCTCTGCCTCTGACTTCAGCTCCACCTCTGACTTCAGCACCGCCTCCAGCTCTGCCTCTGACTTCAGCTCCGCCTCCAGCTCTGCCTCTGACTTCAGCCCCACTTCCGCCTTTGACTCTGCCTCCAGCTCCAGACCTGCTCTGCCTCTGCCTTCAGCTCCGCCTCCAGCTCCACACCAGTGTCCGACTTCAGCTCCACCTCCAACCCTGACTTCAGCTCTACCTCTGACTCCAGCTTCACACCAGTCTCACTTCAGCTCCACCTCTGACTCCAGCCCCACACCAGCTTTGCATCTGACTCCAATTTCATCTCCGCCTCTGACTCCAGCTCTTCACCATCTCTGCCTCTGACTTCAGCCCCACTTCCGCCGCCAGCTCCACACCAGTTTCTGACTTCAGCTCCACCTCTGACTCCAGCTCCACACCAGTTCTGCATCTGACTTCAACTTCAGTTCCATCTCACACTACAGCTCCTCCTCCAACTCCAGTTCCACACCATCTCTGCCACTGACTTCAGCTCCGCTTCCAATTCCGGCGCCGCACCAAATCTGCCTCTGACTTCAGGTCCGCCTCTGACTTCAGCTCCGCCTACAGTTCCAGCTCCGCCTCCAACACCTTTTCCATGATGACATATTTTCTTTGGTCCCACCGGGATTTGAACTCGGGTCGCTGGGGTGAGAGTCCAGAGCACTATCCACTATACCATTAAGACTTCACTAGTGTTGCAGGGAAGGAATGTACACTATATGGTTTAATGGAGCATTCTCTGACTCCACCACGAGCTCTGCCTCTGACTTCAGCTCCACCTCTGACTCCAGCTCCACACCAGTCTCTGACTTCAGCTCCACCTCTGACTCCAGCCCCACACCAGCTTTGCATCTGACTCCAACTTCATCTCCACCTCTGACTTCAGCTCCACACCAGCTCTACCTCTGACTTCATTTCTGCCTCTGACTCCACAACTTCAGTTCCATCTCTGTCTACAGCTTCTCCTCCAACTCCAGCTCCACACCATCTCTGCCACTGACTTCAGCTCCGCCTCCAATTTCAGCACCACACCAAATCTGCCTCTGACTTCAGCTCCGCCTCTGACTTCAGCTCCGCCTACAGCTCCAGCTCCGCCACCAACGCCTTTTCCATGATGACATATTTTCTTTGGTCCCACCGGGATTTGAACTCGGGTCGCTGGGGTGAGAGTCCAGAGCACTATCCACTATACCATGAAGACTTCACTAGTGTTGCAGGGAAGGAATGTACACTATATGGTTTAATGGAGCATTCTCTGACTCCACCACCAGCTCTGCCTCTGACTTCAGCTCCACCTCTGACTTCAGCACCGCCTCCGGCTCTGCCTCTGACTTCAGCTCCGCCTCTGACTTCAGCCCCACTTCCGCCTTTGACTGTGCCTCCAGCTCCAGACCTCCTCTGCCTCTGCCTTCAGCTCCGCCTCCAGCTCCACACCAGTCTCTGACTTCAGCTCCACCTCCAACCCTGACTTCAGCTCTACCTCTGACTTCAGCTCCACCTCTGACTCCAGCCCCACACCAGCTTTGCATCTGACTCCAACTTCATCTCCGCCTCTGACTTCAGTTCCACACCAGCTCTACCTATGACTTCATTTCTGCCTCTGACTCCAGCTCTACACCATCTCTGCCTCTGACTTCAGCCCCACTTCCGCCTCCAACTCCGACGCCAGCTCCACACCAGTTTCTGATTTCAGCTCCGCCTCTGACTCCAGCTCCACACCAGTTCTGCATCTGACCACAACTTCAGTTCCATCTCTGACCACACCTTCTCCTCCAACTCCAGCTCCACACCATCTCTGCCACTGACTTCAGCTCCGCCTTCAATTTCGGCACCACACCAAATCTGCCTCTGACTTCAGCTCCGCCTCTGACTTCAGCTCCGCCTCTGACTTCAGCTCCGCCTACAGCTCCAGCTCCGCCACCAACGCCTTTTCCATGATGACATATTTTCTTTGGTCCCACCGGGATTTGAACTCGGGTCGCTGGGGTGAGAGTCCAGAGCACTATCCACTATACCATGAAGACTTCACTAGTGTTGCAGGGAAGGAATGTACACTATATGGTTTAATGGAGCATTCTCTGACTCCACCACCAGCTCTGCCTCTGACTTCAGCTCCACCTCTGACTTCAGCACCGCCTCCAGCTCTGCCTCTGACTTCAGCTCCGCCTCCAGCTCTGCCTCTGACTTCAGCTCCGCCTCCAGCTCTGCCTCTGACTTCAGCCCCACTTCCGCCTTTGACTCTGCCTCCAGCTCCAGACCTGCTCTGCTTCTGCCTTCAGCTCCGCCTCCAGCTCCACACCAGTGTCCGACTTCAGCTCCACCTCCAACCCTGACTTCAGCTCTACCTCTGACTCCAGCTCCACACCAGTCTCACTTCAGCTCCACCTCTGACTCCAGCCCCACACCAGCTTTGCATCTGACTCCAATTCCATCTCCGCCTCTGACTTCAGCTCCACACCAGCTCTACCTCTGACTTCATTTCTGCCTCTGACTCCAGCTCTACACCATCTCTGCCTCTGACTTCAGCCGGGATTTGAACTCGGGTCGCTGGGGTGAGAGTCCAGAGCACTATCCACTATACCATGAAGACTTCACTAGTGTTGCAGGGAAGGAATGTACACTATATGGTTTAATGGAGCATTCTCTGACTCCACCACCAGCTCTGCCTCTGACTTCAGCTCCACCTCTGACTTCAGCACCGCCTCCGGCTCTGCCTCTGACTTCAGCTCCGCCTCTGACTTCAGCCCCACTTCCGCCTTTGACTGTGCCTCCAGCTCCAGACCTCCTCTGCCTCTGCCTTCAGCTCCGCCTCCAGCTCCACACCAGTCTCTGACTTCAGCTCCACCTCCAACCCTGACTTCAGCTCTACCTCTGACTTCAGCTCCACCGCTGACTCCAGCCCCACACCAGCTTTGCATCTGACTCCAACTTCATCTCCGCCCCTGACTTCAGTTCCACACCAGCTCTACCTATGACTTCATTTCTGCCTCTGACTCCAGCTCTAAACCATCTCTGCCTCTGACTTCAGCCCCACTTCCGCCTCCAACTCCGACGCCAGCTCCACATCAGTTTCTGACTTCAGCTCCGCCTCTGACTCCAGCTCCACACCAGTTCTGCATCTGACCACAACTTCAGTTCCATCTCTGACCACACCTTCTCCTCCAACTCCAGCTCCACACCATCTCTGCCACTGACTTCAGCTCCGCCTTCAATTTCGGCACCACACCAAATCTGCCTCTGACTTCAGCTCCGCCTCTGACTTCAGCTCCGCCTCTGACTTCAGCTCCGCCTACAGCTCCAGCTCCGCCACCAACGCCTTTTCCATGATGACATATTTTCTTTGGTCCCACCGGGATTTGAACTCGGGTCGCTGGGGTGAGAGTCCAGAGCACTATCCACTATACCATGAAGACTTCACTAGTGTTGCAGGGAAGGAATGTACACTATATGGTTTAATGGAGCATTCTCTGACTCCACCACCAGCTCTGCCTCTGACTTCAGCTCCACCTCTGACTTCAGCACCGCCTCCAGCTCTGCCTCTGACTTCAGCTCCGCCTCCAGCTCTGCCTCTGACTTCAGCTCCGCCTCCAGCTCTGCCTCTGACTTCAGCTCCGCCTCCAGCTCTGCCTCTGACTTCAGCCCCACTTCCGCCTTTGACTCTGCCTCCAGCTCCAGACCTGCTCTGCTTCTGCCTTCAGCTCCGCCTCCAGCTCCACACCAGTGTCCGACTTCAGCTCCACCTCCAACCCTGACTTCAGCTCTACCTCTGACTCCAGCTCCACACCAGTCTCACTTCAGCTCCACCTCTGACTCCAGCCCCACACCAGCTTTGCATCTGACTCCAATTCCATCTCCGCCTCTGACTTCAGCTCCACACCAGCTCTACCTCTGACTTCATTTCTGCCTCTGACTCCAGCTCTACACCATCTCTGCCTCTGACTTCAGCCGGGATTTGAACTCGGGTCGCTGGGGTGAGAGTCCAGAGCACTATCCACTATACCATGAAGACTTCACTAGTGTTGCAGGGAAGGAATGTACACTATATGGTTTAATGGAGCATTCTCTGACTCCACCACCAGCTCTGCCTCTGACTTTAGCTCCACCTCTGACTTCAGCACCGCCTCCAGCTCTGCCTCTGACTTCAGCTCCGCCTCCAGCTCTGCCTCTGACTTCAACCCCACTTCCGCCTTTGACTCTGCCTCCAGCTCCAGACCTGCTATGCCTCTGCCTTCAGCTCCGCCTCCAGCTCCACACCAGTCTCCGACTTCAGCTCCACCTCCAACCCTGACTTCAGCTCTACCTCTGACTCCAGCTCCACACCAGTCTCACTTCAGCTCCACCTCTGACTCCAGCCCCACACCAGCTTTGCATCTGACTCCAACTTCATCTCCGCCTCTCACTTCAGCTCCACACCAGCTCTACCTCTGACTTCATTTCTGCCTCTGACTCCAGCTCTACACCATCTCTGCCTCTGACTTCAGCCCCACTTCCGCCTCCAACTCCGCCGCCAGCTCAACACCAGTTTCTGACTTCAGCTCCACCTCTGACTCCAGCTCCACCTTCAGTTCCATCTCACACTACAGCTCCTCCTCCAACTCCAGTTCCACACCATCTCTGCCACTGACTTCAGCTCCGCTTCCAATTCCGGCGCCACACCAAATCTGCCTCTGACTTCAGGTCCGCCTCTGACTTCAGCTCCGCCTACAGCTCCAGCTCCGCCTCCAACGCCTTTTCCATGATGACATATTTTCTTTGGTCCCACCGGGATTTGAACTCGGGTCACTGGGGTGAGAGTCCAGAGCACTATCCACTATACCATTAAGACTTCACTAGTGTTGCAGGGAAGGAATGTACACTATATGGTTTAATGGAGCATTCTCTGACTCCACCACCAGATCTGCCTCTGACTTCAGCTCCACCTCTGACTTAAGCACCGCCTCCAGCTCTGCCTCTGACTTCAGCCCCACTTCCGCCTTTGACTCTGCCTCCAGCTCCAGACCTGCTCTGCCTCTGCCTCCAGCTCCGCCTCCAGCTCCACACCAGTCTCTGACATCAGCTCCACCTCCAACCCTGACTTCAGCTGTACCTCTGACTCCAGCTCCACACCAGTCTCTGACTTCAGCTCCACCTCTGACTTCAGCTCCACACCAGCTCTGCCTCCAACTCCAGCCCCACACCAGCTTTGCATCTGACTCCTACTTCATCTTCGCCTCTTACTTCAGCTCAACACCAGCTCTACCTCTGACTTCATTTCTGCCTCTGACTCCAGCTCTACACCATCTCTGCCTCTGACTTCAGCCGGGATTTGAACTCGGGTCGCTGGGGTGAGAGTCCAGAGCACTATCCACTATACCATGAAGACTTCACTAGTGTTGCAGGGAAGGAATGTACACTATATGGTTTAATGGAGCATTCTCTGACTCCACCACCAGCTCTGCCTCTGACTTCAGCTCCACCTCTGACTCCAGCTCCACACCAGTCTCTGACTTCAGCTCCACCTCTGACTCCAGCCCCACACCAGCTTTGCATCTGACTCCAACTTCATCTCCGCCTCTGACTTCAGCTCCACACCAGCTCTACCTCTGACTTCATTTCTGCCTCTGACTCCACAACTTCAGTTCCATCTCTGACTACAGCTTCTCCTCCAACTCCAGCTCCACACCATCTCTGCCACTGACTTCAGCTCCGCCTCCAATTTCGGCACCACACCAAATCTGCCTCTGACTTCAGCTCCGCCTCTGACTTCAGCTCCGCCTACAGCTCCAGCTCCGCCACCAACGCCTTTTCCATGATGACATATTTTCTTTGGTCCCACCCGGATTTGAACTCGGGTCGCTGGGGTGAGAGTCCAGAGCACTATCCACTATACCATGAAGACTTCACTAGTGTTGCAGGGAAGGAATGTACACTATATGGTTTAATGGAGCATTCTCTGACTCCACCACCAGCTCTGCCTCTGACTTCAGCTCCACCTCTGACTTCAGCACCGCCTCCAGCTCTGCCTCTGACTTCAGCTCCGCCTCCAGCTCTGCCTCTGACTTCAGCCCCACTTCCGCCTTTGACTCTGCCTCCAGCTCCAGACCTGCTCTGCCTCTGCCTTCAGCTCCGCCTCCAGCTCCACACCAGTGTCCGACTTCAGCTCCACCTCCAACCCTGACTTCAGCTCTACCTCTGACTCCAGCTTCACACCAGTCTCACTTCAGCTCCACCTCTGACTCCAGCCCCACACCAGCTTTGCATCTGACTCCAATTTCATCTCCGCCTCTGACTCCAGCTCTTCACCATCTCTGCCTCTGACTTCAGCCCCACTTCCGCCGCCAGCTCCACACCAGTTTCTGACTTCAGCTCCACCTCTGACTCCAGCTCCACACCAGTTCTGCATCTGACTTCAACTTCAGTTCCATCTCACACTACAGCTCCTCCTCCAACTCCAGTTCCACACCATCTCTGCCACTGACTTCAGCTCCGCTTCCAATTCCGGCGCCGCACCAAATCTGCCTCTGACTTCAGGTCCGCCTCTGACTTCAGCTCCGCCTACAGTTCCAGCTCCGCCTCCAACACCTTTTCCATGATGACATATTTTCTTTGGTCCCACCGGGATTTGAACTCGGGTCGCTGGGGTGAGAGTCCAGAGCACTATCCACTATACCATTAAGACTTCACTAGTGTTGCAGGGAAGGAATGTACACTATATGGTTTAATGGAGCATTCTCTGACTCCACCACGAGCTCTGCCTCTGACTTCAGCTCCACCTCTGACTCCAGCTCCACACCAGTCTCTGACTTCAGCTCCACCTCTGACTCCAGCCCCACACCAGCTTTGCATCTGACTCCAACTTCATCTCCACCTCTGACTTCAGCTCCACACCAGCTCTACCTCTGACTTCATTTCTGCCTCTGACTCCACAACTTCAGTTCCATCTCTGTCTACAGCTTCTCCTCCAACTCCAGCTCCACACCATCTCTGCCACTGACTTCAGCTCCGCCTCCAATTTCAGCACCACACCAAATCTGCCTCTGACTTCAGCTCCGCCTCTGACTTCAGCTCCGCCTACAGCTCCAGCTCCGCCACCAACGCCTTTTCCATGATGACATATTTTCTTTGGTCCCACCGGGATTTGAACTCGGGTCGCTGGGGTGAGAGTCCAGAGCACTATCCACTATACCATGAAGACTTCACTAGTGTTGCAGGGAAGGAATGTACACTATATGGTTTAATGGAGCATTCTCTGACTCCACCACCAGCTCTGCCTCTGACTTCAGCTCCACCTCTGACTTCAGCCCCACACCAGCTTTGCATCTGACTCCAACTTCATCTCCGCCTCTGACTTCAGCTCCACACCAGCTCTACCTCTGACTTCATTTCTGCCTCTGACTCCAGCTCTACACCATCTCTGCCTCTGACTTCAGCCCCACTTCCGCCTCCAACTCCGCCACCAGCTCCACACCAGTTTCTGACTTCAGCTCCACCTCTGACTCCAGCTCCACACCAGTTCTGCATCTGACTTCAACTTCAGTTCCATCTCACACTACAGCTCCTCCTCCAACTCCAGTTCCACACCATCTCTGCCACTTACTTCAGCTCCGCTTCCAATTCCAGCGCCACACCAAATCTGCCTCTGACTTCAGGTCCGCCTCTGACTTCAGCTCCGCCTACAGCTCCAGCTCCGCCTCCATCACCTTTTCCATGATGACATATTTTCTTTGGTCCCACCGGGATTTGAACTCGGGTCGCTGGGGTGAGAGTCCAGAGCACTATCCACTATACCATGAAGACTTCACTAGTGTTGCAGGGAAGGAATGTACACTATATGGTTTAATGGAGCATTCTCTGACTCCACCACCAGCTCTGCCTCTGACTTCAGCTCCACCTCTGACTTCAGCACCGCCTCCGGCTCTGCCTCTGACTTCAGCTCCGCCTCTGACTTCAGCCCCACTTCCGCCTTTGACTGTGCCTCCAGCTCCAGACCTCCTCTGCCTCTGCCTTCAGCTCCGCCTCCAGCTCCACACCAGTCTCTGACTTCAGCTCCACCTCCAACCCTGACTTCAGCTCTACCTCTGACTTCAGCTCCACCTCTGACTCCAGCCCCACACCAGCTTTGCATCTGACTCCAACTTCATCTCCGCCTCTGACTTCAGTTCCACACCAGCTCTACCTATGACTTCATTTCTGCCTCTGACTCCAGCTCTACACCATCTCTGCCTCTGACTTCAGCCCCACTTCCGCCTCCAACTCCGACGCCAGCTCCACACCAGTTTCTGATTTCAGCTCCGCCTCTGACTCCAGCTCCACACCAGTTCTGCATCTGACCACAACTTCAGTTCCATCTCTGACCACACCTTCTCCTCCAACTCCAGCTCCACACCATCTCTGCCACTGACTTCAGCTCCGCCTTCAATTTCGGCACCACACCAAATCTGCCTCTGACTTCAGCTCCGCCTCTGACTTCAGCTCCGCCTCTGACTTCAGCTCCGCCTACAGCTCCAGCTCCGCCACCAACGCCTTTTCCATGATGACATATTTTCTTTGGTCCCACCGGGATTTGAACTCGGGTCGCTGGGGTGAGAGTCCAGAGCACTATCCACTATACCATGAAGACTTCACTAGTGTTGCAGGGAAGGAATGTACACTATATGGTTTAATGGAGCATTCTCTGACTCCACCACCAGCTCTGCCTCTGACTTCAGCTCCACCTCTGACTTCAGCACCGCCTCCAGCTCTGCCTCTGACTTCAGCTCCGCCTCCAGCTCTGCCTCTGACTTCAGCTCCGCCTCCAGCTCTGCCTCTGACTTCAGCCCCACTTCCGCCTTTGACTCTGCCTCCAGCTCCAGACCTGCTCTGCTTCTGCCTTCAGCTCCGCCTCCAGCTCCACACCAGTGTCCGACTTCAGCTCCACCTCCAACCCTGACTTCAGCTCTACCTCTGACTCCAGCTCCACACCAGTCTCACTTCAGCTCCACCTCTGACTCCAGCCCCACACCAGCTTTGCATCTGACTCCAATTCCATCTCCGCCTCTGACTTCAGCTCCACACCAGCTCTACCTCTGACTTCATTTCTGCCTCTGACTCCAGCTCTACACCATCTCTGCCTCTGACTTCAGCCGGGATTTGAACTCGGGTCGCTGGGGTGAGAGTCCAGAGCACTATCCACTATACCATGAAGACTTCACTAGTGTTGCAGGGAAGGAATGTACACTATATGGTTTAATGGAGCATTCTCTGACTCCACCACCAGCTCTGCCTCTGACTTCAGCTCCACCTCTGACTTCAGCACCGCCTCCGGCTCTGCCTCTGACTTCAGCTCCGCCTCTGACTTCAGCCCCACTTCCGCCTTTGACTGTGCCTCCAGCTCCAGACCTCCTCTGCCTCTGCCTTCAGCTCCGCCTCCAGCTCCACACCAGTCTCTGACTTCAGCTCCACCTCCAACCCTGACTTCAGCTCTACCTCTGACTTCAGCTCCACCGCTGACTCCAGCCCCACACCAGCTTTGCATCTGACTCCAACTTCATCTCCGCCCCTGACTTCAGTTCCACACCAGCTCTACCTATGACTTCATTTCTGCCTCTGACTCCAGCTCTAAACCATCTCTGCCTCTGACTTCAGCCCCACTTCCGCCTCCAACTCCGACGCCAGCTCCACACCAGTTTCTGACTTCAGCTCCGCCTCTGACTCCAGCTCCACACCAGTTCTGCATCTGACCACAACTTCAGTTCCATCTCTGACCACACCTTCTCCTCCAACTCCAGCTCCACACCATCTCTGCCACTGACTTCAGCTCCGCCTTCAATTTCGGCACCACACCAAATCTGCCTCTGACTTCAGCTCCGCCTCTGACTTCAGCTCCGCCTCTGACTTCAGCTCCGCCTACAGCTCCAGCTCCGCCACCAACGCCTTTTCCATGATGACATATTTTCTTTGGTCCCACCGGGATTTGAACTCGGGTCGCTGGGGTGAGAGTCCAGAGCACTATCCACTATACCATGAAGACTTCACTAGTGTTGCAGGGAAGGAATGTACACTATATGGTTTAATGGAGCATTCTCTGACTCCACCACCAGCTCTGCCTCTGACTTCAGCTCCACCTCTGACTTCAGCACCGCCTCCAGCTCTGCCTCTGACTTCAGCTCCGCCTCCAGCTCTGCCTCTGACTTCAGCTCCGCCTCCAGCTCTGCCTCTGACTTCAGCTCCGCCTCCAGCTCTGCCTCTGACTTCAGCCCCACTTCCGCCTTTGACTCTGCCTCCAGCTCCAGACCTGCTCTGCTTCTGCCTTCAGCTCCGCCTCCAGCTCCACACCAGTGTCCGACTTCAGCTCCACCTCCAACCCTGACTTCAGCTCTACCTCTGACTCCAGCTCCACACCAGTCTCACTTCAGCTCCACCTCTGACTCCAGCCCCACACCAGCTTTGCATCTGACTCCAATTCCATCTCCGCCTCTGACTTCAGCTCCACACCAGCTCTACCTCTGACTTCATTTCTGCCTCTGACTCCAGCTCTACACCATCTCTGCCTCTGACTTCAGCCGGGATTTGAACTCGGGTCGCTGGGGTGAGAGTCCAGAGCACTATCCACTATACCATGAAGACTTCACTAGTGTTGCAGGGAAGGAATGTACACTATATGGTTTAATGGAGCATTCTCTGACTCCACCACCAGCTCTGCCTCTGACTTCAGCTCCACCTCTGACTTCAGCACCGCCTCCGGCTCTGCCTCTGACTTCAGCTCCGCCTCTGACTTCAGCCCCACTTCCGCCTTTGACTGTGCCTCCAGCTCCAGACCTCCTCTGCCTCTGCCTTCAGGTCCGCCTCTGACTTCAGCTCCGCCTACAGCTCCAGCTCCGCCTCCATCACCTTTTCCATGATGACATATTTTCTTTGGTCCCACCGGGATTTGAACTCGGGTCGCTGGGGTGAGAGTCCAGAGCACTATCCACTATACCATGAAGACTTCACTAGTGTTGCAGGGAAGGAATGTACACTATATGGTTTAATGGAGCATTCTCTGACTCCACCACCAGCTCTGCCTCTGACTTCAGCTCCACCTCTGACTTCAGCACCGCCTCCGGCTCTGCCTCTGACTTCAGCTCCGCCTCTGACTTCAGCCCCACTTCCGCCTTTGACTGTGCCTCCAGCTCCAGACCTCCTCTGCCTCTGCCTTCAGCTCCGCCTCCAGCTCCACACCAGTCTCTGACTTCAGCTCCACCTCCAACCCTGACTTCAGCTCTACCTCTGACTTCAGCTCCACCTCTGACTCCAGCCCCACACCAGCTTTGCATCTGACTCCAACTTCATCTCCGCCTCTGACTTCAGTTCCACACCAGCTCTACCTATGACTTCATTTCTGCCTCTGACTCCAGCTCTACACCATCTCTGCCTCTGACTTCAGCCCCACTTCCGCCTCCAACTCCGACGCCAGCTCCACACCAGTTTCTGATTTCAGCTCCGCCTCTGACTCCAGCTCCACACCAGTTCTGCATCTGACCACAACTTCAGTTCCATCTCTGACCACACCTTCTCCTCCAACTCCAGCTCCACACCATCTCTGCCACTGACTTCAGCTCCGCCTTCAATTTCGGCACCACACCAGCTCTGCCTCTGACTTCAGCTCCGCCTCTGACTTCAGCTCCGCCTCTGACTTCAGCTCCGCCTACAGCTCCAGCTCCGCCACCAACGCCTTTTCCATGATGACATATTTTCTTTGGTCCCACCGGGATTTGAACTCGGGTCGCTGGGGTGAGAGTCCAGAGCACTATCCACTATACCATGAAGACTTCACTAGTGTTGCAGGGAAGGAATGTACACTATATGGTTTAATGGAGCATTCTCTGACTCCACCACCAGCTCTGCCTCTGACTTCAGCTCCACCTCTGACTTCAGCACCACCTCCAGCTCTGCCTCTGACTTCAGCTCCGCCTCCAGCTCTGCCTCTGACTTCAGCTCCACCTCCAGCTCTGCCTCTGACTTCAGCCCCACTTCCGCCTTTGACTCTGCCTCCAGCTCCAGACCTGCTCTGCTTCTGCCTTCAGCTCCGCCTCCAGCTCCACACCAGTGTCCGACTTCAGCTCCACCTCCAACCCTGACTTCAGCTCTACCTCTGACTCCAGCTCCACACCAGTCTCACTTCAGCTCCACCTCTGACTCCAGCCCCACACCAGCTTTGCATCTGACTCCAATTCCATCTCCGCCTCTGACTTCAGCTCCACACCAGCTCTACCTCTGACTTCATTTCTGCCTCTGACTCCAGCTCTACACCATCTCTGCCTCTGACTTCAGCCGGGATTTGAACTCGGGTCGCTGGGGTGAGAGTCCAGAGCACTATCCACTATACCATGAAGACTTCACTAGTGTTGCAGGGAAGGAATGTACACTATATGGTTTAATGGAGCATTCTCTGACTCCACCACCAGCTCTGCCTCTGACTTCAGCTCCACCTCTGACTTCAGCACCGCCTCCGGCTCTGCCTCTGACTTCAGCTCCGCCTCTGACTTCAGCCCCACTTCCGCCTTTGACTGTGCCTCCAGCTCCAGACCTCCTCTGCCTCTGCCTTCAGCTCCGCCTCCAGCTCCACACCAGTCTCTGACTTCAGCTCCACCTCCAACCCTGACTTCAGCTCTACCTCTGACTTCAGCTCCACCGCTGACTCCAGCCCCACACCAGCTTTGCATCTGACTCCAACTTCATCTCCGCCCCTGACTTCAGTTCCACACCAGCTCTACCTATGACTTCATTTCTGCCTCTGACTCCAGCTCTAAACCATCTCTGCCTCTGACTTCAGCCCCACTTCCGCCTCCAACTCCGACGCCAGCTCCACACCAGTTTCTGACTTCAGCTCCGCCTCTGACTCCAGCTCCACACCAGTTCTGCATCTGACCACAACTTCAGTTCCATCTCTGACCACACCTTCTCCTCCAACTCCAGCTCCACACCATCTCTGCCACTGACTTCAGCTCCGCCTTCAATTTCGGCACCACACCAAATCTGCCTCTGACTTCAGCTCCGCCTCTGACTTCAGCTCCGCCTCTGACTTCAGCTCCGCCTACAGCTCCAGCTCCGCCACCAACGCCTTTTCCATGATGACATATTTTCTTTGGTCCCACCGGGATTTGAACTCGGGTCGCTGGGGTGAGAGTCCAGAGCACTATCCACTATACCATGAAGACTTCACTAGTGTTGCAGGGAAGGAATGTACACTATATGGTTTAATGGAGCATTCTCTGACTCCACCACCAGCTCTGCCTCTGACTTCAGCTCCACCTCTGACTTCAGCACCGCCTCCAGCTCTGCCTCTGACTTCAGCTCCGCCTCCAGCTCTGCCTCTGACTTCAGCTCCGCCTCCAGCTCTGCCTCTGACTTCAGCCCCACTTCCGCCTTTGACTCTGCCTCCAGCTCCAGACCTGCTCTGCTTCTGCCTTCAGCTCCGCCTCCAGCTCCACACCAGTGTCCGACTTCAGCTCCACCTCCAACCCTGACTTCAGCTCTACCTCTGACTCCAGCTCCACACCAGTCTCACTTCAGCTCCACCTCTGACTCCAGCCCCACACCAGCTTTGCATCTGACTCCAATTCCATCTCCGCCTCTGACTTCAGCTCCACACCAGCTCTACCTCTGACTTCATTTCTGCCTCTGACTCCAGCTCTACACCATCTCTGCCTCTGACTTCAGCCGGGATTTGAACTCGGGTCGCTGGGGTGAGAGTCCAGAGCACTATCCACTATACCATGAAGACTTCACTAGTGTTGCAGGGAAGGAATGTACACTATATGGTTTAATGGAGCATTCTCTGACTCCACCACCAGCTCTGCCTCTGACTTCAGCTCCACCTCTGACTTCAGCACCGCCTCCGGCTCTGCCTCTGACTTCAGCTCCGCCTCTGACTTCAGCCCCACTTCCGCCTTTGACTGTGCCTCCAGCTCCAGACCTCCTCTGCCTCTGCCTTCAGCTCCGCCTCCAGCTCCACACCAGTCTCTGACTTCAGCTCCACCTCCAACCCTGACTTCAGCTCTACCTCTGACTTCAGCTCCACCGCTGACTCCAGCCCCACACCAGCTTTGCATCTGACTCCAACTTCATCTCCGCCCCTGACTTCAGTTCCACACCAGCTCTACCTATGACTTCATTTCTGCCTCTGACTCCAGCTCTAAACCATCTCTGCCTCTGACTTCAGCCCCACTTCCGCCTCCAACTCCGACGCCAGCTCCACACCAGTTTCTGACTTCAGCTCCGCCTCTGACTCCAGCTCCACACCAGTTCTGCATCTGACCACAACTTCAGTTCCATCTCTGACCACACCTTCTCCTCCAACTCCAGCTCCACACCATCTCTGCCACTGACTTCAGCTCCGCCTTCAATTTCGGCACCACACCAAATCTGCCTCTGACTTCAGCTCCGCCTCTGACTTCAGCTCCGCCTCTG
Source organism: Syngnathus leptorhynchus (assembly GCF_054491065.1). Lineage (NCBI taxonomy): Eukaryota > Metazoa > Chordata > Actinopteri > Syngnathiformes > Syngnathidae > Syngnathus > Syngnathus leptorhynchus. The sequence continues at coordinate 889,791 of NW_028231995.1, forward strand.
ACTTCAGCTCCGCCTACAGCTCCAGCTCCGCCACCAACGCCTTTTCCATGATGACATATTTTCTTTGGTCCCACCGGGATTTGAACTCGGGTCGCTGGGGTGAGAGTCCAGAGCACTATCCACTATACCATGAAGACTTCACTAGTGTTGCAGGGAAGGAATGTACACTATATGGTTTAATGGAGCATTCTCTGACTCCACCACCAGCTCTGCCTCTGACTTCAGCTCCACCTCTGACTTCAGCACCGCCTCCAGCTCTGCCTCTGACTTCAGCTCCGCCTCCAGCTCTGCCTCTGACTTCAGCTCCGCCTCCAGCTCTGCCTCTGACTTCAGCCCCACTTCCGCCTTTGACTCTGCCTCCAGCTCCAGACCTGCTCTGCTTCTGCCTTCAGCTCCGCCTCCAGCTCCACACCAGTGTCCGACTTCAGCTCCACCTCCAACCCTGACTTCAGCTCTACCTCTGACTCCAGCTCCACACCAGTCTCACTTCAGCTCCACCTCTGACTCCAGCCCCACACCAGCTTTGCATCTGACTCCAATTCCATCTCCGCCTCTGACTTCAGCTCCACACCAGCTCTACCTCTGACTTCATTTCTGCCTCTGACTCCAGCTCTACACCATCTCTGCCTCTGACTTCAGCCGGGATTTGAACTCGGGTCGCTGGGGTGAGAGTCCAGAGCACTATCCACTATACCATGAAGACTTCACTAGTGTTGCAGGGAAGGAATGTACACTATATGGTTTAATGGAGCATTCTCTGACTCCACCACCAGCTCTGCCTCTGACTTCAGCTCCACCTCTGACTTCAGCACCGCCTCCGGCTCTGCCTCTGACTTCAGCTCCGCCTCTGACTTCAGCCCCACTTCCGCCTTTGACTGTGCCTCCAGCTCCAGACCTCCTCTGCCTCTGCCTTCAGGTCCGCCTCTGACTTCAGCTCCGCCTACAGCTCCAGCTCCGCCTCCATCACCTTTTCCATGATGACATATTTTCTTTGGTCCCACCGGGATTTGAACTCGGGTCGCTGGGGTGAGAGTCCAGAGCACTATCCACTATACCATGAAGACTTCACTAGTGTTGCAGGGAAGGAATGTACACTATATGGTTTAATGGAGCATTCTCTGACTCCACCACCAGCTCTGCCTCTGACTTCAGCTCCACCTCTGACTTCAGCACCGCCTCCGGCTCTGCCTCTGACTTCAGCTCCGCCTCTGACTTCAGCCCCACTTCCGCCTTTGACTGTGCCTCCAGCTCCAGACCTCCTCTGCCTCTGCCTTCAGCTCCGCCTCCAGCTCCACACCAGTCTCTGACTTCAGCTCCACCTCCAACCCTGACTTCAGCTCTACCTCTGACTTCAGCTCCACCTCTGACTCCAGCCCCACACCAGCTTTGCATCTGACTCCAACTTCATCTCCGCCTCTGACTTCAGTTCCACACCAGCTCTACCTATGACTTCATTTCTGCCTCTGACTCCAGCTCTACACCATCTCTGCCTCTGACTTCAGCCCCACTTCCGCCTCCAACTCCGACGCCAGCTCCACACCAGTTTCTGATTTCAGCTCCGCCTCTGACTCCAGCTCCACACCAGTTCTGCATCTGACCACAACTTCAGTTCCATCTCTGACCACACCTTCTCCTCCAACTCCAGCTCCACACCATCTCTGCCACTGACTTCAGCTCCGCCTTCAATTTCGGCACCACACCAGCTCTGCCTCTGACTTCAGCTCCGCCTCTGACTTCAGCTCCGCCTCTGACTTCAGCTCCGCCTACAGCTCCAGCTCCGCCACCAACGCCTTTTTCATGATGACATATTTTCTTTGGTCCCACCGGGATTTGAACTCGGGTCGCTGGGGTGAGAGTCCAGAGCACTATCCACTATACCATGAAGACTTCACTAGTGTTGCAGGGAAGGAATGTACACTATATGGTTTAATGGAGCATTCTCTGACTCCACCACCAGCTCTGCCTCTGACTTCAGCTCCACCTCTGACTTCAGCACCGCCTCCAGCTCTGCCTCTGACTTCAGCTCCGCCTCCAGCTCTGCCTCTGACTTCAGCTCCGCCTCCAGCTCTGCCTCTGACTTCAGCCCCACTTCCGCCTTTGACTCTGCCTCCAGCTCCAGACCTGCTCTGCTTCTGCCTTCAGCTCCGCCTCCAGCTCCACACCAGTGTCCGACTTCAGCTCCACCTCCAACCCTGACTTCAGCTCTACCTCTGACTCCAGCTCCACACCAGTCTCACTTCAGCTCCACCTCTGACTCCAGCCCCACACCAGCTTTGCATCTGACTCCAATTCCATCTCCGCCTCTGACTTCAGCTCCACACCAGCTCTACCTCTGACTTCATTTCTGCCTCTGACTCCAGCTCTACACCATCTCTGCCTCTGACTTCAGCCGGGATTTGAACTCGGGTCGCTGGGGTGAGAGTCCAGAGCACTATCCACTATACCATGAAGACTTCACTAGTGTTGCAGGGAAGGAATGTACACTATATGGTTTAATGGAGCATTCTCTGACTCCACCACCAGCTCTGCCTCTGACTTCAGCTCCACCTCTGACTTCAGCACCGCCTCCGGCTCTGCCTCTGACTTCAGCTCCGCCTCTGACTTCAGCCCCACTTCCGCCTTTGACTGTGCCTCCAGCTCCAGACCTCCTCTGCCTCTGCCTTCAGCTCCGCCTCCAGCTCCACACCAGTCTCTGACTTCAGCTCCACCTCCAACCCTGACTTCAGCTCTACCTCTGACTTCAGCTCCACCGCTGACTCCAGCCCCACACCAGCTTTGCATCTGACTCCAACTTCATCTCCGCCCCTGACTTCAGTTCCACACCAGCTCTACCTATGATTTCATTTCTGCCTCTGACTCCAGCTCTAAACCATCTCTGCCTCTGACTTCAGCCCCACTTCCGCCTCCAACTCCGACGCCAGCTCCACACCAGTTTCTGACTTCAGCTCCGCCTCTGACTCCAGCTCCACACCAGTTCTGCATCTGACCACAACTTCAGTTCCATCTCTGACCACACCTTCTCCTCCAACTCCAGCTCCACACCATCTCTGCCACTGACTTCAGCTCCGCCTTCAATTTCGGCACCACACCAAATCTGCCTCTGACTTCAGCTCCGCCTCTGACTTCAGCTCCGCCTCTGACTTCAGCTCCGCCTACAGCTCCAGCTCCGCCACCAACGCCTTTTCCATGATGACATATTTTCTTTGGTCCCACCGGGATTTGAACTCGGGTCGCTGGGGTGAGAGTCCAGAGCACTATCCACTATACCATGAAGACTTCACTAGTGTTGCAGGGAAGGAATGTACACTATATGGTTTAATGGAGCATTCTCTGACTCCACCACCAGCTCTGCCTCTGACTTCAGCTCCACCTCTGACTTCAGCACCGCCTCCAGCTCTGCCTCTGACTTCAGCTCCGCCTCCAGCTCTGCCTCTGACTTCAGCTCCGTCTCCAGCTCTGCCTCTGACTTCAGCCCCACTTCCGCCTTTGACTCTGCCTCCAGCTCCAGACCTGCTCTGCTTCTGCCTTCAGCTCCGCCTCCAGCTCCACACCAGTGTCCGACTTCAGCTCCACCTCCAACCCTGACTTCAGCTCTACCTCTGACTCCAGCTCCACACCAGTCTCACTTCAGCTCCACCTCTGACTCCAGCCCCACACCAGCTTTGCATCTGACTCCAATTCCATCTCCGCCTCTGACTTCAGCTCCACACCAGCTCTACCTCTGACTTCATTTCTGCCTCTGACTCCAGCTCTACACCATCTCTGCCTCTGACTTCAGCCGGGATTTGAACTCGGGTCGCTGGGGTGAGAGTCCAGAGCACTATCCACTATACCATGAAGACTTCACTAGTGTTGCAGGGAAGGAATGTACACTATATGGTTTAATGGAGCATTCTCTGACTCCACCACCAGCTCTGCCTCTGACTTCAGCTCCACCTCTGACTTCAGCACCGCCTCCAGCTCTGACTTCAGCTCCGCCTCCAGCTCTGCCTCTGACTTCAGCCCCACTTCCGCCTTTGACTGTGCCTCCAACTCCAGACCTGCTCTGCCTCTGCCTTCAGCTCCGCCTCCAGCTCCACACCAGTCTCTGACTTCAGCTCCACCTCCAACCCTGACTTCAGCTCTACCTCTGACTCCAGCTCCACACCAGTCTCTGACTTCAGCTCCACCTCTGACTCCAGCCCCACACCAGCTTAGCATCTGACTCCAACTTCATCTCCGCCTCTGACTTCAGTTCCACACCAGCTCTACCTATGACTTCATTTCTTCTATTACTCCAGCTCTACACCATCTCTGCCTCTTACTTCAGCCCTGCTTCCGCCTCCAACTCCGACGCCAGCTCCACACCAGTTTCTGACTTCAGCTCCGCCTCTGACTCCAGCTCCACACCAGTTCTGCATCTGACCACAACTTCAGTTCCATCTCTGACTACAGCTTCTCCTCCAACTCCAGCGCCACACCATCTCTGCCACTGACTTCAGCTCCGCCCTCAATTTCGGCACCACACCAAATCTGCCTCTGACTTCAGCTCCGCCTCTGACTTCAGCTCCGCCTACAGCTCCAGCTCCGCCACCAACGCCTTTTCCATGATGATATATATTCTTTGGTCCCACCGGGATTTGAACTCGGGTCGTTGGGGTGAGAGTCCAGAGCACTATCCACTATACCATGAAGATTTCACTAGTGTTACAGGGAAGGAATGTACACTATATGGTTTAATGGAGCATTCTCTGACTCCACCACCAGCTCTGCCTCTGACTTCAGCTCCACCTCTGACTTCAGCACCGCCTCCAGCTCTGCCTCTGACTTCAGCTCCGCCTCCAGCTCTGCCTCTGACTTCAGCCCCACTTCCGCCTTTGACTCTGCCTCCAGCTCCAGACCTGCTCTGCCTCTGCCTTCAGCTCCGCCTCCAGCTCCACACCAGTCTCCGACTTCAGCTCCACCTCCAACCCTGACTTCAGCTCTACCTCTGACTCCAGCTCCACACCAGTCTCACTTCAGCTCCACCTCTGACTCCAGCCCCACACCAGCTTTGCATCTGACTCCAATTTCATCTCCGCCTCTGACTTCCGCTCCACACCAGCTCTACCTCTGACTTCATTTCTGCCTCTGACTCCAGCTCTACACCATCTCTGCCTCTGACTTCAGCCGGGATTTGAACTCGGGTCGCTGGGGTGAGAGTCCAGAGCACTATCCACTATACCATGAAGACTTCACTAGTGTTGCAGGGAAGGAATGTACACTATATGGTTTAATGGAGCATTCTCTGACTCCACCACCAGCTCTGCCTCTGACTTCAGCTCCACCTCTGACTTCAGCACCGCCTCCAGCTCTGCCTCTGACTTCAGCTCCGCCTCCAGCTCTGCCTCTGACTTCAGCCCCACTTCCGCCTTTGACTGTGCCTCCAGCTCCAGACCTGCTCTGCCTCTGCCTTCAGCTCCGCCTCCAGCTCCACACCAGTCTCTGACTTCAGCTCCACCTCCAACCCTGACTTCAGCTCTACCTCTGACTCCAGCTCCACACCAGTCTCTGACTTCAGCTCCACCTCTGACTCCAGCCCCACACCAGCTTTGCATCTGACTCCAACTTCATCTCCGCCTCTGACTTCAGTTCCACACCAGCTCTACCTATGACTTCATTTCTGCCTCTGACTCCAGCTCTACACCATCTCTGCCTCTGACTTCAGCCCCACTTCCGCCTCCAACTCCGACGCCAGCTCCACACCAGTTTCTGACTTCAGCTCCGCCTTTGACTCCAGCTCCACACCAGTTCTGCATCTGACCAACTTCAGTTCCATCTCTGACTACAGCTTCTCCTCCAACTCCAGCGCCACACCATCTCTGCCACTGACTTCAGCTCCGCCTTCAATTTCGGCACCACACCAAATCTGCCTCTGACTTCAGCTCCGCCTCTGACTTCAGCTCCGCCTACAGCTCCAGCTCCGCCACCAACGCCTTTTCCATGATGATATATATTCTTTGGTCCCACCGGGATTTGAACTCGGGTCGCTGGGGTGAGAGTCCAGAGCACTATCCACTATACCATGAAGACTTCACTAGTGTTACAGGGAAGGAATGTACACTATATGGTTTAATGGAGCATTCTCTGACTCCACCACCAGCTCTGCCTCTGACTTCAGCTCCACCTCTGACTTCAGCACCGCCTCCAGCTCTGCCTCTGACTTCAGCTCCGCCTCCAGCTCTGCCTCTGACTTCAGCCCCACTTCCGCCTTTGACTCTGCCTCCAGCTCCAGACCTGCTCTGCCTCTGCCTTTAGCTCCGCCTCCAGCTCCACACCAGTCTCCGACTTCAGCTCCACCTCCAACCCTGACTTCAGCTCTACCTCTGACTCCAGCTCCACACCAGTCTCACTTCAGCTCCACCTCTGACTCCAGCCCCACATCAGCTTTGCATCTGACTCCAATTTCATCTCCGCCTCTGACTTCAGCTCCACACCAGCTCTACCTCTGACTTCATTTCTGCCTCTGACTCCAGCTCTACACCATCTCTGCCTCTGACTTCAGCCAGGATTTGAACTCGGGTCGCTGGGGTGAGAGTCCAGAGCACTATCCACTATACCATGAAGACTTCACTAGTGTTGCAGGGAAGGAATGTACACTATATGGTTTAATGGAGCATTCTCTGACTCCATCACCAGCTCTGCCTCTGACTTCAGCTCCACCTCTGACTTCAGCACCGCCTCCAGCTCTGCCTCTGACTTCAGCTCCGCCTCCAGCTCTGCCTCTGACTTCAGCCCCACTTCCGCCTTTGACTGTGCTTCCAGCTCCAGACCTGCTCTGCCTCTGCCTTCAGCTCCGCCTCCAGCTCCACACCAGTCTCTGACTTCAGCTCCACCTCCAACCCTGACTTCAGCTCTACCTCTGACTCCAGCTCCACACCAGTCTCTGACTTCAGCTCCACCTCTGACTCCAGCCCCACACCAGCTTTGCATCTGACTCCAACTTCATCTCCGCCTCTGACTTCAGCTCCACACCAGCTCTACCTCTGACTTCATTTCTGCCTCTGACTCCAGCTCTCCACCATCTCTGCCTCTGACTTCAGCCCCACTTCCGCCTCCAACTCCGCCGCCAGCTCCACACCAGTTTCTGACTTCAGCTCCGCCTCTGACTCCAGCTCCACACCAGTTCTGCATCTGACCACAACTTCAGTTCCATCTCTGACTACAGCTTCTCCTCCAACTCCAGCTCCACACCATCTCTGCCACTGACTTCAGCTCCGCCTTCAATTTCGGCACCACACCAAATCTGCCTCTGACTTCAGCTCCGCCTCTGACTTCAGCTCCGCCTACAGCTCCAGCTCCGCCACCAACGCCTTTTCCATGATGACATATTTTCTTTGGTCCCACCGGGATTTGAACTCGGGTCGCTGGGGTGAGAGTCCAGAGCACTATCCACTATACCATGAAGACTTCACTAGTGTTGCAGGGAAGGAATGTACACTATATGGTTTAATGGAGCATTCTCTGACTCCATCACCAGCTCTGCCTCTGACTTCAGCTCCACCTCTGACTTCAGCACCGCCTCCAGCTCTGCCTCTGACTTCAGCTCCGCCTCCAGCTCTGCCTCTGACTTCAGCCCCACTTCCGCCTTTGACTGTGCTTCCAGCTCCAGACCTGCTCTGCCTCTGCCTTCAGCTCCGCCTCCAGCTCCACACCAGTCTCTGACTTCAGCTCCACCTCCAACCCTGACTTCAGCTCTACCTCTGACTCCAGCTCCACACCAGTCTCTGACTTCAGCTCCACCTCTGACTCCAGCCCCACACCAGCTTTGCATCTGACTCCAACTTCATCTCCGCCTCTGACTTCAGCTCCACACCAGCTCTACCTCTGACTTCATTTCTGCCTCTGACTCCAGCTCTCCACCATCTCTGCCTCTGACTTCAGCCCCACTTCCGCCTCCAACTCCGCCGCCAGCTCCACACCAGTTTCTGACTTCAGCTCCGCCTCTGACTCCAGCTCCACACCAGTTCTGCATCTGACCACAACTTCAGTTCCATCTCTGACTACAGCTTCTCCTCCAACTCCAGCTCCACACCATCTCTGCCACTGACTTCAGCTCCGCCTTCAATTTCGGCACCACACCAAATCTGCCTCTGACTTCAGCTCCGCCTCTGACTTCAGCTCCGCCTACAGCTCCAGCTCCGCCACCAACGCCTTTTCCATGATGACATATTTTCTTTGGTCCCACCGGGATTTGAACTCGGGTCGCTGGGGTGAGAGTCCAGAGCACTATCCACTATACCATGAAGACTTCACTAGTGTTGCAGGGAAGGAATGTACACTATATGGTTTAATGGAGCATTCTCTGACTCCATCACCAGCTCTGCCTCTGACTTCAGCTCCACCTCTGACTTCAGCACCGCCTCCAGCTCTGCCTCTGACTTCAGCTCCGCCTCCAGCTCTGCCTCTGACTTCAGCCCCACTTCCGCCTTTGACTGTGCTTCCAGCTCCAGACCTGCTCTGCCTCTGCCTTCAGCTCCGCCTCCAGCTCCACACCAGTCTCTGACTTCAGCTCCACCTCCAACCCTGACTTCAGCTCTACCTCTGACTCCAGCTCCACACCAGTCTCTGACTTCAGCTCCACCTCTGACTCCAGCCCCACACCAGCTTTGCATCTGACTCCAACTTCATCTCCGCCTCTGACTTCAGTTCCACACCAGCTCTACCTATGACTTCATTTCTGCCTCTGACTCCAGCTCTACACCATCTCTGCCTCTGACTTCAGCCCCACTTCCGCCTCCAACTCCGACGCCAGCTCCACACCAGTTTCTGACTTCAGCTCCGCCTCTGACTCCAGCTCCACACCAGTTCTGCATCTGACCACAACTTCAGTTCCATCTCTGACAACAGCTTCTCCTCCAACTCCAACTCCAGCTCCACACCATCTCTGCCACTGACTTCAGCTCCGCCTTCAATTTCGGCACCACACCAAATCTGCCTCTGACTTCAGCTCCGCCTCTGACTTCAGCTCCGCCTACAGCTCCAGCTCCGCCACCAACGCCTTTTCCATGATGACATATTTTCTTTGGTCCCACCGGGATTTGAACTCGGGTCGCTGGGGTGAGAGTCCAGAGCACTATCCACTATACCATGAAGACTTCACTAGTGTTGCAGGGAAGGAATGTACACTATATGGTTTAATGGAGCATTCTCTGACTCCACCACCAGCTCTGCCTCTGACTTCAGCTCCACCTCTGACTTCAGCACCGCCTCCAGCTCTGCCTCTGACTTCAGCTCCGCCTCCAGCTCTGCCTCTGACTTCAGCCCCACTTCCGCCTTTGACTGTGCCTCCAGCTCCAGACCTGCTCTGCCTCTGCCTTCAGCTCCGCTGCCAGCTCCACACCAGTCTCTGACTTCAGCTCCACCTCCAACCCTGACTTCAGCTCTACCTCTGACTCCAGCTCCACACCAGTCTCTGACTTCAGCTCCACCTCTGACTCCAGCCCCACACCAGCTTTGCATCTGACTCCAACTTCATCTCCGCCTCTGACTTCAGTTCCACACCAGCTCTACCTATGACTTCATTTCTGCCTCTGACTCCAGCTCTACACCATCTCTGCCTCTGACTTCAGCCCCACTTGCACCTCCAACTCCGACGCCAGCTCCACACCAGTTTCTGACTTCAGTTCCGCCTCTGACTCCAGCTCCACACCAGTTCTGCATCTGACCACAACTTCAGTTCCATCTCTGACTACAGCTTCTCCTCCAACTGCAGCGCCACACCATCTCTGCCACTGACTTCAGCTCCGCCTTCAATTTCGGCACCACACCAAATCTGCCTCTGACTTCAGCTCCGCCTCTGACTTCAGCTCCGCCTACAGCTCCAGCTCCGCCACCAACGCCTTTTCCATGATGATATATATTCTTTGGTCCCACCGGGATTTGAACTCGGGTCGCTGGGGTGAGAGTCCAGAGCACTATCCACTATACCATGAAGACTTCACTAGTGTTACAGGGAAGGAATGTACACTATATGGTTTAATGGAGCATTCTCTGACTCCACCACCAGCTCTGCCTCTGACTTCAGCTCCATCTCTGACTTCAGCACCGCCTCCAGCTCTGCCTCTGACTTCAGCTCCGCCTCCAGCTCTGCCTCTGACTTCAGCCCCACTTCCGCCTTTGACTCTGCCTCCAGCTCCAGACCTGCTCTGCCTCTGCCTTCAGCTCCGCCCCCAGCTCCACACCAGTCTCCGACTTCAGCTCCACCTCCAACCCTGACTTCAGCTCTACCTCTGACTCCAGCTCCACACCAGTCTCACTTCAGCTCCACCTCTGACTCCAGCCCCACATCAGCTTTGCATCTGACTCCAATTTCATCTCCGCCTCTGACTTCAGCTCCACACCAGCTCTACCTCTGACTTCATTTCTGCCTCTGACTCCAGCTCTACACCATCTCTGCCTCTGACTTCAGCCAGGATTTGAACTCGGGTCGCTGGGGTGAGAGTCCAGAGCACTATCCACTATACCATGAAGACTTCACTAGTGTTGCAGGGAAGGAATGTACACTATATGGTTTAATGGAGCATTCTCTGACTCCACCACCAGCTCTGCCTCTGACTTCAGCTCCACCTCTGACTTCAGCACCGCCTCCAGCTCTGCCTCTGACTTCAGCTCCGCCTCCAGCTCTGCCTCTGACTTCAGCCCCACTTCCGCCTTTGACTGTGCCTCCAGCTCCAGACCTGCTCTGCCTCTGCCTTCAGCTCCGCTGCCAGCTCCACACCAGTCTCTGACTTCAGCTCCACCTCCAACCCTGACTTCAGCTCTACCTCTGACTCCAGCTCCACACCAGTCTCTGACTTCAGCTCCACCTCTGACTCCAGCCCCACACCAGCTTTGCATCTGACTCCAACTTCATCTCCGCCTCTGACTTCAGTTCCACACCAGCTCTACCTATGACTTCATTTCTGCCTCTGACTCCAGCTCTACACCATCTCTGCCTCTGACTTCAGCCCCACTTGCGCCTCCAACTCCGACGCCAGCTCCACACCAGTTTCTGACTTCAGTTCCGCCTCTGACTCCAGCTCCACACCAGTTCTGCATCTGACCACAACTTCAGTTCCATCTCTGACTACAGCTTCTCCTCCAACTGCAGCGCCACACCATCTCTGCCACTGACTTCAGCTCCGCCTTCAATTTCGGCACCACACCAAATCTGCCTCTGACTTCAGCTCCGCCTCTGACTTCAGCTCCGCCTACAGCTCCAGCTCCGCCACCAACGCCTTTTCCATGATGATATATATTCTTTGGTCCCACCGGGATTTGAACTCGGGTCGCTGGGGTGAGAGTCCAGAGCACTATCCACTATACCATGAAGACTTCACTAGTGTTACAGGGAAGGAATGTACACTATATGGTTTAATGGAGCATTCTCTGACTCCACCACCAGCTCTGCCTCTGACTTCAGCTCCATCTCTGACTTCAGCACCGCCTCCAGCTCTGCCTCTGACTTCAGCTCCGCCTCCAGCTCTGCCTCTGACTTCAGCCCCACTTCCGCCTTTGACTCTGCTTCCAGCTCCAGACCTGCTCTGCCTTCAGCTCCGCCTCCAGCTCCACACCAATCTCCGACTTCAGCTCCACCTCCAACCCTGACTTCAGCTCTACCTCTGACTCCAGCTCCACACCAGTCTCACTTCAGCTCCACCTCTGACTCCAGCCCCACACCAGCTTTGCATCTGACTCCAACTTCATCTCCGCCTCTGACTTCAGCTCCACACCAGCTCTACCTCTGACTTCATTTCTGCCTCTGACTCCAGCTCTACACCATCTCTGCCTCTTACTTCAGCCCCACTTCCGCCTCCAACTCCGCCGCCAGCTCCACACCAGTTTCTGACTACAGTTTCTCCTCCAACTCCAGCTCCACACCATCTCTGCCACTGACTTCAGCTCCGCCTCCAATTTCGGCACCACAGCAAATCTGCCTCTGACTTCAGCTCCGCCTACAGCTCCAGCTCCGCCACCAACGCCTTTTCCATGATGACATATTTTCTTTGGTCCCACCGGGATTTGAACTCGGGTCGCTGGGGTGAGAGTCCAGAGCACTATCCACTATACCATGAAGACTTCACTAGTGTTGCAGGGAAGGAATGTACACTATATGGTTTAATGGAGCATTCTCTGACTCCACCACCAGCTCTGCCTCTGACTTCAGCTCCACCTCTGACTTCAGCACCGCCTCCAGCTCCGCCTCTGACTTCAGCACCGCCTCCAGCTCTGCCTCTGACTTCAGCTCCGCCTCCAGCTCTGCCTCTGACTTCAGCCCCACTTCCGCCTTTGACTGTGCCTCCAGCTCCAGACCTGCTCTGCCTCTGCCTTCAGCTTCGCGTCCAGCTCCACACCAGTCTCTGACTTCAGCTCCACCTCCAACCCTGACTTCAGCTCTACCTCTGACTCCAGCTCCACACCAGTCTCTGTCTTCAGCTCCACCTCTGACTCCAGCCCCACACCAGCTTTGCATCTGACTCCAACTTCATCTCCGCCTCTGACTTCAGCTTCACACCAGCTCTACCTCTGACTTCCTTTCTACCTCTGACTCCACAACTTCAGTTCCATCTCTGACTACAGCTTCTCCTCCAAATCCAGCTCCACACCATCTCTGCCACTGACTTCAGCTCCGCCTCCAATTTCGGCACCACACCAAATCTGCCTCTGACTTCAGCTCCGCCTCTGACTTCAGCTCCGCCTACAGCTCTAGCTCCAACACCAACGCCTTTTCCATGATGACATATTTTCTTTGGTCCCACCGGGATTTGAACTCGGGTCGCTGGGGTGAGAGTCCAGAGCACTATCCACTATACCATGAAGACTTCACTAGTGTTGCAGGGAAGGAATGTACACTATATGGTTTAATGGAGCATTCTCTGACTCCACCACCAGCTCTGCCTCTGACTTCAGCTCCACCTCTGACTTCAGCACCGCCTTCAGCTCTGCCTCTGACTTCAGCTCCGCCTCCAGCTCTGCCTCTGACTTCAGCCCCACTTCCGCCTTTGACTCTGCCTCCAGCTCCAGACCTGCTCTGCCTCTGCCTTCAGCTCCGCCTCCAGCTCCACACCAGTCTCCAACTTCAGCTCCACCTCCAACCCTGACTTCAGCTCTACCTCTGACTCCAGCTCCACATCAGTCTCACTTCAGCTCCACCTCTGACTCCAGCCCCACACCAGCTTTGCATCTGACTCCAACTTCATCTCCGCCTCTGACTTCAGCTCCACACCAGCTCTACCTCTGACTCCAGCTCTACACCATCTCTGCCTCTGACTTCAGCCCCACTTGCGCCTCCAACTCCGACGCCAGCTCCACACCAGTTTCTGACTTCAGCTCCGCCTCTGACTCCAGCTCCACACCAGTTCTGCATCCGACCACAACTTCAGTTCCATCTCTGACCACAGCTTCTCCTCCAACTCCAGCGCCACACCATCTCTGCCACTGACTTCAGCTCCGCCTTCAATTTCGGCACCACACCAAATCTGCCTCTGACTTCAGCTCTGCCTCTGACTTCAGCTCCGCCTACAGCTCCAGCTCCGCCACCAACGCCTTTTCCATGATGACATAATTTCTTTGGTCCCACCGGGATTTGAACTCGGGTCGCTGGGGTGAGAGTCCAGAGCACTATCCACTATACCATGAAGACTTCACTAGTGTTGCAGGGAAGGAATGTACACTATATGGTTTAATGGAGCATTCTCTGACTCCACCACCAGCTCTGCCTCTGACTTCAGCTCCACCTCTGACTTCAGCACCGCCTCCAGCTCTGCCTCTGACTTCAGCTCCGCCTCCAGCTCTGCCTCTGACTTCAGCTCCGCCTCCAGCTCTGCCTCTGACTTCAGCTCCGCCTCCAGCTCTGCCTCTGACTTCAGCTCCGCCTCCAGCTCTGCCTCTGACTTCAGCCCCACTTCCGCCTTTGACTCTGCCTCCAGCTCCAGACCTGCTCTGCCTCTGCCTTCAGCTCCGCCTCCAGCTCCACACCAGTCTCTGACTTCAGCTCCACCTCCAACCCTGACTTCAGCTCTACCTCTGACTCCAGCTCCACACCAGTCTCTGACTTCAGCTCCACCTCTGACTCCAGCCCCACACCAGCTTTGCATCTGACTCCAACTTCATCTCCGCCTCTGACTTCAGCTCCACATCAGCTCTACCTCTGACTTTATTTCTGCCTCTGACTCCAGCTCTACACCATCTCTGCCTCTGACTTCAGCCCCACTTCCGCCTCCAACTCCGCCGCCAGCTCCACACCAGTTTCTGACTTCAGCTCCGCCTCTGACTCCAGCTCCACACCAGTTCTGCATCTGACCACAACTTCAGTTTCATCTCTGACTTCAGCTCCACACCAGCTCTACCTCTGACTTCCTTTCTACCTCTGACTCCACAACTTCAGTTCCATCTCTGACTACAGCTTCTCCTCCAAATCCAGCTCCACACCATCTCTGCCACTGACTTCAGCTCCGCCTCCAATTTCGGCACCACACCAAATCTGCCTCTGACTTCAGCTCCGCCTCTGACTTCAGCTCCGCCTACAGCTCTAGCTCCAACACCAACGCCTTTTCCATGATGACATATTTTCTTTGGTCCCACCGGGATTTGAACTCGGGTCGCTGGGGTGAGAGTCCAGAGCACTATCCACTATACCATGAAGACTTCACTAGTGTTGCAGGGAAGGAATGTACACTATATGGTTTAATGGAGCATTCTCTGACTCCACCACCAGCTCTGCCTCTGACTTCAGCTCCACCTCTGACTTCAGCACCGCCTTCAGCTCTGCCTCTGACTTCAGCTCCGCCTCCAGCTCTGCCTCTGACTTCAGCCCCACTTCCGCCTTTGACTCTGCCTCCAGCTCCAGACCTGCTCTGCCTCTGCCTTCAGCTCCGCCTCCAGCTCCACACCAGTCTCCAACTTCAGCTCCACCTCCAACCCTGACTTCAGCTCTACCTCTGACTCCAGCTCCACATCAGTCTCACTTCAGCTCCACCTCTGACTCCAGCCCCACACCAGCTTTGCATCTGACTCCAACTTCATCTCCGCCTCTGACTTCAGCTCCACACCAGCTCTACCTCTGACTCCAGCTCTACACCATCTCTGCCTCTGACTTCAGCCCCACTCGCGCCTCCAACTCCGACGCCAGCTCCACACCAGTTTCTGACTTCAGCTCCGCCTCTGACTCCAGCTCCACACCAGTTCTGCATCTGACCACAACTTCAGTTCCATCTCTGACCACAGCTTCTCCTCCAACTCCAGCGCCACACCATCTCTGCCACTGACTTCAGCTCCGCCTTCAATTTCGGCACCACACCAAATCTGCCTCTGACTTCAGCTCTGCCTCTGACTTCAGCTCCGCCTACAGCTCCAGCTCCGCCACCAACGCCTTTTCCATGATGACATAATTTCTTTGGTCCCACCGGGATTTGAACTCGGGTCGCTGGGGTGAGAGTCCAGAGCACTATCCACTATACCATGAAGACTTCACTAGTGTTGCAGGGAAGGAATGTACACTATATGGTTTAATGGAGCATTCTCTGACTCCACCACCAGCTCTGCCTCTGACTTCAGCTCCACCTCTGACTTCAGCACCGCCTCCAGCTCTGCCTCTGACTTCAGCTCCGCCTCCAGCTCTGCCTCTGACTTCAGCTCCGCCTCCAGCTCTGCCTCTGACTTCAGCCCCACTTCCGCCTTTGACTCTGCCTCCAGCTCCAGACCTGCTCTGCCTCTGCCTTCAGCTCCGCCTCCAGCTCCACACCAGTGTCCGACTTCAGCTCCACCTCCAACCCTGACTTCAGCTCTACCTTTGACTCCAGCTCCACACCAGTCTCACTTCAGCTCCACCTCTGACTCCAGCCCCACACCAGCTTTGCATCTGACTCCAACTTCATCTCCGCCTCTGACTTCAGCTCCACACCAGCTCTACCTCTGACTTCATTTCTGCCTCTGACTCCAGCTCTACACCATCTCTGCCTCTGACTTCAGCCCCACTTCCGCCTCCAACTCCGCCACCAGCTCCACACCAGTTTCTGACTTCAGCTCCACCTCTGACTCCAGCTCCACACCAGTTCTGCATCTGACTTCAACTTCAGTTCCATCTCACACTACAGCTCCTCCTCCAACTCCAGTTCCACACCATCTCTGCCACTTACTTCAGCTCCGCTTCCAATTCCGGCGCCACACCAAATCTGCCTCTGACTTCAGGTCCGCCTCTGACTTCAGCTCCGCCTACAGCTCCAGCTCCGCCTCCAACACCTTTTCCATGATGACATATTTTCTTTGGTCCCACCGGGGTTTGAACTCGGGTCGCTGGGGTGAGAGTCCAGAGCACTATCCACTATACCATGAAGACTTCACTAGTGTTGCAGGGAAGGAATGTACACTATATGGTTTAATGGAGCATTCTCTGACTCCACCACCAGCTCTGCCTCTGACTTCAGCTCCACCTCTGACTTCAGCACCGCCTCCGGCTCTGCCTCTGACTTCAGCTCCGCCTCTGACTTCAGCCCCACTTCCGCCTTTGAGTGTGCCTCCAGCTCCAGACCTCCTCTGCCTCTGCCTTCAGCTCCGCCTCCAGCTCCACACCAGTCTCTGACTTCAGCTCCACCTCCAACCCTGACTTCAGCTCTACCTCTGACTCCAGCTCCACACCAGTCTCTGACTTCAGCTCCACCTCTGACTCCAGCCCCACACCAGCTTTGCATCTGACTCCAACTTCATCTCCATCTCTGACTTCAGCTCCACACCAGCTCTACCTCTGATTTCATTTCTGCCTCTGACTCCAGCTCTTCACCATCTCTGCCTCTGACTTCAGCCCCACTTCCGCCTCCAACTCCACCGCCAGCTCCACACCAGTTTCTGACTTCAGCTCCACCTCTGACTCCAGCTCCACACCAGTTCTGCATCTGACCACAACTTCAGTTCCATCTCTGACCACAGCTTCTCCTCCAACTCCAGCTCCACACCATCTCTGCCACTGACTTCAGCTCCGCCTTCAATTTCGGCACCACACCAAATCTGCCTCTGACTTCAGCTCCGCCTCTGACTTCAGCTCCGCCTACAGCTCCAGCTCCGCCACCAACGCCTTTTCCATGATGACATATTTTCTTTGGTCCCACCGGGATTTGAACTCGGGTCGCTGGGGTGAGAGTCCAGAGCACTATCCACTATACCATGAAGACTTCACTAGTGTTGCAGGGAAGGAATGTACACTATATGGTTTAATGGAGCATTCTCTGACTCCACCACCAGCTCTGCCTCTGACTTCAGCTCCACGTCTGACTCCAGCTCCACACCAGTCTCTGTCTTCAGCTCCACCTCTGACTCCAGCCCCACACCAGCTTTGCATCTGACTCCAACTTCATCTCCGCCTCTGACTTCAGCTCCACACCAGCTCTACCTCTGACTTCATTTCTGCCTCTGACTCCACAACTTCAGTTCCATCTCTGACTACAGCTTCTCCTCCAACTCCAGCTCCACACCATCTCTGCCACTGACTTCAGCTCCGCCTCCAATTTCGGCACCACACCAAATCTGCCTCTGACTTCAGCTCCCCCTCTGACTTCAGCTCCGCCTACAGCTCCAGCTCCGCCACCAACGCCTTTTCCATGATGACATATTTTCTTTGAACTCGGGTCGCTGGGGTGAGAGTCCAGAGCACTATCCACTATACCATGAAGACTTCACTAGTGTTGCAGGGAAGGAATGTACACTATATGGTTTAATGGAGCATTCTCTGACTCCACCACCAGCTCTGCCTCTGACTTCAGCTCCACCTCTGACTTCAGCACCGCCTCCAGCTCTGCCTCTGACTTCAGCTCCGCCTCCAGCTCTGCCTCTGACTTCAGCCCCTTTTCCGCCTTTGACTGTGACTCCAGCTCCAGACCTGCTCTGCCTCTGCCTTCAGCTCCGCCTCCAGCTCCACACCAGTCTCTGACTTCAGCTCCACCTCCAACCCTGACTTCAGCTCTACCTCTGACTCCAGCTCCACACCAGTCTCTGACTTCAGCTCCACCTCTGACTCCAGCCCCACACCAGCTTTGCATCTGACTCCAACTTCATCTCCGCCTCTGACTTCAGCTCCACATCAGCTCTACCTCTGACTTTATTTCTGCCTCTGACTCCAGCTCTACACCATCTCTGCCTCTGACTTCAGCCCCACTTCCGCCTCCAACTCCGCCGCCAGCTCCACACCAGTTTCTGACTTCAGCTCCGCCTCTGACTCCAGCTCCACACCAGTTCTGCATCTGACCACAACTTCAGTTTCATCTCTGACTTCAGCTCCACACCAGCTCTACCTCTGACTTCCTTTCTACCTCTGACTCCACAACTTCAGTTCCATCTCTGACTACAGCTTCTCCTCCAAATCCAGCTCCACACCATCTCTGCCACTGACTTCAGCTCCGCCTCCAATTTCGGCACCACACCAAATCTGCCTCTGACTTCAGCTCCGCCTCTGACTTCAGCTCCGCCTACAGCTCTAGCTCCAACACCAACGCCTTTTCCATGATGACATATTTTCTTTGGTCCCACCGGGATTTGAACTCGGGTCGCTGGGGTGAGAGTCCAGAGCACTATCCACTATACCATGAAGACTTCACTAGTGTTGCAGGGAAGGAATGTACACTATATGGTTTAATGGAGCATTCTCTGACTCCACCACCAGCTCTGCCTCTGACTTCAGCTCCACCTCTGACTTCAGCACCGCCTTCAGCTCTGCCTCTGACTTCAGCTCCGCCTCCAGCTCTGCCTCTGACTTCAGCCCCACTTCCGCCTTTGACTCTGCCTCCAGCTCCAGACCTGCTCTGCCTCTGCCTTCAGCTCCGCCTCCAGCTCCACACCAGTCTCCAACTTCAGCTCCACCTCCAACCCTGACTTCAGCTCTACCTCTGACTCCAGCTCCACATCAGTCTCACTTCAGCTCCACCTCTGACTCCAGCCCCACACCAGCTTTGCATCTGACTCCAACTTCATCTCCGCCTCTGACTTCAGCTCCACACCAGCTCTACCTCTGACTCCAGCTCTACACCATCTCTGCCTCTGACTTCAGCCCCACTCGCGCCTCCAACTCCGACGCCAGCTCCACACCAGTTTCTGACTTCAGCTCCGCCTCTGACTCCAGCTCCACACCAGTTCTGCATCTGACCACAACTTCAGTTCCATCTCTGACCACAGCTTCTCCTCCAACTCCAGCGCCACACCATCTCTGCCACTGACTTCAGCTCCGCCTTCAATTTCGGCACCACACCAAATCTGCCTCTGACTTCAGCTCTGCCTCTGACTTCAGCTCCGCCTACAGCTCCAGCTCCGCCACCAACGCCTTTTCCATGATGACATAATTTCTTTGGTCCCACCGGGATTTGAACTCGGGTCGCTGGGGTGAGAGTCCAGAGCACTATCCACTATACCATGAAGACTTCACTAGTGTTGCAGGGAAGGAATGTACACTATATGGTTTAATGGAGCATTCTCTGACTCCACCACCAGCTCTGCCTCTGACTTCAGCTCCACCTCTGACTTCAGCACCGCCTCCAGCTCTGCCTCTGACTTCAGCTCCGCCTCCAGCTCTGCCTCTGACTTCAGCTCCGCCTCCAGCTCTGCCTCTGACTTCAGCCCCACTTCCGCCTTTGACTCTGCCTCCAGCTCCAGACCTGCTCTGCCTCTGCCTTCAGCTCCGCCTCCAGCTCCACACCAGTGTCCGACTTCAGCTCCACCTCCAACCCTGACTTCAGCTCTACCTTTGACTCCAGCTCCACACCAGTCTCACTTCAGCTCCACCTCTGACTCCAGCCCCACACCAGCTTTGCATCTGACTCCAACTTCATCTCCGCCTCTGACTTCAGCTCCACACCAGCTCTACCTCTGACTTCATTTCTGCCTCTGACTCCAGCTCTACACCATCTCTGCCTCTGACTTCAGCCCCACTTCCGCCTCCAACTCCGCCACCAGCTCCACACCAGTTTCTGACTTCAGCTCCACCTCTGACTCCAGCTCCACACCAGTTCTGCATCTGACTTCAACTTCAGTTCCATCTCACACTACAGCTCCTCCTCCAACTCCAGTTCCACACCATCTCTGCCACTTACTTCAGCTCCGCTTCCAATTCCGGCGCCACACCAAATCTGCCTCTGACTTCAGGTCCGCCTCTGACTTCAGCTCCGCCTACAGCTCCAGCTCCGCCTCCAACACCTTTTCCATGATGACATATTTTCTTTGGTCCCACCGGGATTTGAACTCGGGTCGCTGGGGTGAGAGTCCAGAGCACTATCCACTATACCATGAAGACTTCACTAGTGTTGCAGGGAAGGAATGTACACTATATGGTTTAATGGAGCATTCTCTGACTCCACCACCAGCTCTGCCTCTGACTTCAGCTCCACCTCTGACTTCAGCACCGCCTCCGGCTCTGCCTCTGACTTCAGCTCCGCCTCTGACTTCAGCCCCACTTCCGCCTTTGAGTGTGCCTCCAGCTCCAGACCTCCTCTGCCTCTGCCTTCAGCTCCGCCTCCAGCTCCACACCAGTCTCTGACTTCAGCTCCACCTCCAACCCTGACTTCAGCTCTACCTCTGACTCCAGCTCCACACCAGTCTCTGACTTCAGCTCCACCTCTGACTCCAGCCCCACACCAGCTTTGCATCTGACTCCAACTTCATCTCCATCTCTGACTTCAGCTCCACACCAGCTCTACCTCTGATTTCATTTCTGCCTCTGACTCCAGCTCTTCACCATCTCTGCCTCTGACTTCAGCCCCACTTCCGCCTCCAACTCCACCGCCAGCTCCACACCAGTTTCTGACTTCAGCTCCACCTCTGACTCCAGCTCCACACCAGTTCTGCATCTGACCACAACTTCAGTTCCATCTCTGACCACAGCTTCTCCTCCAACTCCAGCTCCACACCATCTCTGCCACTGACTTCAGCTCCGCCTTCAATTTCGGCACCACACCAAATCTGCCTCTGACTTCAGCTCCGCCTCTGACTTCAGCTCCGCCTACAGCTCCAGCTCCGCCACCAACGCCTTTTCCATGATGACATATTTTCTTTGGTCCCACCGGGATTTGAACTCGGGTCGCTGGGGTGAGAGTCCAGAGCACTATCCACTATACCATGAAGACTTCACTAGTGTTGCAGGGAAGGAATGTACACTATATGGTTTAATGGAGCATTCTCTGACTCCACCACCAGCTCTGCCTCTGACTTCAGCTCCACCTCTGACTCCAGCTCCACAC
This sequence comes from Syngnathus leptorhynchus, assembly GCF_054491065.1. Lineage (NCBI taxonomy): Eukaryota > Metazoa > Chordata > Actinopteri > Syngnathiformes > Syngnathidae > Syngnathus > Syngnathus leptorhynchus. Next base: position 911,003 of record NW_028231995.1, read on the forward strand.
CAGTCTCTGTCTTCAGCTCCACCTCTGACTCCAGCCCCACACCAGCTTTGCATCTGACTCCAACTTCATCTCCGCCTCTGACTTCAGCTCCACACCAGCTCTACCTCTGACTTCATTTCTGCCTCTGACTCCACAACTTCAGTTCCATCTCTGACTACAGCTTCTCCTCCAACTCCAGCTCCACACCATCTCTGCCACTGACTTCAGCTCCGCCTCCAATTTCGGCACCACACCAAATCTGCCTCTGACTTCAGCTCCCCCTCTGACTTCAGCTCCGCCTACAGCTCCAGCTCCGCCACCAACGCCTTTTCCATGATGACATATTTTCTTTGAACTCGGGTCGCTGGGGTGAGAGTCCAGAGCACTATCCACTATACCATGAAGACTTCACTAGTGTTGCAGGGAAGGAATGTACACTATATGGTTTAATGGAGCATTCTCTGACTCCACCACCAGCTCTGCCTCTGACTTCAGCTCCACCTCTGACTTCAGCACCGCCTCCAGCTCTGCCTCTGACTTCAGCTCCGCCTCCAGCTCTGCCTCTGACTTCAGCCCCTTTTCCGCCTTTGACTGTGACTCCAGCTCCAGACCTGCTCTGCCTCTGCCTTCAGCTCCGCCTCCAGCTCCACACCAGTCTCTGACTTCAGCTCCACCTCCAACCCTGACTTCAGCTCTACCTCTGACTCCAGCTCCACACCAGTCTCTGACTTCAGCTCCACCTCTGACTCCAGCCCCACATCAGCTTTGCATCTGACTCCAACTTCATCTCCGCCTCTGACTTCAGCTCCACATCAGCTCTACCTCTGACTTTATTTCTGCCTCTGACTCCAGCTCTACACCATCTCTGCCTCTGACTTCAGCCCCACTTCCGCCTCCAACTCCGCCGCCAGCTCCACACCAGTTTCTGACTTCAGCTCCGCCTCTGACTCCAGCTCGACACCAGTTCTGCATCTGACCACAACTTCAGTTTCATCTCTGACTACAGCTTCTCCTCCAACTCCAGCTCCACACCATCTCTGCCACTGACTTCAGCTCCGCCTCCAATTTCGGCACCACACCAAATCTGCCTCTGACTTCAGCTCCGCCTACAGCTCCAGCTCCGCCACCAACGCCTTTTCCATGATGACATATTTTCTTTGGTCCCACCGGGATTTGAACTCGGGTCGCTGGGGTGAGAGTCCAGAGCACTATCCACTATACCATGAAGACTTCACTAGTGTTGCAGGGAAGGAATGTACACTATATGGTTTAATGGAGCATTCTCTGACTCCACCACCAGCTCTGCCTCTGACTTCAGCACCGCCTCCAGCTCTGCCTCTGACTTCAGCTCCGCCTCCAGCTCTGCCTCTGACTTCAGCACCTTTTCCGCCTTTGACTGTGACTCCAGCTCCAGACCTGCTCTGCCTCTGCCTTCAGCTCCGCCTCCAGCTCCACACCAGTCTCTGACTTCAGCTCCACCTCCAACCCTGACTTCAGCTCTACCTCTGACTCCAGCTCCACACCAGTCTCTGACTTCAGCTCCACCTCTGACTCCAGCCCCACACCAGCTTTGCATCTGACTCCAACTTCATCTCCGCCTCTGACTTCAGCTCCACACCAGCTCTACCTCTGTCTTTATTTCTGCCTCTGACTCCAGCTCTACACCATTTCTGCCTCTGACTTCAGCCCCACTTCCGCCTCCAACTCCGCCGCCAGCTCCACACCAGTTTCTGACTTCAGCTCCGCCTCTGACTCCAGCTCCACACCAGTTCTGCATCTGACCACAACTTCAGTTTCATCTCTGACTACAGCTTCTCCTCCAACTCCAGCTCCACACCATCTCTGCCACTGACTTCAGCTCCGCCTCCAATTTCGGCACCACACCAAATCTGCCTCTGACTTCAGCTCCGCCTACAGCTCCAGCTCCGCCACCAACGCCTTTTCCATGATGACATATTTTCTTTGGTCCCACCGGGATTTGAACTCGGGTCGCTGGGGTGAGAGTCCAGAGCACTATCCACTATACCATGAAGACTTCACTAGTGTTGCAGGGAAGGAATGTACACTATATGGTTTAATGGAGCATTCTCTGACTCCACCACCAGCTCTGCCTCTGACTTCAGCTCCACCTCTGACTTCAGCACCGCCTCCAGCTCTGCCTCTGACTTCAGCTCCGCCTCCAGCTCTGCCTCTGACTTCAGCCCCACTTCCGCCTTTGACTGTGACTCCAGCTCCAGACCTGCTCTGCCTCTGCCTTCAGCTCCGCCTCCAGCTCCACACCAGTCTCTGACTTCAGCTCCACCTCCAACCCTAACTTCAGCTCTACACCAGTCTCTGACTTCAGCTCCACCTCTGACTCCAACTTCATCTCCGCCACTGACTTCAGTTCCACACCAGCTCTACCTCTGACTTCATTTCTGCTTTTGACTCCAGCTCTACACCATCTCTGCCTCTGACTTCAGCCCCACTTCCGCCTCCAACTCCGCCGCCAGCTCCACACCAGTTTCTGACTTCAGCTCCGCCTCTGACTCCAGCTCCACAGCAGTTCTGCATCTGACCACAACTTCAGTTCCATCTCTGACCACAGCTTCTCCTCCAACTCCAGCTCCACACCATCTCTGCCACTGACTTCAGCTCCGCCTTCAATTTCGGCACCACACCAAATCTGCCTCTGACTTCAGGTCCGCCTCTGACTTCAGCTCCGCCTACAGCTCCAGCTCCGCCTCCAACACCTTTTCCATGATGACATATTTTCTTTGGTCCCACCGGGATTTGAACTCGGGTCGCTGGGGTGAGAGTCCAGAGCACTATCCACTATACCATGAAGACTTCACTAGTGTTGCAGGGAAGGAATGTACACTATATGGTTTAATGGAGCATTCTCTGACTCCACCACCAGCTCTGCCTCTGACTTCAGCTCCACCTCTGACTTCAGCACCGCCTCCAGCTCTGCCTCTGACTTCAGCTCCGCCTCCAGCTCTGCCTCTGACTTCAGCCCCACTTCCGCCTTTGACTCTGCCTCCAGCTTCAGACCTGTTCTGCCTCTGCCTTCAGCTCCGCCTCCAGCTCTACACCAGTCTCTGACTTCAGCTCCACCTCCAACCCTGACTTCAGCTCTACCTCTGACTCCAGCTCCACACCAGTCTCTGACTTCAGCTCCACCTCTGACTCTAGCCCCACACCAGCTTTGCATCTGACTCCAACTTCATCTCCACCTCTGACTTCAGTTCCACACCAGCTCTACCTCTGACTTCATTTCTGCCTCTGACTCCAGCTCTACACATTCTCTGCCTCTGACTTCAGCCGGGATTTGAACTCGGGTCGCTGGGGTGAGAGTCCAGAGCACTATCCACTATACCATGAAGACTTCACTAGTGTTGCAGGGAAGGAATGTACACTATATGGTTTAATGGAGCATTCTCTGACTCCACCACCAGCTCTGCCTCTGACTTCAGCTCCACCTCTGACTTCAGCACCGCCTCCAGCTCTGCCTCTGACTTCAGCTCCGCCTCCAGCTCTGCCTCTGACTTCAGCCCCTTTTCCGCCTTTGACTGTGACTCCAGCTCCAGACCTGCTCTGCCTCTGCCTTCAGCTCCGCCTCCAGCTCCACACCAGTCTCTGACTGCTCCACCTCCAACCCTGACTTCAGCTCTACCTCTGACTCCAGCTCCACACCAGTCTCTGACTTCAGCTCCACACCAGTCTCTGACTTCAGCTCCACCTCTGACTCCAGCCCCACACCAGCTTTGCATCTGACTCCAACTTCATCTCCGCCTCTGACTTCAGCTCCACACCAGCTCTACCTCTGACTTTATTTCTGCCTCTGACTCCAGCTCTACACCATTTCTGCCTCTGACTTCAGCCCCACTTCCGCCTCCAACTCCGCCGCCAGCTCCACACCAGTTTCTGACTTCAGCTCCGCCTCTGACTCCAGCTCCACACCAGTTCTGCATCTGACCACAACTTCAGTTTCATCTCTGACTACAGCTTCTCCTCCAACTCCAGCTCCACACCATCTCTGCCACTGACTTCAGCTCCGCCTCCAATTTCGGCACCACACCAAATCTGCCTCTGACTTCAGCTCCGCCTACAGCTCCAGCTCCGCCACCAACGCCTTTTCCATGATGACATATTTTCTTTGGTCCCACCGGGATTTGAACTCGGGTCGCTGGGGTGAGAGTCCAGAGCACTATCCACTATACCATGAAGACTTCACTAGTGTTGCAGGGAAGGAATGTACACTATATGGTTTAATGGAGCATTCTCTGACTCCACCACCAGCTCTGGCTCTGACTTCAGCTCCACCTCTGACTTCAGCACCGCCTCCAGCTCTGCCTCTGACTTCAGCTCCGCCTCCAGCTCTGCCTCTGACTTCAGCCCCACTTCCGCCTTTGACTGTGACTCCAGCTCCAGACCTGCTCTGCCTCTGCCTTCAGCTCCGCCTCCAGCTCCACACCAGTCTCTGACTTCAGCTCCACCTCCAACCCTAACTTCAGCTCTACACCAGTCTCTGACTTCAGCTCCACCTCTGACTCCAACTTCATCTCCGCCACTGACTTCAGTTCCACACCAGCTCTACCTCTGACTTCATTTCTGCCTCTGACTCCAGCTCTACACCATCTCTGCCTCTGACTTCAGCCCCACTTCCGCCTCCAACTCCGCCGCCAGCTCCACACCAGTTTCTGACTTCAGCTCCGCCTCTGACTCCAGCTCCACAGCAGTTCTGCATCTGACCACAACTTCAGTTCCATCTCTGACCACAGCTTCTCCTCCAACTCCAGCTCCACACCATCTCTGCCACTGACTTCAGCTCCGCCTTCAATTTCGTTACCACACCAAATCTGCCTCTGACTTCAGGTCCGCCTCTGACTTCAGCTCCGCCTACAGCTCCAGCTCCGCCTCCAACACCTTTTCCATGATGACATATTTTCTTTGGTCCCACCGGGATTTGAACTCGGGTCGCTGGGGTGAGAGTCCAGAGCACTATCCACTATACCATGAAGACTTCACTAGTGTTGCAGGGAAGGAATGTACACTATATGGTTTAATGGAGCATTCTCTGACTCCACCACCAGCTCTGCCTCTGACTTCAGCTCCACCTCTGACTTCAGCACCGCCTCCAGCTCTGCCTCTGACTTCAGCTCCGCCTCCAGCTCTGCCTCTGACTTCAGCCCCACTTCCGCCTTTGACTCTGCCTCCAGCTTCAGACCTGTTCTGCCTCTGCCTTCAGCTCCGCCTCCAGCTCTACACCAGTCTCTGACTTCAGCTCCACCTCCAACCCTGACTTCAGCTCTACCTCTGACTCCAGCTCCACACCAGTCTCTGACTTCAGCTCCACCTCTGACTCCAGCCCCACACCAGCTTTGCATCTGACTCCAACTTCATCTCCGCCTCTGACTTCAGTTCCACACCAGCTCTACCTCTGACTTCATTTCTGCCTCTGACTCCAGCTCTACACAATCTCTGCCTCTGACTTCAGCCGGGATTTGAACTCGGGTCGCTGGGGTGAGAGTCCAGAGCACTATCCACTATACCATGAAGACTTCACTAGTGTTGCAGGGAAGGAATGTACACTATATGGTTTAATGGAGCATTCTCTGACTCCACCACCAGCTCTGCCTCTGACTTCAGCTCCACCTCTGACTTCAGCACCGCCTCCAGCTCTGCCTCTGACTTCAGCTCCGCCTCCAGCTCTGCCTCTGACTTCAGCCCCTTTTCCGCCTTTGACTGTGACTCCAGCTCCAGACCTGCTCTGCCTCTGCCTTCAGCTCCGCCTCCAGCTCCACACCAGTCTCTGACTTCAGCTCCACCTCCAACCCTGACTTCAGCTCTACCTCTGACTCCAGCTCCACACCAGTCTCTGACTTCAGCTCCACCTCTGACTCCAGCCCCACACCAGCTTTGCATCTGACTCCAACTTCATCTCCGCCTCTGACTTCAGCTCCACACCAGCTCTACCTCTGACTTCATTTCTGCCTCTGACTCCAGCTCTACACCATCTCTGCCTCTGACTTCAGCTCCACTTCCGCCTCCAACTCCGCCGCCAGCTCCACACCAGTTTCTGACTTCAGCTCCGCCTCTGACTCCAGCTCCACACCAGTTCTGCATCTGACCACAACTTCAGTTTCATCTCTGACTACAGCTTCTCCTCCAACTCCAGCTCCACACCATCTCTGCCACTGACTTCAGCTCCGCCTCCAATTTCGGCACCACACCAAATCTGCCTCTGACTTCAGCTCCGCCTACAGCTCCAGCTCCGCCACCAACGCCTTTTCCATGATGACATATTTTCTTTGGTCCCACCGGGATTTGAACTCGGGTCGCTGGGGTGAGAGTCCAGAGCACTATCCACTATACCATGAAGACTTCACTAGTGTTGCAGGGAAGGAATGTACACTATATGGTTTAATGGAGCATTCTCTGACTCCACCACCAGCTCTGCCTCTGACTTCAGCTCCACCTCTGACTTCAGCACCGCCTCCAGCTCTGCCTCTGACTTCAGCTCCGCCTCCAGCTCTGCCTCTGACTTCAGCCCCACTTCCGCCTTTGACTGTGACTCCAGCTCCAGACCTGCTCTGCCTCTGCCTTCAGCTCCGCCTCCAGCTCCACACCAGTCTCTGACTTCAGCTCCACCTCCAACCCTAACTTCAGCTCTACACCAGTCTCTGACTTCAGCTCCACCTCTGACTCCAACTTCATCTCCGCCACTGACTTCAGTTCCACACCAGCTCTACCTCTGACTTCATTTCTGCCTCTGACTCCAGCTCTACACCATCTCTGCCTCTGACTTCAGCCCCACTTCCGCCTCCAACTCCGCCGCCAGCTCCACACCAGTTTCTGACTTCAGCTCCGCCTCTGACTCCAGCTCCACAGCAGTTCTGCATCTGACCACAACTTCAGTTCCATCTCTGACCACAGCTTCTCCTCCAACTCCAGCTCCACACCATCTCTGCCACTGACTTCAGCTCCGCCTTCAATTTCGTTACCACACCAAATCTGCCTCTGACTTCAGGTCCGCCTCTGACTTCAGCTCCGCCTACAGCTCCAGCTCCGCCTCCAACACCTTTTCCATGATGACATATTTTCTTTGGTCCCACCGGGATTTGAACTCGGGTCGCTGGGGTGAGAGTCCAGAGCACTATCCACTATACCATGAAGACTTCACTAGTGTTGCAGGGAAGGAATGTACACTATATGGTTTAATGGAGCATTCTCTGACTCCACCACCAGCTCTGCCTCTGACTTCAGCTCCACCTCTGACTTCAGCACCGCCTCCAGCTCTGCCTCTGACTTCAGCTCCGCCTCCAGCTCTGCCTCTGACTTCAGCCCCACTTCCGCCTTTGACTCTGCCTCCAGCTTCAGACCTGTTCTGCCTCTGCCTTCAGCTCCGCCTCCAGCTCTACACCAGTCTCTGACTTCAGCTCCACCTCCAACCCTGACTTCAGCTCTACCTCTGACTCCAGCTCCACACCAGTCTCTGACTTCAGCTCCACCTCTGACTCCAGCCCCACACCAGCTTTGCATCTGACTCCAACTTCATCTCCGCCTCTGACTTCAGTTCCACACCAGCTCTACCTCTGACTTCATTTCTGCCTCTGACTCCAGCTCTACACAATCTCTGCCTCTGACTTCAGCCGGGATTTGAACTCGGGTCGCTGGGGTGAGAGTCCAGAGCACTATCCACTATACCATGAAGACTTCACTAGTGTTGCAGGGAAGGAATGTACACTATATGGTTTAATGGAGCATTCTCTGACTCCACCACCAGCTCTGCCTCTGACTTCAGCTCCACCTCTGACTTCAGCACCGCCTCCAGCTCTGCCTCTGACTTCAGCTCCGCCTCCAGCTCTGCCTCTGACTTCAGCCCCTTTTCCGCCTTTGACTGTGACTCCAGCTCCAGACCTGCTCTGCCTCTGCCTTCAGCTCCGCCTCCAGCTCCACACCAGTCTCTGACTTCAGCTCCACCTCCAACCCTGACTTCAGCTCTACCTCTGACTCCAGCTCCACACCAGTCTCTGACTTCAGCTCCACCTCTGACTCCAGCCCCACACCAGCTTTGCATCTGACTCCAACTTCATCTCCGCCTCTGACTTCAGCTCCACACCAGCTCTACCTCTGACTTCATTTCTGCCTCTGACTCCAGCTCTACACCATCTCTGCCTCTGACTTCAGCTCCACTTCCGCCTCCAACTCCGCCGCCAGCTCCACACCAGTTTCTGACTTCAGCTCCGCCTCTGACTCCAGCTCCACACCAGTTCTGCATCTGACCACAACTTCAGTTTCATCTCTGACTACAGCTTCTCCTCCAACTCCAGCTCCACACCATCTCTGCCACTGACTTCAGCTCCGCCTCCAATTTCGGCACCACACCAAATCTGCCTCTGACTTCAGCTCCGCCTACAGCTCCAGCTCCGCCACCAACGCCTTTTCCATGATGACATATTTTCTTTGGTCCCACCGGGATTTGAACTCGGGTCGCTGGGGTGAGAGTCCAGAGCACTATCCACTATACCATGAAGACTTCACTAGTGTTGCAGGGAAGGAATGTACACTATATGGTTTAATGGAGCATTCTCTGACTCCACCACCAGCTCTGCCTCTGACTTCAGCTCCACCTCTGACTTCAGCACCGCCTCCAGCTCTGCCTCTGACTTCAGCTCCGCCTCCAGCTCTGCCTCTGACTTCAGCCCCACTTCCGCCTTTGACTGTGACTCCAGCTCCAGACCTGCTCTGCCTCTGCCTTCAGCTCCGCCTCCAGCTCCACACCAGTCTCTGACTTCAGCTCCACCTCCAACCCTGACTTCAGCTCTACACCAGTCTCTGACTTCAGCTCCACCTCTGACTCCAGCCCCACACCAGCTTTGCATCTGACTCCAACTTCATCTCCGCCTCTGACTTCAGTTCCACACCAGCTCTACCTCTGACTTCATTTCTGCCTCTGACTCCAGCTCTACACCATCTCTGCCTCTGACTTCAGCCCCACTTCCGCCTCCAACTCCGCCGCCAGCTCCACACCAGTTTCTGACTTCAGCTCCGCCTCTGACTCCAGCTCCACAGCAGTTCTGCATCTGACCACAACTTCAGTTCCATCTCTGACCACAGCTTCTCCTCCAACTCCAGCTCCACACCATCTCTGCCACTGACTTCAGCTCCGCCTTCAATTTCGGCACCACACCAAATCTGCCTCTGACTTCAGGTCCGCCTCTGACTTCAGCTCCGCCTACAGCTCCAGCTCCGCCTCCAACACCTTTTCCATGATGACATATTTTCTTTGGTCCCACCGGGATTTGAACTCGGGTCGCTGGGGTGAGAGTCCAGAGCACTATCCACTATACCATGAAGACTTCACTAGTGTTGCAGGGAAGGAATGTACACTATATGGTTTAATGGAGCATTCTCTGACTCCACCACCAGCTCTGCCTCTGACTTCAGCTCCACCTCTGACTTCAGCACCGCCTCCAGCTCTGCCTCTGACTTCAGCTCCGCCTCCAGCTCTGCCTCTGACTTCAGCCCCACTTCCGCCTTTGACTCTGCCTCCAGCTTCAGACCTGTTCTGCCTCTGCCTTCAGCTCTGCCTCCAGCTCCACACCAGTCTCCGACTTCAGCTCCACCTCCAACCCTGACTTCAGCTCTCTCTGACTCCAGCTCCACACCAGTCCCTGACTTCAGCTCCACCTCTGATTTCAGCTCCACACCAGCTCTGCCTCCAACTCCAGCCCATCACCAGCTTTGCATCTGACTCCTACTTCATCTCCGCCTCTGACTTCAGCTCCACACCAGCTCTACCTCTGACTTCATTTCTGCCTCTGACTCCAGCTCTACACCATCTCTGCCTCTGACTTCAGCCGGGATTTGAACTCGGGTCGCTGGGGTGAGAGTCCAGAGCACTATCCACTATACCATGAAGACTTCACTAGTGTTGCAGGGAAGGAATGTACACTATATGGTTTAATGGAGCATTCTCTGACTCCACCACCAGCTCTGCCTCTGACTTCAGCTCCACCTCTGACTTCAGCACCGCCTCCGGCTCTGCCTCTGACTTCAGCTCCGCCTCTGACTTCAGCCCCACTTCCGCCTTTGACTGTGCCTCCAGCTCCAGACCTCCTCTGCCTCTGCCTTCAGCTCCGCCGCCAGCTCCACACCAGTCTCTGACTTCAGCTCCACCTCCAACCCTGACTTCAGCTCTACCTCTGACTCCAGCTCCACACCAGTCTCTGACTTCAGCTCCACCTCTGACTCCAGCCCCACACCAGCTTTGCATCTGACTCCAACTTCATCTCGGCCTCTGACTTTAGCTCCACACCAGCTCTACCTCTGACTTCATTTCTGCCTCTGACTCCACAACTTCAGTTCCATCTCTGACTACAGCTTCTCCTCCAACTCCAGCTCCACACCATCCCTGCCACTGACTTCAGCTCCGCCGCCAATTTCGGCACCACAACAAATCTGCCTCTGACTTCAGCTCCGCCTCTAACTTCAGCTCCGCCTACAGCTCCAGCTCCAACACCAACGCCTTTTCCATGATGACATATTTTCTTTAATCCCACCGGGATTTGAACTCGGGTCGCTGGGGTGAGAGTCCAGAGCACTATCCACTATACCATGAAGACTTCACTAGTGTTGCAGGGAAGGAATGTACACTATATGGTTTAATGGAGCATTCTCTGACTCCACCACCAGCTCTGCCTCTGACTTCAGCTCCACCTCTGACTTCAGCATCGCCTCCAGCTCTGCCTCTGACTTCAGCTCCGCCTCCAGCTCCGCCTCTGACTTCAGCCCCACTTCCGCCTTTGACTCTGCCTCCAGCTCCAGACCTGCTCTGCCTCTGCCTTCAGCTCCGCCTCCAGCTCCACACCAGTCTCTGACATCAGCTCCACCTCCAACCCTGACTTCAGCTCTACCTCTGACTCCAGCTCCACACCAGTCTCACTTCAGCTCCACCTCTGACTCCAGCCCCAGACCAGCTTTGCATCTGACTCCAACTTCATCTCCGCCCCTGACTTCAGCTCCACACCAGCTCTACCTCTGACTCCAGCTCTACACCATCTCTGCCTCTGACTTCAGCCCCACTTCCGCCTCCAACTCCGCCGCCAGCTCCACACCAGTTTCTGACTTCAGCTCCACCTCTGACTCCAGCTCAACACCAGTTCTGCATCTGACTTCAACTTCAGTTCCATCTCACACTACAGCTCCTCCTCCAACTCCAGCTCCACACCATCTCTGCCACTGACTTCAGCTCCGCTTCCAATTCCGGCGCCACACCAAATCTGCCTCTGACTTCAGGTCCGCCTCTGACTTCAGCTCCGCCTACAGCTCCAGCTCCGCCTCCAACACCTTTTCCATGATGACATATTTTCTTTGGTCCCACCGGGATTTGAACTCGGGTCGCTGGGGTGAGAGTCCAGAGCACTATCCACTATACCATTAAGACTTCACTAGTGTTGCAGGGAAGGAATGTACACTATATGGTTTAATGGAGCATTCTCTGACTCCACCACCAGCTCTGCCTCTGACTTCAGCTCCACCTCTGACTTCAGCACCGCCTCCAGCTCTGCCTCTGACTTCAGCTCCGCCTCCAGTTCTGCCTCTGACTTCAGCCCCACTTCCGCCTTTGACTCTGCCTCCAGCTCCAGACCTGCTCTGCCTCTGCCTTCAGCTCCGCCTCCAGCTCCACACCAGTCTCTGACTTCAGCTCCACCTCCAACCCTGACTTCAGCTCTACCTCTGACTCCAGCTCCACACCAGTCTCTGACTTCAGCTCCACCTCTGACTTCAGCTCCACACCAGCTCTGCCTCCAACTCCAGCCCCACACCAGCTTTGCATCTGACTCCTACTTCATCTTCGCCTCTTACTTCAGCTCCACACCAGCTCTACCTCTGACTTCATTTCTGCCTCTGACTCCAGCTCTACACCATCTCTGCCTCTGACTTCAGCCGGGATTTGAACTCGGGTCGCTGGGGTGAGAGTCCAGAGCACTATCCACTATACCATGAAGACTTCACTAGTGTTGCAGGGAAGGAATGTACACTATATGGTTTAATGGAGCATTCTCTGACTCCACCACCAGCTCTGCCTCTGACTTCAGCTCCACCTCTGACTTCAGCACCGCCTCCAGCTCTGCCTCTGACTTCAGCTCCGCCTCCAGCTCTGCCTCTGACTTCAGCCCCACTTCCGCCTTTGACTGTGCCTCCAGCTCCAGACCTGCTCTGCCTCTGCCTTCAGCTCCGCTTCCAGCTCCACGCCAGTCTCTGACTTCAGCTCCACCTCCAACCCTGACTTCAGCTCTACCTCTGACTCCAGCTCCACACCAGTCTCTGACTTCAGCTCCACCTCTGACTCCAGCCCCACACCAGCTTTGCATCTGACTCCAACTTCATCTCCGCCTCTGACTTCAGCTCCACACCAGCTCTACCTCTGACTTCATTTCTGCCTCTGACTCCACAACTTCAGTTCCATCTCTGACTACAGCTTCTCCTCCAACTCCAGCTCCACACCATCTCTGCCACTGACTTCAGCTCCGCCTCCAATTTCGGCACCACACCAAATCTGCCTCTGACTTCAGCTCCGCCTCTGACTTCAGCTCCGCCTACAGCTCCAGCTCCAACACCAACGCCTTTTCCATGATGACATATTTTCTTTGGTCCCACCGGGATTTGAACTCGGGTCGCTGGGGTGAGAGTCCAGAGCACTATCCACTACACCATGAAGACTTCACTAGTGTTGCAGGGAAGGAATGTACACTATATGGTTTAATGGAGCATTCTCTGACTCCACCACCAGCTCTGCCTCTGAATTGAGCTGCACCTCTGACTTCAGCACCGCCTCCAGCTCTGCCTCTGACTTCAGCTCCGCCTCCAGCTCTGCCTCTGACTTCAGCCCCACTTCCGCCTTTGACTCTGCCACCAGCTCCAGACCTGCTCTGCCTCTGCCTTCAGCTCCGCCTCCAGCTCCACACCAGTCTCTGACATCAGCTCCACCTCCAACCCTGACTTCAGCTCTACTTCTGACTCCAGCTGCACACCAGTCTCACTTCAGCTCCACCTCTGACTTCAGCTCCACACCAGCTCTGCCTCCAACTCCAGCCCCACACCAGCTTTGCATCTGACTCCTACTTCATCTCCGCCTCTGACTTCAGCTCCACACCAGCTCTACCTCTGACTTCATTTCTGCCTCTGACTCCAGCTCTACACCATCTCTGCCTCTGACTTCAGCCGGGATTTGAACTCGGGTCGCTGGGGTGAGAGTCCAGAGCACTATCCACTATACCATGAAGACTTCACTAGTGTTGCAGGGAAGGAATGTACACTATATGGTTTAATGGAGCATTCTCTGACTCCACCACCAGCTCTGCCTCTGACTTTAGCTCCACCTCTGACTTCAGCACCGCCTCCAGCTCTGCCTCTGACTTCAACCCCACTTCCGCCTTTGACTCTGCCTCCAGCTCCAGACCTGCTCTGCCTCTGCCTTCAGCTCCGCCTCCAGCTTCAGCTCCACCTCCAACCCTGACTTCAGCTCTACCTCTGACTCCAGCTCCACACCAGTCTCACTTCAGCTCCACCTCTGACTCCAGCCCCACACCAGCTTTGCATCTGACTCCAACTTCATCTCCGCCTCTGACTTCAGCTCCACACCAGCTCTACCTCTGACTTCATTTCTGCCTCTGACTCCAGCTCTACACCATCTCTGCCTCTGACTTCAGCCCCACTTCCGCCTCCAACTCCGCCGCCAGCTCAACACCAGTTTCTGACTTCAGCTCCACCTCTGACTCCAGCTCCACCTTCAGTTCCATCTCACACTACAGCTCCTCCTCCAACTCCAGTTCCACACCATCTCTGCCACTGACTTCAGCTCCGCTTCCAATTCCGGCGCCACACCAAATCTGCCTCTGACTTCAGGTCCGCCTCTGACTTCAGCTCCGCCTACAGCTCCAGCTCCGCCTCCAACACCTTTTCCATGATGACATATTTTCTTTGGTCCCACCGGGATTTGAACTCGGGTCGCTGGGGTGAGAGTCCAGAGCACTATCCACTATACCATGAAGACTTCACTAGTGTTGCAGGGAAGGAATGTACACTATATGGTTTAATGGAGCATTCTCTGACTCCACCACCAGCTCTGCCTCTGACTTTAGCTCCACCTCTGACTTCAGCACCGCCTCCAGCTGTGCCTCTGACTTCAGCTCCGCCTCCAGCTCTGCCTCTGACTTCAACCCCACTTCCGCCTTTGACTCTGCCTCCAGCTCCAGACCTGCTCTGCCTCTGCCTTCAGCTCCGCCTCCAGCTCCACACCAGTCTCCGACTTCAGCTCCACCTCCAACCCTGACTTCAGCTCTACCTCTGACTCCAGCTCCACACCAGTCTCACTTCAGCTCCACCTCTGACACCAGCCCCACACCAGCTTTGCATCTGACTCCAACTTCATCTCCGCCTCTGACTTCAGCTCCACACCAGCTCTACCTCTGACTCCAGCTCTACACCATCTCTGCCTCTGACTTCAGCCCCACTTCCGCCTCCAACTCCGCCGCCAGCTCCACACCAGTTTCTGACTTCAGCTCCACCTCTAACTCCAGCTCCACACCAGTTCTGCATCTGACTTCAACTTCAGTTCCATCTCACACTACAGCTCCTCCTCCAACTCCAGCTCCACACCATCTCTGCCACTTACTTCAGCTCCGCTTCCAATTCCGGCGCCAAACCAAATCTGCCTCTGACTTCAGGTCCGCCTCTGACTTCAGCTCCGCCTACAGCTCCAGCTCCGCCTCCAACACCTTTTCCATGATGACATATTTTCTTTGGTCCCACCGGGATTTGAACTCGGGTCGCTGGGGTGAGAGTCCAGAGCACTATCCACTATACCATTAAGACTTCACTAGTGTTGCAGGGAAGGAATGTAGACTATATGGTTTAATGGAGCATTCTCTGACTCCACCACCAGCTCTGCCTCTGACTTCAGCTCCACCTCTGACTTCAGCACCGCCTCCAGCTCTGCCTCTGACTTCAGCCCCACTTCCGCCTTTGACTGTGACTCCAGCTCCAGACCTGCTCTGCCTCTGCCTTCAGCTCCGCCTCCAGCTCCACACCAGTCTCCGACTTCAGCTCCACCTCCAACCCTGACTTCAGCTCTACCTCTGACTCCAGCTCCACACCAGTTTCTGACTTCAGCTCCACCTCTGACTCCAGCCCCACACCAGCTTTGCATCTGACTCCAACTTCATCTCGGCCTCTGACTTTA
The DNA here is from genome assembly GCF_054491065.1 of Syngnathus leptorhynchus. Classification (NCBI taxonomy): domain Eukaryota; kingdom Metazoa; phylum Chordata; class Actinopteri; order Syngnathiformes; family Syngnathidae; genus Syngnathus; species Syngnathus leptorhynchus. The sequence continues at coordinate 926,214 of NW_028231995.1, forward strand.
GCTCCACACCAGCTCTACCTCTGACTTCATTTCTGCCTCTGACTCCACAACTTCAGTTCCATCTCTGACTACAGCTTCTCCTCCAACTCCAGCTCCACACCATCCCTGCCACTGACTTCAGCTCCGCCGCCAATTTCGGCACCACAACAAATCTGCCTCTGACTTCAGCTCCGCCTCTAACTTCAGCTCCGCCTACAGCTCCAGCTCCAACACCAACGCCTTTTCCATGATGACATATTTTCTTTAATCCCACCGGGATTTGAACTCGGGTCGCTGGGGTGAGAGTCCAGAGCACTATCCACTATACCATGAAGACTTCACTAGTGTTGCAGGGAAGGAATGTACACTATATGGTTTAATGGAGCATTCTCTGACTCCACCACCAGCTCTGCCTCTGACTTCAGCTCCACCTCTGACTTCAGCACCGCCTCCAGCTCTGCCTCTGACTTCAGCTCCGCCTCCAGCTCCGCCTCTGACTTCAGCCCCACTTCCGCCTTTGACTCTGCCTCCAGCTCCAGACCTGCTCTGCCTCTGCCTTCAGCTCCGCCTCCAGCTCCACACCAGTCTCTGACATCAGCTCCACCTCCAACCCTGACTTCAGCTCTACCTCTGACTCCAGCTCCACACCAGTCTCACTTCAGCTCCACCTCTGACTCCAGCCCCAGACCAGCTTTGCATCTGACTCCAACTTCATCTCCGCCCCTGACTTCAGCTCCACACCAGCTCTACCTCTGACTCCAGCTCTACACCATCTCTGCCTCTGACTTCAGCCCCACTTCCGCCTCCAACTCCGCCGCCAGCTCCACACCAGTTTCTGACTTCAGCTCCACCTCTGACTCCAGCTCAACACCAGTTCTGCATCTGACTTCAACTTCAGTTCCATCTCACACTACAGCTCCTCCTCCAACTCCAGCTCCACACCATCTCTGCCACTGACTTCAGCTCCGCTTCCAATTCCGGCGCCACACCAAATCTGCCTCTGACTTCAGGTCCGCCTCTGACTTCAGCTCCGCCTACAGCTCCAGCTCCGCCTCCAACACCTTTTCCATGATGACATATTTTCTTTGGTCCCACCGGGATTTGAACTCGGGTCGCTGGGGTGAGAGTCCAGAGCACTATCCACTATACCATTAAGACTTCACTAGTGTTGCAGGGAAGGAATGTACACTATATGGTTTAATGGAGCATTCTCTGACTCCACCACCAGCTCTGCCTCTGACTTCAGCTCCACCTCTGACTTCAGCACCGCCTCCAGCTCTGCCTCTGACTTCAGCTCCGCCTCCAGTTCTGCCTCTGACTTCAGCCCCACTTCCGCCTTTGACTCTGCCTCCAGCTCCAGACCTGCTCTGCCTCTGCCTTCAGCTCCGCCTCCAGCTCCACACCAGTCTCTGACTTCAGCTCCACCTCCAACCCTGACTTCAGCTCTACCTCTGACTCCAGCTCCACACCAGTCTCTGACTTCAGCTCCACCTCTGACTTCAGCTCCACACCAGCTCTGCCTCCAACTCCAGCCCCACACCAGCTTTGCATCTGACTCCTACTTCATCTTCGCCTCTTACTTCAGCTCCACACCAGCTCTACCTCTGACTTCATTTCTGCCTCTGACTCCAGCTCTACACCATCTCTGCCTCTGACTTCAGCCGGGATTTGAACTCGGGTCGCTGGGGTGAGAGTCCAGAGCACTATCCACTATACCATGAAGACTTCACTAGTGTTGCAGGGAAGGAATGTACACTATATGGTTTAATGGAGCATTCTCTGACTCCACCACCAGCTCTGCCTCTGACTTCAGCTCCACCTCTGACTTCAGCACCGCCTCCAGCTCTGCCTCTGACTTCAGCTCCGCCTCCAGCTCTGCCTCTGACTTCAGCCCCACTTCCGCCTTTGACTGTGCCTCCAGCTCCAGACCTGCTCTGCCTCTGCCTTCAGCTCCGCTTCCAGCTCCACGCCAGTCTCTGACTTCAGCTCCACCTCCAACCCTGACTTCAGCTCTACCTCTGACTCCAGCTTCACACCAGTCTCTGACTTCAGCTCCACCTCTGACTCCAGCCCCACACCAGCTTTGCATCTGACTCCAACTTCATCTCCGCCTCTGACTTCAGCTCCACACCAGCTCTACCTCTGACTTCATTTCTGCCTCTGACTCCACAACTTCAGTTCCATCTCTGACTACAGCTTCTCCTCCAACTCCAGCTCCACACCATCTCTGCCACTGACTTCAGCTCCGCCTCCAATTTCGGCACCACACCAAATCTGCCTCTGACTTCAGCTCCGCCTCTGACTTCAGCTCCGCCTACAGCTCCAGCTCCAACACCAACGCCTTTTCCATGATGACATATTTTCTTTGGTCCCACCGGGATTTGAACTCGGGTCGCTGGGGTGAGAGTCCAGAGCACTATCCACTACACCATGAAGACTTCACTAGTGTTGCAGGGAAGGAATGTACACTATATGGTTTAATGGAGCATTCTCTGACTCCACCACCAGCTCTGCCTCTGACTTGAGCTCCACCTCTGACTTCAGCACCGCCTCCAGCTCTGCCTCTGACTTCAGCTCCGCCTCCAGCTCTGCCTCTGACTTCAGCCCCACTTCCGCCTTTGACTCTGCCACCAGCTCCAGACCTGCTCTGCCTCTGCCTTCAGCTCCGCCTCCAGCTCCACACCAGTCTCTGACATCAGCTCCACCTCCAACCCTGACTTCAGCTCTACTTCTGACTCCAGCTGCACACCAGTCTCACTTCAGCTCCACCTCTGACTTCAGCTCCACACCAGCTCTGCCTCCAACTCCAGCCCCACACCAGCTTTGCATCTGACTCCTACTTCATCTCCGCCTCTGACTTCAGCTCCACACCAGCTCTACCTCTGACTTCATTTCTGCCTCTGACTCCAGCTCTACACCATCTCTGCCTCTGACTTCAGCCGGGATTTGAACTCGGGTCGCTGGGGTGAGAGTCCAGAGCACTATCCACTATACCATGAAGACTTCACTAGTGTTGCAGGGAAGGAATGTACACTATATGGTTTAATGGAGCATTCTCTGACTCCACCACCAGCTCTGCCTCTGACTTCAGCTCCACCTCTGACTTCAGCACCGCCTCCAGCTCTGCCTCTGACTTCAGCTCTGCCTCCAGCTCTGCCTCTGACTTCAGCCCCACTTCCGCCTTTGACTCTGCTTCCAGCTCCAGACCTGCTCTGCCTTCAGCTCCGCCTCCAGCTCCACACCAATCTCCGACTTCAGCTCCACCTCCAACCCTGACTTCAGCTCTACCTCTGACTCCAACTCCACACCAGTCTCACTTCAGCTCCACCTCTGACTCCAGCCCCACACCAGCTTTGCATCTGACTCCAACTTCATCTCCGCCTCTGACTTCAGCTCCACACCAGCTCTACCTCTGACTTCATTTCTGCCTCTGACTCCAGCTCTACACCATCTCTGCCTCTTACTTCAGCCCCACTTCCGCCTTCAACTCCGCCGCCAGCTCCACACCAGTTTCTGACTTCAGCTCCACCTCTGACTCCAGTTCCACACCAGTTCTGCATCTGACTTCAACTTCAGTTCCATCTCTGACTACAGCTCCTCCTCCAACTCCAGCTCAACACCATCTCTGCCACTGATTTCAGCTCCGCCTCCAATTTCGGCACCACACCAAATCCGCCTCTGACTTCAGCTCCGCCTCTGACTTCAGCTACGCCTACAGCTCCAGCTCCGCCACCAACGCCTTTTCCATGATGACATATTTTCTTTGGTCCCACCGGGATTTGAACTCGGGTCGCTGGGGTGAGAGTCCAGAGCACTATCCACTATACCATGAAGACTTCACTAGTGTTGCAGGGAAGGAATGTACACTATATGGTTTAATGGAGCATTCTCTGACTCCACCACCAGCTCTGCCTCTGACTTTAGCTCCACCTCTGACTTCAGCACCGCCTCCAGCTCTGCCTCTGACTTCAACCCCACTTCCGCCTTTGACTCTGCCTCCAGCTCCAGACCTGCTCTGCCTCTGCCTTCAGCTCCGCCTCCAGCTTCAGCTCCACCTCCAACCCTGACTTCAGCTCTACCTCTGACTCCAGCTCCACACCAGTCTCACTTCAGCTCCACCTCTGACTCCAGCCCCACACCAGCTTTGCATCTGACTCCAACTTCATCTCCGCCTCTGACTTCAGCTCCACACCAGCTCTACCTCTGACTTCATTTCTGCCTCTGACTCCAGCTCTACACCATCTCTGCCTCTGACTTCAGCCCCACTTCCGCCTCCAACTCCGCCGCCAGCTCAACACCAGTTTCTGACTTCAGCTCCACCTCTGACTCCAGCTCCACCTTCAGTTCCATCTCACACTACAGCTCCTCCTCCAACTCCAGTTCCACACCATCTCTGCCACTGACTTCAGCTCCGCTTCCAATTCCGGCGCCACACCAAATCTGCCTCTGACTTCAGGTCCGCCTCTGACTTCAGCTCCGCCTACAGCTCCAGCTCCGCCTCCAACACCTTTTCCATGATGACATATTTTCTTTGGTCCCACCGGGATTTGAACTCGGGTCGCTGGGGTGAGAGTCCAGAGCACTATCCACTATACCATGAAGACTTCACTAGTGTTGCAGGGAAGGAATGTACACTATATGGTTTAATGGAGCATTCTCTGACTCCACCACCAGCTCTGCCTCTGACTTTAGCTCCACCTCTGACTTCAGCACCGCCTCCAGCTGTGCCTCTGACTTCAGCTCCGCCTCCAGCTCTGCCTCTGACTTCAACCCCACTTCCGCCTTTGACTCTGCCTCCAGCTCCAGACCTGCTCTGCCTCTGCCTTCAGCTCCGCCTCCAGCTCCACACCAGTCTCCGACTTCAGCTCCACCTCCAACCCTGACTTCAGCTCTACCTCTGACTCCAGCTCCACACCAGTCTCACTTCAGCTCCACCTCTGACTCCAGCCCCACACCAGCTTTGCATCCGACTCCAACTTCATCTCCGCCTCTGACTTCAGCTCCACACCAGCTCTACCTCTGACTCCAGCTCTACACCATCTCTGCCTCTGACTTCAGCCCCACTTCCGCCTCCAACTCCGCCGCCAGCTCCACACCAGTTTCTGACTTCAGCTCCACCTCTAACTCCAGCTCCACACCAGTTCTGCATCTGACTTCAACTTCAGTTCCATCTCACACTACAGCTCCTCCTCCAACTCCAGCTCCACACCATCTCTGCCACTTACTTCAGCTCCGCTTCCAATTCCGGCGCCAAACCAAATCTGCCTCTGACTTCAGGTCCGCCTCTGACTTCAGCTCCGCCTACAGCTCCAGCTCCGCCTCCAACACCTTTTCCATGATGACATATTTTCTTTGGTCCCACCGGGATTTGAACTCGGGTCGCTGGGGTGAGAGTCCAGAGCACTATCCACTATACCATTAAGACTTCACTAGTGTTGCAGGGAAGGAATGTAGACTATATGGTTTAATGGAGCATTCTCTGACTCCACCACCAGCTCTGCCTCTGACTTCAGCTCCACCTCTGACTTCAGCACCGCCTCCAGCTCTGCCTCTGACTTCAGCCCCACTTCCGCCTTTGACTGTGACTCCAGCTCCAGACCTGCTCTGCCTCTGCCTTCAGCTCCGCCTCTAGCTCCACACCAGTCTCCGACTTCAGCTCCACCTCCAACCCTGACTTCAGCTCTACCTCTGACTCCAGCTCCACACCAGTTTCTGACTTCAGCTCCACCTCTGACTCCAGCCCCACACCAGCTTTGCATCTGACTCCAACTTCATCTCGGCCTCTGACTTTAGCTCCACACCAGCTCTACCTCTGACTTCATTTCTGCCTCTGACTCCACAACTTCAGTTCCATCTCTGACTACAGCTTCTCCTCCAACTCCAGCTCCACACCATCCCTGCCACTGACTTCAGCTCCGCCGCCAATTTCGGCACCACAACAAATCTGCCTCTGACTTCAGCTCCGCCTCTAACTTCAGCTCCGCCTACAGCTCCAGCTCCAACACCAACGCCTTTTCCATGATGACATATTTTCTTTAATCCCACCGGGATTTGAACTCGGGTCGCTGGGGTGAGAGTCCAGAGCACTATCCACTATACCATGAAGACTTCACTAGTGTTGCAGGGAAGGAATGTACACTATATGGTTTAATGGAGCATTCTCTGACTCCACCACCAGCTCTGCCTCTGACTTCAGCTCCACCTCTGACTTCAGCACCGCCTCCAGCTCTGCCTCTGACTTCAGCTCCGCCTCCAGCTCCGCCTCTGACTTCAGCCCCACTTCCGCCTTTGACTCTGCCTCCAGCTCCAGACCTGCTCTGCCTCTGCCTTCAGCTCCGCCTCCAGCTCCACACCAGTCTCTGACATCAGCTCCACCTCCAACCCTGACTTCAGCTCTACCTCTGACTCCAGCTCCACACCAGTCTCACTTCAGCTCCACCTCTGACTCCAGCCCCAGACCAGCTTTGCATCTGACTCCAACTTCATCTCCGCCCCTGACTTCAGCTCCACACCAGCTCTACCTCTGACTCCAGCTCTACACCATCTCTGCCTCTGACTTCAGCCCCACTTCCGCCTCCAACTCCGCCGCCAGCTCCACACCAGTTTCTGACTTCAGCTCCACCTCTGACTCCAGCTCAACACCAGTTCTGCATCTGACTTCAACTTCAGTTCCATCTCACACTACAGCTCCTCCTCCAACTCCAGCTCCACACCATCTCTGCCACTGACTTCAGCTCCGCTTCCAATTCCGGCGCCACACCAAATCTGCCTCTGACTTCAGGTCCGCCTCTGACTTCAGCTCCGCCTACAGCTCCAGCTCCGCCTCCAACACCTTTTCCATGATGACATATTTTCTTTGGTCCCACCGGGATTTGAACTCGGGTCGCTGGGGTGAGAGTCCAGAGCACTATCCACTATACCATTAAGACTTCACTAGTGTTGCAGGGAAGGAATGTACACTATATGGTTTAATGGAGCATTCTCTGACTCCACCACCAGCTCTGCCTCTGACTTCAGCTCCACCTCTGACTTCAGCACCGCCTCCAGCTCTGCCTCTGACTTCAGCTCCGCCTCCAGTTCTGCCTCTGACTTCAGCCCCACTTCCGCCTTTGACTCTGCCTCCAGCTCCAGACCTGCTCTGCCTCTGCCTTCAGCTCCGCCTCCAGCTCCACACCAGTCTCTGACTTCAGCTCCACCTCCAACCCTGACTTCAGCTCTACCTCTGACTCCAGCTCCACACCAGTCTCTGACTTCAGCTCCACCTCTGACTTCAGCTCCACACCAGCTCTGCCTCCAACTCCAGCCCCACACCAGCTTTGCATCTGACTCCTACTTCATCTTCGCCTCTTACTTCAGCTCCACACCAGCTCTACCTCTGACTTCATTTCTGCCTCTGACTCCAGCTCTACACCATCTCTGCCTCTGACTTCAGCCGGGATTTGAACTCGGGTCGCTGGGGTGAGAGTCCAGAGCACTATCCACTATACCATGAAGACTTCACTAGTGTTGCAGGGAAGGAATGTACACTATATGGTTTAATGGAGCATTCTCTGACTCCACCACCAGCTCTGCCTCTGACTTCAGCTCCACCTCTGACTTCAGCACCGCCTCCAGCTCTGCCTCTGACTTCAGCTCCGCCTCCAGCTCTGCCTCTGACTTCAGCCCCACTTCCGCCTTTGACTGTGCCTCCAGCTCCAGACCTGCTCTGCCTCTGCCTTCAGCTCCGCTTCCAGCTCCACGCCAGTCTCTGACTTCAGCTCCACCTCCAACCCTGACTTCAGCTCTACCTCTGACTCCAGCTTCACACCAGTCTCTGACTTCAGCTCCACCTCTGACTCCAGCCCCACACCAGCTTTGCATCTGACTCCAACTTCATCTCCGCCTCTGACTTCAGCTCCACACCAGCTCTACCTCTGACTTCATTTCTGCCTCTGACTCCACAACTTCAGTTCCATCTCTGACTACAGCTTCTCCTCCAACTCCAGCTCCACACCATCTCTGCCACTGACTTCAGCTCCGCCTCCAATTTCGGCACCACACCAAATCTGCCTCTGACTTCAGCTCCGCCTCTGACTTCAGCTCCGCCTACAGCTCCAGCTCCAACACCAACGCCTTTTCCATGATGACATATTTTCTTTGGTCCCACCGGGATTTGAACTCGGGTCGCTGGGGTGAGAGTCCAGAGCACTATCCACTACACCATGAAGACTTCACTAGTGTTGCAGGGAAGGAATGTACACTATATGGTTTAATGGAGCATTCTCTGACTCCACCACCAGCTCTGCCTCTGACTTGAGCTGCACCTCTGACTTCAGCACCGCCTCCAGCTCTGCCTCTGACTTCAGCTCCGCCTCCAGCTCTGCCTCTGACTTCAGCCCCACTTCCGCCTTTGACTCTGCCACCAGCTCCAGACCTGCTCTGCCTCTGCCTTCAGCTCCGCCTCCAGCTCCACACCAGTCTCTGACATCAGCTCCACCTCCAACCCTGACTTCAGCTCTACTTCTGACTCCAGCTGCACACCAGTCTCACTTCAGCTCCACCTCTGACTTCAGCTCCACACCAGCTCTGCCTCCAACTCCAGCCCCACACCAGCTTTGCATCTGACTCCTACTTCATCTCCGCCTCTGACTTCAGCTCCACACCAGCTCTACCTCTGACTTCATTTCTGCCTCTGACTCCAGCTCTACACCATCTCTGCCTCTGACTTCAGCCGGGATTTGAACTCGGGTCGCTGGGGTGAGAGTCCAGAGCACTATCCACTATACCATGAAGACTTCACTAGTGTTGCAGGGAAGGAATGTACACTATATGGTTTAATGGAGCATTCTCTGACTCCACCACCAGCTCTGCCTCTGACTTTAGCTCCACCTCTGACTTCAGCACCGCCTCCAGCTCTGCCTCTGACTTCAACCCCACTTCCGCCTTTGACTCTGCCTCCAGCTCCAGACCTGCTCTGCCTCTGCCTTCAGCTCCGCCTCCAGCTTCAGCTCCACCTCCAACCCTGACTTCAGCTCTACCTCTGACTCCAGCTCCACACCAGTCTCACTTCAGCTCCACCTCTGACTCCAGCCCCACACCAGCTTTGCATCTGACTCCAACTTCATCTCCGCCTCTGACTTCAGCTCCACACCAGCTCTACCTCTGACTTCATTTCTGCCTCTGACTCCAGCTCTACACCATCTCTGCCTCTGACTTCAGCCCCACTTCCGCCTCCAACTCCGCCGCCAGCTCAACACCAGTTTCTGACTTCAGCTCCACCTCTGACTCCAGCTCCACCTTCAGTTCCATCTCACACTACAGCTCCTCCTCCAACTCCAGTTCCACACCATCTCTGCCACTGACTTCAGCTCCGCTTCCAATTCCGGCGCCACACCAAATCTGCCTCTGACTTCAGGTCCGCCTCTGACTTCAGCTCCGCCTACAGCTCCAGCTCCGCCTCCAACACCTTTTCCATGATGACATATTTTCTTTGGTCCCACCGGGATTTGAACTCGGGTCGCTGGGGTGAGAGTCCAGAGCACTATCCACTATACCATGAAGACTTCACTAGTGTTGCAGGGAAGGAATGTACACTATATGGTTTAATGGAGCATTCTCTGACTCCACCACCAGCTCTGCCTCTGACTTTAGCTCCACCTCTGACTTCAGCACCGCCTCCAGCTGTGCCTCTGACTTCAGCTCCGCCTCCAGCTCTGCCTCTGACTTCAACCCCACTTCCGCCTTTGACTCTGCCTCCAGCTCCAGACCTGCTCTGCCTCTGCCTTCAGCTCCGCCTCCAGCTCCACACCAGTCTCCGACTTCAGCTCCACCTCCAACCCTGACTTCAGCTCTACCTCTGACTCCAGCTCCACACCAGTCTCACTTCAGCTCCACCTCTGACTCCAGCCCCACACCAGCTTTGCATCTGACTCCAACTTCATCTCCGCCTCTGACTTCAGCTCCACACCAGCTCTACCTCTGACTCCAGCTCTACACCATCTCTGCCTCTGACTTCAGCCCCACTTCCGCCTCCAACTCCGCCGCCAGCTCCACACCAGTTTCTGACTTCAGCTCCACCTCTAACTCCAGCTCCACACCAGTTCTGCATCTGACTTCAACTTCAGTTCCATCTCACACTACAGCTCCTCCTCCAACTCCAGCTCCACACCATCTCTGCCACTTACTTCAGCTCCGCTTCCAATTCCGGCGCCAAACCAAATCTGCCTCTGACTTCAGGTCCGCCTCTGACTTCAGCTCCGCCTACAGCTCCAGCTCCGCCTCCAACACCTTTTCCATGATGACATATTTTCTTTGGTCCCACCGGGATTTGAACTCGGGTCGCTGGGGTGAGAGTCCAGAGCACTATCCACTATACCATTAAGACTTCACTAGTGTTGCAGGGAAGGAATGTAGACTATATGGTTTAATGGAGCATTCTCTGACTCCACCACCAGCTCTGCCTCTGACTTCAGCTCCACCTCTGACTTCAGCACCGCCTCCAGCTCTGCCTCTGACTTCAGCCCCACTTCCGCCTTTGACTGTGACTCCAGCTCCAGACCTGCTCTGCCTCTGCCTTCAGCTCCGCCTCCAGCTCCACACCAGTCTCCGACTTCAGCTCCACCTCCAACCCTGACTTCAGCTCTACCTCTGACTCCAGCTCCACACCAGTTTCTGACTTCAGCTCCACCTCTGACTCCAGCCCCACACCAGCTTTGCATCTGACTCCAACTTCATCTCGGCCTCTGACTTTAGCTCCACACCAGCTCTACCTCTGACTTCATTTCTGCCTCTGACTCCACAACTTCAGTTCCATCTCTGACTACAGCTTCTCCTCCAACTCCAGCTCCACACCATCCCTGCCACTGACTTCAGCTCCGCCGCCAATTTCGGCACCACAACAAATCTGCCTCTGACTTCAGCTCCGCCTCTAACTTCAGCTCCGCCTACAGCTCCAGCTCCAACACCAACGCCTTTTCCATGATGACATATTTTCTTTAATCCCACCGGGATTTGAACTCGGGTCGCTGGGGTGAGAGTCCAGAGCACTATCCACTATACCATGAAGACTTCACTAGTGTTGCAGGGAAGGAATGTACACTATATGGTTTAATGGAGCATTCTCTGACTCCACCACCAGCTCTGCCTCTGACTTCAGCTCCACCTCTGACTTCAGCACCGCCTCCAGCTCTGCCTCTGACTTCAGCTCCGCCTCCAGCTCCGCCTCTGACTTCAGCCCCACTTCCGCCTTTGACTCTGCCTCCAGCTCCAGACCTGCTCTGCCTCTGCCTTCAGCTCCGCCTCCAGCTCCACACCAGTCTCTGACATCAGCTCCACCTCCAACCCTGACTTCAGCTCTACCTCTGACTCCAGCTCCACACCAGTCTCACTTCAGCTCCACCTCTGACTCCAGCCCCAGACCAGCTTTGCATCTGACTCCAACTTCATCTCCGCCCCTGACTTCAGCTCCACACCAGCTCTACCTCTGACTCCAGCTCTACACCATCTCTGCCTCTGACTTCAGCCCCACTTCCGCCTCCAACTCCGCCGCCAGCTCCACACCAGTTTCTGACTTCAGCTCCACCTCTGACTCCAGCTCAACACCAGTTCTGCATCTGACTTCAACTTCAGTTCCATCTCACACTACAGCTCCTCCTCCAACTCCAGCTCCACACCATCTCTGCCACTGACTTCAGCTCCGCTTCCAATTCCGGCGCCACACCAAATCTGCCTCTGACTTCAGGTCCGCCTCTGACTTCAGCTCCGCCTACAGCTCCAGCTCCGCCTCCAACACCTTTTCCATGATGACATATTTTCTTTGGTCCCACCGGGATTTGAACTCGGGTCGCTGGGGTGAGAGTCCAGAGCACTATCCACTATACCATTAAGACTTCACTAGTGTTGCAGGGAAGGAATGTACACTATATGGTTTAATGGAGCATTCTCTGACTCCACCACCAGCTCTGCCTCTGACTTCAGCTCCACCTCTGACTTCAGCACCGCCTCCAGCTCTGCCTCTGACTTCAGCTCCGCCTCCAGTTCTGCCTCTGACTTCAGCCCCACTTCCGCCTTTGACTCTGCCTCCAGCTCCAGACCTGCTCTGCCTCTGCCTTCAGCTCCGCCTCCAGCTCCACACCAGTCTCTGACTTCAGCTCCACCTCCAACCCTGACTTCAGCTCTACCTCTGACTCCAGCTCCACACCAGTCTCTGACTTCAGCTCCACCTCTGACTTCAGCTCCACACCAGCTCTGCCTCCAACTCCAGCCCCACACCAGCTTTGCATCTGACTCCTACTTCATCTTCGCCTCTTACTTCAGCTCCACACCAGCTCTACCTCTGACTTCATTTCTGCCTCTGACTCCAGCTCTACACCATCTCTGCCTCTGACTTCAGCCGGGATTTGAACTCGGGTCGCTGGGGTGAGAGTCCAGAGCACTATCCACTATACCATGAAGACTTCACTAGTGTTGCAGGGAAGGAATGTACACTATATGGTTTAATGGAGCATTCTCTGACTCCACCACCAGCTCTGCCTCTGACTTCAGCTCCACCTCTGACTTCAGCACCGCCTCCAGCTCTGCCTCTGACTTCAGCTCCGCCTCCAGCTCTGCCTCTGACTTCAGCCCCACTTCCGCCTTTGACTGTGCCTCCAGCTCCAGACCTGCTCTGCCTCTGCCTTCAGCTCCGCTTCCAGCTCCACGCCAGTCTCTGACTTCAGCTCCACCTCCAACCCTGACTTCAGCTCTACCTCTGACTCCAGCTCCACACCAGTCTCTGACTTCAGCTCCACCTCTGACTCCAGCCCCACACCAGCTTTGCATCTGACTCCAACTTCATCTCCGCCTCTGACTTCAGCTCCACACCAGCTCTACCTCTGACTTCATTTCTGCCTCTGACTCCACAACTTCAGTTCCATCTCTGACTACAGCTTCTCCTCCAACTCCAGCTCCACACCATCTCTGCCACTGACTTCAGCTCCGCCTCCAATTTCGGCACCACACCAAATCTGCCTCTGACTTCAGCTCCGCCTCTGACTTCAGCTCCGCCTACAGCTCCAGCTCCAACACCAACGCCTTTTCCATGATGACATATTTTCTTTGGTCCCACCGGGATTTGAACTCGGGTCGCTGGGGTGAGAGTCCAGAGCACTATCCACTACACCATGAAGACTTCACTAGTGTTGCAGGGAAGGAATGTACACTATATGGTTTAATGGAGCATTCTCTGACTCCACCACCAGCTCTGCCTCTGAATTGAGCTGCACCTCTGACTTCAGCACCGCCTCCAGCTCTGCCTCTGACTTCAGCTCCGCCTCCAGCTCTGCCTCTGACTTCAGCCCCACTTCCGCCTTTGACTCTGCCACCAGCTCCAGACCTGCTCTGCCTCTGCCTTCAGCTCCGCCTCCAGCTCCACACCAGTCTCTGACATCAGCTCCACCTCCAACCCTGACTTCAGCTCTACTTCTGACTCCAGCTGCACACCAGTCTCACTTCAGCTCCACCTCTGACTTCAGCTCCACACCAGCTCTGCCTCCAACTCCAGCCCCACACCAGCTTTGCATCTGACTCCTACTTCATCTCCGCCTCTGACTTCAGCTCCACACCAGCTCTACCTCTGACTTCATTTCTGCCTCTGACTCCAGCTCTACACCATCTCTGCCTCTGACTTCAGCCGGGATTTGAACTCGGGTCGCTGGGGTGAGAGTCCAGAGCACTATCCACTATACCATGAAGACTTCACTAGTGTTGCAGGGAAGGAATGTACACTATATGGTTTAATGGAGCATTCTCTGACTCCACCACCAGCTCTGCCTCTGACTTCAGCTCCACCTCTGACTTCAGCACCGCCTCCAGCTCTGCCTCTGACTTCAGCTCTGCCTCCAGCTCTGCCTCTGACTTCAGCCCCACTTCCGCCTTTGACTCTGCTTCCAGCTCCAGACCTGCTCTGCCTTCAGCTCCGCCTCCAGCTCCACACCAATCTCCGACTTCAGCTCCACCTCCAACCCTGACTTCAGCTCTACCTCTGACTCCAACTCCACACCAGTCTCACTTCAGCTCCACCTCTGACTCCAGCCCCACACCAGCTTTGCATCTGACTCCAACTTCATCTCCGCCTCTGACTTCAGCTCCACACCAGCTCTACCTCTGACTTCATTTCTGCCTCTGACTCCAGCTCTACACCATCTCTGCCTCTTACTTCAGCCCCACTTCCGCCTTCAACTCCGCCGCCAGCTCCACACCAGTTTCTGACTTCAGCTCGACCTCTGACTCCAGTTCCACACCAGTTCTGCATCTGACTTCAACTTCAGTTCCATCTCTGACTACAGCTCCTCCTCCAACTCCAGCTCCACACCATCTCTGCCACTGATTTCAGCTCCGCCTCCAATTTCGGCACCACACCAAATCCGCCTCTGACTTCAGCTCCGCCTCTGACTTCAGCTACGCCTACAGCTCCAGCTCCGCCACCAACGCCTTTTCCATGATGACATATTTTCTTTGGTCCCACCGGGATTTGAACTCGGGTCGCTGGGGTGAGAGTCCAGAGCACTATCCACTATACCATGAAGACTTCACTAGTGTTGCAGGGAAGGAATGTACACTATATGGTTTAATGGAGCATTCTCTGACTCCACCACCAGCTCTGCCTCTGACTTTAGCTCCACCTCTGACTTCAGCACCGCCTCCAGCTCTGCCTCTGACTTCAACCCCACTTCCGCCTTTGACTCTGCCTCCAGCTCCAGACCTGCTCTGCCTCTGCCTTCAGCTCCGCCTCCAGCTTCAGCTCCACCTCCAACCCTGACTTCAGCTCTACCTCTGACTCCAGCTCCACACCAGTCTCACTTCAGCTCCACCTCTGACTCCAGCCCCACACCAGCTTTGCATCTGACTCCAACTTCATCTCCGCCTCTGACTTCAGCTCCACACCAGCTCTACCTCTGACTTCATTTCTGCCTCTGACTCCAGCTCTACACCATCTCTGCCTCTGACTTCAGCCCCACTTCCGCCTCCAACTCCGCCGCCAGCTCAACACCAGTTTCTGACTTCAGCTCCACCTCTGACTCCAGCTCCACCTTCAGTTCCATCTCACACTACAGCTCCTCCTCCAACTCCAGTTCCACACCATCTCTGCCACTTACTTCAGCTCCAATTCCAATTCCGGCGCCACACCAAATCTGCCTCTGACTTCAGGTCCGCCTCTGACTTCAGCTCCGCCTACAGCTCCAGCTCCGCCTCCAACACCTTTTCCATGATGACATATTTTCTTTGGTCTCACCGGGATTTGAACTCGGGTCGCTGGGGTGAGAGTCCAGAGCACTATCCACTATACCATGAAGACTTCACTAGTGTTGCAGGGAAGGAATGTACACTATATGGTTTAATGGAGCATTCTCTGACTCCACCACCAGCTCTGCCTCTGACTTCAGCTACACCTCTGACTTCAGCACCGCCTCCAGCTCTGCCTCTGACTTCAGCTCCGCCTCCAGCTCTGCCTCTGACTTCAGCCCCACTTCCGCCTTTGACTGTGACTCCAGCTCCAGACCTGCTCTGCCTCTGCCTTCAGCTCCGCCTCCAGCTCCACACCAGTCTCTGACTTCAGCTCCACCTCCAACCCTGACTTCAGCTCTACCTCTGACTCCAGCTCCACACCAGTCTCTGACTTCAGCTCCACCTCTGACTCCAGCCCCACACCAGCTTTGCATCTGACTCCAACTTCATCTCCGCCTCTGACTTCAGCTCCACACCAGCTCTACCTCTGACTTCATTTCTGCCTCTGACTCCAGCTCTACACCATCTCTGCCTCTGACTTCAGCCCCACTTCCGCCTCCAACTCCGCCGCCAGCTCCACACCAGTTTCTGACTTCAGCTCCGCCTCTGACTCCAGCTCCACACCAGTTCTGCATCTGACCACAACTTCAGTTTCATCTCTGACTACAGCTTCTCCTCCAACTCCAGCTCCACACCATCTCTGCCACTGACTTCAGCTCCGCCTCCAATTTCGGCACCACACCAAATCTGCCTCTGACTTCAGCTCCGCCTCTGACTTCAGCTCCGCCTACAGCTCCAGCTCTGCCACCAACGCCTTTTCCATGATGACATATTTTCTTTGGTCCCACCGGGATTTGAACTCGGGTCGCTGGGGTGAGAGTCCAGAGCACTATCCACTATACCATGAAGACTTCACTAGTGTTGCAGGGAAGGAATGTACACTATATGGTTTAATGGAGCATTCTCTGACTCCACCACCAGCTCTGCCTCTGACTTCAGCTCCACCTCTGACTTCAGCACCGCCTCCAGCTCTGCCTCTGACTTCAGCTCCGCCTCCAGCTCTGCCTCTGACTTCAGCCCCACTTCCGCCTTTGACTGTGCCTCCAGCTCCAGACCTGCTCTGCCTCTGCCTTCAGCTCCGCCTCCAGCTCCACACCAGTCTCTGACTTCAGCTCCACCTCCAACCCTGATTTCAGCTCTACCTCTGACTCCAGCTCCACACCAGTCTCTGACTTCAGCTCCACCTCTGACTCCAGCCCCACACCAGCTTTGCATCTGACTCCAACTTCATCTCCGCCTCTGACTACAGTTCCACACCAGCTCTACCTATGACTTCATTTCTGCCTCTGACTCCAGCTCTACACCATCTCTGCCTCTGACTTCAGCCCCACTTCCGCCTCCAACTCCGACGCCAGCTCCACACCAGTTTCTGACTTCAGCTCTGCCTCTGACTCCAGCTCCACACCAGTTCTGCATCTGACCACAACTTCAGTTCCATCTCTGACTACAGCTTCTCCTCCAACTCCAGCGCCACACCATCTCTGCCACTGACTTCAGCTCCGCCTTCAATTTCGGCACCACACCAAATCTGCCTCTGACTTCAGCTCCGCCTCTGACTTCAGCATGATGATATATATTCTTTGGTCCCACCGGGATTTGAACTCGGGTCGCTGGGGTGAGAGTCCAGAGCACTATCCACTATACCATGAAGACTTCACTAGTGTTACAGGGAAGGAATGTACACTATATGGTTTAATGGAGCATTCTCTGACTCCACCACCAGCTCTGCCTCTGACTTCAGCTCCACCTCTGACTTCAGCTCCACCTCTGACTTCAGCACCGCCTCCAGCTCTGCCTCTGACTTCAGCTCCGCCTCCAGCTCTGCCTCTGACTTCAGCCCCACTTCCGCCTTTGACTCTGCCTCCAGCTCCAGACCTGCTCTGCCTCTGCCTTCAGCTCCGCCTCCAGCTCCACACCAGTCTCCGACTTCAGCTCCACCTCCAACCCTGACTTCAACTCTCTCTGACTCCAGCTCCACACCAGTCCCTGACTTCAGCTCCACCTCTGATTTCAGCTCCACACCAGCTCTGCCTCCATCTCCAGCCCATCACCAGCTTTGCATCTGACTCCTACTTCATCTCCGCCTCTGACTTCAGCTCCACACCAGCTCTACCTCTGACTTCATTTCTGCCTCTGACTCCAGCTCTACACCATCTCTGCCTCTGACTTCAGCCGGGATTTGAACTCGGGTCGCTGGGGTGAGAGTCCAGAGCACTATCCACTATACCATGAAGACTTCACTAGTGTTGCAGGGAAGGAATGTAATGGAGCATTCTCCATTAAACCATATAGTGTACATTTATTATCACCTCCAACCCTGACTTCAGCTCTACCTCTGACTCCAGCTCCACACCAGTCTCTGACTTCAGCTCCACCTCTGACTCCAGCCCCACACCAGCTTTGCATCTGACTCCAACATCATCTCCGCCTCTGACTTCAGCTCCACACCAGCTCTACCTCTGACTTTATTTCTGCCTCTGACTCCAGCTCTACACCATCTCTGCCTCTGACTTCAGCCCCACTTCCGCCTCCAACTCCGCCGCCAGCTCCACACCAGTTTCTGACTTCAGCTCCGCCTCTGACTCCAGCTCCACACCAGTTCTGCATCTGACCACAACTTCAGTTTCATCTCTGACTACAGCTTCTCCTCCAACTCCAGCTCCACACCATCTCTGCCACTGACTTCAGCTCCGCCTCCAATTTCGGCACCACACCAAATCTGCCTCTGACTTCAGCTCCGCCTACAGCTCCAGCTCCGCCACCAACGCCTTTTCCATGATGACATATTTTCTTTGGTCCCACCGGGATTTGAACTCGGGTCGCTGGGGTGAGAGTCCAGAGCACTATCCACTATACCATGAAGACTTCACTAGTGTTGCAGGGAAGGAATGTACACTATATGGTTTAATGGAGCATTCTCTGACTCCACCACCAGCTCTGCCTCTGACTTCAGCTCCACCTCTGACTTCAGCACCGCCTCCAGCTCTGCCTCTGACTTCAGCTCCGCCTCCAGCTCTGCCTCTGACTTCAGCCCCACTTCCGCCTTTGACTGTGACTCCAGCTCCGCCTCCAGCTCTGCCTCTGCCTTCAGCTCCGCCTCCAGCTCCACACCAGTCTCTGACTTCAGCTCCACCTCCAACCCTGACTTCAGCTCTACACCAGTCTCTGACTTCAGCTCCACCTCTGACTCCAGCCCCACACCAGCTTTGCATCTGACTCCAACTTCATCTCCGCCTCTGACTTCAGTTCCACACCAGCTCTACCTCTGACTTCATTTCTGCCTCTGACTCCAGCTCTACACCATCTCTGCCTCTGACTTCAGCCCCACTTCCGCCTCCAACTCCGCCGCCAGCTCCACACCAGTTTCTGACTTCAGCTCCGCCTCTGACTCCAGCTCCACAGCAGTTCTGCATCTGACCACAACTTCAGTTCCATCTCTGACCACAGCTTCTCCTCCAACTCCAGCTCCACACCATCTCTGCCACTGACTTCAGCTCCGCCTTCAATTTCGGCACCACACCAAATCTGCCTCTGACTTCAGGTCCGCCTCTGACTTCAGCTCCGCCTACAGCTCCAGCTCCGCCTCCAACACCTTTTCCATGATGACATATTTTCTTTGGTCCCACCGGGATTTGAACTCGGGTCGCTGGGGTGAGAGTCCAGAGCACTATCCACTATACCATGAAGACTTCACTAGTGTTGCAGGGAAGGAATGTACACTATATGGTTTAATGGAGCATTCTCTGACTCCACCACCAGCTCTGCCTCTGACTTCAGCTCCACCTCTGACTTCAGCACCGCCTCCAGCTCTGCCTCTGACTTCAGCTCCGCCTCCAGCTCTGCCTCTGACTTCAGCCCCACTTCCGCCTTTGACTCTGCCTCCAGCTTCAGACCTGTTCTGCCTCTGCCTTCAGCTCTGCCTCCAGCTCCACACCAGTCTCCGACTTCAGCTCCACCTCCAACCCTGACTTCAGCTCTCTCTGACTCCAGCTCCACACCAGTCCCTGACTTCAGCTCCACCTCTGATTTCAGCTCCACACCAGCTCTGCCTCCAACTCCAGCCCATCACCAGCTTTGCATCTGACTCCTACTTCATCTCCGCCTCTGACTTCAGCTCCACACCAGCTCTACCTCTGACTTCATTTCTGCCTCTGACTCCAGCTCTACACCATCTCTGCCTCTGACTTCAGCCGGGATTTGAACTCGGGTCGCTGGGGTGAGAGTCCAGAGCACTATCCACTATACCATGAAGACTTCACTAGTGTTGCAGGGAAGGAATGTACACTATATGGTTTAATGGAGCATTCTCCATTAAACCATATAGTGCACATTTATTATCACCTCCAACCCTGACTTCTGCTCTACCTCTGACTCCAGCTCCACACCAGTCTCTGACTTCAGCTCCACCTCTGACTCCAGCCCCACACCAGCTTTGCATCTGACTCCAACTTCATCTCCGCCTCTGACTTAAGCTCCACACCAGCTCTACCTCTGACTTCATTTCTGCCTCTGACTCCACAACTTCAGTTCCATTTCTGACTACAGCTTCTCCTCCAACTCCAGCTCCACACCATCTCTGCCACTGACTTCAGCTCCGCCTCCAATTTCGGCACCACACCAAATCTGCCTCTGACTTCAGCTCCGCCTCTGACTTCAGCTCCGCCTACAGCTCCAGCTCCGCCACCAACGCCTTTTCCATGATGACATATTTTCTTTGGTCCCACCGGGATTTGAACTCGGGTCGCTGGGGTGAGAGTCCAGAGCACTATCCACTATACCATGAAGACTTCACTAGTGTTGCAGGGAAGGAATGTACACTATATGGTTTAATGGAGCATTCTCTGACTCAACCACCAGCTCTGCCTCTGACTTCAGCTCCACCTCTGACTTCAGCACCGCCTCCAGCTCTGCCGCTGACTTCAGCCCCACTTCCGCCTTTGACTCTGCCTCCAGCTCCAGACCTGCTCTGCCTCTGCCTTCAGCTCCGCCTTCAGCTCCGCCTCCAGCTCCACACCAGTCTCCGACTTCAGCTCCACTTCCAACCCTGACTTCAGCTCTACCTCTGACTCCAGCTCCACACCAGTCTCACTTCAGCTCCACCTCTGACTCCAGCCCCACACCAGCTTTGCATCTGACTCCAACTTCATCTCCGCCTCTGACTTCAGTTCCACACCAGCTCTACCTCTGACTCCAGCTCTACACCATCTCTGCCTCTGACTTCAGCCCCACTTCCGCCTCCAACTCCGCCGCCAGCTCCACACCAGTTTCTGACTTCAGCTCCACCTCTGACTCCAGCTCCACACCAGTTCTGCATCTGACTTCAACTTCAGTTCCATCTCACACTACAGCTCCTCCTCCAACTCCAGCTCCACACCATCTCTGCCACTTACTTCAGCTCCAATTCCAATTCCGGCGCCACACCAAATCTGCCTCTGACTTCAGGTCCGCCTCTGACTTCAGCTCCGCCTACAGCTCCAGCTCCGCCTCCAACACCTTTTCCATGATGACATATTTTCTTTGGTCCCACCGGGATTTGAACTTGGGTCGCTGGGGTGAGAGTCCAGAGCACTATCCACTATACCATGAAGACTTCACTAGTGTTGCAGGGAAGGAATGTACACTATATGGTTTAATGGAGCATTCTCTGACTCCACCACCAGCTCTGCCTCTGACTTCAGCTCCACCTCTGACTTCAGCACCGCCTCCAGCTCTGCCTCTGACTTCAGCTCCGCCTCCAGCTCTGCCTCTGACTTCAGCCCCACTTCCGCCTTTGACTCTGCCTCCAGCTCCAGACCTGCTCTGCCTCTGCCTTCAGCTCCGCCTCCAGCTCCACACCAGTCTCCGACTTCAGCTCCACCTCCAACCCTGACTTCAGCTCTACCTCTGACTCCAGCTCCACACCAGTCTCACTTCAGCTCCACCTCTGACTCCAGCCCCACACCAGATTTGCATCTGACTCCAACTTCATCTCCGCCTCTGACTTCAGCTCCACACCAGCTCTACCTCTGACTTCATGTCTGCCTCTGACTCCAGCTCTACACCATCTCTGCCTCTGACTTCAGCCGCACTTCCGCCTCCAACTCCACACCAGTTTCTGACTTCAGCTCCGCCTCTGACTCCAGCTCCACACCAGTTCTGCATCTGACCACAACTTCAGTTCCATCTCACACTACAGCTCCTCCTCCAACTCCAGTTCCACACCATCTCTGCCACTTACTTCAGCTCCGCTTCCAATTCCGGCGCCACACCAAATCTGCCTCTGACTTCAGGTCCGCCTCTGACTTCAGCTCCGCCTACAGCTCCAGCTCCGCCTCCAACACCTTTTCCATGATGACATATTTTCTTTGGTCCCACCGGGATTTGAACTCGGGTCGCTGGGGTGAGAGTCCAGAGCACTATCCACTATACCATTAAGACTTCACTAGTGTTGCAGGGAAGGAATGTACACTATATGGTTTAATGGAGCATTCTCTGACTCCACCACCAACTCTGCCTCTGACTTCCGCTCCACCTCTGACTTCAGCACCGCCTCCAGCTCTGCCTCTGACTTCAGCTCCGCCTCCAGCTCTGCCTCTGACTTCAGCCCCACTTCCGCCTTTGACTCTGCCTCCAGCTCCAGACCTGCTCTGCCTCTGCCTTCAGCTCCGCCTCCAGCTCCACACCAGTCTCTGACATCAGCTCCACCTCCAACCCTGACTTCAGCTCTACTTCTGACTCCAGCTGCACACCAGTCTCACTTCAGCTCCACCTCTGACTTCAGCTCCACACCAGCTCTGCCTCCAACTCCAGCCCCACACCAGCTTTGCATCTGACTCCTACTTCATCTCCGCCTCTGACTTCAGCTCCACACCAGCTCTACCTCTGACTTCATTTCTGCCTCTGACTCCAGCTCTACACCATCTCTGCCTCTGACTTCAGCCGGGATTTGAACTCGGGTCGCTGGGGTGAGAGTCCAGAGCACTATCCACTATACCATGAAGACTTCACTAGTGTTGCAGGGAAGGAATGTACACTATATGGTTTAATGGAGCATTCTCTGACTCCACCACCAGCTCTGCCTCTGACTTCAGCTCCACCTCTGACTTCAGCACCGCCTCCAGCTCTGCCTCTGACTTCAGCTCTGCCTCCAGCTCTGCCTCTGACTTCAGCCCCACTTCCGCCTTTGACTCTGCTTCCAGCTCCAGACCTGCTCTGCCTTCAGCTCCGCCTCCAGCTCCACACCAATCTCCGACTTCAGCTCCACCTCCAACCCTGACTTCAGCTCTACCTCTGACTCCAACTCCACACCAGTCTCACTTCAGCTCCACCTCTGACTCCAGCCCCACACCAGCTTTGCATCTGACTCCAACTTCATCTCCGCCTCTGACTTCAGCTCCACACCAGCTCTACCTCTGACTTCATTTCTGCCTCTGACTCCAGCTCTACACCATCTCTGCCTCTTACTTCAGCCCCACTTCCGCCTTCAACTCCGCCGCCAGCTCCACACCAGTTTCTGACTTCAGCTCCACCTCTGACTCCAGTTCCACACCAGTTCTGCATCTGACTTCAACTTCAGTTCCATCTCTGACTACAGCTCCTCCTCCAACTCCAGCTCCACACCATCTCTGCCACTGATTTCAGCTCCGCCTCCAATTTCGGCACCACACCAAATCCGCCTCTGACTTCAGCTCCGCCTCTGACTTCAGCTACGCCTACAGCTCCAGCTCCGCCACCAACGCCTTTTCCATGATGACATATTTTCTTTGGTCCCACCGGGATTTGAACTCGGGTCGCTGGGGTGAGAGTCCAGAGCACTATCCACTATACCATGAAGACTTCACTAGTGTTGCAGGGAAGGAATGTACACTATATGGTTTAATGGAGCATTCTCTGACTCCACCACCAGCTCTGCCTCTGACTTTAGCTCCACCTCTGACTTCAGCACCGCCTCCAGCTCTGCCTCTGACTTCAACCCCACTTCCGCCTTTGACTCTGCCTCCAGCTCCAGACCTGCTCTGCCTCTGCCTTCAGCTCCGCCTCCAGCTTCAGCTCCACCTCCAACCCTGACTTCAGCTCTACCTCTGACTCCAGCTCCACACCAGTCTCACTTCAGCTCCACCTCTGACTCCAGCCCCACACCAGCTTTGCATCTGACTCCAACTTCATCTCCGCCTCTGACTTCAGCTCCACACCAGCTCTACCTCTGACTTCATTTCTGCCTCTGACTCCAGCTCTACACCATCTCTGCCTCTGACTTCAGCCCCACTTCCGCCTCCAACTCCGCCGCCAGCTCAACACCAGTTTCTGACTTCAGCTCCACCTCTGACTCCAGCTCCACCTTCAGTTCCATCTCACACTACAGCTCCTCCTCCAACTCCAGTTCCACACCATCTCTGCCACTGACTTCAGCTCCGCTTCCAATTCCGGCGCCACACCAAATCTGCCTCTGACTTCAGGTCCGCCTCTGACTTCAGCTCCGCCTACAGCTCCAGCTCCGCCTCCAACACCTTTTCCATGATGACATATTTTCTTTGGTCCCACCGGGATTTGAACTCGGGTCGCTGGGGTGAGAGTCCAGAGCACTATCCACTATACCATGAAGACTTCACTAGTGTTGCAGGGAAGGAATGTACACTATATGGTTTAATGGAGCATTCTCTGACTCCACCACCAGCTCTGCCTCTGACTTTAGCTCCACCTCTGACTTCAGCACCGCCTCCAGCTGTGCCTCTGACTTCAGCTCCGCCTCCAGCTTCAACCCCACTTCCGCCTTTGACTCTGCCTCCAGCTCCAGACCTGCTCTGCCTCTGCCTTCAGCTCCGCCTCCAGCTCCACACCAGTCTCCGACTTCAGCTCCACCTCCAACCCTGACTTCAGCTCTACCTCTGACTCCAGCTCCACACCAGTCTCACTTCAGCTCCACCTCTGACTCCAGCCCCACACCAGCTTTGCATCTGACTCCAACTTCATCTCCGCCTCTGACTTCAGCTCCACACCAGCTCTACCTCTGACTCCAGCTCTACACCATCTCTGCCTCTGACTTCAGCCCCACTTCCGCCTCCAACTCCGCCGCCAGCTCCACACCAGTTTCTGACTTCAGCTCCACCTCTAACTCCAGCTCCACACCAGTTCTGCATCTGACTTCAACTTCAGTTCCATCTCACACTACAGCTCCTCCTCCAACTCCAGCTCCACACCATCTCTGCCACTTACTTCAGCTCCGCTTCCAATTCCGGCGCCAAACCAAATCTGCCTCTGACTTCAGGTCCGCCTCTGACTTCAGCTCCGCCTACAGCTCCAGCTCCGCCTCCAACACCTTTTCCATGATGACATATTTTCTTTGGTCCCACCGGGATTTGAACTCGGGTCGCTGGGGTGAGAGTCCAGAGCACTATCCACTATACCATTAAGACTTCACTAGTGTTGCAGGGAAGGAATGTAGACTATATGGTTTAATGGAGCATTCTCTGACTCCACCACCAGCTCTGCCTCTGACTTCAGCTCCACCTCTGACTTCAGCACCGCCTCCAGCTCTGCCTCTGACTTCAGCCCCACTTCCGCCTTTGACTGTGACTCCAGCTCCAGACCTGCTCTGCCTCTGCCTTCAGCTCCGCCTCCAGCTCCACACCAGTCTCCGACTTCAGCTCCACCTCCAACCCTGACTTCAGCTCTACCTCTGACTCCAGCTCCACACCAGTTTCTGACTTCAGCTCCACCTCTGACTCCAGCCCCACACCAGCTTTGCATCTGACTCCAACTTCATCTCGGCCTCTGACTTTAGCTCCACACCAGCTCTACCTCTGACTTCATTTCTGCCTCTGACTCCACAACTTCAGTTCCATCTCTGACTACAGCTTCTCCTCCAACTCCAGCTCCACACCATCCCTGCCACTGACTTCAGCTCCGCCGCCAATTTCGGCACCACAACAAATCTGCCTCTGACTTCAGCTCCGCCTCTAACTTCAGCTCCGCCTACAGCTCCAGCTCCAACACCAACGCCTTTTCCATGATGACATATTTTCTTTAATCCCACCGGGATTTGAACTCGGGTCGCTGGGGTGAGAGTCCAGAGCACTATCCACTATACCATGAAGACTTCACTAGTGTTGCAGGGAAGGAATGTACACTATATGGTTTAATGGAGCATTCTCTGACTCCACCACCAGCTCTGCCTCTGACTTCAGCTCCACCTCTGACTTCAGCACCGCCTCCAGCTCTGCCTCTGACTTCAGCTCCGCCTCCAGCTCCGCCTCTGACTTCAGCCCCACTTCCGCCTTTGACTCTGCCTCCAGCTCCAGACCTGCTCTGCCTCTGCCTTCAGCTCCGCCTCCAGCTCCACACCAGTCTCTGACATCAGCTCCACCTCCAACCCTGACTTCAGCTCTACCTCTGACTCCAGCTCCACACCAGTCTCACTTCAGCTCCACCTCTGACTCCAGCCCAGCTTTGCATCTGACTCCAACTTCATCTCCGCCCCTGACTTCAGCTCCACACCAGCTCTACCTCTGACTCCAGCTCTACACCATCTCTGCCTCTGACTTCAGCCCCACTTCCGCCTCCAACTCCGCCGCCAGCTCCACACCAGTTTCTGACTTCAGCTCCACCTCTGACTCCAGCTCAACACCAGTTCTGCATCTGACTTCAACTTCAGTTCCATCTCACACTACAGCTCCTCCTCCAACTCCAGCTCCACACCATCTCTGCCACTGACTTCAGCTCCGCTTCCAATTCCGGCGCCACACCAAATCTGCCTCTGACTTCAGGTCCGCCTCTGACTTCAGCTCCGCCTACAGCTCCAGCTCCGCCTCCAACACCTTTTCCATGATGACATATTTTCTTTGGTCCCACCGGGATTTGAACTCGGGTCGCTGGGGTGAGAGTCCAGAGCACTATCCACTATACCATTAAGACTTCACTAGTGTTGCAGGGAAGGAATGTACACTATATGGTTTAATGGAGCATTCTCTGACTCCACCACCAGCTCTGCCTCTGACTTCAGCTCCACCTCTGACTTCAGCACCGCCTCCAGCTCTGCCTCTGACTTCAGCTCCGCCTCCAGTTCTGCCTCTGACTTCAGCCCCACTTCCGCCTTTGACTCTGCCTCCAGCTCCAGACCTGCTCTGCCTCTGCCTTCAGCTCCGCCTCCAGCTCCACACCAGTCTCTGACTTCAGCTCCACCTCCAACCCTGACTTCAGCTCTACCTCTGACTCCAGCTCCACACCAGTCTCTGACTTCAGCTCCACCTCTGACTTCAGCTCCACACCAGCTCTGCCTCCAACTCCAGCCCCACACCAGCTTTGCATCTGACTCCTACTTCATCTTCGCCTCTTACTTCAGCTCCACACCAGCTCTACCTCTGACTTCATTTCTGCCTCTGACTCCAGCTCTACACCATCTCTGCCTCTGACTTCAGCCGGGATTTGAACTCGGGTCGCTGGGGTGAGAGTCCAGAGCACTATCCACTATACCATGAAGACTTCACTAGTGTTGCAGGGAAGGAATGTACACTATATGGTTTAATGGAGCATTCTCTGACTCCACCACCAGCTCTGCCTCTGACTTCAGCTCCACCTCTGACTTCAGCACCGCCTCCAGCTCTGCCTCTGACTTCAGCTCCGCCTCCAGCTCTGCCTCTGACTTCAGCCCCACTTCCGCCTTTGACTGTGCCTCCAGCTCCAGACCTGCTCTGCCTCTGCCTTCAGCTCCGCTTCCAGCTCCACGCCAGTCTCTGACTTCAGCTCCACCTCCAACCCTGACTTCAGCTCTACCTCTGACTCCAGCTTCACACCAGTCTCTGACTTCAGCTCCACCTCTGACTCCAGCCCCACACCAGCTTTGCATCTGACTCCAACTTCATCTCCGCCTCTGACTTCAGCTCCACACCAGCTCTACCTCTGACTTCATTTCTGCCTCTGACTCCACAACTTCAGTTCCATCTCTGACTACAGCTTCTCCTCCAACTCCAGCTCCACACCATCTCTGCCACTGACTTCAGCTCCGCCTCCAATTTCGGCACCACACCAAATCTGCCTCTGACTTCAGCTCCGCCTCTGACTTCAGCTCCGCCTACAGCTCCAGCTCCAACACCAACGCCTTTTCCATGATGACATATTTTCTTTGGTCCCACCGGGATTTGAACTCGGGTCGCTGGGGTGAGAGTCCAGAGCACTATCCACTACACCATGAAGACTTCACTAGTGTTGCAGGGAAGGAATGTACACTATATGGTTTAATGGAGCATTCTCTGACTCCACCACCAGCTCTGCCTCTGACTTGAGCTGCACCTCTGACTTCAGCACCGCCTCCAGCTCTGCCTCTGACTTCAGCTCCGCCTCCAGCTCTGCCTCTGACTTCAGCCCCACTTCCGCCTTTGACTCTGCCACCAGCTCCAGACCTGCTCTGCCTCTGCCTTCAGCTCCGCCTCCAGCTCCACACCAGTCTCTGACATCAGCTCCACCTCCAACCCTGACTTCAGCTCTACTTCTGACTCCAGCTGCACACCAGTCTCACTTCAGCTCCACCTCTGACTTCAGCTCCACACCAGCTCTGCCTCCAACTCCAGCCCCACACCAGCTTTGCATCTGACTCCTACTTCATCTCCGCCTCTGACTTCAGCTCCACACCAGCTCTACCTCTGACTTCATTTCTGCCTCTGACTCCAGCTCTACACCATCTCTGCCTCTGACTTCAGCCGGGATTTGAACTCGGGTCGCTGGGGTGAGAGTCCAGAGCACTATCCACTATACCATGAAGACTTCACTAGTGTTGCAGGGAAGGAATGTACACTATATGGTTTAATGGAGCATTCTCTGACTCCACCACCAGCTCTGCCTCTGACTTTAGCTCCACCTCTGACTTCAGCACCGCCTCCAGCTCTGCCTCTGACTTCAACCCCACTTCCGCCTTTGACTCTGCCTCCAGCTCCAGACCTGCTCTGCCTCTGCCTTCAGCTCCGCCTCCAGCTTCAGCTCCACCTCCAACCCTGACTTCAGCTCTACCTCTGACTCCAGCTCCACACCAGTCTCACTTCAGCTCCACCTCTGACTCCAGCCCCACACCAGCTTTGCATCTGACTCCAACTTCATCTCCGCCTCTGACTTCAGCTCCACACCAGCTCTACCTCTGACTTCATTTCTGCCTCTGACTCCAGCTCTACACCATCTCTGCCTCTGACTTCAGCCCCACTTCCGCCTCCAACTCCGCCGCCAGCTCAACACCAGTTTCTGACTTCAGCTCCACCTCTGACTCCAGCTCCACCTTCAGTTCCATCTCACACTACAGCTCCTCCTCCAACTCCAGTTCCACACCATCTCTGCCACTGACTTCAGCTCCGCTTCCAATTCCGGCGCCACACCAAATCTGCCTCTGACTTCAGGTCCGCCTCTGACTTCAGCTCCGCCTACAGCTCCAGCTCCGCCTCCAACACCTTTTCCATGATGACATATTTTCTTTGGTCCCACCGGGATTTGAACTCGGGTCGCTGGGGTGAGAGTCCAGAGCACTATCCACTATACCATGAAGACTTCACTAGTGTTGCAGGGAAGGAATGTACACTATATGGTTTAATGGAGCATTCTCTGACTCCACCACCAGCTCTGCCTCTGACTTTAGCTCCACCTCTGACTTCAGCACCGCCTCCAGCTGTGCCTCTGACTTCAGCTCCGCCTCCAGCTCTGCCTCTGACTTCAACCCCACTTCCGCCTTTGACTCTGCCTCCAGCTCCAGACCTGCTCTGCCTCTGCCTTCAGCTCCGCCTCCAGCTCCACACCAGTCTCCGACTTCAGCTCCACCTCCAACCCTGACTTCAGCTCTACCTCTGACTCCAGCTCCACACCAGTCTCACTTCAGCTCCACCTCTGACTCCAGCCCCACACCAGCTTTGCATCTGACTCCAACTTCATCTCCGCCTCTGACTTCAGCTCCACACCAGCTCTACCTCTGACTCCAGCTCTACACCATCTCTGCCTCTGACTTCAGCCCCACTTCCGCCTCCAACTCCGCCGCCAGCTCCACACCAGTTTCTGACTTCAGCTCCACCTCTAACTCCAGCTCCACACCAGTTCTGCATCTGACTTCAACTTCAGTTCCATCTCACACTACAGCTCCTCCTCCAACTCCAGCTCCACACCATCTCTGCCACTTACTTCAGCTCCGCTTCCAATTCCGGCGCCAAACCAAATCTGCCTCTGACTTCAGGTCCGCCTCTGACTTCAGCTCCGCCTACAGCTCCAGCTCCGCCTCCAACACCTTTTCCATGATGACATATTTTCTTTGGTCCCACCGGGATTTGAACTCGGGTCGCTGGGGTGAGAGTCCAGAGCACTATCCACTATACCATTAAGACTTCACTAGTGTTGCAGGGAAGGAATGTAGACTATATGGTTTAATGGAGCATTCTCTGACTCCACCACCAGCTCTGCCTCTGACTTCAGCTCCACCTCTGACTTCAGCACCGCCTCCAGCTCTGCCTCTGACTTCAGCCCCACTTCCGCCTTTGACTGTGACTCCAGCTCCAGACCTGCTCTGCCTCTGCCTTCAGCTCCGCCTCCAGCTCCACACCAGTCTCCGACTTCAGCTCCACCTCCAACCCTGACTTCAGCTCTACCTCTGACTCCAGCTCCACACCAGTTTCTGACTTCAGCTCCACCTCTGACTCCAGCCCCACACCAGCTTTGCATCTGACTCCAACTTCATCTCGGCCTCTGACTTTAGCTCCACACCAGCTCTACCTCTGACTTCATTTCTGCCTCTGACTCCACAACTTCAGTTCCATCTCTGACTACAGCTTCTCCTCCAACTCCAGCTCCACACCATCCCTGCCACTGACTTCAGCTCCGCCGCCAATTTCGGCACCACAACAAATCTGCCTCTGACTTCAGCTCCGCCTCTAACTTCAGCTCCGCCTACAGCTCCAGCTCCAACACCAACGCCTTTTCCATGATGACATATTTTCTTTAATCCCACCGGGATTTGAACTCGGGTCGCTGGGGTGAGAGTCCAGAGCACTATCCACTATACCATGAAGACTTCACTAGTGTTGCAGGGAAGGAATGTACACTATATGGTTTAATGGAGCATTCTCTGACTCCACCACCAGCTCTGCCTCTGACTTCAGCTCCACCTCTGACTTCAGCACCGCCTCCAGCTCTGCCTCTGACTTCAGCTCCGCCTCCAGCTCCGCCTCTGACTTCAGCCCCACTTCCGCCTTTGACTCTGCCTCCAGCTCCAGACCTGCTCTGCCTCTGCCTTCAGCTCCGCCTCCAGCTCCACACCAGTCTCTGACATCAGCTCCACCTCCAACCCTGACTTCAGCTCTACCTCTGACTCCAGCTCCACACCAGTCTCACTTCAGCTCCACCTCTGACTCCAGCCCCAGACCAGCTTTGCATCTGACTCCAACTTCATCTCCGCCCCTGACTTCAGCTCCACACCAGCTCTACCTCTGACTCCAGCTCTACACCATCTCTGCCTCTGACTTCAGCCCCACTTCCGCCTCCAACTCCGCCGCCAGCTCCACACCAGTTTCTGACTTCAGCTCCACCTCTGACTCCAGCTCAACACCAGTTCTGCATCTGACTTCAACTTCAGTTCCATCTCACACTACAGCTCCTCCTCCAACTCCAGCTCCACACCATCTCTGCCACTGACTTCAGCTCCGCTTCCAATTCCGGCGCCACACCAAATCTGCCTCTGACTTCAGGTCCGCCTCTGACTTCAGCTCCGCCTACAGCTCCAGCTCCGCCTCCAACACCTTTTCCATGATGACATATTTTCTTTGGTCCCACCGGGATTTGAACTCGGGTCGCTGGGGTGAGAGTCCAGAGCACTATCCACTATACCATTAAGACTTCACTAGTGTTGCAGGGAAGGAATGTACACTATATGGTTTAATGGAGCATTCTCTGACTCCACCACCAGCTCTGCCTCTGACTTCAGCTCCACCTCTGACTTCAGCACCGCCTCCAGCTCTGCCTCTGACTTCAGCTCCGCCTCCAGTTCTGCCTCTGACTTCAGCCCCACTTCCGCCTTTGACTCTGCCTCCAGCTCCAGACCTGCTCTGCCTCTGCCTTCAGCTCCGCCTCCAGCTCCACACCAGTCTCTGACTTCAGCTCCACCTCCAACCCTGACTTCAGCTCTACCTCTGACTCCAGCTCCACACCAGTCTCTGACTTCAGCTCCACCTCTGACTTCAGCTCCACACCAGCTCTGCCTCCAACTCCAGCCCCACACCAGCTTTGCATCTGACTCCTACTTCATCTTCGCCTCTTACTTCAGCTCCACACCAGCTCTACCTCTGACTTCATTTCTGCCTCTGACTCCAGCTCTACACCATCTCTGCCTCTGACTTCAGCCGGGATTTGAACTCGGGTCGCTGGGGTGAGAGTCCAGAGCACTATCCACTATACCATGAAGACTTCACTAGTGTTGCAGGGAAGGAATGTACACTATATGGTTTAATGGAGCATTCTCTGACTCCACCACCAGCTCTGCCTCTGACTTCAGCTCCACCTCTGACTTCAGCACCGCCTCCAGCTCTGCCTCTGACTTCAGCTCCGCCTCCAGCTCTGCCTCTGACTTCAGCCCCACTTCCGCCTTTGACTGTGCCTCCAGCTCCAGACCTGCTCTGCCTCTGCCTTCAGCTCCGCTTCCAGCTCCACGCCAGTCTCTGACTTCAGCTCCACCTCCAACCCTGACTTCAGCTCTACCTCTGACTCCAGCTTCACACCAGTCTCTGACTTCAGCTCCACCTCTGACTCCAGCCCCACACCAGCTTTGCATCTGACTCCAACTTCATCTCCGCCTCTGACTTCAGCTCCACACCAGCTCTACCTCTGACTTCATTTCTGCCTCTGACTCCACAACTTCAGTTCCATCTCTGACTACAGCTTCTCCTCCAACTCCAGCTCCACACCATCTCTGCCACTGACTTCAGCTCCGCCTCCAATTTCGGCACCACACCAAATCTGCCTCTGACTTCAGCTCCGCCTCTGACTTCAGCTCCGCCTACAGCTCCAGCTCCAACACCAACGCCTTTTCCATGATGACATATTTTCTTTGGTCCCACCGGGATTTGAACTCGGGTCGCTGGGGTGAGAGTCCAGAGCACTATCCACTACACCATGAAGACTTCACTAGTGTTGCAGGGAAGGAATGTACACTATATGGTTTAATGGAGCATTCTCTGACTCCACCACCAGCTCTGCCTCTGACTTGAGCTCCACCTCTGACTTCAGCACCGCCTCCAGCTCTGCCTCTGACTTCAGCTCCGCCTCCAGCTCTGCCTCTGACTTCAGCCCCACTTCCGCCTTTGACTCTGCCACCAGCTCCAGACCTGCTCTGCCTCTGCCTTCAGCTCCGCCTCCAGCTCCACACCAGTCTCTGACATCAGCTCCACCTCCAACCCTGACTTCAGCTCTACTTCTGACTCCAGCTGCACACCAGTCTCACTTCAGCTCCACCTCTGACTTCAGCTCCACACCAGCTCTGCCTCCAACTCCAGCCCCACACCAGCTTTGCATCTGACTCCTACTTCATCTCCGCCTCTGACTTCAGCTCCACACCAGCTCTACCTCTGACTTCATTTCTGCCTCTGACTCCAGCTCTACACCATCTCTGCCTCTGACTTCAGCCGGGATTTGAACTCGGGTCGCTGGGGTGAGAGTCCAGAGCACTATCCACTATACCATGAAGACTTCACTAGTGTTGCAGGGAAGGAATGTACACTATATGGTTTAATGGAGCATTCTCTGACTCCACCACCAGCTCTGCCTCTGACTTCAGCTCCACCTCTGACTTCAGCACCGCCTCCAGCTCTGCCTCTGACTTCAGCTCTGCCTCCAGCTCTGCCTCTGACTTCAGCCCCACTTCCGCCTTTGACTCTGCTTCCAGCTCCAGACCTGCTCTGCCTTCAGCTCCGCCTCCAGCTCCACACCAATCTCCGACTTCAGCTCCACCTCCAACCCTGACTTCAGCTCTACCTCTGACTCCAACTCCACACCAGTCTCACTTCAGCTCCACCTCTGACTCCAGCCCCACACCAGCTTTGCATCTGACTCCAACTTCATCTCCGCCTCTGACTTCAGCTCCACACCAGCTCTACCTCTGACTTCATTTCTGCCTCTGACTCCAGCTCTACACCATCTCTGCCTCTTACTTCAGCCCCACTTCCGCCTTCAACTCCGCCGCCAGCTCCACACCAGTTTCTGACTTCAGCTCCACCTCTGACTCCAGTTCCACACCAGTTCTGCATCTGACTTCAACTTCAGTTCCATCTCTGACTACAGCTCCTCCTCCAACTCCAGCTCAACACCATCTCTGCCACTGATTTCAGCTCCGCCTCCAATTTCGGCACCACACCAAATCCGCCTCTGACTTCAGCTCCGCCTCTGACTTCAGCTACGCCTACAGCTCCAGCTCCGCCACCAACGCCTTTTCCATGATGACATATTTTCTTTGGTCCCACCGGGATTTGAACTCGGGTCGCTGGGGTGAGAGTCCAGAGCACTATCCACTATACCATGAAGACTTCACTAGTGTTGCAGGGAAGGAATGTACACTATATGGTTTAATGGAGCATTCTCTGACTCCACCACCAGCTCTGCCTCTGACTTTAGCTCCACCTCTGACTTCAGCACCGCCTCCAGCTCTGCCTCTGACTTCAACCCCACTTCCGCCTTTGACTCTGCCTCCAGCTCCAGACCTGCTCTGCCTCTGCCTTCAGCTCCGCCTCCAGCTTCAGCTCCACCTCCAACCCTGACTTCAGCTCTACCTCTGACTCCAGCTCCACACCAGTCTCACTTCAGCTCCACCTCTGACTCCAGCCCCACACCAGCTTTGCATCTGACTCCAACTTCATCTCCGCCTCTGACTTCAGCTCCACACCAGCTCTACCTCTGACTTCATTTCTGCCTCTGACTCCAGCTCTACACCATCTCTGCCTCTGACTTCAGCCCCACTTCCGCCTCCAACTCCGCCGCCAGCTCAACACCAGTTTCTGACTTCAGCTCCACCTCTGACTCCAGCTCCACCTTCAGTTCCATCTCACACTACAGCTCCTCCTCCAACTCCAGTTCCACACCATCTCTGCCACTGACTTCAGCTCCGCTTCCAATTCCGGCGCCACACCAAATCTGCCTCTGACTTCAGGTCCGCCTCTGACTTCAGCTCCGCCTACAGCTCCAGCTCCGCCTCCAACACCTTTTCCATGATGACATATTTTCTTTGGTCCCACCGGGATTTGAACTCGGGTCGCTGGGGTGAGAGTCCAGAGCACTATCCACTATACCATGAAGACTTCACTAGTGTTGCAGGGAAGGAATGTACACTATATGGTTTAATGGAGCATTCTCTGACTCCACCACCAGCTCTGCCTCTGACTTTAGCTCCACCTCTGACTTCAGCACCGCCTCCAGCTGTGCCTCTGACTTCAGCTCCGCCTCCAGCTCTGCCTCTGACTTCAACCCCACTTCCGCCTTTGACTCTGCCTCCAGCTCCAGACCTGCTCTGCCTCTGCCTTCAGCTCCGCCTCCAGCTCCACACCAGTCTCCGACTTCAGCTCCACCTCCAACCCTGACTTCAGCTCTACCTCTGACTCCAGCTCCACACCAGTCTCACTTCAGCTCCACCTCTGACTCCAGCCCCACACCAGCTTTGCATCCGACTCCAACTTCATCTCCGCCTCTGACTTCAGCTCCACACCAGCTCTACCTCTGACTCCAGCTCTACACCATCTCTGCCTCTGACTTCAGCCCCACTTCCGCCTCCAACTCCGCCGCCAGCTCCACACCAGTTTCTGACTTCAGCTCCACCTCTAACTCCAGCTCCACACCAGTTCTGCATCTGACTTCAACTTCAGTTCCATCTCACACTACAGCTCCTCCTCCAACTCCAGCTCCACACCATCTCTGCCACTTACTTCAGCTCCGCTTCCAATTCCGGCGCCAAACCAAATCTGCCTCTGACTTCAGGTCCGCCTCTGACTTCAGCTCCGCCTACAGCTCCAGCTCCGCCTCCAACACCTTTTCCATGATGACATATTTTCTTTGGTCCCACCGGGATTTGAACTCGGGTCGCTGGGGTGAGAGTCCAGAGCACTATCCACTATACCATTAAGACTTCACTAGTGTTGCAGGGAAGGAATGTAGACTATATGGTTTAATGGAGCATTCTCTGACTCCACCACCAGCTCTGCCTCTGACTTCAGCTCCACCTCTGACTTCAGCACCGCCTCCAGCTCTGCCTCTGACTTCAGCCCCACTTCCGCCTTTGACTGTGACTCCAGCTCCAGACCTGCTCTGCCTCTGCCTTCAGCTCCGCCTCTAGCTCCACACCAGTCTCCGACTTCAGCTCCACCTCCAACCCTGACTTCAGCTCTACCTCTGACTCCAGCTCCACACCAGTTTCTGACTTCAGCTCCACCTCTGACTCCAGCCCCACACCAGCTTTGCATCTGACTCCAACTTCATCTCGGCCTCTGACTTTAGCTCCACACCAGCTCTACCTCTGACTTCATTTCTGCCTCTGACTCCACAACTTCAGTTCCATCTCTGACTACAGCTTCTCCTCCAACTCCAGCTCCACACCATCCCTGCCACTGACTTCAGCTCCGCCGCCAATTTCGGCACCACAACAAATCTGCCTCTGACTTCAGCTCCGCCTCTAACTTCAGCTCCGCCTACAGCTCCAGCTCCAACACCAACGCCTTTTCCATGATGACATATTTTCTTTAATCCCACCGGGATTTGAACTCGGGTCGCTGGGGTGAGAGTCCAGAGCACTATCCACTATACCATGAAGACTTCACTAGTGTTGCAGGGAAGGAATGTACACTATATGGTTTAATGGAGCATTCTCTGACTCCACCACCAGCTCTGCCTCTGACTTCAGCTCCACCTCTGACTTCAGCACCGCCTCCAGCTCTGCCTCTGACTTCAGCTCCGCCTCCAGCTCCGCCTCTGACTTCAGCCCCACTTCCGCCTTTGACTCTGCCTCCAGCTCCAGACCTGCTCTGCCTCTGCCTTCAGCTCCGCCTCCAGCTCCACACCAGTCTCTGACATCAGCTCCACCTCCAACCCTGACTTCAGCTCTACCTCTGACTCCAGCTCCACACCAGTCTCACTTCAGCTCCACCTCTGACTCCAGCCCCAGACCAGCTTTGCATCTGACTCCAACTTCATCTCCGCCCCTGACTTCAGCTCCACACCAGCTCTACCTCTGACTCCAGCTCTACACCATCTCTGCCTCTGACTTCAGCCCCACTTCCGCCTCCAACTCCGCCGCCAGCTCCACACCAGTTTCTGACTTCAGCTCCACCTCTAACTCCAGCTCCACACCAGTTCTGCATCTGACTTCAACTTCAGTTCCATCTCACACTACAGCTCCTCCTCCAACTCCAGCTCCACACCATCTCTGCCACTTACTTCAGCTCCGCTTCCAATTCCGGCGCCAAACCAAATCTGCCTCTGACTTCAGGTCCGCCTCTGACTTCAGCTCCGCCTACAGCTCCAGCTCCGCCTCCAACACCTTTTCCATGATGACATATTTTCTTTGGTCCCACCGGGATTTGAACTCGGGTCGCTGGGGTGAGAGTCCAGAGCACTATCCACTATACCATTAAGACTTCACTAGTGTTGCAGGGAAGGAATGTAGACTATATGGTTTAATGGAGCATTCTCTGACTCCACCACCAGCTCTGCCTCTGACTTCAGCTCCACCTCTGACTTCAGCACCGCCTCCAGCTCTGCCTCTGACTTCAGCCCCACTTCCGCCTTTGACTGTGACTCCAGCTCCAGACCTGCTCTGCCTCTGCCTTCAGCTCCGCCTCTAGCTCCACACCAGTCTCCGACTTCAGCTCCACCTCCAACCCTGACTTCAGCTCTACCTCTGACTCCAGCTCCACACCAGTTTCTGACTTCAGCTCCACCTCTGACTCCAGCCCCACACCAGCTTTGCATCTGACTCCAACTTCATCTCGGCCTCTGACTTTAGCTCCACACCAGCTCTACCTCTGACTTCATTTCTGCCTCTGACTCCACAACTTCAGTTCCATCTCTGACTACAGCTTCTCCTCCAACTCCAGCTCCACACCATCCCTGCCACTGACTTCAGCTCCGCCGCCAATTTCGGCACCACAACAAATCTGCCTCTGACTTCAGCTCCGCCTCTAACTTCAGCTCCGCCTACAGCTCCAGCTCCAACACCAACGCCTTTTCCATGATGACATATTTTCTTTAATCCCACCGGGATTTGAACTCGGGTCGCTGGGGTGAGAGTCCAGAGCACTATCCACTATACCATGAAGACTTCACTAGTGTTGCAGGGAAGGAATGTACACTATATGGTTTAATGGAGCATTCTCTGACTCCACCACCAGCTCTGCCTCTGACTTCAGCTCCACCTCTGACTTCAGCACCGCCTCCAGCTCTGCCTCTGACTTCAGCTCCGCCTCCAGCTCCGCCTCTGACTTCAGCCCCACTTCCGCCTTTGACTCTGCCTCCAGCTCCAGACCTGCTCTGCCTCTGCCTTCAGCTCCGCCTCCAGCTCCACACCAGTCTCTGACATCAGCTCCACCTCCAACCCTGACTTCAGCTCTACCTCTGACTCCAGCTCCACACCAGTCTCACTTCAGCTCCACCTCTGACTCCAGCCCCAGACCAGCTTTGCATCTGACTCCAACTTCATCTCCGCCCCTGACTTCAGCTCCACACCAGCTCTACCTCTGACTCCAGCTCTACACCATCTCTGCCTCTGACTTCAGCCCCACTTCTGCCTCCAACTCCGCCGCCAGCTCCACACCAGTTTCTGACTTCAGCTCCACCTCTGACTCCAGCTCAACACCAGTTCTGCATCTGACTTCAACTTCAGTTCCATCTCACACTACAGCTCCTCCTCCAACTCCAGCTCCACACCATCTCTGCCACTGACTTCAGCTCCGCTTCCAATTCCGGCGCCACACCAAATCTGCCTCTGACTTCAGGTCCGCCTCTGACTTCAGCTCCGCCTACAGCTCCAGCTCCGCCTCCAACACCTTTTCCATGATGACATATTTTCTTTGGTCCCACCGGGATTTGAACTCGGGTCGCTGGGGTGAGAGTCCAGAGCACTATCCACTATACCATTAAGACTTCACTAGTGTTGCAGGGAAGGAATGTACACTATATGGTTTAATGGAGCATTCTCTGACTCCACCACCAGCTCTGCCTCTGACTTCAGCTCCACCTCTGACTTCAGCACCGCCTCCAGCTCTGCCTCTGACTTCAGCTCCGCCTCCAGTTCTGCCTCTGACTTCAGCCCCACTTCCGCCTTTGACTCTGCCTCCAGCTCCAGACCTGCTCTGCCTCTGCCTTCAGCTCCGCCTCCAGCTCCACACCAGTCTCTGACTTCAGCTCCACCTCCAACCCTGACTTCAGCTCTACCTCTGACTCCAGCTCCACACCAGTCTCTGACTTCAGCTCCACCTCTGACTTCAGCTCCACACCAGCTCTGCCTCCAACTCCAGCCCCACACCAGCTTTGCATCTGACTCCTACTTCATCTTCGCCTCTTACTTCAGCTCCACACCAGCTCTACCTCTGACTTCATTTCTGCCTCTGACTCCAGCTCTACACCATCTCTGCCTCTGACTTCAGCCGGGATTTGAACTCGGGTCGCTGGGGTGAGAGTCCAGAGCACTATCCACTATACCATGAAGACTTCACTAGTGTTGCAGGGAAGGAATGTACACTATATGGTTTAATGGAGCATTCTCTGACTCCACCACCAGCTCTGCCTCTGACTTCAGCTCCACCTCTGACTTCAGCACCGCCTCCAGCTCTGCCTCTGACTTCAGCTCCGCCTCCAGCTCTGCCTCTGACTTCAGCCCCACTTCCGCCTTTGACTGTGCCTCCAGCTCCAGACCTGCTCTGCCTCTGCCTTCAGCTCCGCTTCCAGCTCCACGCCAGTCTCTGACTTCAGCTCCACCTCCAACCCTGACTTCAGCTCTACCTCTGACTCCAGCTTCACACCAGTCTCTGACTTCAGCTCCACCTCTGACTCCAGCCCCACACCAGCTTTGCATCTGACTCCAACTTCATCTCCGCCTCTGACTTCAGCTCCACACCAGCTCTACCTCTGACTTCATTTCTGCCTCTGACTCCACAACTTCAGTTCCATCTCTGACTACAGCTTCTCCTCCAACTCCAGCTCCACACCATCTCTGCCACTGACTTCAGCTCCGCCTCCAATTTCGGCACCACACCAAATCTGCCTCTGACTTCAGCTCCGCCTCTGACTTCAGCTCCGCCTACAGCTCCAGCTCCAACACCAACGCCTTTTCCATGATGACATATTTTCTTTGGTCCCACCGGGATTTGAACTCGGGTCGCTGGGGTGAGAGTCCAGAGCACTATCCACTACACCATGAAGACTTCACTAGTGTTGCAGGGAAGGAATGTACACTATATGGTTTAATGGAGCATTCTCTGACTCCACCACCAGCTCTGCCTCTGACTTGAGCTGCACCTCTGACTTCAGCACCGCCTCCAGCTCTGCCTCTGACTTCAGCTCCGCCTCCAGCTCTGCCTCTGACTTCAGCCCCACTTCCGCCTTTGACTCTGCCACCAGCTCCAGACCTGCTCTGCCTCTGCCTTCAGCTCCGCCTCCAGCTCCACACCAGTCTCTGACATCAGCTCCACCTCCAACCCTGACTTCAGCTCTACTTCTGACTCCAGCTGCACACCAGTCTCACTTCAGCTCCACCTCTGACTTCAGCTCCACACCAGCTCTGCCTCCAACTCCAGCCCCACACCAGCTTTGCATCTGACTCCTACTTCATCTCCGCCTCTGACTTCAGCTCCACACCAGCTCTACCTCTGACTTCATTTCTGCCTCTGACTCCAGCTCTACACCATCTCTGCCTCTGACTTCAGCCGGGATTTGAACTCGGGTCGCTGGGGTGAGAGTCCAGAGCACTATCCACTATACCATGAAGACTTCACTAGTGTTGCAGGGAAGGAATGTACACTATATGGTTTAATGGAGCATTCTCTGACTCCACCACCAGCTCTGCCTCTGACTTCAGCTCCACCTCTGACTTCAGCACCGCCTCCAGCTCTGCCTCTGACTTCAGCTCTGCCTCCAGCTCTGCCTCTGACTTCAGCCCCACTTCCGCCTTTGACTCTGCTTCCAGCTCCAGACCTGCTCTGCCTTCAGCTCCGCCTCCAGCTCCACACCAATCTCCGACTTCAGCTCCACCTCCAACCCTGACTTCAGCTCTACCTCTGACTCCAACTCCACACCAGTCTCACTTCAGCTCCACCTCTGACTCCAGCCCCACACCAGCTTTGCATCTGACTCCAACTTCATCTCCGCCTCTGACTTCAGCTCCACACCAGCTCTACCTCTGACTTCATTTCTGCCTCTGACTCCAGCTCTACACCATCTCTGCCTCTTACTTCAGCCCCACTTCCGCCTTCAACTCCGCCGCCAGCTCCACACCAGTTTCTGACTTCAGCTCGACCTCTGACTCCAGTTCCACACCAGTTCTGCATCTGACTTCAACTTCAGTTCCATCTCTGACTACAGCTCCTCCTCCAACTCCAGCTCCACACCATCTCTGCCACTGATTTCAGCTCCGCCTCCAATTTCGGCACCACACCAAATCCGCCTCTGACTTCAGCTCCGCCTCTGACTTCAGCTACGCCTACAGCTCCAGCTCCGCCACCAACGCCTTTTCCATGATGACATATTTTCTTTGGTCCCACCGGGATTTGAACTCGGGTCGCTGGGGTGAGAGTCCAGAGCACTATCCACTATACCATGAAGACTTCACTAGTGTTGCAGGGAAGGAATGTACACTATATGGTTTAATGGAGCATTCTCTGACTCCACCACCAGCTCTGCCTCTGACTTTAGCTCCACCTCTGACTTCAGCACCGCCTCCAGCTCTGCCTCTGACTTCAACCCCACTTCCGCCTTTGACTCTGCCTCCAGCTCCAGACCTGCTCTGCCTCTGCCTTCAGCTCCGCCTCCAGCTTCAGCTCCACCTCCAACCCTGACTTCAGCTCTACCTCTGACTCCAGCTCCACACCAGTCTCACTTCAGCTCCACCTCTGACTCCAGCCCCACACCAGCTTTGCATCTGACTCCAACTTCATCTCCGCCTCTGACTTCAGCTCCACACCAGCTCTACCTCTGACTTCATTTCTGCCTCTGACTCCACAACTTCAGTTCCATCTCTGACTACAGCTTCTCCTCCAACTCCAGCTCCACACCATCTCTGCCACTGACTTCAGCTCCGCCTCCAATTTCGGCACCACACCAAATCTGCCTCTGACTTCAGCTCCGCCTCTGACTTCAGCTCCGCCTACAGCTCCAGCTCCAACACCAACGCCTTTTCCATGATGACATATTTTCTTTGGTCCCACCGGGATTTGAACTCGGGTCGCTGGGGTGAGAGTCCAGAGCACTATCCACTACACCATGAAGACTTCACTAGTGTTGCAGGGAAGGAATGTACACTATATGGTTTAATGGAGCATTCTCTGACTCCACCACCAGCTCTGCCTCTGACTTGAGCTGCACCTCTGACTTCAGCACCGCCTCCAGCTCTGCCTCTGACTTCAGCTCCGCCTCCAGCTCTGCCTCTGACTTCAGCCCCACTTCCGCCTTTGACTCTGCCACCAGCTCCAGACCTGCTCTGCCTCTGCCTTCAGCTCCGCCTCCAGCTCCACACCAGTCTCTGACATCAGCTCCACCTCCAACCCTGACTTCAGCTCTACTTCTGACTCCAGCTGCACACCAGTCTCACTTCAGCTCCACCTCTGACTTCAGCTCCACACCAGCTCTGCCTCCAACTCCAGCCCCACACCAGCTTTGCATCTGACTCCTACTTCATCTCCGCCTCTGACTTCAGCTCCACACCAGCTCTACCTCTGACTTCATTTCTGCCTCTGACTCCAGCTCTACACCATCTCTGCCTCTGACTTCAGCCGGGATTTGAACTGTGAACAGTTGTGAACTGTTGAACACTGACTTTAGCTCCACCTCTGACTTCAGCACCGCCTCCAGCTCTGCCTCTGACTTCAACCCCACTTCCGCCTTTGACTCTGCCTCCAGCTCCAGACCTGCTCTGCCTCTGCCTTCAGCTCCGCCTCCAGCTTCAGCTCCACCTCCAACCCTGACTTCAGCTCTACCTCTGACTCCAGCTCCACACCAGTCTCACTTCAGCTCCACCTCTGACTCCAGCCCCACACCAGCTTTGCATCTGACTCCAACTTCATCTCCGCCTCTGACTTCAGCTCCACACCAGCTCTACCTCTGACTTCATTTCTGCCTCTGACTCCAGCTCTACACCATCTCTGCCTCTGACTTCAGCCCCACTTCCGCCTCCAACTCCGCCGCCAGCTCAACACCAGTTTCTGACTTCAGCTCCACCTCTGACTCCAGCTCCACCTTCAGTTCCATCTCACACTACAGCTCCTCCTCCAACTCCAGTTCCACACCATCTCTGCCACTGACTTCAGCTCCGCTTCCAATTCCGGCGCCACACCAAATCTGCCTCTGACTTCAGGTCCGCCTCTGACTTCAGCTCCGCCTACAGCTCCAGCTCCGCCTCCAACACCTTTTCCATGATGACATATTTTCTTTGGTCCCACCGGGATTTGAACTCGGGTCGCTGGGGTGAGAGTCCAGAGCACTATCCACTATACCATGAAGACTTCACTAGTGTTGCAGGGAAGGAATGTACACTATATGGTTTAATGGAGCATTCTCTGACTCCACCACCAGCTCTGCCTCTGACTTTAGCTCCACCTCTGACTTCAGCACCGCCTCCAGCTGTGCCTCTGACTTCAGCTCCGCCTCCAGCTCTGCCTCTGACTTCAACCCCACTTCCGCCTTTGACTCTGCCTCCAGCTCCAGACCTGCTCTGCCTCTGCCTTCAGCTCCGCCTCCAGCTCCACACCAGTCTCCGACTTCAGCTCCACCTCCAACCCTGACTTCAGCTCTACCTCTGACTCCAGCTCCACACCAGTCTCACTTCAGCTCCACCTCTGACTCCAGCCCCACACCAGCTTTGCATCTGACTCCAACTTCATCTCCGCCTCTGACTTCAGCTCCACACCAGCTCTACCTCTGACTCCAGCTCTACACCATCTCTGCCTCTGACTTCAGCCCCACTTCCGCCTCCAACTCCGCCGCCAGCTCCACACCAGTTTCTGACTTCAGCTCCACCTCTAACTCCAGCTCCACACCAGTTCTGCATCTGACTTCAACTTCAGTTCCATCTCACACTACAG
Source organism: Syngnathus leptorhynchus (assembly GCF_054491065.1). NCBI lineage: Eukaryota > Metazoa > Chordata > Actinopteri > Syngnathiformes > Syngnathidae > Syngnathus > Syngnathus leptorhynchus. The sequence goes on from NW_028231995.1 coordinate 969,749, forward strand.
CTCCTCCTCCAACTCCAGCTCCACACCATCTCTGCCACTTACTTCAGCTCCGCTTCCAATTCCGGCGCCAAACCAAATCTGCCTCTGACTTCAGGTCCGCCTCTGACTTCAGCTCCGCCTACAGCTCCAGCTCCGCCTCCAACACCTTTTCCATGATGACATATTTTCTTTGGTCCCACCGGGATTTGAACTCGGGTCGCTGGGGTGAGAGTCCAGAGCACTATCCACTATACCATTAAGACTTCACTAGTGTTGCAGGGAAGGAATGTAGACTATATGGTTTAATGGAGCATTCTCTGACTCCACCACCAGCTCTGCCTCTGACTTCAGCTCCACCTCTGACTTCAGCACCGCCTCCAGCTCTGCCTCTGACTTCAGCCCCACTTCCGCCTTTGACTGTGACTCCAGCTCCAGACCTGCTCTGCCTCTGCCTTCAGCTCCGCCTCCAGCTCCACACCAGTCTCCGACTTCAGCTCCACCTCCAACCCTGACTTCAGCTCTACCTCTGACTCCAGCTCCACACCAGTTTCTGACTTCAGCTCCACCTCTGACTCCAGCCCCACACCAGCTTTGCATCTGACTCCAACTTCATCTCGGCCTCTGACTTTAGCTCCACACCAGCTCTACCTCTGACTTCATTTCTGCCTCTGACTCCACAACTTCAGTTCCATCTCTGACTACAGCTTCTCCTCCAACTCCAGCTCCACACCATCCCTGCCACTGACTTCAGCTCCGCCGCCAATTTCGGCACCACAACAAATCTGCCTCTGACTTCAGCTCCGCCTCTAACTTCAGCTCCGCCTACAGCTCCAGCTCCAACACCAACGCCTTTTCCATGATGACATATTTTCTTTAATCCCACCGGGATTTGAACTCGGGTCGCTGGGGTGAGAGTCCAGAGCACTATCCACTATACCATGAAGACTTCACTAGTGTTGCAGGGAAGGAATGTACACTATATGGTTTAATGGAGCATTCTCTGACTCCACCACCAGCTCTGCCTCTGACTTCAGCTCCACCTCTGACTTCAGCACCGCCTCCAGCTCTGCCTCTGACTTCAGCTCCGCCTCCAGCTCCGCCTCTGACTTCAGCCCCACTTCCGCCTTTGACTCTGCCTCCAGCTCCAGACCTGCTCTGCCTCTGCCTTCAGCTCCGCCTCCAGCTCCACACCAGTCTCTGACATCAGCTCCACCTCCAACCCTGACTTCAGCTCTACCTCTGACTCCAGCTCCACACCAGTCTCACTTCAGCTCCACCTCTGACTCCAGCCCCAGACCAGCTTTGCATCTGACTCCAACTTCATCTCCGCCCCTGACTTCAGCTCCACACCAGCTCTACCTCTGACTCCAGCTCTACACCATCTCTGCCTCTGACTTCAGCCCCACTTCCGCCTCCAACTCCGCCGCCAGCTCCACACCAGTTTCTGACTTCAGCTCCACCTCTGACTCCAGCTCAACACCAGTTCTGCATCTGACTTCAACTTCAGTTCCATCTCACACTACAGCTCCTCCTCCAACTCCAGCTCCACACCATCTCTGCCACTGACTTCAGCTCCGCTTCCAATTCCGGCGCCACACCAAATCTGCCTCTGACTTCAGGTCCGCCTCTGACTTCAGCTCCGCCTACAGCTCCAGCTCCGCCTCCAACACCTTTTCCATGATGACATATTTTCTTTGGTCCCACCGGGATTTGAACTCGGGTCGCTGGGGTGAGAGTCCAGAGCACTATCCACTATACCATTAAGACTTCACTAGTGTTGCAGGGAAGGAATGTACACTATATGGTTTAATGGAGCATTCTCTGACTCCACCACCAGCTCTGCCTCTGACTTCAGCTCCACCTCTGACTTCAGCACCGCCTCCAGCTCTGCCTCTGACTTCAGCTCCGCCTCCAGTTCTGCCTCTGACTTCAGCCCCACTTCCGCCTTTGACTCTGCCTCCAGCTCCAGACCTGCTCTGCCTCTGCCTTCAGCTCCGCCTCCAGCTCCACACCAGTCTCTGACTTCAGCTCCACCTCCAACCCTGACTTCAGCTCTACCTCTGACTCCAGCTCCACACCAGTCTCTGACTTCAGCTCCACCTCTGACTTCAGCTCCACACCAGCTCTGCCTCCAACTCCAGCCCCACACCAGCTTTGCATCTGACTCCTACTTCATCTTCGCCTCTTACTTCAGCTCCACACCAGCTCTACCTCTGACTTCATTTCTGCCTCTGACTCCAGCTCTACACCATCTCTGCCTCTGACTTCAGCCGGGATTTGAACTCGGGTCGCTGGGGTGAGAGTCCAGAGCACTATCCACTATACCATGAAGACTTCACTAGTGTTGCAGGGAAGGAATGTACACTATATGGTTTAATGGAGCATTCTCTGACTCCACCACCAGCTCTGCCTCTGACTTCAGCTCCACCTCTGACTTCAGCACCGCCTCCAGCTCTGCCTCTGACTTCAGCTCCGCCTCCAGCTCTGCCTCTGACTTCAGCCCCACTTCCGCCTTTGACTGTGCCTCCAGCTCCAGACCTGCTCTGCCTCTGCCTTCAGCTCCGCTTCCAGCTCCACGCCAGTCTCTGACTTCAGCTCCACCTCCAACCCTGACTTCAGCTCTACCTCTGACTCCAGCTTCACACCAGTCTCTGACTTCAGCTCCACCTCTGACTCCAGCCCCACACCAGCTTTGCATCTGACTCCAACTTCATCTCCGCCTCTGACTTCAGCTCCACACCAGCTCTACCTCTGACTTCATTTCTGCCTCTGACTCCACAACTTCAGTTCCATCTCTGACTACAGCTTCTCCTCCAACTCCAGCTCCACACCATCTCTGCCACTGACTTCAGCTCCGCCTCCAATTTCGGCACCACACCAAATCTGCCTCTGACTTCAGCTCCGCCTCTGACTTCAGCTCCGCCTACAGCTCCAGCTCCAACACCAACGCCTTTTCCATGATGACATATTTTCTTTGGTCCCACCGGGATTTGAACTCGGGTCGCTGGGGTGAGAGTCCAGAGCACTATCCACTACACCATGAAGACTTCACTAGTGTTGCAGGGAAGGAATGTACACTATATGGTTTAATGGAGCATTCTCTGACTCCACCACCAGCTCTGCTTCTGACTTGAGCTGCACCTCTGACTTCAGCACCGCCTCCATCTCTGCCTCTGACTTCAGCTCCGCCTCCAGCTCTGCCTCTGACTTCAGCCCCACTTCCGCCTTTGACTCTGCCACCAGCTCCAGACCTGCTCTGCCTCTGCCTTCAGCTCCGCCTCCAGCTCCACACCAGTCTCTGACATCAGCTCCACCTCCAACCCTGACTTCAGCTCTACTTCTGACTCCAGCTGCACACCAGTCTCACTTCAGCTCCACCTCTGACTTCAGCTCCACACCAGCTCTGCCTCCAACTCCAGCCCCACACCAGCTTTGCATCTGACTCCTACTTCATCTCCGCCTCTGACTTCAGCTCCACACCAGCTCTACCTCTGACTTCATTTCTGCCTCTGACTCCAGCTCTACACCATCTCTGCCTCTGACTTCAGCCGGGATTTGAACTCGGGTCGCTGGGGTGAGAGTCCAGAGCACTATCCACTATACCATGAAGACTTCACTAGTGTTGCAGGGAAGGAATGTACACTATATGGTTTAATGGAGCATTCTCTGACTCCACCACCAGCTCTGCCTCTGACTTCAGCTCCACCTCTGACTTCAGCACCGCCTCCAGCTCTGCCTCTGACTTCAGCTCTGCCTCCAGCTCTGCCTCTGACTTCAGCCCCACTTCCGCCTTTGACTCTGCTTCCAGCTCCAGACCTGCTCTGCCTTCAGCTCCGCCTCCAGCTCCACACCAATCTCCGACTTCAGCTCCACCTCCAACCCTGACTTCAGCTCTACCTCTGACTCCAACTCCACACCAGTCTCACTTCAGCTCCACCTCTGACTCCAGCCCCACACCAGCTTTGCATCTGACTCCAACTTCATCTCCGCCTCTGACTTCAGCTCCACACCAGCTCTACCTCTGACTTCATTTCTGCCTCTGACTCCAGCTCTACACCATCTCTGCCTCTTACTTCAGCCCCACTTCCGCCTTCAACTCCGCCGCCAGCTCCACACCAGTTTCTGACTTCAGCTCGACCTCTGACTCCAGTTCCACACCAGTTCTGCATCTGACTTCAACTTCAGTTCCATCTCTGACTACAGCTCCTCCTCCAACTCCAGCTCCACACCATCTCTGCCACTGATTTCAGCTCCGCCTCCAATTTCGGCACCACACCAAATCCGCCTCTGACTTCAGCTCCGCCTCTGACTTCAGCTACGCCTACAGCTCCAGCTCCGCCACCAACGCCTTTTCCATGATGACATATTTTCTTTGGTCCCACCGGGATTTGAACTCGGGTCGCTGGGGTGAGAGTCCAGAGCACTATCCACTATACCATGAAGACTTCACTAGTGTTGCAGGGAAGGAATGTACACTATATGGTTTAATGGAGCATTCTCTGACTCCACCACCAGCTCTGCCTCTGACTTTAGCTCCACCTCTGACTTCAGCACCGCCTCCAGCTCTGCCTCTGACTTCAACCCCACTTCCGCCTTTGACTCTGCCTCCAGCTCCAGACCTGCTCTGCCTCTGCCTTCAGCTCCGCCTCCAGCTTCAGCTCCACCTCCAACCCTGACTTCAGCTCTACCTCTGACTCCAGCTCCACACCAGTCTCACTTCAGCTCCACCTCTGACTCCAGCCCCACACCAGCTTTGCATCTGACTCCAACTTCATCTCCGCCTCTGACTTCAGCTCCACACCAGCTCTACCTCTGACTTCATTTCTGCCTCTGACTCCAGCTCTACACCATCTCTGCCTCTGACTTCAGCCCCACTTCCGCCTCCAACTCCGCCGCCAGCTCAACACCAGTTTCTGACTTCAGCTCCACCTCTGACTCCAGCTCCACCTTCAGTTCCATCTCACACTACAGCTCCTCCTCCAACTCCAGTTCCACACCATCTCTGCCACTGACTTCAGCTCCGCTTCCAATTCCGGCGCCACACCAAATCTGCCTCTGACTTCAGGTCCGCCTCTGACTTCAGCTCCGCCTACAGCTCCAGCTCCGCCTCCAACACCTTTTCCATGATGACATATTTTCTTTGGTCCCACCGGGATTTGAACTCGGGTCGCTGGGGTGAGAGTCCAGAGCACTATCCACTATACCATGAAGACTTCACTAGTGTTGCAGGGAAGGAATGTACACTATATGGTTTAATGGAGCATTCTCTGACTCCACCACCAGCTCTGCCTCTGACTTTAGCTCCACCTCTGACTTCAGCACCGCCTCCAGCTGTGCCTCTGACTTCAGCTCCGCCTCCAGCTCTGCCTCTGACTTCAACCCCACTTCCGCCTTTGACTCTGCCTCCAGCTCCAGACCTGCTCTGCCTCTGCCTTCAGCTCCGCCTCCAGCTCCACACCAGTCTCCGACTTCAGCTCCACCTCCAACCCTGACTTCAGCTCTACCTCTGACTCCAGCTCCACACCAGTCTCACTTCAGCTCCACCTCTGACTCCAGCCCCACACCAGCTTTGCATCTGACTCCAACTTCATCTCCGCCTCTGACTTCAGCTCCACACCAGCTCTACCTCTGACTCCAGCTCTACACCATCTCTGCCTCTGACTTCAGCCCCACTTCCGCCTCCAACTCCGCCGCCAGCTCCACACCAGTTTCTGACTTCAGCTCCACCTCCAACCCTGACTTCAGCTCTACTTCTGACTCCAGCTGCACACCAGTCTCACTTCAGCTCCACCTCTGACTTCAGCTCCACACCAGCTCTGCCTCCAACTCCAGCCCCACACCAGCTTTGCATCTGACTCCTACTTCATCTCCGCCTCTGACTTCAGCTCCACACCAGCTCTACCTCTGACTTCATTTCTGCCTCTGACTCCAGCTCTACACCATCTCTGCCTCTGACTTCAGCCGGGATTTGAACTCGGGTCGCTGGGGTGAGAGTCCAGAGCACTATCCACTATACCATGAAGACTTCACTAGTGTTGCAGGGAAGGAATGTACACTATATGGTTTAATGGAGCATTCTCTGACTCCACCACCAGCTCTGCCTCTGACTTCAGCTCCACCTCTGACTTCAGCACCGCCTCCAGCTCTGCCTCTGACTTCAGCTCTGCCTCCAGCTCTGCCTCTGACTTCAGCCCCACTTCCGCCTTTGACTCTGCTTCCAGCTCCAGACCTGCTCTGCCTTCAGCTCCGCCTCCAGCTCCACACCAATCTCCGACTTCAGCTCCACCTCCAACCCTGACTTCAGCTCTACCTCTGACTCCAACTCCACACCAGTCTCACTTCAGCTCCACCTCTGACTCCAGCCCCACACCAGCTTTGCATCTGACTCCAACTTCATCTCCGCCTCTGACTTCAGCTCCACACCAGCTCTACCTCTGACTTCATTTCTGCCTCTGACTCCAGCTCTACACCATCTCTGCCTCTTACTTCAGCCCCACTTCCGCCTTCAACTCCGCCGCCAGCTCCACACCAGTTTCTGACTTCAGCTCGACCTCTGACTCCAGTTCCACACCAGTTCTGCATCTGACTTCAACTTCAGTTCCATCTCTGACTACAGCTCCTCCTCCAACTCCAGCTCCACACCATCTCTGCCACTGATTTCAGCTCCGCCTCCAATTTCGGCACCACACCAAATCCGCCTCTGACTTCAGCTCCGCCTCTGACTTCAGCTACGCCTACAGCTCCAGCTCCGCCACCAACGCCTTTTCCATGATGACATATTTTCTTTGGTCCCACCGGGATTTGAACTCGGGTCGCTGGGGTGAGAGTCCAGAGCACTATCCACTATACCATGAAGACTTCACTAGTGTTGCAGGGAAGGAATGTACACTATATGGTTTAATGGAGCATTCTCTGACTCCACCACCAGCTCTGCCTCTGACTTTAGCTCCACCTCTGACTTCAGCACCGCCTCCAGCTCTGCCTCTGACTTCAACCCCACTTCCGCCTTTGACTCTGCCTCCAGCTCCAGACCTGCTCTGCCTCTGCCTTCAGCTCCGCCTCCAGCTTCAGCTCCACCTCCAACCCTGACTTCAGCTCTACCTCTGACTCCAGCTCCACACCAGTCTCACTTCAGCTCCACCTCTGACTCCAGCCCCACACCAGCTTTGCATCTGACTCCAACTTCATCTCCGCCTCTGACTTCAGCTCCACACCAGCTCTACCTCTGACTTCATTTCTGCCTCTGACTCCACAACTTCAGTTCCATCTCTGACTACAGCTTCTCCTCCAACTCCAGCTCCACACCATCTCTGCCACTGACTTCAGCTCCGCCTCCAATTTCGGCACCACACCAAATCTGCCTCTGACTTCAGCTCCGCCTCTGACTTCAGCTCCGCCTACAGCTCCAGCTCCAACACCAACGCCTTTTCCATGATGACATATTTTCTTTGGTCCCACCGGGATTTGAACTCGGGTCGCTGGGGTGAGAGTCCAGAGCACTATCCACTACACCATGAAGACTTCACTAGTGTTGCAGGGAAGGAATGTACACTATATGGTTTAATGGAGCATTCTCTGACTCCACCACCAGCTCTGCCTCTGACTTGAGCTGCACCTCTGACTTCAGCACCGCCTCCAGCTCTGCCTCTGACTTCAGCTCCGCCTCCAGCTCTGCCTCTGACTTCAGCCCCACTTCCGCCTTTGACTCTGCCACCAGCTCCAGACCTGCTCTGCCTCTGCCTTCAGCTCCGCCTCCAGCTCCACACCAGTCTCTGACATCAGCTCCACCTCCAACCCTGACTTCAGCTCTACTTCTGACTCCAGCTGCACACCAGTCTCACTTCAGCTCCACCTCTGACTTCAGCTCCACACCAGCTCTGCCTCCAACTCCAGCCCCACACCAGCTTTGCATCTGACTCCTACTTCATCTCCGCCTCTGACTTCAGCTCCACACCAGCTCTACCTCTGACTTCATTTCTGCCTCTGACTCCAGCTCTACACCATCTCTGCCTCTGACTTCAGCCGGGATTTGAACTCGGGTCGCTGGGGTGAGAGTCCAGAGCACTATCCACTATACCATGAAGACTTCACTAGTGTTGCAGGGAAGGAATGTACACTATATGGTTTAATGGAGCATTCTCTGACTCCACCACCAGCTCTGCCTCTGACTTTAGCTCCACCTCTGACTTCAGCACCGCCTCCAGCTCTGCCTCTGACTTCAACCCCACTTCCGCCTTTGACTCTGCCTCCAGCTCCAGACCTGCTCTGCCTCTGCCTTCAGCTCCGCCTCCAGCTTCAGCTCCACCTCCAACCCTGACTTCAGCTCTACCTCTGACTCCAGCTCCACACCAGTCTCACTTCAGCTCCACCTCTGACTCCAGCCCCACACCAGCTTTGCATCTGACTCCAACTTCATCTCCGCCTCTGACTTCAGCTCCACACCAGCTCTACCTCTGACTTCATTTCTGCCTCTGACTCCAGCTCTACACCATCTCTGCCTCTGACTTCAGCCCCACTTCCGCCTCCAACTCCGCCGCCAGCTCAACACCAGTTTCTGACTTCAGCTCCACCTCTGACTCCAGCTCCACCTTCAGTTCCATCTCACACTACAGCTCCTCCTCCAACTCCAGTTCCACACCATCTCTGCCACTGACTTCAGCTCCGCTTCCAATTCCGGCGCCACACCAAATCTGCCTCTGACTTCAGGTCCGCCTCTGACTTCAGCTCCGCCTACAGCTCCAGCTCCGCCTCCAACACCTTTTCCATGATGACATATTTTCTTTGGTCCCACCGGGATTTGAACTCGGGTCGCTGGGGTGAGAGTCCAGAGCACTATCCACTATACCATGAAGACTTCACTAGTGTTGCAGGGAAGGAATGTACACTATATGGTTTAATGGAGCATTCTCTGACTCCACCACCAGCTCTGCCTCTGACTTTAGCTCCACCTCTGACTTCAGCACCGCCTCCAGCTGTGCCTCTGACTTCAGCTCCGCCTCCAGCTCTGCCTCTGACTTCAACCCCACTTCCGCCTTTGACTCTGCCTCCAGCTCCAGACCTGCTCTGCCTCTGCCTTCAGCTCCGCCTCCAGCTCCACACCAGTCTCCGACTTCAGCTCCACCTCCAACCCTGACTTCAGCTCTACCTCTGACTCCAGCTCCACACCAGTCTCACTTCAGCTCCACCTCTGACTCCAGCCCCACACCAGCTTTGCATCTGACTCCAACTTCATCTCCGCCTCTGACTTCAGCTCCACACCAGCTCTACCTCTGACTCCAGCTCTACACCATCTCTGCCTCTGACTTCAGCCCCACTTCCGCCTCCAACTCCGCCGCCAGCTCCACACCAGTTTCTGACTTCAGCTCCACCTCTAACTCCAGCTCCACACCAGTTCTGCATCTGACTTCAACTTCAGTTCCATCTCACACTACAGCTCCTCCTCCAACTCCAGCTCCACACCATCTCTGCCACTTACTTCAGCTCCGCTTCCAATTCCGGCGCCAAACCAAATCTGCCTCTGACTTCAGGTCCGCCTCTGACTTCAGCTCCGCCTACAGCTCCAGCTCCGCCTCCAACACCTTTTCCATGATGACATATTTTCTTTGGTCCCACCGGGATTTGAACTCGGGTCGCTGGGGTGAGAGTCCAGAGCACTATCCACTATACCATTAAGACTTCACTAGTGTTGCAGGGAAGGAATGTAGACTATATGGTTTAATGGAGCATTCTCTGACTCCACCACCAGCTCTGCCTCTGACTTCAGCTCCACCTCTGACTTCAGCACCGCCTCCAGCTCTGCCTCTGACTTCAGCCCCACTTCCGCCTTTGACTGTGACTCCAGCTCCAGACCTGCTCTGCCTCTGCCTTCAGCTCCGCCTCCAGCTCCACACCAGTCTCCGACTTCAGCTCCACCTCCAACCCTGACTTCAGCTCTACCTCTGACTCCAGCTCCACACCAGTTTCTGACTTCAGCTCCACCTCTGACTCCAGCCCCACACCAGCTTTGCATCTGACTCCAACTTCATCTCGGCCTCTGACTTTAGCTCCACACCAGCTCTACCTCTGACTTCATTTCTGCCTCTGACTCCACAACTTCAGTTCCATCTCTGACTACAGCTTCTCCTCCAACTCCAGCTCCACACCATCCCTGCCACTGACTTCAGCTCCGCCGCCAATTTCGGCACCACAACAAATCTGCCTCTGACTTCAGCTCCGCCTCTAACTTCAGCTCCGCCTACAGCTCCAGCTCCAACACCAACGCCTTTTCCATGATGACATATTTTCTTTAATCCCACCGGGATTTGAACTCGGGTCGCTGGGGTGAGAGTCCAGAGCACTATCCACTATACCATGAAGACTTCACTAGTGTTGCAGGGAAGGAATGTACACTATATGGTTTAATGGAGCATTCTCTGACTCCACCACCAGCTCTGCCTCTGACTTCAGCTCCACCTCTGACTTCAGCACCGCCTCCAGCTCTGCCTCTGACTTCAGCTCCGCCTCCAGCTCCGCCTCTGACTTCAGCCCCACTTCCGCCTTTGACTCTGCCTCCAGCTCCAGACCTGCTCTGCCTCTGCCTTCAGCTCCGCCTCCAGCTCCACACCAGTCTCTGACATCAGCTCCACCTCCAACCCTGACTTCAGCTCTACCTCTGACTCCAGCTCCACACCAGTCTCACTTCAGCTCCACCTCTGACTCCAGCCCCAGACCAGCTTTGCATCTGACTCCAACTTCATCTCCGCCCCTGACTTCAGCTCCACACCAGCTCTACCTCTGACTCCAGCTCTACACCATCTCTGCCTCTGACTTCAGCCCCACTTCCGCCTCCAACTCCGCCGCCAGCTCCACACCAGTTTCTGACTTCAGCTCCACCTCTGACTCCAGCTCAACACCAGTTCTGCATCTGACTTCAACTTCAGTTCCATCTCACACTACAGCTCCTCCTCCAACTCCAGCTCCACACCATCTCTGCCACTGACTTCAGCTCCGCTTCCAATTCCGGCGCCACACCAAATCTGCCTCTGACTTCAGGTCCGCCTCTGACTTCAGCTCCGCCTACAGCTCCAGCTCCGCCTCCAACACCTTTTCCATGATGACATATTTTCTTTGGTCCCACCGGGATTTGAACTCGGGTCGCTGGGGTGAGAGTCCAGAGCACTATCCACTATACCATTAAGACTTCACTAGTGTTGCAGGGAAGGAATGTACACTATATGGTTTAATGGAGCATTCTCTGACTCCACCACCAGCTCTGCCTCTGACTTCAGCTCCACCTCTGACTTCAGCACCGCCTCCAGCTCTGCCTCTGACTTCAGCTCCGCCTCCAGTTCTGCCTCTGACTTCAGCCCCACTTCCGCCTTTGACTCTGCCTCCAGCTCCAGACCTGCTCTGCCTCTGCCTTCAGCTCCGCCTCCAGCTCCACACCAGTCTCTGACTTCAGCTCCACCTCCAACCCTGACTTCAGCTCTACCTCTGACTCCAGCTCCACACCAGTCTCTGACTTCAGCTCCACCTCTGACTTCAGCTCCACACCAGCTCTGCCTCCAACTCCAGCCCCACACCAGCTTTGCATCTGACTCCTACTTCATCTTCGCCTCTTACTTCAGCTCCACACCAGCTCTACCTCTGACTTCATTTCTGCCTCTGACTCCAGCTCTACACCATCTCTGCCTCTGACTTCAGCCGGGATTTGAACTCGGGTCGCTGGGGTGAGAGTCCAGAGCACTATCCACTATACCATGAAGACTTCACTAGTGTTGCAGGGAAGGAATGTACACTATATGGTTTAATGGAGCATTCTCTGACTCCACCACCAGCTCTGCCTCTGACTTCAGCTCCACCTCTGACTTCAGCACCGCCTCCAGCTCTGCCTCTGACTTCAGCTCCGCCTCCAGCTCTGCCTCTGACTTCAGCCCCACTTCCGCCTTTGACTGTGCCTCCAGCTCCAGACCTGCTCTGCCTCTGCCTTCAGCTCCGCTTCCAGCTCCACGCCAGTCTCTGACTTCAGCTCCACCTCCAACCCTGACTTCAGCTCTACCTCTGACTCCAGCTTCACACCAGTCTCTGACTTCAGCTCCACCTCTGACTCCAGCCCCACACCAGCTTTGCATCTGACTCCAACTTCATCTCCGCCTCTGACTTCAGCTCCACACCAGCTCTACCTCTGACTTCATTTCTGCCTCTGACTCCACAACTTCAGTTCCATCTCTGACTACAGCTTCTCCTCCAACTCCAGCTCCACACCATCTCTGCCACTGACTTCAGCTCCGCCTCCAATTTCGGCACCACACCAAATCTGCCTCTGACTTCAGCTCCGCCTCTGACTTCAGCTCCGCCTACAGCTCCAGCTCCAACACCAACGCCTTTTCCATGATGACATATTTTCTTTGGTCCCACCGGGATTTGAACTCGGGTCGCTGGGGTGAGAGTCCAGAGCACTATCCACTACACCATGAAGACTTCACTAGTGTTGCAGGGAAGGAATGTACACTATATGGTTTAATGGAGCATTCTCTGACTCCACCACCAGCTCTGCCTCTGACTTGAGCTGCACCTCTGACTTCAGCACCGCCTCCAGCTCTGCCTCTGACTTCAGCTCCGCCTCCAGCTCTGCCTCTGACTTCAGCCCCACTTCCGCCTTTGACTCTGCCACCAGCTCCAGACCTGCTCTGCCTCTGCCTTCAGCTCCGCCTCCAGCTCCACACCAGTCTCTGACATCAGCTCCACCTCCAACCCTGACTTCAGCTCTACTTCTGACTCCAGCTGCACACCAGTCTCACTTCAGCTCCACCTCTGACTTCAGCTCCACACCAGCTCTGCCTCCAACTCCAGCCCCACACCAGCTTTGCATCTGACTCCTACTTCATCTCCGCCTCTGACTTCAGCTCCACACCAGCTCTACCTCTGACTTCATTTCTGCCTCTGACTCCAGCTCTACACCATCTCTGCCTCTGACTTCAGCCGGGATTTGAACTCGGGTCGCTGGGGTGAGAGTCCAGAGCACTATCCACTATACCATGAAGACTTCACTAGTGTTGCAGGGAAGGAATGTACACTATATGGTTTAATGGAGCATTCTCTGACTCCACCACCAGCTCTGCCTCTGACTTCAGCTCCACCTCTGACTTCAGCACCGCCTCCAGCTCTGCCTCTGACTTCAGCTCTGCCTCCAGCTCTGCCTCTGACTTCAGCCCCACTTCCGCCTTTGACTCTGCTTCCAGCTCCAGACCTGCTCTGCCTTCAGCTCCGCCTCCAGCTCCACACCAATCTCCGACTTCAGCTCCACCTCCAACCCTGACTTCAGCTCTACCTCTGACTCCAACTCCACACCAGTCTCACTTCAGCTCCACCTCTGACTCCAGCCCCACACCAGCTTTGCATCTGACTCCAACTTCATCTCCGCCTCTGACTTCAGCTCCACACCAGCTCTACCTCTGACTTCATTTCTGCCTCTGACTCCAGCTCTACACCATCTCTGCCTCTTACTTCAGCCCCACTTCCGCCTTCAACTCCGCCGCCAGCTCCACACCAGTTTCTGACTTCAGCTCGACCTCTGACTCCAGTTCCACACCAGTTCTGCATCTGACTTCAACTTCAGTTCCATCTCTGACTACAGCTCCTCCTCCAACTCCAGCTCCACACCATCTCTGCCACTGATTTCAGCTCCGCCTCCAATTTCGGCACCACACCAAATCCGCCTCTGACTTCAGCTCCGCCTCTGACTTCAGCTACGCCTACAGCTCCAGCTCCGCCACCAACGCCTTTTCCATGATGACATATTTTCTTTGGTCCCACCGGGATTTGAACTCGGGTCGCTGGGGTGAGAGTCCAGAGCACTATCCACTATACCATGAAGACTTCACTAGTGTTGCAGGGAAGGAATGTACACTATATGGTTTAATGGAGCATTCTCTGACTCCACCACCAGCTCTGCCTCTGACTTTAGCTCCACCTCTGACTTCAGCACCGCCTCCAGCTCTGCCTCTGACTTCAACCCCACTTCCGCCTTTGACTCTGCCTCCAGCTCCAGACCTGCTCTGCCTCTGCCTTCAGCTCCGCCTCCAGCTTCAGCTCCACCTCCAACCCTGACTTCAGCTCTACCTCTGACTCCAGCTCCACACCAGTCTCACTTCAGCTCCACCTCTGACTCCAGCCCCACACCAGCTTTGCATCTGACTCCAACTTCATCTCCGCCTCTGACTTCAGCTCCACACCAGCTCTACCTCTGACTTCATTTCTGCCTCTGACTCCAGCTCTACACCATCTCTGCCTCTGACTTCAGCCCCACTTCCGCCTCCAACTCCGCCGCCAGCTCAACACCAGTTTCTGACTTCAGCTCCACCTCTGACTCCAGCTCCACCTTCAGTTCCATCTCACACTACAGCTCCTCCTCCAACTCCAGTTCCACACCATCTCTGCCACTGACTTCAGCTCCGCTTCCAATTCCGGCGCCACACCAAATCTGCCTCTGACTTCAGGTCCGCCTCTGACTTCAGCTCCGCCTACAGCTCCAGCTCCGCCTCCAACACCTTTTCCATGATGACATATTTTCTTTGGTCCCACCGGGATTTGAACTCGGGTCGCTGGGGTGAGAGTCCAGAGCACTATCCACTATACCATGAAGACTTCACTAGTGTTGCAGGGAAGGAATGTACACTATATGGTTTAATGGAGCATTCTCTGACTCCACCACCAGCTCTGCCTCTGACTTTAGCTCCACCTCTGACTTCAGCACCGCCTCCAGCTGTGCCTCTGACTTCAGCTCCGCCTCCAGCTCTGCCTCTGACTTCAACCCCACTTCCACCTTTGACTCTGCCTCCAGCTCCAGACCTGCTCTGCCTCTGCCTTCAGCTCCGCCTCCAGCTCCACACCAGTCTCCGACTTCAGCTCCACCTCCAACCCTGACTTCAGCTCTACCTCTGACTCCAGCTCCACACCAGTCTCACTTCAGCTCCACCTCTGACTCCAGCCCCACACCAGCTTTGCATCTGACTCCAACTTCATCTCCGCCTCTGACTTCAGCTCCACACCAGCTCTACCTCTGACTCCAGCTCTACACCATCTCTGCCTCTGACTTCAGCCCCACTTCCGCCTCCAACTCCGCCGCCAGCTCCACACCAGTTTCTGACTTCAGCTCCACCTCTAACTCCAGCTCCACACCAGTTCTGCATCTGACTTCAACTTCAGTTCGATCTCACACTACAGCTCCTCCTCCAACTCCAGCTCCACACCATCTCTGCCACTTACTTCAGCTCCGCTTCCAATTCCGGCGCCAAACCAAATCTGCCTCTGACTTCAGGTCCGCCTCTGACTTCAGCTCCGCCTACAGCTCCAGCTCCGCCTCCAACACCTTTTCCATGATGACATATTTTCTTTGGTCCCACCGGGATTTGAACTCGGGTCGCTGGGGTGAGAGTCCAGAGCACTATCCACTATACCATTAAGACTTCACTAGTGTTGCAGGGAAGGAATGTAGACTATATGGTTTAATGGAGCATTCTCTGACTCCACCACCAGCTCTGCCTCTGACTTCAGCTCCACCTCTGACTTCAGCACCGCCTCCAGCTCTGCCTCTGACTTCAGCCCCACTTCCGCCTTTGACTGTGACTCCAGCTCCAGACCTGCTCTGCCTCTGCCTTCAGCTCCGCCTCCAGCTCCACACCAGTCTCCGACTTCAGCTCCACCTCCAACCCTGACTTCAGCTCTACCTCTGACTCCAGCTCCACACCAGTTTCTGACTTCAGCTCCACCTCTGACTCCAGCCCCACACCAGCTTTGCATCTGACTCCAACTTCATCTCGGCCTCTGACTTTAGCTCCACACCAGCTCTACCTCTGACTTCATTTCTGCCTCTGACTCCACAACTTCAGTTCCATCTCTGACTACAGCTTCTCCTCCAACTCCAGCTCCACACCATCTCTGCCACTGACTTCAGCTCCGCCGCCAATTTCGGCACCACAACAAATCTGCCTCTGACTTCAGCTCCGCCTCTAACTTCAGCTCCGCCTACAGCTCCAGCTCCAACACCAACGCCTTTTCCATGATGACATATTTTCTTTGGTCCCACCGGGATTTGAACTCGGGTCGCTGGGGTGAGAGTCCAGAGCACTATCCACTATACCATGAAGACTTCACTAGTGTTGCAGGGAAGGAATGTACACTATATGGTTTAATGGAGCATTCTCTGACTCCACCACCAGCTCTGCCTCTGACTTCAGCTCCACCTCTGACTTCAGCACCGCCTCCAGCTCTGCCTCTGACTTCAGCTCCGCCTCCAGCTCTGCCTCTCACTTCAGCCCCACTTCCGCCTTTGACTGTGCCTCCAGCTCCAGACCTGCTCTGCCTCTGCCTTCAGCTCCGCTTCCAGCTCCACGCCAGTCTCTGACTTCAGCTCCACCTCCAACCCTGACTTCAGCTCTACCTCTGACTCCAGCTCCACACCAGTCTCTGACTTCAGCTCCACCTCTGACTCCAGCCCCACACCAGCTTTGCATCTGACTCCAACTTCATCTCCGCCTCTGACTTCAGCTCCACACCAGCTCTACCTCTGACTTCATTTCTGCCTCTGACTCCACAACTTCAGTTCCATCTCTGACTACAGCTTCTCCTCCAACTCCAGCTCCACACCATCTCTGCCACTGACTTCAGCTCCGCCTCCAATTTCGGCACCACACCAAATCTGCCTCTGACTTCAGCTCCGCCTCTGACTTCAGCTCCGCCTACAGCTCCAGCTCCAACACCAACGCCTTTTCCATGATGACATATTTTCTTTGGTCCCACCGGGATTTGAACTCGGGTCGCTGGGGTGAGAGTCCAGAGCACTATCCACTACACCATGAAGACTTCACTAGTGTTGCAGGGAAGGAATGTACACTATATGGTTTAATGGAGCATTCTCTGACTCCACCACCAGCTCTGCCTCTGACTTGAGCTGCACCTCTGACTTCAGCACCGCCTCCAGCTCTGCCTCTGACTTCAGCTCCGCCTCCAGCTCTGCCTCTGACTTCAGCCCCACTTCCGCCTTTGACTCTGCCACCAGCTCCAGACCTGCTCTGCCTCTGCCTTCAGCTCCGCCTCCAGCTCCACACCAGTCTCTGACATCAGCTCCACCTCCAACCCTGACTTCAGCTGTACCTCTGACTCCAGCTCCACACCAGTCTCTGACTTCAGCTCCACCTCTGACTTCAGCTCCACACCAGCTCTGCCTCCAACTCCAGTCCCACACCAGCTTTGCATCTGACTCCTACTTCATCTCCGCCTCTGACTTCAGCTCCACACCAGCTCTACCTCTGACTTCAGCTCCACACCAGCTCTACCTCTGACTTCATTTCTGCCTCTGACTCCAGCTCTACACAATCTCTGCCTCTGACTTCAGCCGGGATTTGAACTCGGGTCGCTGGGGTGAGAGTCCAGAGCACTATCCACTATACCATGAAGACTTCACTAGTGTTGCAGGGAAGGAATGTACACTATATGGTTTAATGGAGCATTCTCTGACTCCACCACCAGCTCTGCCCCTGACTTCAGCACCGCCTCCACCTCTGCCTCTGACTTCAGCTCCACCTCCAGCTCTGCCTCTGACTTCAGCCCCACTTCCGCCTTTGACTCTGCCTCCAGCTCCAGACCTGCTCTGCCTCTGCCTTAAGCTCCGCCTCCAGCTCCACACCAGTGTCCGACTTCAGCTCCACCTCCAACCCTGACTTCAGCTCTACCTCTGACTCCAGCTCCACATCAGTCTCACTTCAGCTCCACCTCTGACTCCAGCCCCACACCAGCTTTGCATCTGACTCCAACTTCATCTCCGCCTCTGACTTCAGCTCCACACCAGCTCTACCTCTGACTCCAGCTCTACACCATCTCTGCCTCTGACTTCAGCCCCACTTCCGCCTCCAACTCCGCCGCCAGCTCCACACCAGTTTCTGACTTCAGCTCCACCTCTGACTCCAGCTCCACACCAGTTCTGCATCTGACTTCAACTTCAGTTCCATTTCACACTACAGCTCCTCCTCCAACTCCAGTTCCACACCATCTCTGCCACTGACTTCAGCTCCGCTTCCAATTCCGGCGCCACACCAAATCTGCCTCTGACTTCAGGTCCGACTCTGACTTCAGCTCCGCCTACAGCTCCAGCTCCGCCTCCATCACCTTTTCCATGATGACATATTTTCTTTGGTCCCACCGGGATTTGAACTCGGGTCGCTGGGGTGAGAGTCCAGAGCACTATCCACTATACCATCAAGACTTCACTAGTGTTGCAGGGAAGGAATGTACACTATATGGTTTAATGGAGCATTCTCTGACTCCACCACCAGCTCTGCCTCTGACTTCAGCTCCACCTCTGACTTCAGCACCGCCTCCGGCTCTGCCTCTGACTTCAGCTCCGCCTCTAGCTCTGCCTCTGACTTCAGCCCCACTTCCGCCTTTGACTGTGCCTCCAGCTCCAGACCTCCTCTGCCTCTACCTTCAGCTCCGCCTCCAGCTCCACACCAGTCTCTGACTTCAGCTCCACCTCCAACCCTGACTTCAGCTCCACACCAGTCTCTGACTTCAGCTCCACCTCTGACTCCAGCCCCACACCAGCTTTGCATCTGACTCCAACTTCATCTCCACCTCTGACTTCAGCTCCACACCAGCTCTACCTCTGACTTCATTTCTGCCTCTGACTCCAGCTCTTCACCATCTCTGCCTCTGACTTCAGCCCCACTTCCGCCTCCAACTCCGCCGCCAGCTCCACACCAGTTTCTGACTTCAGCTCCGCCTCTGACTCCAGCTCCACACCAGTTCTGCATCTGACCACAACTTCAGTTCCATCTCTGACCACAGCTTCTCCTCCAACTCCAGCTCCACACCATCTCTGCCACTGACTTCAGCTCCGCCTTCAATTTCGGCACCACACCAAATCTGCCTCTGACTTCAGCTCCGCCTCTGACTTCAGCTCCGCCTACAGCTCCAGCTCCGCCACCAACGCCTTTTCCATGATGACATATTTTCTTTGGTCCAACCGGGATTTGAACTCGGGTCGCTGGGGTGAGAGTCCAGAGCACTATCCACTATACCATGAAGACTTCACTAGTGTTGCAGGGAAGGAATGTACACTATATGGTTTAATGGAGCATTCTCTGACTCCACCACCAGCTCTGCCTCTGACTTCAGCTCCACCTCTGACTTCAGCACCGCCTCCGGCTCTGCCTCTGACTTCAGCTCCGCCTCCAGCTCTGCCTCTGACTTCAGCCCCACTTCCGCCTTTGACTGTGCCTCCAGCTCCAGACCTCCTCTGCCTCTGCCTTCAGCTCCGCCTCCAGCTCCACACCAGTCTCTGACTTCAGCTCCACCTCCAACCCTGACTTCAGCTCTACCTCTGACTCCAGCTCCACACCAGTCTCTGACTTCAGCTCCACCTCTGACTCCAGCCCCACACCAGCTTTGCATCTGACTCCAACTTCATCTCCACCTCTGACTTCAGCTCCACACCAGCTCTACCTCTGACTTCATTTCTGCCTCTGACTCCAGCTCTACACCATCTCTGCCTCTGACTTCAGCCGGGATTTGAACTCGGGTCGCTGGGGTGAGAGTCCAGAGCACTATCCACTATACCATGAAGACTTCACTAGTGTTGCAGGGAAGGAATGTACACTATATGGTTTAATGGAGCATTCTCTGACTCCACCACCAGCTCTGCCTCTGACTTCAGCTCCACCTCTGACTTCAGCACCGCCTCCAGCTCTGCCTCTGACTTCAGCTCCGCCTCCGGCTCTGCCTCTGACTTCAGCTCCGCCTCTAGCTCTGCCTCTGACTTCAGCTCCACCTCCAACCCTGACTTCAGCTCCACACCAGTCTCTGACTTCAGCTCCACCTCTGACTCCAGCCCCACACCAGCTTTGCATCTGACTCCAACTTCATCTCCACCTCTGACTTCAGCTCCACACCAGCTCTACCTCTGACTTCATTTCTGCCTCTGACTCCAGCTCTTCACCATCTCTGCCTCTGACTTCAGCCCCACTTCCGCCTCCAACTCCGCGGCCAGCTCCACACCAGTTTCTGACTTCAGCTCCGCCTCTGACTCCAGCTCCACACCAGTTCTGCATCTGACCACAACTTCAGTTCCATCTCTGACCACAGCTTCTCCTCCAACTCCAGCTCCACACCATCTCTGCCACTGACTTCAGCTCCGCCTCCAATTTCGGCACCACACCAAATCTGCCTCTGACTTCAGCTCCGCCTCTGACTTCAGCTCCGCCTACAGCTCCAGCTCCAACACCAACGCCTTTTCCATGATGACATATTTTCTTTGGTCCCACCGGGATTTGAACTCGGGTCGCTGGGGTGAGAGTCCAGAGCACTATCCACTATACCATGAAAACTTCACTAGTGTTGCAGGGAAGGAATGTACACTATATGGTTTAATGGAGCATTCTCTGACTCCACCACCAGCTCTGCCTCTGACTTCAGCTCCACCTCTGACTTCAGCACCGCCTCCAGCTCTGCCTCTGACTTCAGCTCCGCCTCCAGCTCTGCCTCTGACTTCAGCTCCGCCTCCAGCTCTGCCTCTGACTTCAGCCCCACTTCCGCCTTTGACTGTGCCTCCAGCTCCAGACCTCCTCTGCCTCTGCCTTCAGCTCCGCCTCCAGCTCCACACCAGTCTCTGACTTCAGCTCCACCTCCAACCCTGACTTCAGCTCTACCTCTGACTCCAGCTCCACACCAGTCTCTGACTTCAGCTCCACCTCTGACTCCAGCCCCACACCAGCTTTGCATCTGACTCCAACTTCATCTCCACCTCTGACTTCAGCTCCACACCAGCTCTACCTCTGACTTCATTTCTGCCTCTGACTCCAGCTCTTCACCATCTCTGCCTCTGACTTCAGCCCCACTTCCGCCTCCAACTCCGCCGCCAGCTCCACACCAGTTTCTGACTTCAGCTCCGCCTCTGACTCCAGCTCCACACCAGTTCTGCATCTGACCACAACTTCAGTTCCATCTCTGACAACAGCTTCTCCTCCAACTCCAGCTCCACACCATCTCTGCCACTGACTTCAGCTCCGCCTCCAATTTCGGCACCACACCAAATCTGCCTCTGACTTCAGCTCCGCCTCTGACTTCAGCTCCGCCTACAGCTCCAGCTCCGCCACCAACGCCTTTTCCATGATGACATATTTTCTTTGGTCCCACCCGGATTTGAACTCGGGTCGCTGGGGTGAGAGTCCAGAGCACTATCCACTATACCATGAAGACTTCACTAGTGTTGCAGGTAAGGAATGTACACTATATGGTTTAATGGAGCATTCTCTGACTCCACCACCAGCTCTGCCTCTGACTTCAGCTCCACCTCTGACTTCAGCACCGCCTCCAGCTCTGCCTCTGACTTCAGCTCCGCCTCCAGCTCTGCCTCTGACTTCAGCCCCACTTCCGCCTTTGACTCTGCCTCCAGCTCCAGACCTGCTCTGCCTCTGCCTTCAGCTCCGCCTCCAGCTCCACACCAGTGTCCGACTTCAGCTCCACCTCCAACCCTGACTTCAGCTCTACCTCTGACTCCAGCTCCACACCAGTCTCACTTCACCTCCACCTCTGACTCCAGCCCCACACCAGCTTTGCATCTGACTCCAACTTCAGCTCTGCCTCCAACTCCAGTCCCACACCAGCTTTGCATCTGACTCCTACTTCATCTCCGCCTCTGACTTCAGCTCCACACCAGCTCTACCTCTGACTTCAGCTCCACACCAGCTCTACCTCTGACTTCATTTCTGCCTCTGACTCCAGCTCTACACAATCTCTGCCTCTGACTTCAGCCGGGATTTGAACTCGGGTCGCTGGGGTGAGAGTCCAGAGCACTATCCACTATACCATGAAGACTTCACTAGTGTTGCAGGGAAGGAATGTACACTATATGGTTTAATGGAGCATTCTCTGACTCCACCACCAGCTCTGCCCCTGACTTCAGCACCGCCTCCACCTCTGCCTCTGACTTCAGCTCCACCTCCAGCTCTGCCTCTGACTTCAGCCCCACTTCCGCCTTTGACTCTGCCTCCAGCTCCAGACCTGCTCTGCCTCTGCCTTAAGCTCCGCCTCCAGCTCCACACCAGTGTCCGACTTCAGCTCCACCTCCAACCCTGACTTCAGCTCTACCTCTGACTCCAGCTCCACATCAGTCTCACTTCAGCTCCACCTCTGACTCCAGCCCCACACCAGCTTTGCATCTGACTCCAACTTCATCTCCGCCTCTGACTTCAGCTCCACACCAGCTCTACCTCTGACTCCAGCTCTACACCATCTCTGCCTCTGACTTCAGCCCCACTTCCGCCTCCAACTCCGCCGCCAGCTCCACACCAGTTTCTGACTTCAGCTCCACCTCTGACTCCAGCTCCACACCAGTTCTGCATCTGACTTCAACTTCAGTTCCATTTCACACTACAGCTCCTCCTCCAACTCCAGTTCCACACCATCTCTGCCACTGACTTCAGCTCCGCTTCCAATTCCGGCGCCACACCAAATCTGCCTCTGACTTCAGGTCCGACTCTGACTTCAGCTCCGCCTACAGCTCCAGCTCCGCCTCCATCACCTTTTCCATGATGACATATTTTCTTTGGTCCCACCGGGATTTGAACTCGGGTCGCTGGGGTGAGAGTCCAGAGCACTATCCACTATACCATCAAGACTTCACTAGTGTTGCAGGGAAGGAATGTACACTATATGGTTTAATGGAGCATTCTCTGACTCCACCACCAGCTCTGCCTCTGACTTCAGCTCCACCTCTGACTTCAGCACCGCCTCCGGCTCTGCCTCTGACTTCAGCTCCGCCTCTAGCTCTGCCTCTGACTTCAGCCCCACTTCCGCCTTTGACTGTGCCTCCAGCTCCAGACCTCCTCTGCCTCTACCTTCAGCTCCGCCTCCAGCTCCACACCAGTCTCTGACTTCAGCTCCACCTCCAACCCTGACTTCAGCTCCACACCAGTCTCTGACTTCAGCTCCACCTCTGACTCCAGCCCCACACCAGCTTTGCATCTGACTCCAACTTCATCTCCACCTCTGACTTCAGCTCCACACCAGCTCTACCTCTGACTTCATTTCTGCCTCTGACTCCAGCTCTTCACCATCTCTGCCTCTGACTTCAGCCCCACTTCCGCCTCCAACTCCGCCGCCAGCTCCACACCAGTTTCTGACTTCAGCTCCGCCTCTGACTCCAGCTCCACACCAGTTCTGCATCTGACCACAACTTCAGTTCCATCTCTGACCACAGCTTCTCCTCCAACTCCAGCTCCACACCATCTCTGCCACTGACTTCAGCTCCGCCTTCAATTTCGGCACCACACCAAATCTGCCTCTGACTTCAGCTCCGCCTCTGACTTCAGCTCCGCCTACAGCTCCAGCTCCGCCACCAACGCCTTTTCCATGATGACATATTTTCTTTGGTCCAACCGGGATTTGAACTCGGGTCGCTGGGGTGAGAGTCCAGAGCACTATCCACTATACCATGAAGACTTCAATAGTGTTGCAGGGAAGGAATGTACACTATATGGTTTAATGGAGCATTCTCTGACTCCACCACCAGCTCTGCCTCTGACTTCAGCTCCACCTCTGACTTCAGCACCGCCTCCGGCTCTGCCTCTGACTTCAGCTCCGCCTCCAGCTCTGCCTCTGACTTCAGCCCCACTTCCGCCTTTGACTGTGCCTCCAGCTCCAGACCTCCTCTGCCTCTGCCTTCAGCTCCGCCTCCAGCTCCACACCAGTCTCTGACTTCAGCTCCACCTCCAACCCTGACTTCAGCTCTACCTCTGACTCCAGCTCCACACCAGTCTCTGACTTCAGCTCCACCTCTGACTCCAGCCCCACACCAGCTTTGCATCTGACTCCAACTTCATCTCCACCTCTGACTTCAGCTCCACACCAGCTCTACCTCTGACTTCATTTCTGCCTCTGACTCCAGCTCTACACCATCTCTGCCTCTGACTTCAGCCGGGATTTGAACTCGGGTCGCTGGGGTGAGAGTCCAGAGCACTATCCACTATACCATGAAGACTTCACTAGTGTTGCAGGGAAGGAATGTACACTATATGGTTTAATGGAGCATTCTCTGACTCCACCACCAGCTCTGCCTCTGACTTCAGCTCCACCTCTGACTTCAGCACCGCCTCCAGCTCTGCCTCTGACTTCAGCTCCGCCTCCGGCTCTGCCTCTGACTTCAGCTCCGCCTCTAGCTCTGCCTCTGACTTCAGCTCCACCTCCAACCCTGACTTCAGCTCCACACCAGTCTCTGACTTCAGCTCCACCTCTGACTCCAGCCCCACACCAGCTTTGCATCTGACTCCAACTTCATCTCCACCTCTGACTTCAGCTCCACACCAGCTCTACCTCTGACTTCATTTCTGCCTCTGACTCCAGCTCTTCACCATCTCTGCCTCTGACTTCAGCCCCACTTCCGCCTCCAACTCCGCCGCCAGCTCCACACCAGTTTCTGACTTCAGCTCCGCCTCTGACTCCAGCTCCACACCAGTTCTGCATCTGACCACAACTTCAGTTCCATCTCTGACCACAGCTTCTCCTCCAGCTCCACACCATCTCTGCCACTGACTTCAGCTCCGCCTTCATTTTCGGCACCACACCAAATCTGCCTCTGACTTCAGCTCCGCCTCTGACTTCAGCTCCGCCTACAGCTCCAGCTCCGCCACCAACGCCTTTTCCATGATGACATATTTTCTTTGGTCCAACCGGGATTTGAACTCGGGTCGCTGGGGTGAGAGTCCAGAGCACTATCCACTATACCATGAAGACTTCACTAGTGTTGCAGGGAAGGAATGTACACTATATGGTTTAATGGAGCATTCTCTGACTCCACCACCAGCTCTGCCTCTGACTTCAGCTCCACCTCTGACTTCAGCACCGCCTCCAGCTCTGCCTCTGACTTCAGCTCCGCCTCCAGCTCTGCCTCTGACTTCAGCCCCACTTCCGCCTTTGACTGTGCCTCCAGCTCCAGACCTGCTCTGCCTCTGCCTTCAGCTCCGCCTCCAGCTCCACACCAGTCTCTGACTTCAGCTCCACCTCCAACCCTGACTTCAGCTCTACCTCTGACTCCAGCTCCACACCAGTCTCTGACTTCAGCTCCACCTCTGACTCCAGCCCCACACCAGCTTTGCATCTGACTCCAACTTCATCTCCACCTCTGACTTCAGCTCCACACCAGCTCTACCTCTGACTTCATTTCTGCCTCTGACTCCAGCTCTTCACCATCTCTGCCTCTGACTTCAGCCCCACTTCCGCCTCCAACTCCGCGGCCAGCTCCACACCAGTTTCTGACTTCAGCTCCGCCTCTGACTCCAGCTCCACACCAGTTCTGCATCTGACCACAACTTCAGTTCCATCTCTGACCACAGCTTCTCCTCCAACTCCAGCTCCACACCATCTCTGCCACTGACTTCAGCTCCGCCTCCAATTTCGGCACCACACCAAATCTGCCTCTGACTTCAGCTCCGCCTCTGACTTCAGCTCCGCCTACAGCTCCAGCTCCAACACCAACGCCTTTTCCATGATGACATATTTTCTTTGGTCCCACCGGGATTTGAACTCGGGTCGCTGGGGTGAGAGTCCAGAGCACTATCCACTATACCATGAAAACTTCACTAGTGTTGCAGGGAAGGAATGTACACTATATGGTTTAATGGAGCATTCTCTGACTCCACCACCAGCTCTGCCTCTGACTTCAGCTCCACCTCTGACTTCAGCACCGCCTCCAGCTCTGCCTCTGACTTCAGCTCCGCCTCCAGCTCTGCCTCTGACTTCAGCTCCGCCTCCAGCTCTGCCTCTGACTTCAGCCCCACTTCCGCCTTTGACTCTGCCTCCAGCTCCAGACCTCCTCTGCCTCTGCCTTCAGCTCCGCCTCCAGCTCCACACCAGTCTCTGACTTCAGCTCCACCTCCAACCCTGACTTCAGCTCTACCTCTGACTCCAGCTCCACACCAGTCTCTGACTTCAGCTCCACCTCTGACTCCAGCCCCACACCAGCTTTGCATCTGACTCCAACTTCATCTCCACCTCTGACTTCAGCTCCACACCAGCTCTACCTCTGACTTCATTTCTGCCTCTGACTCCAGCTCTTCACCATCTCTGCCTCTGACTTCAGCCCCACTTCCGCCTCCAACTCCGCCGCCAGCTCCACACCAGTTTCTGACTTCAGCTCCGCCTCTGACTCCAGCTCCACACCAGTTCTGCATCTGACCACAACTTCAGTTCCATCTCTGACAACAGCTTCTCCTCCAACTCCAGCTCCACACCATCTCTGCCACTGACTTCAGCTCCGCCTCCAATTTCGGCACCACACCAAATCTGCCTCTGACTTCAGCTCCGCCTCTGACTTCAGCTCCGCCTACAGCTCCAGCTCCGCCACCAACGCCTTTTCCATGATGACATATTTTCTTTGGTCCCACCCGGATTTGAACTCGGGTCGCTGGGGTGAGAGTCCAGAGCACTATCCACTATACCATGAAGACTTCACTAGTGTTGCAGGTAAGGAATGTACACTATATGGTTTAATGGAGCATTCTCTGACTCCACCACCAGCTCTGCCTCTGACTTCAGCTCCACCTCTGACTTCAGCACCGCCTCCAGCTCTGCCTCTGACTTCAGCTCCGCCTCCAGCTCTGCCTCTGACTTCAGCCCCACTTCCGCCTTTGACTCTGCCTCCAGCTCCAGACCTGCTCTGCCTCTGCCTTCAGCTCCGCCTCCAGCTCCACACCAGTGTCCGACTTCAGCTCCACCTCCAACCCTGACTTCAGCTCTACCTCTGACTCCAGCTCCACACCAGTCTCACTTCACCTCCACCTCTGACTCCAGCCCCACACCAGCTTTGCATCTGACTCCAACTTCATCTCCGCCTCTGACTTCAGTTCCACACCAGCTCTACCTATGACTTCATTTCTGCCTCTGACTCCAGCTCTACACCATCTCTGCCTCTGACTTCAGCCCCACTTCCGCCTCCAACTCCGACGCCAACTCCACACCAGTTTCTGACTTCAGCTCCGCCTCTGACTCCAGCTCCACACCAGTTCTGCATCTGACCACAACTTCAGTTCCATCTCTGACCACAGCTTCTCCTCCAACTCCAGCTCCACACCATCTCTGCCACTGACTTCAGCTCCGCCTTCAATTTCGGCACCACACCAAATCTGCCTCTGACTTCAGCTCCGCCTCTGACTTCAGCTCCGCCTACAGCTCCAGCTCCGCCAACAACGCCTTTTCCATTATGACATATTTTCTTTGGTCCCACCGGGATTTGAACTCGGGTCGCTGGGGTGAGAGTCCAGAGCACTATCCACTATACCATGAAGACTTCACTAGTGTTGCAGGGAAGGAATGTACACTATATGGTTTAATGGAGCATTCTCTGACTCCACCACCAGCTCTGCCTCTGACTTCAGCTCCACCTCTGACTTCAGCACCGCCTCCAGCTCTGCCTCTGACTTCAGCTCCGCCTCCAGCTCTCCCTCTGACTTCAGCTCCGCCTCCAGCTCTGCCTCTGACTTCAGCCCCACTTCCGCCTTTGACTCTGCCTCCAGCTCCAGACCTGCTCTGCCTCTGCCTTCAGCTCCGCCTCCAGCTCCACACCAGTGTCCGACTTCAGCTCCACCTCCAACCCTGACTTCAGCTCTACCTCTGACTCCAGCTCCACACCAGTCTCACTTCAGCTCCACCTCTGACTCCAGCCCCACACCATCTTTGCATCTGACTCCAATTTCATCTCCGCCTCTGACTTCAGCTCCACACCAGCTCTACCTCTGACTTCATTTCTGCCTCTGACTCCAGCTCTACACCATCTCTGCCTCTGACTTCAGCCGGGATTTGAACTCGGGTCGCTGGGGTGAGAGTCCAGAGCACTATCCACTATACCATGAAGACTTCACTAGTGTTGCAGGGAAGGAATGTACACTATATGGTTTAATGGAGCATTCTCTGACTCCACCACCAGCTCTGCCTCTGACTTCAGCTCCACCTCTGACTTCAGCACCGCATTCAGCTCTGCCTCTGACTTCAGCTCCGCCTCCAGCTCTGCCTCTGACTTCAGCCCCACTTCCGCCTTTGACTCTGCCTCCAGCTCCAGACCTGCTCTGCCTCTGCCTTCAGCTCCGCCTCCAGCTCCACACCAGTCTCCGACTTCAGCTCCACCTCCAACCCTGACTTCAGCTCTACCTCTGACTCCAGCTCCACACCAGTCTCACTTCAGCTCCACCTCTGACTCCAGCCCCACACCAGCTTTGCATCTGACTCCAACTTCATCTCCACCTCTGACTTCAGCTCCACACCAGCTCTACCTCTGACTCCAGCTCTACACCATCTCTGCCTCTGACTTCAGCCCCACTTCCGCCTCCAACTCCGCCGCCAGCTCCACACCAGTTTCTGACTTCAGCTCCACCTCTGACTCCAGCTCCACACCAGTTCTGCATCTGACTTCAACTTCAACAGTTCCATCTCACACTACAGCTCCTCCTCCAACTCCAGTTCCACACCATCTCTGCCACTTACTTCAGCTCCGCTTCCAATTCCGGCGCCACACCAAATCTGCCTCTGACTTCAGGTCCGCCTCTGACTTCAGCTCCGCCTACTGCTCCAGCTCCGCCTCCAACACCTTTTCCATGATGACATATTTTCTTTGGTCCCACCGGGATTTGAACTCGGGTCGCTGGGGTGAGAGTCCAGAGCACTATCCACTATACCATTAAGACTTCACTAGTGTTGCAGGGAAGGAATGTACACTATATGGTTTAATGGAGCATTCTCTGACTCCACCACCAGCTCTGCCTCTGACTTCAGCTCCACCTCTGACTTCAGCACCGCCTCCAGCTCTGCCTCTGACTTCAGCTCCGCCTCCAGCTCTGCCTCTGACTTCAGCCCCACTTCCGCCTTTGACTGTGCCTCCAGCTCCAGACCTGCTCTGCCTCTGCCTTCAGCTCCGCCTCCAGCTCCACACCAGTCTCTGACTTCAGCTCCACCTCCAACCCTGACTTCAGCTCTACCTCTGACTCCAGCTCCACACCAGTCTCTGACTTCAGCTCCACCTCTGACTCCAGCCCCACACCAGCTTTGCATCTGACTCCAACTTCATCTCCACCTCTGACTTCAGCTCCACACCAGCTCTACCTCTGACTTCATTTCTGCCTCTGACTCCACAACTTCAGTTCCATCTCTGACTACAGCTTCTCCTCCAACTCCAGCTCCACACCATCTCTGCCTCTGACTTCAGCCCCACTTCCGCCTCCAACTCCGCCGCCAGCTCCACACCAGTTTCTGACTTCAGCTCCACCTCTGACTCCAACTCCACCTTCAGTTCCATCTCACACTACAGCTCCTCCTCCAACTCCAGTTCCACACCATCTCTGCCACTGACTTCAGCTCCGCTTACAATTCCGGCGCCACACCAAATCTGCCTCTGACTTCAGGTCCGCCTCTGACTTCAGCTCCGCCTACAGCTCCAGCTCCGCCTCCAACACCTTTTCCATGATGACATATTTTCTTTGGTCCCACCGGGATTTGAACTCGGGTCGCTGGGGTGAGAGTCCAGAGCACTATCCACTATACCATGAAGACTTCACTAGTGTTTCAGGGAAGGAATGTACACTATATGGTTTAATGGAGCATTCTCTGACTCCACCACCAGCTCTGCCTCTGACTTCAGCTCCACCTCTGACTTCAGCACCGCCTCCAGCTCTGCCTCTGACTTCAGCTCCGCCTCCAGCTCTGCCTCTGACTTCAGCTCCGCCTCCAGCTCTGCCTCTGACTTCAGCCCCACTTCCGCCTTTGACTGTGCCTCCAGCTCCAGACCTCCTCTGCCTTCAGCTCCGCCTCCAGCTCCACACCAGTCTCTGACTTCAGCTCCACCTCCAACCCTGACTTCAGCTCTACCTCTGACTCCAACTCCACACCAGTCTCTGACTTCAGCTCCACCCCCACACCAGCTTTGCATCTGACTCCAACTTCATCTCCACCTCTGACTTCAGCTCCACACCAGCTCTACCTCTGACTTCATTTCTGCCTCTGACTCCAGCTCTTCACCATCTCTGCCTCTGACTTCAGCCCCACTTCCGCCTCCAACTCCGCCGCCAGCTCCACACCAGTTTCTGACTTCAGCTCCGCCTCTGACTCCAGCTCCACAGCAGTTCTGCATCTGACCACAACTTCAGTTCCATCTCTGACCACAGCTTCTCCTCCAACTCCAGCTCCACACCATCTCTGCCACTGACTTCAGCTCCGCCTTCAATTTCGGCACCACACCAAATCTGCCTCTGACTTCAGGTCCGCCTCTGACTTCAGCTCCGCCTACAGCTCCAGCTCCGCCTCCAACACCTTTTCCATGATGACATATTTTCTTTGGTCCCACCGGGATTTGAACTCGGGTCGCTGGGGTGAGAGTCCAGAGCACTATCCACTATACCATGAAGACTTCACTAGTGTTGCAGGGAAGGAATGTACACTATATGGTTTAATGGAGCATTCTCTGACTCCACCACCAGCTCTGCCTCTGACTTCAGCTCCACCTCTGACTTCAGCACCGCCTCCAGCTCTGCCTCTGACTTCAGCTCCGCCTCCAGCTCTGCCTCTGACTTCAGCCCCACTTCCGCCTTTGACTCTGCCTCCAGCTTCAGACCTGTTCTGCCTCTGCCTTCAGCTCTGCCTCCAGCTCCACACCAGTCTCCGACTTCAGCTCCACCTCCAACCCTGACTTCAGCTCTCTCTGACTCCAGCTCCACACCAGTCCCTGACTTCAGCTCCACCTCTGATTTCAGCTCCACACCAGCTCTGCCTCCAACTCCAGCCCATCACCAGCTTTGCATCTGACTCCTACTTCATCTCCGCCTCTGACTTCAGCTCCACACCAGCTCTACCTCTGACTTCATTTCTGCCTCTGACTCCAGCTCTACACCATCTCTGCCTCTGACTTCAGCCGGGATTTGAACTCGGGTCGCTGGGGTGAGAGTCCAGAGCACTATCCACTATACCATGAAGACTTCACTAGTGTTGCAGGGAAGGAATGTACACTATATGGTTTAATGGAGCATTCTCCATTAAACCATATAGTGCACATTTATTATCACCTCCAACCCTGACTTCAGCTCTACCTCTGACTCCAGCTCCACACCAGTCTCTGACTTCAGCTCCACCTCTGACTCCAGCCCCACACCAGCTTTGCATCTGACTCCAACTTCATCTCCGCCTCTGACTTCAGCTCCACACCAGCTCTACCTCTGACTTCATTTCTGCCTCTGACTCCACAACTTCAGTTCCATCTCTGACTACAGCTTCTCCTCCAACTCCAGCTCCACACCATCTCTGCCACTGACTTCAGCTCCGCCTCCAATTTCGGCACCACACCAAATCTGCCTCTGACTTCAGCTCCGCCTCTGACTTCAGCTCCGCCTACAGCTCCAGCTCCGCCACCAACGCCTTTTCCATGATGACATATTTTCTTTGGTCCCACCGGGATTTGAACTCGGGTCGCTGGGGTGAGAGTCCAGAGCACTATCCACTATACCATTAAGACTTCACTAGTGTTGCAGGGAAGGAATGTACACTATATGGTTTAATGGAGCATTCTCTGACTCCACCACCAGCTCTGCCTCTGACTTCAGCTCCACCTCTGACTTCAGCACCGCCTCCAGCTCTGCCTCTGACTTCAGCTCCGCCTCCAGCTCTGCCTCTGACTTCAGCCCCACTTCCGCCTTTGACTCTGCCTCCAGCTCCAGACCTGCTCTGCCTCTGCCTTCAGCTCCGCCTCCAGCTCCACACCAGTCTCCGACTGCAGCTCCACCTCCAACCCTGACTTCAGCTCTACCTCTGACTCCAGCTCCACACCAGTCTCACTTCAGCTCCACCTCTGACTCCAGCCCCACACCAGATTTGCATCTGACTCCAACTTCATCTCCGCCTCTGACTTCAGCTCCACACCAGCTCTACCTCTGACTTCATGTCTGCCTCTGACTCCAGCTCTACACCATCTCTGCCTCTGACTTCAGCCCCACTTCCGCCTCCAACTCCACACCAGTTTCTGACTTCAGCTCCGCCTCTGACTCCAGCTCCACACCAGTTCTGCATCTGACCACAACTTCAGTTCCATCTCACACTACAGCTCCTCCTCCAACTCCAGTTCCACACCATCTCTGCCACTTACTTCAGCTCCGCTTCCAATTCCGGCGCCACACCAAATCTGCCTCTGACTTCAGGTCCGCCTCTGACTTCAGCTCCGCCTACAGCTCCAGCTCCGCCTCCAACACCTTTTCCATGATGACATATTTTCTTTGGTCCCACCGGGATTTGAACTCGGGTCGCTGGGGTGAGAGTCCAGAGCACTATCCACTATACCATTAAGACTTCACTAGTGTTGCAGGGAAGGAATGTACACTATATGGTTTAATGGAGCATTCTCTGACTCCACCACCAACTCTGCCTCTGACTTCAGCTCCACCTCTGACTTCAGCACCGCCTCCAGCTCTGCCTCTGACTTCAGCTCCGCCTCCAGCTCTGCCTCTGACTTCAGCCCCACTCCCGCCTTTGACTCTGCCTCCAGCTCCAGACCTGCTCTGCCTCTGCCTTCAGCTCCGCCTCCAGCTCCACACCAGTCTCTGACATCAGCTCCACCTCCAACCCTGACTTCAGCTCTACCTCTGACTCCAGCTCCACACCAGTCTCTGACTTCAGCTCTACCTCTGACTCCAGCTCCACACCAGCTCTGCCTCCAACTCCACCCCCACACCAGCTTTGCATCTGACTCCAACTTCATCTCCGCCTCTGACTTCAGCTCCACACCAGCTCTACCTCTGACTTCATTTCTGCCTCTGACTCCAGCTCTACAAAATCTCTGCCTCTGACTTCAGCCGGGATTTGAACTCAGGTCGCTGGGGTGAGAGTCCAGAGCACTATCCACTATACCATGAAGACTTCACTAGTGTTGCAGGGAAGGAATGTACACTATATGGTTTAATGGAGCATTCTCTGACTCCACCACCAGCTCTGCCTTTGACTTCAGCTCCACCTCTGACTTCAGCACCGCCTCCAGCTCTGCCTCTGACTTCAGCTCCGCCTACAGCTCTGCCTCTGACTTCAGCCCCACTTCCGCCTTTGACTCTGCCTCCAGCTCCAGACCTGCTCTGCCTCTGCCTTCAGCTCCGCCTCCAGCTCCACACCAGTCTCCGAACTCAGCTCCACCTCCAACTCTGACTTCAGCTCTACCTCCGACTCCAGCTCCACACCAGTCTCACTTCAGCTCCACCTCTGACTCCAGCCCCACACCAGCTTTGCATCTGACTCCAACTTCATCTCCGCCTCTGACTTCAGCTCCACACCAGCTCTACCTCTGACTCCAGCCCCACTTCCGCCTCACAATCCGCCGCCAGCTCCACACCAGTTTCTGACTTCAGCTCCACCTCTGACTCCAGCTCCACACCAGTTCTGCATCTGACTTCAACTTCAGTTCCATCTCACACTACAGCTCCTCCTCCAACTCCAGTTCCACACCATCTCTGCCACTGACTTCAGCTCCGCTTCCAATTCCGGCGCCACACCAAATCTGCCTCTGACTTCAGGTCCGCCTCTGACTTCAGCTCCGCCTACAGCTCCAGCTTCGCCTCCAACACCTTTTCCATGATGACATATTTTCTTTGGTCCCACCGGGATTTAAACTCGGGTCGCTGGGGTGAGAGTCCAGAGCACTATCCACTATACCATTAAGACTTCACTAGTGTTGCAGGGAAGGAATGTACACTATATGGTTTAATGGAGCATTCTCTGACTCCACCACCAGCTCTGCCTCTGACTTCAGCTCCACCTCTGACTTCAGCACCGCCTCCAGCTCTGCCTCTGAATTCAGCTCCGCCTCCAGCTCTGCCTCTGACTTCAGCCCCACTTCCGCCTTTGACTGTGCCTCCAGCTACATACCTCATCTGCCTCTGCCTTCAGCTCCGCCTCCAGCTCCACACCAGTCTCTGACTTCAGCTCCACCTCCAACCCTGACTTCAGCTCTACCTCTGACTCCAGCTCCACACCAGTCTCTGACTTCAGCTCCACCCCCACACCAGCTTTGCATCTGACTCCAACTTCATCTCCACCTCTGACTTCAGCTCCACACCAGCTCTACCTCTGACTTCATTTCTGCCTCTGACTCCAGCTCTACATTATCTCTGCCTCTGACTTCAGCCCCACTTCCGCCTCCAACTCCACACCAGTTTCTGACTTCAGCTCCACCTCTGACTCCAGCTCCACACCAGTTCTGCATCTGACTTAAACTTCAGTTCCATTTCACACTACAGCTCCTCCTCCAACTCCAGCTCCACACCATCTCTGCCACTTACTTCAGCTCCGCTTCCAATTCCGGCGCCACACCAAATCTGCCTCTGACTTCAGGTCCGCCTCTGACTTCAGCTCCGCCTACAGCTCCAGCTCCGCCTCCAACACCTTTTCCATGATGACATATTTTCTTTGGTCCCACCGGGATTTGAACTCGGGTCGCTGGGGTGAGAGTCCAGAGCACTATCCACTATACCATTAAGACTTCACTAGTGTTGCAGGGAAGGAATGTACACTATATGGTTTAATGGAGCATTCTCTGACTCCACCACCAGCTCTGCCTCTGACTTCAGCTCCACCTCTGACTTCAGCACCGCCTCCAGCTCTGCCTCTGACTTCAGCCCCACTTCCGCCTTTGACTGTGCCTCCAGCTCCAGACCTGCTCTGCCTCTGCCTTCAGCTCCGCCTCCAGCTCCACACCAGTCTCCGACTTCAGCTCCACCTCCAACCCTGACTTCAGCTCTACCTCTGACTCCAGCCCCACACCAGCTTTGCATCTGACTCCAACTTCATCTCCGCCTCTGACTTTAGCTCCACACCAGCTCTACCTCTGACTTCATTTCTGCCTCTGACTCCACAACTTCAGTTCCATCTCTGACTACAGCTTCTCCTCCAACTCCAGCTCCACACCATCTCTGCCACTGACTTCAGCTCCGCCTCCAATTTCGGCACCACAACAAATCTGCCTCTGACTTCAGCTCCGCCTCTAACTTCAGCTCCGCCTACAGCTCCAGCTCCAACACCAACGCCTTTTCCATGATGACATATTTTCTTTGGTCCCACCGGGATTTGAACTCGGGTCGCTGGGGTGAGAGTCCAGAGCACTATCCACTATACCATGAAGACTTCACTAGTGTTGCAGGGAAGGAATGTACACTATATGGTTTAATGGAGCATTCTCTGACTCCACCACCAGCTCTGCCTCTGACTTCAGCTCCACCTCTGACTTCAGCACCGCCTCCATCTCTGCCTCTGACTTCAGCTCCGCCTCCAGCTCTGCCTCTGACTTCAGCCCCACTTCCGCCTTTGACTCTGCCTCCAGCTCCGCCTCCAGCTCCACACCAGTCTCCGACTTCAGCTCCACCTCCAACCCTGACTTCAGCTCTACCTCTGACTCCAGCTCCACACCAGTCTCACTTCAGCTCCACCTTTGACACCAGCCCCACACCAGATTTGCATCTGACTCCAACTTCATCTCCGCCTCTGACCTCAGCTCCACACCAGCTCTACCTCTGACTTCATGTCTGCCTCTGACTCCAGCTCTACACCATCTCTGCCTCTGACTTCAGCCCCACTTCCGCCTCCAACTCCGCCGCCAGCTCCACACCAGTTTCTGACTTCAGCTCCGCCGCTGACTCCAGCTCCACACCAGTTCTGCATCTGACCACAACTTCAGTTCCATCTCACACTACAGCTCCTCCTCCAACTCCAGTTCCACACCATCTCCGCCACTTACTTCAGCTCCGCTTCCAATTCCGGCGCCACACCAAATCTGCCTCTGACTTCAGGTCCGCCTCTGACTTCAGCTCCGCCTACAGCTCCAGCTCCGCCTCCAACACCTTTTCCATGATGACATATTTTCTTTGGTCCCACCGGGATTTGAACTCGGGTCGCTGGGGTGAGAGTCCAGAGCACTATCCACTATACCATTAAGACTTCACTAGTGTTGCAGGGAAGGAATGTACACTATATGGTTTAATGGAGCATTCTCTGACTCCACCACCAACTCTGCCTCTGACTTCAGCTCCACCTCTGACTTCAGCACCGCCTCCAGCTCTGCCTCTGACTTCAGCTCCGCCTCCAGCTCTGCCTCTGACTTCAGCCCCACTTCCGCCTTTGACTCTGCCTCCAGCTCCAGACTTGCTCTGCCTCTGCCTTCAGCTCCGCCTCCAGCTCCACACCAGTCTCTGACATCAGCTCCACCTCCAACCCTGACTTCAGCTCTACCTCTGACTCCAGCTCCACACCAGTCTCACTTCAGCTCCACCTCTGACTCCAGCCCCACCCCAGCTTTGCATCTGACTCCAACTTCATCTCCGCCTCTGACTTCAGCTCCACACCAGCTCTACCTCTGACTTCATTTCTGCCTCTGACTCCAGCTCTACACCATCTCTGCCTCTGACTTCAGCCCCACTTCCGCCTCCAACTCCTCCGCCAGCTCCACACCAGTTTCTGACTCCAGCTCCACCTCTGACTCCAGCTCCACACCAGTTCTGCATCTGACTTCAACTTCAGTTCCATCTCACACTACAGCTCCTCCTCCAACTCCAGTTCCACACCATCTCTGCCACTGACTTCAGCTCCGCTTCCAATTCCGGCGCCGCACCAAATCTGCCTCTGACTTCAGGTCCGCCTCTGACTTCAGCTCCGCCTACAGCTCCAGCTCCGCCTCCAACACCTTTTCCATGATGACATATTTTCTTTGGTCCCACCGGGATTTGAACTCGGGTCGCTGGGGTGAGAGTCCAGAGCACTATCCACTATACCATGAAGACTTCACTAGTGTTGCAGGGAAGGAATGTACACTATATGGTTTAATGGAGCATTCTCTGACTCCACCACCAGCTCTGCCTCTGACTTCAGCTCCACCTCTGACTCCAGCTCCACACCAGTCTCTGACTTCAGCTCCACCTCTGACTCCAGCCCCACACCAGCTTTGCATCTGACTCCAACTTCATCTCCGCCTCTAACTTCAGTTCCACACCAGCTCTACCTCTGACTTCATTTCTGCCTCTGACTCCACAACTTCAGTTCCATCTCTGACTACAGCTTCTCCTCCAACTCCAGCTCCACACCATCTCTGCCACTGACTTCAGCTCCGCCTCCAATTTCGGCACCACACCAAATCTGCCTCTGACTTCGGCTCCGCCTCTGACTTCAGCTCCGCCTACAGCTCCAGCTCCGCCACCAACGCCTTTTCCATGATGACATATTTTCTTTGGTCCCACCGGGATTTGAACTCGGGTCGCTGGGGTGAGAGTCCAGAGCACTATCCACTATACCATGAAGACTTCACTAGTGTTGCAGGGAAGGAATGTACACTATATGGTTTAATGGAGCATTCTCTGACTCCACCACCAGCTCTGCCTCTGACTTCAGCTCCACCTCTGACTTCAGCACCGCCTCCAGCTCTGCCTCTGACTTCAGCTCCGCCTCCAGCTCTGCCTCTGACTTCAGCCCCACTTCCGCCTTTGACTCTGCCTCCAGCTCCAGACCTGCTCTGCCTCTGCCTTCAGCTCCGCCTCCAGCTCCACACCAGTGTCCGACTTCAGCTCCACCTCCAACCCTGACTTCAGCTCTACCTTTGACTCCAGCTCCACACCAGTCTCACTTCAGCTCCACCTCTGACTCCAGCCCCACACCAGCTTTGCATCTGACTCCAATTTCATCACCGCCTCTGACTTCAGCTCCACACCAGCTCTACCTCTGACTTCATTTCTGCCTCTGACTCCAGCTCTGTACCATCTCTGCCTCTGACTTCAGCCGGGATTTGAACTCGGGTCGCTGGGGTGAGAGTCCAGAGCACTATCCACTATACCATGAAGACTTCACTAGTGTTGCAGGGAAGGAATGTACACTATATGGTTTAATGGAGCATTCTCTGACTCCACCACCAGCTCTACCTCTGACTTCAGCTCCACCTCTGACTTCAGCACCGCCTCCAGCTCTGCCTCTGACTTCAGCTCCGCCTCCAGCTCTGCCTCTGACTTCAGCCCCACTTCCGCCTTTGACTCTGCCTCCAGCTCCAGACCTGCTCTGCCTCTGCCTTCAGCTCCGCCTCCAGCTCCACACCAGTGTCCGACTTCAGCTCCACCTCCAGCCCTGACTTCAGCTCTACCTCTGACTCCAGCTCCACACCAGTCTCACTTCAGCTCCACCTCTGACTCCAGCCCCACACCAGCTTTGCATCTGACTCCAATTTCATCTCCGCCTCTGACTTCAGCTCCACACCAGCTCTACCTCTGACTTCATTTCTGCCTCTGACTCCAGCTCTACACCATCTCTGCCTCTGACTTCAGCCCCACTTCCGCCTCCAACTCCGCCGCCAGCTCCACACCAGTTTCTGACTTCAGCTCCACCTCTGACTCCAGCTCCACACCAGTTCTGCATCTGACGTCAACTTCAGTTCCATCTCACACTACAGCTTCTCCTCCAACTCCAGCGCCACACCATCTCTGCCACTGACTTCAGCTCCGCCTTCAATTTCGGCACCACACCAAATCTGCCTCTGACTTCAGCTCCGCCTCTGACTTCAGCTCCGCCTACAGCTCCAGCTCCGCCACCAACGCCTTTTCCATGATGATATATATTCTTTGGTCCCACCGGGATTTGAACTCGGGTCGCTGGGGTGAGAGTCCAGAGCACTATCCACTATACCATGAAGACTTCACTAGTGTTACAGGGAAGGAATGTACACTATATGGTTTAATGGAGCATTCTCTGACTCCACCACCAGCTCTGCCTCTGACTTCAGCTCCACCTCTGACTTCAGCACCGCCTCCAGCTCTGCCTCTGACTTCAGCTCCGCCTCCAGCTCTGCCTCTGACTTCAGCCCCACTTCCGCCTTTGACTCTGCCTCCAGCTCCAGACCTGCTCTGCCTCTGCCTTCAGCTCCGCCTCCAGCTCCACACCAGTCTCCGACTTCAGCTCCACCTCCAACCCTAACTTCAGCTCTACCTCTGACTCCAGCTCCACACCAGTCTCACTTCAGCTCCACCTCTTACTCCAGCCCCACACCAGCTTTGCATCTGACTCCAATTTCATCTCCGCCTCTGACTTCAGCTCCACACCAGCTCTACCTCTGACTTCATTTCTGCCTCTGACTCCAGCTCTACACCATCTCTGCCTCTTACTTCAGCCCCACTTCCGCCTCCAACTCCGCCGCCAGCTCCACACCAGTTTCTGACTTCAGCTCCACCTCTGACTCCAGCTCCACACCAGTTCTGCATCTGACTTCAACTTCAGTTCCATCTCTGACTACAGCTCCTCCTCCAACTCCAACTCCACACCATCTCTGCCACTGATTTCAGCTCCGCCTCCAATTTCGGCACCACACCAAATCTGCCTCTGACTTCAGCTCCGCCTCTGACTTCAGCCCCACTTCCGCCTTTGACTGTGCCTCCAGCTCCAGACCTCCTCTGCCTCTGCCTTCAGCTCCGCCTCCAGCTCCACACCAGTCTCTGACTTCAGCTCCACCTCCAACCCTGACTTCAGCTCTACCTCTGACTCCAGCTCCACACCAGTCTCTGACTTCAGCTCCACCTCTGACTCCAGCCCCACACCAGCTTTGCATCTGACTCCAACTTCATCTCCGCCTCTGACTTCAGTTCCACACCAGCTCTACCTATGACTTCATTTCTGCCTCTGACTCCAGCTCTACACCATCTCTGCCTCTGACTTCAGCCCCACTTCCGCCTCCAACTGCGACGCCAGCTCCACACCAGTTTCTGACTTCAGCTCCCCCTCTGACTCCAGCTCCACACCAGTTCTGCATCTGACCACAACTTCAGTTCCATCTCTGACCACAGCTTCTCCTCCAACTCCAGCTCCACACCATCTCTGCCACTGACTTCAGCTCCGCCTTCAATTTCGGCACCACACCAAATCTGCCTCTGACTTCAGCTCCGCCTCTGACTTCAGCTCCGCCTACAGCTCCAGCTCCGCCACCAACGCCTTTTTCATGATGACATATTTTCTTTGGTCCCACCGGGATTTGAACTCGGGTCGCTGGGGTGAGAGTCCAGAGCACTATCCACTATACCATGAAGACTTCACTAGTGTTGCAGGGAAGGAATGTACACTATATGGTTTAATGGAGCATTCTCTGACTCCACCACCAGCTCTGCCTCTGACTTCAGCTCCACCTCTGACTTCAGCACCGCCTCCAGCTCTGCCTCTGACTTCAGCTCCACCTCCAGCTCTGCCTCTGACTTCAGCCCCACTTCCGCCTTTGACTCTGCCTCCAGCTCCAGACCTGCTCTGCCTCTGCCTTCAGCTCCGCCTCCAGCTCCACACCAGTCCGACTTCAGCTCCACCTCCAACCCTGACTTCAGCTCTACCTCTGACTCCAGCTCCACACCAGTCTCACTTCAGCTCCACCTCTGACTCCAGCCCCACACTATCTTTGCATCTGACTCCAATTTCATCTCCGCCTCTGACTTCAGCTCCACACCAGCTCTACCTATGACTTCATTTCTGCCTCTGACTCCAGCTCTACACCATCTCTGCCTCTGACTTCAGCCCCACTTCCGCCTCCAACTCCGACGCCAGCTCCACACCAGTTTCTGACTTCAGCTCCCCCTCTGACTCCAGCTCCACACCAGTTCTGCATCTGACCACAACTTCAGTTCCATCTCTGACCACAGCTTCTCCTCCAACTCCAGCTCCACACCATCTCTGCCACTGACTTCAGCTCCGCCTCCAATTTCGGCACCACACCAAATCTGCCTCTGACTTCAGCTCCGCCTACAGCTCCAGCTCCGCCACCAACGCCTTTTCCATGATGACATATTTTCTTTGGTCCCACTTGGATTTGAACTCGGGTCGCTGGGGTGAGAGTCCAGAGCACTATCCACTATACCATGAAGACTTCACTAGTGTTGCAGGGAAGGAATGTACACTATATGGTTTAATGGAGCATTCTCTGACTCCACCACCAGCTCTGCCTCTGACTTCAGCTCCACCTCTGACTTCAGCACCGCCTCCAGCTCTGCCTCTGACTTCAGCTCCGCCTCCAGCTCTGCCTCTGACTTCAGCCCCACTTCCGCCTTTGACTGTGACTCCAGCTCCAGACCTGCTCTGCCTCTGCCTTCAGCTCCGCCTCCAGCTCCACACCAGTCTCTGACTTCAGCTCCACCTCCAACCCTGACTTCAGCTCTACACCAGTCTCTGACTTCAGCTCCACCTCTGACTCCAGCCCCACACCAGCTTTGCATCTGACTCCAACTTGATCTCCGCCTCTGACTTCAGTTCCACACCAGCTCTACCTCTGACTTCATTTCTGCCTCTGACTCCAGCTCTACACCATCTCTGCCTCTGACTTCAGCCCCACTTCCGCCTCCAACTCCGCCACCAGCTCCACACCAGTTTCTGACTTCAGCTCCGCCTCTGACTCCAGCTCCACACCAGTTCTGCATCTGACTTCAACTTCAGTTCCATCTCACACTACAGCTCCTCCTCCAACTCCAGTTCCACACCATCTCTGCCACTGACTTCAGCTCCGCTTCCACTTCCGGCGCCACACCAAATCTGCCTCTGACTTCAGGTCCGCCTCTGACTTCAGCTCCGCCTACAGCTCCAGCTCCGCCTCCAACACCTTTTCCATGATGACATATTTTCTTTGGTCCCACCGGGATTTGAACTCGGGTCGCTGGGGTGAGAGTCCAGAGCACTATCCACTATACCATTAAGACTTCACTAGTGTTGCAGGGAAGGAATGTACACTATATGGTTTAATGGAGCATTCTCTGACTCCACCACCAGCTCTGCCTCTGACTTCAGCTCCACCTCTGACTTCAGCACCGCCTCCAGCTCTGCCTCTGACTTCAGCTCCGCCTCCAGCTCTGCCTCTGACTTCAGCCCCACTTCCGCCTTTGACTGTGCCTCCAGCTCCAGACCTCCTCTGCCTCTGCCTTCAGCTCCGCCTCCAGCTCCACACCAGTCTCTGACTTCAGCTCCACCTCCAACCCTGACTTCAGCTCT
Source organism: Syngnathus leptorhynchus (assembly GCF_054491065.1). Classification (NCBI taxonomy): domain Eukaryota; kingdom Metazoa; phylum Chordata; class Actinopteri; order Syngnathiformes; family Syngnathidae; genus Syngnathus; species Syngnathus leptorhynchus. The sequence continues at coordinate 1,011,746 of NW_028231995.1, forward strand.
ACCTCTGACTCTAGCTCCACACCAGTCTCTGGCTTCAGCTCCACCTCTGACTTCAGCTCCACACCAGCTCTGCCTCCAACTTCAGCCCCACACCAGCTTTGCATCTGACTCCTACTTCATCTCCGCCTCTGACTTCAGCTCCACACCAGCTCTACCTCTGACTTCATTTCTGCCTCTGACTCCAGCTCTACACCATCTCTGCCTCTGACTTCAGCCCCACTTCCGCCTCCAACTCCGCCGCCAGCTCCATACCAGTTTCTGACTTCAGCTCCACCTCTGACTCCAGCTCCACACCAGTTCTGCATCTGACTTCAACTTCAGTTCCATCTCACACTACAGCTCCTCCTCCAACTCCAGTTCCACACCATCTCTGCCACTTACTTCAGCTCCGCTTCCAATTCCGGCGCCACACCAAATCTGCCTCTGACTTCAGGTCCGCCTCTGACTTCAGCTCCGCCTACAGCTCCAGCTCCGCCTCCAACACCTTTTCCATGATGACATATTTTCTTTGGTCCCACCGGGATTTGAACTCGGGTCGCTGGGGTGAGAGTCCAGAGCACTATCCACTATACCATTAAGACTTCACTAGTGTTGCAGGGAAGGAATGTACACTATATGGTTTAATGGAGCATTCTCTGACTCCACCACCAGCTCTGCCTCTGACTTCAGCTCCACCTCTGACTTCAGCACCGCCTCCAGCTCTGCCTCTGACTTCAGCTCTGCCTCCAGCTCTTACTCTGACTTCAGCCCCACTTCCGCCTTTGACTCTGCCTCCAGCTCCAGACCTGCTCTGCCTCTGCCTTCAGCTCCGCCTCCAGCTCCACACCAGTCTCTGACATCAGCTCCACCTCCAACCCTGACTTCAGCTGTACCTCTGACTCCAGCTCCACACCAGTCTCTGACTTCAGCTCCACCTCTGACTTCAGCTCCACACAAGCTCTGCCTCCAACTCCAGCCCCACACCAGCTTTGCATCTGACTCCTACTTCATCTCCGCCTCTGACTTCAGCTCCACACCAGCTCTACCTCTGACTTCATTTCTGCCTCTGACTCCAGCTCTACACCATCTCTGCCTCTGACTTCAGCCGGGATTTGAACTCGGGTCGCTGGGGTGAGAGTCCAGAGCACTATCCACTATACCATGAAGACTTCACTAGTGTTGCAGGGAAGGAATGTACACTATATGGTTTAATGGAGCATTCTCTGACTCCACCACCAGCTCTGCCTCTGACTTCAGCTCCACCTCTGACTTCAGCACCGCCTCCAGCTCTGCCTCTGACTTCAGCTCCGCCTCCAGCTCTGCCTCTGACTTCAGCCCCACTTCTGCCTTTGACTGTGCCTCCAGCTCCAGACCTCCTCTGCCTCTGCCTTCAGCTCCGCCTCCAGCTCCACACCAGTCTCTGACTTCAGCTCTACCTCTGACTCCAGCTCCACACCAGTCTCTGACTTCAGCTCCACCCCCACACCAGCTTTGCATCTGACTCCAACTTCATCTCCACCTCTGACTTCAGCTCCACACCAGCTCTACCTCTGACTTCATTTCTGCCTCTGACTCCAGCTCTTCACCATCTCTGCCTCTGACTTCAGCCCCACTTCCACTTCCAACTCCGCCGCCAGCTCCACACCAGTTTCTGACTTCAGCTCCGCCTCTGACTCCAGCTCCACAGCAGTTCTGCATCTGACCACAACTTCAGTTCCATCTCTGACCACAGCTTCTCCTCCAACTCCAGCTCCACACCATCTCTGCCACTGACTTCAGCTCCGCCTTCAATTTCGGCACCACACCAAATCTGCCTCTGACTTCAGGTCCGCCTCTGACTTCAGCTCCGCCTACAGCTCCAGCTCCGCCTCCAACACCTTTTCCATGATGACATATTTTCTTTGGTCCCACCGGGATTTGAACTCGGGTCGCTGGGGTGAGAGTCCAGAGCACTATCCACTATACCATGAAGACTTCACTAGTGTTGCAGGGAAGGAATGTACACTATATGGTTTAATGGAGCATTCTCTGACTCCACCACCAGCTCTGCCTCTGACTTCAGCTCCACCTCTGACTTCAGCACCGCCTCCAGCTCTGCCTCTGACTTCAGCCCCACTTCCGCCTTTGACTCTGCCTCCAGCTTCAGACCTGTTCTGCCTCTGCCTTCAGCTCTGCCTCCAGCTCCACACCAGTCTCCGACTTCAGCTCCACCTCCAACCCTGACTTCAGCTCTCTCTGACTCCAGCTCCACACCAGTCCCTGACTTCAGCTCCACCTCTGATTTCAGCTCCACACCAGCTCTGCCTCCATCTCCAGCCCATCACCAGCTTTGCATCTGACTCCTACTTCAGCTCCACACCAGCTCTACCTCTGACTTCATTTCTGCCTCTGACTGCAGCTCTACACCATCTCTGCCTCTGACTTCAGCCGGGATTTGAACTCGGGTCGCTGGGGTGAGAGCCCAGAGCACTATCCACTATACCATGAAGACTTCACTAGTGTTGCAGGGAAGGAATGTAATGGAGCATTCTCCATTAAACCATATAGTGTACATTTATTATCACCTCCAACCCTGACTTCAGCTCTACCTCTGACTCCAGCTCCACACCAGTCTCTGACTTCAGCTCCACCTCTGACTCCAGCCCCACACCAGCTTTGCATCTGACTCCAACTTCATCTCCGCCTCTGACTTCAGCTCCACACCAGCTCTACCTCTGACTTCATGTCTGCCTCTGACTCCACAACTTCAGTTCCATCTCTGACTACAGCTTCTCCTCCAACTCCAGCTCCACACCATCTCTGCCACTGACTTCAGCTCCGCCTCCAATTTCGGCACCACACCAAATCTGCCTCGGACTTCAGCTCCGCCTCTGACTTCAGCTCCTCCTACAGCTCCAGCTCCGCCACCAACGCCTTTTCCATGATGACATATTTTCTTTGGTCCCACCGGGATTTGAACTCGGGTCGCTGGGGTGAGAGTCCAGAGCACTACCCACTATACCATGAAGACTTCACTAGTGTTGCAGGGAAGGAATGTACACTATATGGTTTAATGGAGCATTCTCTGACTCAACCACCAGCTCTGCCTCTGACTTCAGCTCCACCTCTGACTTCAGCACCGCCTCCAGCTCTGCCTCTGACTTCAGCTCCGCCTCCAGCTCTGCCTCTGACTTCAGCCCCACTTCCGCCTTTGACTCTGCCTCCAGCTCCAGACCTGCTCTGCCTCTGCCTTCAGCTCCGCCTCCAGCTCCACACCAGTCTCTGACATCAGCTGCACCTCCAACCCTGACTTCAGCTCTACCTCTGACTCCAGCTCCACACCAGTCTCTGACTTCAGCTCCACCTCTGACTTCAGCTCCACACCAGCTCTGCCTCCAACTCCAGCCCCACACCAGCTTTGCATCTGACTCCTACTTCATCTCCGCCTCTGACTTCAGCTCCACACCAGCTCTACCTCTGACTTCATTTCTGCCTCTGACTCCAGCTCTACAAAATCTCTCCCTCTGACTTCAGCCGGGATTTGAACTCAGGTCGCTGGGGTGAGAGTCCAGAGCACTATCCACTATACCATGAAGACTTCACTAGTGTTGCAGGGAAGGAATGTACACTATATGGTTTAATGGAGCATTCTCTGACTCCACCACCAGCTCTGCCTTTGACTTCAGCTCCACCTCTGACTTCAGCACCGCCTCCAGCTCTGCCTCTGACTTCAGCTCCGCCTACAGCTCTGCCTCTGACTTCAGCCCCACTTCCGCCTTTGACTCTGCCTCCAGCTCCAGACCTGCTCTGCCTCTGCCTTCAGCTCCGCCTCCAGCTCCACACCAGTCTCCGAACTCAGCTCCACCTCCAACTCTGACTTCAGCTCTACCTCCGACTCCAGCTCCACACCAGTCTCACTTCAGCTCCACCTCTGACTCCAGCCCCACACCAGCTTTGCATCTGACTCCAACTTCATCTCCGCCTCTGACTTCAGCTCCACACCAGCTAACCCTACAGCTCCAGCTCCGCCTCCAACACCTTTTCCATGATGATATATTTTCTTTGGTCCCACCGGGATTTGAACTTGGGTTGCTGGGGTGAGAGTCCAGAGCACTATCCACTATACCATGAAGACTTCACTAGTGTTGCAGGGAAGGAATGTACACTATATGGTTTAATGGAGCATTCTCTCTCGCTCTGCCTCTGACTTCAGCTCCACCTCTGACTTCAGCACCGCCTCCAGCTCTGCCTCTGACTTCAGCTCCGCCTCCAGCTCTGCCTCTGACTTCAGCCCCACTTCCGCCTTTGACTCTGCCTCCAGCTCCAGACCTGCTCTGCCTCTGCCTTCAGCTCCGCCTCCAGCTCCACACCAGTGTCCGACTTCAGCTCCACCTCCAACCCTGACTTCAGCTCTACCTCTGACTCCAGCTCCACACCAGTCTCACTTCAGCTCCACCTCTGACTCCAGCCCCACACCAGCTTTGCATCTGACTCCAACTTCATCTCCGCCTCTGACTTCAGTTCCACACCAGCTCTACCTATGACTTCATTTCTGCCTCTGATTCCAGCTCTACACCATCTCTGCCTCTGACTTCAGCCCCACTTCCGCCTCCAACTCCGACGCCAGCTCCACACCAGTTTCTGACTTCAGCTCCGCCTCTGACTCCAGCTCCACACCAGTTCTGCATCTGACCACAACTTCAGTTCCATCTCTGACTACAGCTTCTCCTCCAACTCCAGCGCCACACCATCTCTGCCACTGACTTCAGCTCCGCCTTCAATTTCGGCACCACACCAAATCTGCCTCTGACTTCATCTCCGCCTCTGACTTCAGCTCCGCCTACAGCTCCAGCTCCGCCACCAACGCCTTTTCCATGATGATATATATTCTTTGGTCCCACCGGGATTTGAACTCGGGTCGCTGGGGTGAGAGTCCAGAGCACTATCCACTATACCATGAAGACTTCACTAGTGTTACAGGGAAGGAATGTACACTATATGGTTTAATGGAGCATTCTCTGACTCCACCACCAGCTCTGCCTCTGACTTCAGCTCCATCTCTGACTTCAGCACCGCCTCCAGCTCTGCCTCTGACTTCAGCTCCGCCTCCAGCTCTGCCTCTGACTTCAGCCCCACTTCCGCCTTTGACTCTGCTTCCAGGTCCAGACCTGCTTTGCCTTCAGCTCCGCCTCCAGCTCCACACCAATCTCCGACTTCAGCTCCACCTCCAACCCTGACTTCAGCTCTACCTCTGACTCCAGCTCCACACCAGTCTCACTTCAGCTCCACCTCTGACTCCAGCCCCACACCAGCTTTGCATCTGACTCCAACTTCATCTCCGCCTCTGACTTCAGCTCCACACCAGCTCTACCTCTGACTTCATTTCTGCCTCTGACTCCAGCTCTACACCATCTCTGCCTCTGACTTCAGCCGGGATTTGAACTCGGGTCGCTGGGGTGAGAGTCCAGAGCACTATCCACTATACCATGAAGACTTCACTAGTGTTGCAGGGAAGGAATGTACACTATATGGTTTAATGGAGCATTCTCTGACTCCACCACCAGCTCTGCCTCTGACTTCAGCTCCACCTCTGACTTCAGCACCGCCTCCAGCTCTGCCTCTGACTTCAGCTCTGCCTCTGACTTCAGCCCCACTTCCGCCTTTGACTGTGCCTCCAGCTCCAGACCTGCTCTGCCTCTGCCTTCAGCTCCGCCTCCAGCTCCACACCAGTCTCTGACTTCAGCTCCATTTCCAACCCTGACTTCAGCTCTACCTCTGACTCCAGCTCCACACCAGTCTCACTTCAGCTCCACCTCTGACTCCAGCCCCACACCAGCTTTGCATCTGACTCCAATTTCATCTCCGCCTCTGACTTCAGCTCCACACCAGCTCTACCTCTGACTTCATTTCTGCCTCTGACTCCAGCTCTACACCATCTCTGCCTCTGACTTCAGCCCCAATTCCGCCTCACACTCCGCCGCCAGCTCCACACCAGTTTCTGACTTCAGCTCCACCTCTGACTCCAGCTCCACATCTGACTTCAACTTCAGTTCCATCTCACACTACAGCTCCTCCTCCAACTCCAGTTCCACACCATCTCTGCCACTGACTTCAGCTCCGCTTCCAATTCCGGCGCCACACAAAATCTGCCTCTGACTTCAGGTCCGCCTCTGACTTCAGCTCCGCCTACAGCTCCAGCTCCGCCTCCAACACCTTTTCCATGATGACATATTTTCTTTGGTCCCACCGGGATTTGAACTCGGGTCGCTGGGGTGAGAGTCCAGAGCACTATCCACTATACCATGAAGACTTCACTAGTGTTGCAGGGAAGGAATGTACACTATATGGTTTAATGGAGCATTCTCTGACTCCACCACCAGCTCTGCCTCTGACTTCAGCTCCACCTCTGACTTCAGCACCGCCTCCAGCTCTGCCTCTGACTTCAGCTCCGCCTCCAGCTCTGCCTCTGACTTCAGCCCCACTTCTGCCTTTGACTGTGCCTCCAGCTCCAGACCTCCTCTGCCTCTGCCTTCAGCTCCGCCTCCAGCTCCACACCAGTCTCTGACTTCAGCTCTACCTCTGACTCCAGCTCCACACCAGTCTCTGACTTCAGCTCCACCCCCACACCAGCTTTGCATCTGACTCCAACTTCATCTCCACCTCTGACTTCAGCTCCACACCAGCTCTACCTCTGACTTCATTTCTGCCTCTGACTCCAGCTCTTCACCATCTCTGCCTCTGACTTCAGCCCCACTTCCACTTCCAACTCCGCCGCCAGCTCCACACCAGTTTCTGACTTCAGCTCCGCCTCTGACTCCAGCTCCACAGCAGTTCTGCATCTGACCACAACTTCAGTTCCATCTCTGACCACAGCTTCTCCTCCAACTCCAGCTCCACACCATCTCTGCCACTGACTTCAGCTCCCCCTTCAATTTCGGCACCACACCAAATCTGCCTCTGACTTCAGGTCCGCCTCTGACTTCAGCTCCGCCTACAGCTCCAGCTCCGCCTCCAACACCTTTTCCATGATGACATATTTTCTTTGGTCCCACCGGAATTTGAACTCGGGTCGCTGGGGTGAGAGTCCAGAGCACTATCCACTATACCATGAAGACTTCACTAGTGTTGCAGGGAAGGAATGTACACTATATGGTTTAATGGAGCATTCTCTGACTCCACCACCAGCTCTGCCTCTGACTTCAGCTCCACCTCTGACTTCAGCACCGCCTCCAGCTCTGCCTCTGACTTCAGCCCCACTTCCGCCTTTGACTCTGCCTCCAGCTTCAGACCTGTTCTGCCTCTGCCTTCAGCTCCGCCTCCAGCTCCACACCAGTCTCCGACTTTAGCTCCACCTCCAACCCTGACTTCAGCTCTCTCTGACTCCAGCTCCACACCAGTCCCTGACTTCAGCTCCTTCTCTGATTTCAGCTCCACACCAGCTCTGCCTCCATCTCCAGCCCATCACCAGCTTTGCATCTGACTCCTACTTCAGCTCCACACCAGCTCTACCTCTGACTTCATTTCTGCCTCTGACTGCAGCTCTACACCATCTCTGCCTCTGACTTCAGCCGGGATTTGAACTCGGGTCGCTGGGGTGAGAGCCCAGAGCACTATCCACTATACCATGAAGACTTCACTAGTGTTGCAGGGAAGGAATGTAATGGAGCATTCTCCATTAAACCATATAGTGTACATTTATTATCACCTCCAACCCTGACTTCAGCTCTACCTCTGACTCCAGCTCCACACCAGTCTCTGACTTCAGCTCCACCTCTGACTCCAGCCCCACACCAGCTTTGCATCTGACTCCAACTTCATCTCCGCCTCTGACTTCAGCTCCACACCAGCTCTACCTCTGACTTCATGTCTGCCTCTGACTCCACAACTTCAGTTCCATCTCTGACTACAGCTTCTCCTCCAACTCCAGCTCCACACCATCTCTGCCACTGACTTCAGCTCCGCCTCCAATTTCGGCACCACACCAAATCTGCCTCGGACTTCAGGTCCGCCTCTGACTTCAGCTCCGCCTACAGCTCCAGCTCCGCCTCCAACACCTTTTCCATGATGACATATTTTCTTTGGTCCCACCGGGATTTGAACTCGGGTCGCTGGGGTGAGAGTCCAGAGCACTATCCACTATACCATTAAGACTTCACTAGTGTTGCAGGGAAGGAATGTACACTATATGGTTTAATGGAGCATTCTCTGACTCCACCACCAACTCTGCCTCTGACTTCAGCTCCACCTCTGACTTCAGCACCGCCTCCAGCTCTGCCTCTGACTTCAGCTCCGCCTCCAGCTCTGCCTCTGACTTCAGCCCCACTTCCGCCTTTGACTCTGCCTCCAGCTCCAGACTTGCTCTGCCTCTGCCTTCAGCTCCGCCTCCAGCTCCACACCAGTCTCTGACATCAGCTCCACCTCCAACCCTGACTTCAGCTCTACCTCTGACTCCAGCTCCACACCAGTCTCACTTCAGCTCCACCTCTGACTCCAGCCCCACACCAGCTTTGCATCTGACTCCAACTTCATCTCCGCCTCTGACTTCAGCTCCACACCAGCTCTACCTCTGACTTCATTTCTGCCTCTGACTCCAGCTCTACACCATCTCTGCCTCTGACTTCAGCCCCACTTCCGCCTCCAACTCCTCCGCCAGCTCCACACCAGTTTCTGACTCCAGCTCCACCTCTGACTCCAGCTCCACACCAGTTCTGCATCTGACTTCAACTTCAGTTCCATCTCACACTACAGCTCCTCCTCCAACTCCAGTTCCACACCATCTCTGCCACTGACTTCAGCTCCGATTCCAATTCCGGCGCCACACCAAATCTGCCTCTGACTTCAGGTCCGCCTCTGACTTCAGCTCCGCCTACAGCTCCAGCTCCGCCTCCAACACCTTTTCCATGATGACATATTTTCTTTGGTCCCACCGGGATTTGAACTCGGGTCGCTGGGGTGAGAGTCCAGAGCACTATCCACTATACCATTAAGACTTCACTAGTGTTGCAGGGAAGGAATGTACACTCTATGGTTTAATGGAGCATTCTCTGACCACCACCAGCTCTGACTCCGACTTCATCTCGGCCTCTGACTTCAGCTCCACACCAGCTCTACCTCTGACTCCAGCTCTACACCATCTCTGCCTCTGACTTCAGCCCCACTTCCGCCTCACACTCCGCCGCCAGCTCCACACCAGTTTCTGACTTCAGCTCCACCTCTGACTCCAGCTCCACACCAGTTCTGCATCTGACCACAACTTCAGTTCCATCTCACACTACAGCTCCTCCTCCAACTCCAGTTCCACACCATCTCTGCCACTGACTTCAGCTCCGCTTCCAATTCCGGCGCCACACCAAATCTGCCTCTGACTTCAGCTCCGCCTCTGACTTCAGCTCCGCCTACAGCTCCAGCTTCGCCTCCAACACCTTTTCCATGATGACATATTTTCTTTGGTCCCACCGGGATTTGAACTCGGGTCGCTGGGGTGAGAGTCCAGAGCACTATCCACTATACCATTAAGACTTCACTAGTGTTGCAGGGAAGGAATGTACACTATATGGTTTAATGGAGCATTCTCTGACTCCACCACCAGCTCTGCCTCTGACTTCAGCTCCACCTCTGACTTCAGCACCGCCTCCAGCTCTGCCTCTGAATTCAGCTCCGCCTCCAGCTCTGCCTCTGACTTCAGCCCCACTTCCGCCTTTGACTGTGCCTCCAGCTCCAGACCTCATCTGCCTCTGCCTTCAGCTCCGCCTCCAGCTCCACACCAGTCTCTGACTTCAGCTCCACCTCCAACCCTGACTTCAGCTCTACCTCTGACTCCAGCTCCACACCAGTCTCTGACTTCAGCTCCACCCCCACACCAGCTTTGCATCTGACTCCAACTTCATCTCCACCTCTGACTTCAGCTCCACACCAGCTCTACCTCTGACTTCATTTCTGCCTCTGACTCCAGCTCTACACCATCTCTGCCTCTGACTTCAGCCCCACTTCCGCCTCCAACTCCGCCGCCAGCTCCACACCAGTTTCTGACTTCAGCTCCACCTCTGACTCCAGCTCCACACCAGTTCTGCATCTGACCACAACTTCAGTTCCATCTCACACTACAGCTCCTCCTCCAACTCCAGCTCCACACCATCTCTGCCACTTACTTCAGCTCCGCTTCCAATTCCGGCGCCACACCAAATCTGCCTCTGACTTCAGGTCCGCCTCTGACTTCAGCTCCGCCTACAGCTCCAGCTCCGCCTCCAACACCTTTTCCATGATGACATATTTTCTTTGGTCCCACCGGGATTTGAACTCGGGTCGCTGGGGTGAGAGTCCAGAGCACTATCCACTATACCATTAAGACTTCACTAGTGTTGCAGGGAAGGAATGTACACTATATGGTTTAATGGAGCATTCTCTGGCTCCACCACCAGCTCTGCCTCTGACTTCAGCTCCACCTCTGACTTCAGCACCGCCTCCAGCTCTGCCTCTGACTTCAGCCCCACTTCCGCCTTTGACTGTGCCTCCAGCTCCAGACCTGCTCTGCCTCTGCCTTCAGCTCCGCCTCCAGCTCCACACCAGTCTCCGACTTCAGCTCCACCTCCAACCCTGACTTCAGCTCTACCTCTGACTCCAGCCCCACACCAGCTTTGCATCTGACTCCAACTTCATCTCCGCCTCTGACTTTAGCTCCACACCAGCTCTACCTCTGACTTCATTTCTGCCTCTGACTCCACAACTTCAGTTCCATCTCCTCCAACTCCAGCTCCACACCATCTCTGCCACTGACTTCAGCTCCGCCTCCAATTTCGGCACCACAACAAATCTGCCTCTGACTTCAGCTCCGCCTCTAACTTCAGCTCCGCCTACAGCTCCAGCTCCAACACCAACGCCTTTTCCATGATGACATATTTTCTTTGGTCCCACCGGGATTTGAACTCGGGTCGCTGGGGTGAGAGTCCAGAGCACTATCCACTATACCATGAAGACTTCACTAGTGTTGCAGGGAAGGAATGTACACTATATGGTTTAATGGAGCATTCTCTGACTCCACCACCAGCTCTGCCTCTGACTTCAGCTCCACCTCTGACTTCAGCACCGCCTCCAGCTCTGCCTCTGACTTCAGCCCCACTTCCGCCTTTGACTCTGCCTCCAGCTCCAGACCTGCTCTGCCTCTGCCTTCAGCTCCGCCTCCAGCTCCACACCAGTCTCCGACTTCAGCTCCACCTCCAACCCTGACTTCAGCTCTACCTCTGACTCCAGCTCCACACCAGTCTCACTTTAGCTCCACCTTTGACACCAGCCCCACACCAGCTTTGCATCTGACTCCAACTTCATCTCCGCCTCTGACCTCAGCTCCACACCAGCTCTACCTCTGACTTCATGTCTGCCTCTGACTCCAGCTCTACACCATCTCTGCCCCTGACTTCAGCCCCACTTCCGCCTCCAACTCCGCCGCCAGCTCCACACCAGTTTCTGACTTCAGCTCCGCCTCTGACTCCAGCTCCACACCAGTTCTGCATCTGACCACAACTTCAGTTCCATCTCACACTACAGCTCCTCCTCCAACTCCAGTTCCACACCATCTCTGCCACTTACTTCAGCTCCGCTTCCAATTCCGGCGCCACACCAAATCTGCCTCTGACTTCAGGTCCGCCTCTGACTTCAGCTCCGCCTACAGCTCCAGCTCCGCCTCCAACACCTTTTCCATGATGACATATTTTCTTTGGTCCCACCGGGATTTGAACTCGGGTCGCTGGGGTGAGAGTCCAGAGCACTATCCACTATACCATGAAGACTTCACTAGTGTTGCAGGGAAGGAATGTACACTATATGGTTTAATGGAGCATTCTCTGACTCCACCACCAGCTCTGCCTCTGACTTCAGCTCCACCTCTGACTTCAGCACCGCCTCCAGCTCTGCCTCTGACTTCAGCTCCGCCTCCAGCTCTGCCTCTGACTTCAGCCCCACTTCCGCCTTTGACTCTGCCTCCAGCTCCAGACCTGCTCTGCCTCTGCCTTCAGCTCCGCCTCCAGCTCCACACCAGTCTCTGACATCAGCTCCACCTCCAACCCTGACTTCAGCTCTACCTCTGACTCCAGCTCCACACCAGTCTCACTTAAGCTCCACCTCTGACTCCAGCCCCACACCAGTTTTGCATCTGACTCCAACTTCATCTCCGCCTCTGACTTCAGCTCCACACCAGCTCTACCTCTGACTTCATTTCTGCCTCTGACTCCAGCTCTACACCATCTCTGCCTCTGACTTCAGCCCCACTTCCGCCTCCAACTCCTCCGCCAGCTCCACACCAGTTTCTGACTTCAGCTCCACCTCTGACTCCAGCTCCACACCAGTTCTGCATCTGACTTCAACTTCAGTTCCATCTCACACTACAGCTCCTCCTCCAACTCCAGTTCCACACCATCTCTGCCACTGACTTCAGCTCCGCTTCCAATTCCGGCGCCACACCAAATCTGCCTCTGACTTCAGGTCCGCCTCTGACTTCAGCTCCGCCTACAGCTCCAGCTCCGCCTCCAACACCTTTTCCATGATGACATATTTTCTTTGGTCCCACCGGGATTTGAACTCGGGTCGCTGGGGTGAGAGTCCAGAGCACTATCCACTATACCATTAAGACTTCACTAGTGTTGCAGGGAAGGAATGTACACTATATGGTTTAATGGAGCATTCTCTGACCACCACCAGCTCTGCCTCTGACTTCAGCTCCACCTTTGACTTCAGCACCGCCTCCAGCTCTGCCTCTGACTTCAGCTCCGCCTCCAGCTCTGCCTCTGACTTCAGCCCCACTTCCGCCTTTGACTCTGCCTCCAGCTCCAGACCTGCTCTGCCTCTGCCTTCAGCTCCGCCTCCAGCTCCACACCAGTCTCTGACATCAGCTCCACCTCCAACCCTGACTTCAGCTCGACCTCTGACTCCAGCTCCACACCAGTCTCTGACTTCAGCTCCACACCAGCTCTGCCTCCAACTCCAGCCCCACACCAGCTTTGCATCTGACTCCTACTTCATCTCCGCCTCTGACTTCAGCTCCACACCAGCTCTACCTCTGACTTCATTTCTGCCTCTGACTCCAGCTCTACACAATCTCTGCCTCTGACTTCAGCCGGGATTTGAACTCGGGTCGCTGGGGTGAGAGTCCAGAGCACTATCCACTATACCATGAAGACTTCACTAGTGTTGCAGGGAAGGAATGTACACTATATGGTTTAATGGAGCATTCTCTGACTCCACCACCAGCTCTGCCTCTGACTTCAGCTCCACCTCTGACTTCAGCACCGCCTCCAGCTCTGCCTCTGACTTCAGCTCCGCCTCCAGCTCTGCCTCTGACTTCAGCCCCACTTCCGCCTTTGACTCTGCCTCCAGCTTCAGACCTGTTCTGCCTCTGCCTTCAGCTCTGCCTCCAGCTCCACACCAGTCTCCGACTTCAGCTCCACCTCCAACCCTGACTTCAGCTCTCTCTGACTCCAGCTCCACACCAGTCCCTGACTTCAGCTCCACCTCTGATTTCAGCTCCACACCAGCTCTGCCTCCAACTCCAGCCCATAACCAGCTTTGCATCTGACTCCTACTTCATCTCCGCCTCTGACTTCAGCTCCACACCAGCTCTACCTCTGACTTCATTTCTGCCTCTGACTCCAGCTCTACACCATCTCTGCCTCTGACTTCAGCCGGGATTTGAACTCGGGTCGCTGGGGTGAGAGTCCAGAGCACTATCCACTATACCATGAAGACTTCACTAGTGTTGCAGAGAATGTACACTATATGGTTTAATGGAGCATTCTCCATTAAACCATATAGTGCATATTTATTATCACCTCCAACCCTGACTTCAGCTCTACCTCTGACTCCAGCTCCACACCAGTCTCTGACTTCAGCTCCACCTCTGACTCCAGCCCCACACCAGCTTTGCATCTGACTCCAACTTCATCTCCGCCTCTGACTTCAGCTCCACACCAGCTTTACCTCTGACTTCATTTCTGCCTCTGACTCCACAACTTCAGTTCCATCTCTGACTACAGCTTCTCCTCCAACTCCAGCTCCACACCATCTCTGCCACTGACTTCAGCTCCGCCTCCAATTTCGGCACCACACCAAATCTGCCTCTGACTTCAGCTCCGCCTCTGACTTCAGCTCCGCCTACAGCTCCAGCTCCGCCACCAACGCCTTTTCCATGATGACATATTTTCTTTGGTCCCACCGGGATTTGAACTCGGGTCGCTGGGGTGAGAGTCCAGAGCACTATCCACTATACCATGAAGACTTCACTAGTGTTGCAGGGAAGAAATGTACACTATATGGTTTAATTGAGCATTCTCTGACTCCACCACCAGCTCTGCCTCTGACTTCAGCTCCACCTCTGACTTCAGCACCGCCTCCAGCTCTGCCTCTGACTTCAGCTCCGCCTCCAGCTCTGCCTCTGACTTCAGCCCCACTTCCGCCTTTGACTCTGCCTCCAGCTCCAGACCTGTTCTGCCTCTGCCTTCAGCTCCGCCTCCAGCTCCACACCAGTCTCCAACTTCAGCTCCATCTCCAACCCTGACTTCAGCTCTACCTCTGACTCCAGCTCCACACCAGTCTCACTTCAGCTCCACCTCTGACTCCAGCCCCACACCAGCTTTGCATCTGACTCCAACTTCATCTCCGCCTCTGACTTCAGCTCCACACCAGCTCTACCTCTGACTTCATTTCTGCCTCTGACTCCAGCTCCACACCAGTCTCTGACTTCAGCTCCACCTCTGACTTCAGCTCCACACCAGCTCTGCCTCCAACTCCAGCCCCACACCAGCTTTGCATCTGACTCCTACTTCATCTCCGCCTCTGACTTCAGCTCCACACCAGCTCTACCTCTGACTTCAGTTCTGCCTCTGACTCCAGCTCTACACAATCTCTGCCTCTGACTTCAGCCGGGATTTGAACTCGGGTCGCTGGGGTGAGAGTCCAGAGCACTACCCACTATACCATGAAGACTTCACTAGTGTTGCAGGGAAGGAATGTACACTATATGGTTTAATGGAGCATTCTCTGACTCCACCACCAGCTCTGCCTCTGACTTGAGCTGCACCATTTGACTTCAGCACCGCCTCCAGCTCTGCCTCTGACTTCAGCTCCGCCTCCAGCTCTGCCTCTGACTTCAGCCCCACTTCCGCCTTTGACTGTGCCTCCAGCTCCAGACCTGCTCTGCCTCTGCCTTCAGCTCCGCCTCCAGCTCCACACCAGTCTCTGACATCAGCTCCACCTCCAACCCAGACTTCAGCTCTACCTCTGACTCCAGCTCCACACCAGTCTCTGACTTCAGCTCCACCTCTGACTCCAGCCCCACACCAGCTTTGCATCTGACTCCAACTTCATCTCCACCTCTGGCTTCAGCTCCACACCAGCTCTACCTCTGACTTCATTTCTGCCTCTGACTCCAGCTTTTCACCATCTCTGCCTCTGACTTCAGCCCCACTTCCGCCTCCAACTCCGCCGCCAGCTCCACACCAGTTTCTGACTTCAGCTCCACCTCTGACTCCAGCTCCACACCAGTTCTGCATCTGACCACAACTTCAGTTCCATCTCTGACCACAGCTTCTCCTCCAACTCCAGCTCCACACCATCTCTGCCACTGACTTCAGCTCCGCCTTCAATTTCGGCACCACACCAAATCTGCCTCTGACTTCAGCTCCGCCTCTGACTTCAGCTCCGCCTACAGCTCCAGCTCCGCCACCAACACCTTTTCCATGATGACATATTTTCTTTGGTCCCACCGGGATTTGAACTCGGGTCGCTGGGGTGAGAGTCCAGAGCACTATCCACTATACCATTAAGACTTCACTAGTGTTGCAGGGAAGGAATGTACACTATATGGTTTAATGGAGCATTCTCTGACTCCACCACCAGCTCTGCCTCTGACTTCAGCTCCACCTCTGACTTCAGCACCGCCTCCGGCTCTGCCTCTGACTTCAGCTCCGCCTCTGACTTCAGCCCCACTTCCGCCTTTGAGTGTGCCTCCAGCTCCAGACCTCGTCTGCCTCTGCCTTCAGCTCCGCCTCCAGCTCCACACCAGTCTCTGACTTCAGCTCCACCTCCAACCCTGACTTCAGCTCTACCTCTGACTCCAGCTCCACACCAGTCTCTGACTTCAGCTCCACCTCTGACTCCAGCCCCACACCAGCTTTGCATCTGACTCCAACTTCATCTCCATCTCTGACTTCAGCTCCACACCAGCTCTACCTCTGATTTCATTTCTGCCTCTGACTCCAGCTCTTCACCATCTCTGCCTCTGACTTCAGCCCCACTTCCGCCTCCAACTCCGCCGCCAGCTCCACACCAGTTTCTGACTTCAGCTCCGCCTCTGACTCCAGCTCCACACCAGTTCTGCATCTGACCACAACTTCAGTTCCATCTCTGACCACAGCTTCTCCTCCAACTCCAGCTCCACACCATCTCTGCCACTGACTTCAGCTCCGCCTTCAATTTCGGCACCACACCAAATCTGCCTCTGACTTCAGCTCCGCCTCTGACTTCAGCTCCGCCTACAGCTCCAGCTCCGCCACCAACGCCTTTTCCATGATGACATATTTTCTTTGGTCCCACCGGGATTTGAACTCGGGTCGCTGGGGTGAGAGTCCAGAGCACTATCCACTATACCATGAAGACTTCACTAGTGTTGCAGGGAAGGAATGTACACTATATGGTTTAATGGAGCATTCTCTGACTCCACCACCAGCTCTGCCTCTGACTTCAGCTCCACCTCTGACTCCAGCTCCACACCAGTCTCTGACTTCAGCTCCACCTCTGACTCCAGCCCCACACCAGCTTTGCATCTGACTCCAACTTCATCTCCGCCTCTAACTTCAGCTCCACACCAGCTCTACCTCTGACTTCATTTCTGCCTCTGACTCCACAACTTCAGTTCCATCTCTGACTACAGCTTCTCCTCCAACTCCAGCTCCACACCATCTCTGCCACTGACTTCAGCTCCGCCTCCAATTTCGGCACCACACCAAATCTGCCTCTGACTTCAGCTCCGCCTACAGCTCCAGCTCCGCCACCAACGCCTTTTCCATGATGACATATTTTCTTTGGTCCCACCGGGATTTGAACTCGGGTCGCTGGGGTGAGAGTCCAGAGCACTATCCACTATACCATGAAGACTTCACTAGTGTTGCAGGGAAGGAATGTACACTATATGGTTTAATGGACCATTCTCTGACTCCACCACCAGCTCTGCTTCTGACTTCAGCTCCACCTCTGACTTCAGCACCGCCTCCAGTTCTGCCTCTGACTTCAGCTCCGCCTCCAGCTCTGCCTCTGACTTCAACTCCGCCTCCAGCTCTGCCTCTGACTTCAGCCCCACTTCCGCCTTTGACTCTGCCTCCAGCTCCAGACCTGCTCTGCCTCTGCCTTCAGCTCCGCCTCCAGCTCCACACCAGTGTCCGACTTCAGCTCCACCTCCAACCCTGACTTCAGCTCTACCTCTGACTCCAGCTCCACACCAGTCTCACTTCAGCTCCACCTCTGACTTCAGCTCCACACCAGCTCTACCTCTGACTTCATTTCTGCCTCTGACTCCAGCTCTGTACCATCTCTGCCTCTGACTTCAGCCGGGATTTGAACTCGGGTCGCTGGGGTGAGAGTCCAGAGCACTATCCACTATACCATGAAGACTTCACTAGTGTTGCAGGGAAGGAATGTACACTATATGGTTTAATGGAGCATTCTCTGACTCCACCACCAGCTCTGCCTCTGACTTCAGCTCCACCTCTGACTTCAGCACCGCCTCCAGCTCTGCCTCTGACTTCAGCTCCGCCTCCAGCTCTGCCTCTGACTTCAGCCCCACTTCCGCCTTTGACTCTGCCTCCAGCTCCAGACCTGCTCTGCCTCTGCCTTCAGCTCCGCCTCCAGCTCCACACCAGTGTCCGACTTCAGCTCCACCTCCAACCCTGACTTCAGCTCTACCTCTGACTCCAGCTTCACACCAGTCTCACTTCAGCTCCACCTCTGACTCCAGCCCCACACCAGCTTTGCATCTGACTCCAATTTCATCTCCGCCTCTGACTCCAGCTCTTCACCATCTCTGCCTCTGACTTCAGCCCCACTTCCGCCGCCAGCTCCACACCAGTTTCTGACTTCAGCTCCACCTCTGACTCCAGCTCCACACCAGTTCTGCATCTGACATCAACTTCAGTTCCATCTGACACTACAGCTCCTCCTCCAACTCCAGTTCCACACCTTCTCTGCCACTGACTTCAGCTCCGCTTCCAATTCCGGCGCCACATCAAATCTGCCTCTGAGTTCAGGTCCGCCTCTGACTTCAGCTCCGCCTACAGCTCCAGCTCCGCCTCCAACACCTTTTCCATGATGACATATTTTCTTTGGTCCCACCGGGATTTGAACTCGGGTCGCTGGGGTGAGAGTCCAGAGCACTATCCACTATACCATTAAGACTTCACTAGTGTTGCAGGGAAGGAATGTACACTATATGGTTTAATGGAGCATTCTCTGACTCCACCACCAGCTCTGCCTCTGACTTCAGCACCGCCTCCAGCTCTGCCTCTGACTTCAGCTCCGCCTCCAGCTCTGCCTCTGACTTCAGCCCCACTTCCGCCTTTGACTCTGCCTCCAGCTCCAGACCTGCTCTGCCTCTGCCTTCAGCTCCGCCTCCAGCTCCACACCAGTCTCTGACATCAGCTCCACCTCCAACCCTGACTTCAGCTGTACCTCTGACTCCAGCTCCACACCAGTCTCTGACTTCAGCTCCACACAAGCTCTGCCTCCAACTCCAGCCCCACACCAGCTTTGCATCTGACTCCTACTTCATCTCTGCCTCTGACTTCAGCTCCACACCAGCTCTACCTCTGACTTCATTTCTGCCTCTGACTCCAGCTCTACACCATCTCTGCCTCTGACTTCAGCCAGGATTTGAACTCGGGACGCTGGGGTGAGAGTCCAGAGCACTATCCACTATACCATGAAGACTTCACTAGTGTATTCTCTGACTCCACCACCAGCTCTGCCTCTGACTTCAGCTCCACCTCTGACTTCAGCACCGCCTCCAGCTCTGCCTCTGACTTCAGCTCCGCCTCCAGCTCTGCCTCTGACTTCAGCCCCACTTCCGCCTTTGATTCTGCCTCCAGCTCCAGACCTGCTCTGCCTCTGCCTTCAGCTCCGCCTCCAGCTCCACACCAGTCTCCGACTTCAGCTCCACCTCCAACCCTGACTTCAGCTTTACTTCTGACTCCAGCTCCACACCAGTTTCACTTCAGCTCCACCTCTGACTCCAGCCCCACACCAGCTTTGCATCTGACTCCAATTTCATCTCCGCCTCTGACTTCAGCTCCACACCAGTTCTACCTCTGACTTCATTTCTGCCTCTGACTCCAGCTCTACACCATCTCTGCCTCTGACTTCAGCCCCACTTCCGCCTCCAACTCCGCCGCCAGCTCCACACCAGTTCTGCATCTGACTTCAACTTCAGTTCCATCTGACACTACAGCTCCTCCTCCAACTCCAGTTCCACACCTTCTCTGCCACTGACTTCAACTCCGCTTCCAATTCCGGCGCCACATCAAATCTGCCTCTGAGTTCAGGTCCGCCTCTGACTTCAGCTCCGCCTACAGCTCCAGCTCCGCCTCCAACACTTTTTCCATGATGACATATTTTCTTTGGTCCCACCGGGATTTGAACTCGGGTCGCTGGGGTGAGAGTCCAGAGCACTATCCACTATACCATGAAGACTTCACTAGTGTTGCAGGGAAGGAATGTACACTATATGGTTTAATGGAGCATTCTCTGACTCCACCACCAGCTCTGCCTCTGACTTCAGCTCCACCTCTGACTTCAGCACCGCCTCCAGCTCTGCCTCTGACTTCAGCTCCGCCTCCAGCTCTGCCTCTGACTTCAGCTCCGCCTCCAGCTCTGCCTCTGACTTCAGCCCCACTTCCGCCTTTGACTCTGCCTCCAGCTCCAGACCTGCTCTGCCTCTGCCTTCAGCTCCGCCTCCAGCTCCACACCAGTGTCCGACTTCAGCTCCACCTCCAACCCTGACTTCAGCTCTACCTCTGACTCCAGCTCCACACCAGTCTCACTTCAGCTCCACCTCTGACTCCAGCCCCACACCAGCTTTGCATCTGACTCCAATTTCATCTCCGCCTCTGACTTCAGCTCCACACCAGCTCTACCTCTGACTTCATTTCTGCCTCTGACTCCAGCTCTACACCATCTCTGCCTCTGACTTCAGCCGGGATTTGAACTCGGGTCGCTGGGGTGAGAGTCCAGAGCACTATCCACTATACCATGAAGACTTTACTAGTGTTGCAGGGAAGGAATGTACACTATATGGTTTAATGGAGCATTCTCTGACTCCACCACCAGCTCTGCCTCTGACTTCAGCTCCACCTCTGACTTCAGCACCGCCTCCAGCTCTGCCTCTGACTTCAGCCCCACTTCCGCCTTTGACTGTGCCTCCAGCTCCAGACCTGCTCTGCCTCTGCCTTCAGCTCCGCCTCCAGCTCCACACCAGTCTCTGACTTCAGCTCCACCTCCAACCCTGACTTCAGCTCTACCTCTGACTCCAGCTCCACACCAGTCTCTGACTTCAGCTCCACCTCTGACTCCAGCCCCACACCAGCTTTGCATCTGACTCCAACTTCATCTCCGCCTCTGACTTCAGTTCCACACCAGCTCTACCTATGACTTCATTTCTGCCTCTGACTCCAGCTCTACACCATCTCTTTCTCTGACTTCAGCCCCACTTCCGCCTCCAACTCCGACGCCAGCTCCACACCAGTTTCTGACTTCAGCTCCGCCTCTGACTCCAGCTCCACACCAGTTCTGCATCTGACCACAACTTCAGTTCCATCTCTGACTACAGCTTCTCCTCCAACTCCAGCGCCACACCATCTCTGCCACTGACTTCAGCTCCGCCTTCAATTTCGGCAACACACCAAATCTGCCTCTGACTTCAGCTCCGCCTCCGACTTCAGCTCCGCCTACAGCTCCAGCTCCGCCACCAACGCCTTTTCCATGATGATATATATTCTTTGGTCCCACCGGGATTTGAACTCGGGTCGCTGGGGTGAGAGTCCAGAGCACTATCCACTATACCATGAAGACTTCACTAGTGTTACAGGGAAGGAATGTACACTATATGGTTTAATGGAGCATTCTCTGACTCCACCACCAGCTCTGCCTCTGACTTCAGCTCCACCTCTGACTTCAGCACCGCCTCCAGCTCTGCCTCTGACTTCAGCTCCGCCTCCAGCTCTGCCTCTGACTTCAGCCCCACTTCCGCCTTTGACTCTGCCTCCAGCTCCAGACCTGCTCTGCCTCTGCCTTCAGCTCCGCCTCTGACTTCAGCTCCACACCAGCTCTACCTCTGACTTCATTTCTGCCTCTGACTCCAGCTCTACACCATCTCTGCCTCTTACTTCAGCCCCACTTCCGCCTCCAACTACGCCGCCAGCTCCACACCAGTTTTTGACTTCAGCTCCACCTCTGACTCCAGCTCCACACCAGTTCTGCATCTGACTTCAACTTCAGTTCCATCTCTGACTACAGCTCCTCCTCCAACTCCAGCTCCACACCATCTCTGCCACTGATTTCAGCTCCGCCTCCAATTTCGGCACCACACCAAATCTGCCTCTGACTTCAGCTCCGCCTCTGACTTCAGCTCCGCCTCCAGCTCTGCCTCTGACTTCAGCCCCACTTCCGCCTTTGACTGTGCCTCCAGCTCCAGACCTGCTCTGCCTCTGCCTTCAGCTCCACCTCCAGCTCCACACCAGTCTCTGACTTCAGCTCCACCTCCAACCCTGACTTCAGCTCTACCTCTGACTCCAGCTCCACACCAGTCTCTGACTTCAGCTCCACCTCTGACTCCAGCCCCACACCAGCTTTGCATCTGACTCCAACTTCATCTCCGCCTCTGACTTCAGTTCCACACCAGCTCTACCTATGACTTCATTTCTGCCTCTGACTCCAGCTCTACACCATCTCTGCCTCTGACTTCAGCCCCACTTCCGCCTCCAACTCCGACGCCAGCTCCACACCAGTTTCTGACTTCAGCTCCGCCTCTGACTCCAGCTCCACACCAGTTCTGCATCTGACCACAACTTCAGTTCCATCTCTGACTACAGCTTCTCCTCCAACTCCAGCGCCACACCATCTCTGCCACTGACTTCAGCTCCGCCTCCAATTTCGGCACCACACCAAATCTGCCTCTGACTTCAGCTCCGCCTCTGACTTCAGCTCCGCCTACAGCTCCAGCTCCGCCACCAACGCCTTTTCCATGATGACATATTTTCTTTGGTCCCACCGGGATTTGAACTCGGGTCGCTGGGGTGAGAGTCCAGAGCACTATCCACTATACCATGAAGACTTCACTAGTGTTGCAGGGAAGGAATGTACACTATATGGTTTAATGGAGCATTCTCTGACTCCACCACCAGCTCTGCCTCTGACTTCAGCTCCACCTCTGACTTCAGCACCGCCTCCAGCTCTGCCTCTGACTTCAGCTCCGCCTCCAGCTCTGCCTCTGACTTCAGCCCCACTTCCGCCTTTGACTGTGCCTCCAGCTCCAGACCTGCTCTGCCTCCAGCTTCGCCTCCAGCTCCACACCAGTCTCTGACTTCAGCTCCACCTCCAACCCTGACTTCAGCTCTACCTCTGACTCCAGCTCCACACCAGTCTCTGACTTCAGCTCCACCTCTGACTCCAGCCCCACACCAGCTTTGCATCTGACTCCAACTTCATCTCCGCCTCTGACTTCAGCTCCACACCAGCTCTACCTCTGACTTCATTTCTGCCTCTGACTCCAGCTCTACACCATCTCTGCCTCTGACTTCAGCCGGGATTTGAACTCGGGTCGCTGGGGTGAGAGTCCAGAGCACTATCCACTATACCATGAAGACTTTACTAGTGTTGCAGGGAAGGAATGTACACTATATGGTTTAATGGAGCATTCTCTGACTCCACCACCAGCTCTGCCTCTGACTTCAGCTCCACCTCTGACTTCAGCACCGCCTCCAGCTCTGCCTCTGACTTCAGCCCCACTTCCGCCTTTGACTGTGCCTCCAGCTCCAGACCTGCTCTGCCTCTGCCTTCAGCTCCGCCTCCAGCTCCACACCAGTCTCTGACTTCAGCTCCACCTCCAACCTTGACTTCAGCTCTACCTCTGACTCCAGCTCCACACCAGTCTCTGACTTCAGCTCCACCTCTGACTCCAGCCCCACACCAGCTTTGCATCTGACTCCAACTTCATCTCCGCCTCTGACTTCAGTTCCACACCAGCTCTACCTATGACTTCATTTCTGCCTCTGACTCCAGCTCTACACCATCTCTTTCTCTGACTTCAGCCCCACTTCCGCCTCCAACTCCGACGCCAGCTCCACACCAGTTTCTGACTTCAGCTCCGCCTCTGACTCCAGCTCCACACCAGTTCTGCATCTGACCACAACTTCTCCTCCAACTCCAGCGCCACACCATCTCTGCCACTGACTTCAGCTCCGCCTCCAATTTCGGCACCACACCAAATCTGCCTCTGACTTCAGCTCCGCCTCTGACTTCAGCTCCGCCTACAGCTCCAGCTCCGCCACCAACGCCTTTTCCATGATGACATATTTTCTTTGGTCCCACCGGGATTTGAACTCGGGTCGCTGGGGTGAGAGTCCAGAGCACTATCCACTATACCATGAAGACTTCACTAGTGTTGCAGGGAAGGAATGTACACTATATGGTTTAATGGAGCATTCTCTGACTCCACCACCAGCTCTGCCTCTGACTTCAGCTCCACCTCTGACTTCAGCACCGCCTCCAGCTCTGCCTCTGACTTCAGCTCCGCCTCCAGCTCTGCCTCTGACTTCAGCCCCACTTCCGCCTTTGACTGTGCCTCCAGCTCCAGACCTGCTCTGCCTCCAGCTCCGCCTCCAGCTCCACACCAGTCTCTGACTTCAGCTCCACCTCCAACCCTGACTTCAGCTCTACCTCTGACTCCAGCTCCACACCAGTCTCTGACTTCAGCTCCACCTCTGACTCCAGCCCCACACCAGCTTTGCATCTGACTCCAACTTCATCTTCGCCTCTGACTTCAGCTCCACACCAGCTCTACCTCTGACTTCATTTCTGCCTCTGACTCCAGCTCTACACCATCTCTGCCTCTGACTTCAGCCCCACTTCCGCCTCCAACTCCGCCGCCAGCTCCACACCAGTTTCTGACTTCAGCTCCGCCTCTGACTCCAGCTCCACACCAGTTCTGCATCTGACCACAACTTCAGTTCCATCTCTGACTACAGCTTCTCCTCCAACTCCAGCTCCACACCATCTCTGCCACTGACTTCAGCTCCGCCTTCAATTTCGGCACCACACCAAATCTGCCTCTGACTTCAGCTCCGCCTCTGACTTCAGCTCCGCCTACAGCTCCAGCTCCGCCACCAACGCCTTTTCCATGATGACATATTTTCTTTGGTCCCACCAGGATTTGAACTCGGGTCGCTGGGGTGAGAGTCCAGAGCACTATCCACTATACCATGAAGACTTCACTAGTGTTGCAGGGAAGGAATGTACACTATATGGTTTAATGGAGCATTCTCTGACTCCACCACCAGCTCTGCCTCTGACTTCAGCTCCACCTCTGACTCCAGCTCCACACCAGTCTCTGACTTCAGCTCCACCTCTGACTCCAGCCCCACACCAGCTTTGCATCTGACTCCAACTTCATCTCCGCCTCTGACTTCAGCTCCACACCAGCTCTACCTCTGACTTCATTTCTGCCTCTGACTCCACAACTTCAGTTCCATCTCTGACTACAGCTTCTCCTCCAACTCCAGCTCCACACCATCTCTGCCTCTGACTTCAGCCCCACTTCCGCCTCCAACTCCGACGCCAGCTCCACACCAGTTTCTGACTTCAGCTCCGCCTCTGACTCCAGCTCCACACCAGTTCTGCATCTGACCACAACTTCAGTTCCATCTCTGACTACAGCTTCTCCTCCAACTCCAGCGCCACACCATCTCTGCCACTGACTTCAGCTCCGCCTCCAATTTCGGCACCACACCAAATCTGCCTCTGACTTCAGCTCCGCCTCTGACTTCAGCTCCGCCTACAGCTCCAGCTCCGCCACCAACGCCTTTTCCATGATGACATATTTTCTTTGGTCCCACCGGGATTTGAACTCGGGTCGCTGGGGTGAGAGTCCAGAGCACTATCCACTATACCATGAAGACTTCACTAGTGTTGCAGGGAAGGAATGTACACTATATGGTTTAATGGAGCATTCTCTGACTCCACCACCAGCTCTGCCTCTGACTTCAGCTCCACCTCTGACTTCAGCACCGCCTCCAGCTCTGCCTCTGACTTCAGCTCCGCCTCCAGCTCTGCCTTTGACTCTGCCTCCAGCTCCAGACCTGCTCTGCCTCTGCCTTCAGCTCCGCCTCCAGCTCCACACCAGTGTCCGACTTCAGCTCCACCTCCAACCCTGACTTCAGCTCTACCTCTGACTCCAGCTCCACACCAGTCTCACTTCAGCTCCACCTCTGACTCCAGCCCCACACCAGCTTTGCATCTGACTCCAATTTCATCTCCGCCTCTGACTTCAGCTCCACACCAGCTCTACCTCTGACTTCATTTCTGCCTCTGACTCCAGCTCTACACCATCTCTGCCTCTGACTTCAGCCCCACTTCCGCCTCCAACTCCGCCGCCAGCTCCACACCAGTTTCTGACTTCAGCTCCACCTCTGACTCCAGCTCCACATCAGTTCTGCATCTGACTTCAACTTCAGTTCCATCTCACACTACAGCTTCTCCTCCAACTCCAGCGCCACACCATCTCTGCCACTGACTTCAGCTCCGCCTTCAATTTCGGCACCACACCAAATCTGCCTCTGACTTCAGCTCCGCCTCTGACTTCAGCTCCGCCTACAGCTCCAGCTCCGCCACCAACGCCTTTTCCATGATGATATATTTTCTTTGGTCCCACCGGGATTTGAACTCGGGTCGCTGGGGTGAGAGTCCAGAGCACTATCCACTATACCATGAAGACTTCACTAGTGTTGCAGGGAAGGAATGTACACTATATGTTTTAATGGAGCATTCTCTGACTCCACCACCAGCTCTGCCTCTGACTTCAGCTCCACCTCTGACTCCAGCTCCACACCAGTCTCTGACTTCAGCTCCACCTCTGACTCCAGCCCCACACCAGCTTTGCATCTGACTCCAACTTCATCTCCGCCTCTGACTTCAGCTCCACACCAGCTCTACCTCTGACTTCATTTCTGCCTCTGACTCCACAACTTCAGTTCCATCTCTGACTACAGCTTCTCCTCCAACTCCAGCTCCACACCATCTCTGCCACTGACTTCAGCTCCGCCTCCAATTTCGGCACCACACCAAATCTGCCTCTGACTTCAGCTCCGCCTCTGACTTCAGCTCCGCCTACAGCTCCAGCTCCGCCACCAACGCCTTTTCCATGATGACATATTTTCTTTGGTCCCACCGGGATTTGAACTCGGGTCGCTGGGGTGAGAGTCCAGAGCACTATCCACTATACCATGAAGACTTCACTAGTGTTGCAGGGAAGGAATGTACACTATATGGTTTAATGGAGCATTCTCTGACTCCACCACCAGCTCTGCCTCTGACTTCAGCTCCACCTCTGACTTCAGCACCGCCTCCAGCTCTGCCTCTGACTTCAGCTCCGCCTCCAGCTCTGCCTGTGACTTCAGCCCCACTTCCGCCTTTGACTCTGCCTCCAGCTCCAGACCTGCTCTGCCTCTGCCTTCAGCTCCGCCTCCAGCTCCACACCAGTGTCCGACTTCAGCTCCACCTCCAACCCTGACTTCAGCTCTACCTCTGACTCCAGCTCCACACCAGTCTCACTTCAGCTCCACCTCTGACTCCAGCCCCACACCAGCTTTGCATCTGACTCCAATTTCATCTCCGCCTCTGACTTCAGCTCCACACCAGCTCTACCTCTGACTTCATTTCTGCCTCTGACTCCAGCTCTACACCATCTCTGCCTCTGACTTCAGCCCCACTTCCGCCTCCAACTCCGCCGCCAGCTCCACACCAGTTTCTGACTTCAGCTCCACCTCTGACTCCAGCTCCACACCAGTTCTGCATCTGACTTCAACTTCAGTTCCATCTCACACTACAGCTTCTCCTCCAACTCCAGCGCCACACCATCTCTGCCACTGACTTCAGCTCCGCCTTCAATTTCGGCACCACACCAAATCTGCCTCTGACTTCAGCTCCGCCTCTGACTTCAGCTCCGCCTACAGCTCCAGCTCCGCCACCAACGCCTTTTCCATGATGATATATATTCTTTGGTCCCACCGGGATTTGAACTCGGGTCGCTGGGGTGAGAGTCCAGAGCACTATCCACTATACCATGAAGACTTCACTAGTGTTACAGGGAAGGAATGTACACTATATGGTTTAATGGAGCATTCTCTGACTCCACCACCAGCTCTGCCTCTGACTTCAGCTCCACCTCTGACTTCAGCACCGCCTCCAGCTCTGCCTCTGACTTCAGCTCCGCCTCCAGCTCTGCCTCTGACTTCAGCCCCACTTCCGCCTTTGACTCTGCCTCCAGCTCCAGACCTGCTCTGCCTCTGCCTTCAGCTCCGCCTCCAGCTCCACACCAGTCTCCGACTTCAGCTCCACCTCCAACCCTGACTTCAGCTCTACCTCTGACTCCAGCTCCACACCAGTCTCACTTCAGCTCCACCTCTGACTCCAGCCCCACACCAGCTTTGCATCTGACTCCTACTTCATCTTCGCCTCTTACTTCAGCTCCACACCAGCTCTACCTCTGACTTCATTTCTGCCTCTGACTCCAGCTCTACACCATCTCTGCCTCTGACTTCAGCCGGGATTTGAACTCGGGTCGCTGGGGTGAGAGTTCAGAGCACTATCCACTATACCATGAAGACTTCACTAGTGTTGCAGGGAAGGAATGTACACTATATGGTTTAATGGAGCATTCTCTGACTCCACCACCAGCTCTGCCTCTGACTTCAGCTCCACCTCTGACTTCAGCACCGCCTCCAGCTCTGCCTCTGACTTCAGCTCCGCCTCCAGTTCTGCCTCTGACTTCAGCCCCACTTCCGCCTTTGACTGTGCCTCCAGCTCCAGACCTGCTCTGCCTCTGCCTTCAGCTCCACCTCCAGCTCCACACCAGTCTCTGACTTCAGCTCCACCTCCAACCCTGACTTCAGCTCTACCTCTGACTCCAGCTCCACACCAGTCTCTGACTTCAGCTCCACCTCTGACTCCAGCCCCACACCAGCTTTGCATCTGACTCCAACTTCATCTCCGCCTCTGACTTCAGCTCCACACCAGCTCTACCTCTGACTTCATTTCTGCCTATGACTCCAGCTCTACACCATCTCTGCCTCTGACTTCAGCCCCACTTCCGCCTCCAACTCCGCCGCCAGCTCCACACCAGTTTCTGACTTCAGCTCCGCCTCTGACTCCAGCTCCACACCAGTTCTGCATCTGACCACAACTTCAGTTCCATCTCTGACTACAGCTTCTCCTCCAACTCCAGCTCCACACCATCTCTGCCACTGACTTCAGCTCCGCCTTCAATTTCGGCACCACACCAAATCTGCCTCTGACTTCAGCTCCGCCTCTGACTTCAGCTCAGCCTACAGCTCCAGCTCCGCCACCAACGCCTTTTCCATGATGACATATTTTCTTTGGTCCCACCGGGATTTGAACTCGGGTCGCTGGGGTGAGAGTCCAGAGCACTACCCACTATACCATGAAGACTTCACTAGTGTTGCAGGGAAGGAATGTACACTATATGGTTTAATGGAGCATTCTCTGACTCCACCACCAGCTCTGCCTCTGACTTCAGCTCCACCTCAGACTTCAGCACCGCCTCCAGCTCTGCCTCTGACTTCAGCTCCGCCTCCAGCTCTGCCTCTGACTTCAGCCCCACTTCCGCCTTTGATTCTGCCTCCAGCTCCAGACCTGCTCTGCCTCTGCCTTCAGCTCCGCCTCCAGCTCCACACCAGTCTCCGACTTCAGCTCCACCTCCAACCCTGACTTCAGCTTTACTTCTGACTCCAGCTCCACACCAGTTTCACTTCAGCTCCACCTCTGACTCCAGCCCCACACCAGCTTTGCATCTGACTCCAATTTCATCTCCGCCTCTGACTTCAGCTCCACACCAGTTCTACCTCTGACTTCATTTCTGCATCTGACTCCAGCTCTACACCATCTCTGCCTCTGACTTCAGCCCTACTTCCGCCTCCAACTCCGCCGCCAGCTCCACACCAGTTTCTGACTTCAGCTCCACCTCTGACTCCAGCTTCACACCAGTTCTGCATCTGACTTCAACTTCAGTTCCATCTGACACTACAGCTCCTCCTCCAACTCCAGTTCCACACCTTCTCTGCCACTGACTTCAGCTCCGCTTCCAATTCCGGCGCCACATCAAATCTGCCTCTGAGTTCAGGTCCGCCTCTGACTTCAGCTCCGCCTACAGCTCCAGCTCCGCCTCCAACACCTTTTCCATGATGACATATTTTCTTTTGTCCCACCGGGATTTGAACTCGGGTCGCTGGGGTGAGAGTCCAGAGCACTATCCACTATACCATTAAGACTTCACTAGTGTTGCAGGGAAGGAATGTACACTATATGGTTTAATGGAGCATTCTCTGACTCCACCACCAGCTCTGCCTCTGACTTCAGCACCGCCTCCAGCTCTGCCTCTGACTTCAGCTCCGCCTCCAGCTCTGCCTCTGACTTCAGCCCCACTTCCGCCTTTGACTCTGCCTCCAGCTCCAGACCTGCTCTGCCTCTGCCTTCAGCTCCGCCTCCAGCTCCACACCAGTCTCTGACTTCAGCTCCACCTCCAACCCTGACTTCAGCTCTACCTCTGACTTCAGCTCCACCTCTGACTCCAGCCCCACACCAGCTTTGCATCTGACTCCAACTTCATCTCCGCCTCTGACTTCAGCTCCACACCAGCTCTACCTCTGACTTCATTTCTGCCTCTGACTCCACAACTTCAGTTCCATCTCTGACTACAGCTTCTCCTCCAACTTCAGCTCCACACCATCTCTGCCACTGACTTCACCCCGCCTTCAATTTCGGCACCACACCAAATCTGCCTCTGACTTCACGTCCGACTCTGACTTCAGCTCCGCCTACAGCTCCAGCTCCGCCACCAACGCCTTTTCCATGATGACATATTTTCTTTGGTCCCACCGGGATTTGAACTCGGGTCGCTGGGGTGAGAGTCCAGAGCACTACCCACTATACCATGAAGACTTCACTAGTGTTGCAGGGAAGGAATGTACACTATATGGTTTAATGGAGCATTCTCTGACTACACCACCAGCTCTGCCTCTGACTTCAGCTCCACCTCTGACTTCAGCACCGCCTCCAGCTCTGCCTCTGACTTCAGCTCCGCCTCCAGCTCTGCCTCTGACTTCAGCCCCACTTCCGCCTTTGACTCTGCCTCCAGCTCCAGACCTGCTCTGCCTCTGCCTTCAGCTCCGCCTCTGACTTCAGCTCCACACCAGCTCTACCTCTGACTTCATTTCTGCCTCTGACTCCAGCTCTACACCATCTCTGCCTCTTACTTCAGCCCCACTTCCGCCTCCAACTACGCCGCCAGCTCCACACCAGTTTTTGACTTCAGCTCCACCTCTGACTCCAGCTCCACACCAGTTCTGCATCTGACTTCAACTTCAGTTCCATCTCTGACTACAGCTCCTCCTCCAACTCCAGCTCCACACCATCTCTGCCACTGATTTCAGCTCCGCCTCCAATTTCGGCACCACACCAAATCTGCCTCTGACTTCAGCTCCGCCTCTGACTTCAGCTCCGCCTCCAGCTCTGCCTCTGACTTCAGCCCCACTTCCGCCTTTGACTGTGCCTCCAGCTCCAGACCTGCTCTGCCTCTGCCTTCAGCTCCACCTCCAGCTCCACACCAGTCTCTGACTTCAGCTCCACCTCCAACCCTGACTTCAGCTCTACCTCTGACTCCAGCTCCACACCAGTCTCTGACTTCAGCTCCACCTCTGACTCCAGCCCCACACCAGCTTTGCATCTGACTCCAACTTCATCTCCGCCTCTGACTTCAGTTCCACACCAGCTCTACCTATGACTTCATTTCTGCCTCTGACTCCAGCTCTACACCATCTCTGCCTCTGACTTCAGCCCCACTTCCGCCTCCAACTCCGACGCCAGCTCCACACCAGTTTCTGACTTCAGCTCCGCCTCTGACTCCAGCTCCACACCAGTTCTGCATCTGACCACAACTTCAGTTCCATCTCTGACTACAGCTTCTCCTCCAACTCCAGCGCCACACCATCTCTGCCACTGACTTCAGCTCCGCCTCCAATTTCGGCACCACACCAAATCTGCCTCTGACTTCAGCTCCGCCTCTGACTTCAGCTCCGCCTACAGCTCCAGCTCCGCCACCAACGCCTTTTCCATGATGACATATTTTCTTTGGTCCCACCGGGATTTGAACTCGGGTCGCTGGGGTGAGAGTCCAGAGCACTATCCACTATACCATGAAGACTTCACTAGTGTTGCAGGGAAGGAATGTACACTATATGGTTTAATGGAGCATTCTCTGACTCCACCACCAGCTCTGCCTCTGACTTCAGCTCCACCTCTGACTTCAGCACCGCCTCCAGCTCTGCCTCTGACTTCAGCTCCGCCTCCAGCTCTGCCTCTGACTTCAGCCCCACTTCCGCCTTTGACTGTGCCTCCAGCTCCAGACCTGCTCTGCCTCTGCCTTCAGCTCCGCCTCCAGCTCCACACCAGTCTCTGACTTCAGCTCCACCTCCAACCCTGACTTCAGCTCTACCTCTGACTCCAGCTCCACACCAGTCTCTGACTTCAGCTCCACCTCTGACTCCAGCCCCACACCAGCTTTGCATCTGACTCCAACTTCATCTCCGCCTCTGACTTCAGCTCCACACCAGATCTACCTCTGACTTCATTTCTGCCTATGACTCCAGAACTTCAGTTCCATCTCTGACTACAGCTTCTCCTCCAACTCCAGCTCCACACCATCTCTGCCACTGACTTCAGCTCCGCCTCCAATTTCGGCACCACAGCAAATCTGCCTCTGACTTCAGCTCCGCCTACAACTCCAGCTCCGCCACCAACGCCTTTTCCATGATGACATATTTTCTTTGGTCCCACCGGGATTTGAACTCGGGTCGCTGGGGTGAGAGTCCAGAGCACTATCCACTATACCATGAAGACTTCACTAGTGTTGCAGGGAAGGAATGTACACTATATGGTTTAATGGAGCATTCTCTGACTCCACCACCAGCTCTGCCTCTGACTTCAGCTCCACCTCTGACTTCAGCACCGCCTCCAGCTCCGCCTCTGACTTCAGCACCGCCTCCAGCTCTGCCTCTGACTTCAGCTCCGCCTCCAGCTCTGCCTCTGACTTCAGCCCCACTTCCGCCTTTGACTCTGCCTCCAGCTCCAGACCTGCTCTGCCTCTGCCTTCAGCTCCGCCTCCAGCTCCACACCAGTCTCTGACTTCAGCTCCACCTCCAACCCTGACTTCAGCTCTACCTCTGACTCCAGCTCCACACCAGTCTCTGACTTCAGCTCCACCTCTGACTCCAGCCCCACACCAGCTTTGCATCTGACTCCAACTTCATCTCCGCCTCTGACTTCAGTTCCACACCAGCTCTACCTATGACTTCATTTCTGCCTCTGACTCCAGCTCTACACCATCTCTGCCTCTGACTTCAGCCCCACTTCCGCCTCCAACTCCGACGCCAGCTCCACACCAGTTTCTGACTTCAGCTCCGCCTCTGACTCCAGCTCCACACCAGTTCTGCATCTGACTACAGCTTCTCCTCCAACTCCAGCGCCACACCATCTCTGCCACTGACTTCAGCTCCGCCTCCAATTTCGGCACCACACCAAATCTGCCTCTGACTTCAGCTCCGCCTCTGACTTCAGCTCCGCCTACAGCTCCAGCTCCGCCACCAACGCCTTTTCCATGATGACATATTTTCTTTGGTCCCACCGGGATTTGAACTCGGGTCGCTGGGGTGAGAGTCCAGAGCACTATCCACTATACCATGAAGACTTCACTAGTGTTGCAGGGAAGGAATGTACACTATATGGTTTAATGGAGCATTCTCTGACTCCACCACCAGCTCTGCCTCTGACTTCAGCTCCACCTCTGACTTCAGCACCGCCTCCAGCTCTGCCTCTGACTTCAGCTCCGCCTCCAGCTCTGCCTCTGACTTCAGCCCCACTTCCGCCTTTGACTGTGCCTCCAGCTCCAGACCTGCTCTGCCTCCAGCTCCGCCTCCAGCTCCACACCAGTCTCTGACTTCAGCTCCACCTCCAACCCTGACTTCAGCTCTACCTCTGACTCCAGCTCCACACCAGTCTCTGACTTCAGCTCCACCTCTGACTCCAGCCCCACACCAGCTTTGCATCTGACTCCAACTTCATCTTCGCCTCTGACTTCAGCTCCACACCAGCTCTACCTCTGACTTCATTTCTGCCTCTGACTCCAGCTCTACACCATCTCTGCCTCTGACTTCAGCCCCACTTCCGCCTCCAACTCCGCCGCCAGCTCCACACCAGTTTCTGACTTCAGCTCCGCCTCTGACTCCAGCTCCACACCAGTTCTGCATCTGACCACAACTTCAGTTCCATCTCTGACTACAGCTTCTCCTCCAACTCCAGCTCCACACCATCTCTGCCACTGACTTCAGCTCCGCCTTCAATTTCGGCACCACACCAAATCTGCCTCTGACTTCAGCTCCGCCTCTGACTTCAGCTCCGCCTCTGACTTCAGCTCCGCCTACAGCTCCAGCTCCGCCACCAACGCCTTTTCCATGATGACATATTTTCTTTGGTCCCACCGGGATTTGAACTCGGGTCGCTGGGGTGAGAGTCCAGAGCACTACCCACTATACCATGAAGACTTCACTAGTGTTGCAGGGAAGGAATGTACACTATATGGTTTAATGGAGCATTCTCTGACTCCACCACCAGCTCTGCCTCTGACTTCAGCTCCACCTCTGACTTCAGCACCGCCTCCAGCTCTGCCTCTGACTTCAGCTCCGCCTCCAGCTCTGCCTTTGACTCTGCCTCCAGCTCCAGACCTGCTCTGCCTCTGCCTTCAGCTCCGCCTCCAGCTCCACACCAGTGTCCGACTTCAGCTCCACCTCCAACCCTGACTTCAGCTCTACCTCTGACTCCAGCTCCACACCAGTCTCACTTCAGCTCCACCTCTGACTCCAGCCCCACACCAGCTTTGCATCTGACTCCAATTTCATCTCCGCCTCTGACTTCAGCTCCACACCAGCTCTACCTCTGACTTCATTTCTGCCTCTGACTCCAGCTCTACACCATCTCTGCCTCTGACTTCAGCCCCACTTCCGCCTCCAACTCCGCCGCCAGCTCCACACCAGTTTCTGACTTCAGCTCCACCTCTGACTCCAGCTCCACATCAGTTCTGCATCTGACTTCAACTTCAGTTCCATCTCACACTACAGCTTCTCCTCCAACTCCAGCGCCACACCATCTCTGCCACTGACTTCAGCTCCGCCTTCAATTTCGGCACCACACCAAATCTGCCTCTGACTTCAGCTCCGCCTCTGACTTCAGCTCCGCCTACAGCTCCAGCTCCGCCACCAACGCCTTTTCCATGATGATATATTTTCTTTGGTCCCACCGGGATTTGAACTCGGGTCGCTGGGGTGAGAGTCCAGAGCACTATCCACTATACCATGAAGACTTCACTAGTGTTGCAGGGAAGGAATGTACACTATATGTTTTAATGGAGCATTCTCTGACTCCACCACCAGCTCTGCCTCTGACTTCAGCTCCACCTCTGACTCCAGCTCCACACCAGTCTCTGACTTCAGCTCCACCTCTGACTCCAGCCCCACACCAGCTTTGCATCTGACTCCAACTTCATCTCCGCCTCTGACTTCAGCTCCACACCAGCTCTACCTCTGACTTCATTTCTGCCTCTGACTCCACAACTTCAGTTCCATCTCTGACTACAGCTTCTCCTCCAACTCCAGCTCCACACCATCTCTGCCACTGACTTCAGCTCCGCCTCCAATTTCGGCACCACACCAAATCTGCCTCTGACTTCAGCTCCGCCTCTGACTTCAGCTCCGCCTACAGCTCCAGCTCCGCCACCAACGCCTTTTCCATGATGACATATTTTCTTTGGTCCCACCGGGATTTGAACTCGGGTCGCTGGGGTGAGAGTCCAGAGCACTATCCACTATACCATGAAGACTTCACTAGTGTTGCAGGGAAGGAATGTACACTATATGGTTTAATGGAGCATTCTCTGACTCCACCACCAGCTCTGCCTCTGACTTCAGCTCCACCTCTGACTTCAGCACCGCCTCCAGCTCTGCCTCTGACTTCAGCTCCGCCTCCAGCTCTGCCTGTGACTTCAGCCCCACTTCCGCCTTTGACTCTGCCTCCAGCTCCAGACCTGCTCTGCCTCTGCCTTCAGCTCCGCCTCCAGCTCCACACCAGTGTCCGACTTCAGCTCCACCTCCAACCCTGACTTCAGCTCTACCTCTGACTCCAGCTCCACACCAGTCTCACTTCAGCTCCACCTCTGACTCCAGCCCCACACCAGCTTTGCATCTGACTCCAATTTCATCTCCGCCTCTGACTTCAGCTCCACACCAGCTCTACCTCTGACTTCATTTCTGCCTCTGACTCCAGCTCTACACCATCTCTGCCTCTGACTTCAGCCCCACTTCCGCCTCCAACTCCGCCGCCAGCTCCACACCAGTTTCTGACTTCAGCTCCACCTCTGACTCCAGCTCCACACCAGTTCTGCATCTGACTTCAACTTCAGTTCCATCTCACACTACAGCTTCTCCTCCAACTCCAGCGCCACACCATCTCTGCCACTGACTTCAGCTCCGCCTTCAATTTCGGCACCACACCAAATCTGCCTCTGACTTCAGCTCCGCCTCTGACTTCAGCTCCGCCTACAGCTCCAGCTCCGCCACCAACGCCTTTTCCATGATGATATATATTCTTTGGTCCCACCGGGATTTGAACTCGGGTCGCTGGGGTGAGAGTCCAGAGCACTATCCACTATACCATGAAGACTTCACTAGTGTTACAGGGAAGGAATGTACACTATATGGTTTAATGGAGCATTCTCTGACTCCACCACCAGCTCTGCCTCTGACTTCAGCTCCACCTCTGACTTCAGCACCGCCTCCAGCTCTGCCTCTGACTTCAGCTCCGCCTCCAGCTCTGCCTCTGACTTCAGCCCCACTTCCGCCTTTGACTCTGCCTCCAGCTCCAGACCTGCTCTGCCTCTGCCTTCAGCTCCGCCTCCAGCTCCACACCAGTCTCCGACTTCAGCTCCACCTCCAACCCTGACTTCAGCTCTACCTCTGACTCCAGCTCCACACCAGTCTCACTTCAGCTCCACCTCTGACTCCAGCCCCACACCAGCTTTGCATCTGACTCCTACTTCATCTTCGCCTCTTACTTCAGCTCCACACCAGCTCTACCTCTGACTTCATTTCTGCCTCTGACTCCAGCTCTACACCATCTCTGCCTCTGACTTCAGCCGGGATTTGAACTCGGGTCGCTGGGGTGAGAGTTCAGAGCACTATCCACTATACCATGAAGACTTCACTAGTGTTGCAGGGAAGGAATGTACACTATATGGTTTAATGGAGCATTCTCTGACTCCACCACCAGCTCTGCCTCTGACTTCAGCTCCACCTCTGACTTCAGCACCGCCTCCAGCTCTGCCTCTGACTTCAGCTCCGCCTCCAGTTCTGCCTCTGACTTCAGCCCCACTTCCGCCTTTGACTGTGCCTCCAGCTCCAGACCTGCTCTGCCTCTGCCTTCAGCTCCACCTCCAGCTCCACACCAGTCTCTGACTTCAGCTCCACCTCCAACCCTGACTTCAGCTCTACCTCTGACTCCAGCTCCACACCAGTCTCTGACTTCAGCTCCACCTCTGACTCCAGCCCCACACCAGCTACACCGCCTACAGCTCCAGCTCCGCCTCCAACACCTTTTCCATGATGACATATTTTCTTTTGTCCCACCGGGATTTGAACTCGGGTCGCTGGGGTGAGAGTCCAGAGCACTATCCACTATACCATTAAGACTTCACTAGTGTTGCAGGGAAGGAATGTACACTATATGGTTTAATGGAGCATTCTCTGACTCCACCACCAGCTCTGCCTCTGACTTCAGCACCGCCTCCAGCTCTGCCTCTGACTTCAGCTCCGCCTCCAGCTCTGCCTCTGACTTCAGCCCCACTTCCGCCTTTGACTCTGCCTCCAGCTCCAGACCTGCTCTGCCTCTGCCTTCAGCTCCGCCTCCAGCTCCACACCAGTCTCTGACTTCAGCTCCACCTCCAACCCTGACTTCAGCTCTACCTCTGACTTCAGCTCCACCTCTGACTCCAGCCCCACACCAGCTTTGCATCTGACTCCAACTTCATCTCCGCCTCTGACTTCAGCTCCACACCAGCTCTACCTCTGACTTCATTTCTGCCTCTGACTCCACAACTTCAGTTCCATCTCTGACTACAGCTTCTCCTCCAACTTCAGCTCCACACCATCTCTGCCACTGACTTCACCCCGCCTTCAATTTCGGCACCACACCAAATCTGCCTCTGACTTCACGTCCGACTCTGACTTCAGCTCCGCCTACAGCTCCAGCTCCGCCACCAACGCCTTTTCCATGATGACATATTTTCTTTGGTCCCACCGGGATTTGAACTCGGGTCGCTGGGGTGAGAGTCCAGAGCACTACCCACTATACCATGAAGACTTCACTAGTGTTGCAGGGAAGGAATGTACACTATATGGTTTAATGGAGCATTCTCTGACTACACCACCAGCTCTGCCTCTGACTTCAGCTCCACCTCTGACTTCAGCACCGCCTCCAGCTCTGCCTCTGACTTCAGCTCCGCCTCCAGCTCTGCCTCTGACTTCAGCCCCACTTCCGCCTTTGACTCTGCCTCCAGCTCCAGACCTGCTCTGCCTCTGCCTTCAGCTCCGCCTCTGACTTCAGCTCCACACCAGCTCTACCTCTGACTTCATTTCTGCCTCTGACTCCAGCTCTACACCATCTCTGCCTCTTACTTCAGCCCCACTTCCGCCTCCAACTACGCCGCCAGCTCCACACCAGTTTTTGACTTCAGCTCCACCTCTGACTCCAGCTCCACACCAGTTCTGCATCTGACTTCAACTTCAGTTCCATCTCTGACTACAGCTCCTCCTCCAACTCCAGCTCCACACCATCTCTGCCACTGATTTCAGCTCCGCCTCCAATTTCGGCACCACACCAAATCTGCCTCTGACTTCAGCTCCGCCTCTGACTTCAGCTCCGCCTCCAGCTCTGCCTCTGACTTCAGCCCCACTTCCGCCTTTGACTGTGCCTCCAGCTCCAGACCTGCTCTGCCTCTGCCTTCAGCTCCACCTCCAGCTCCACACCAGTCTCTGACTTCAGCTCCACCTCCAACCCTGACTTCAGCTCTACCTCTGACTCCAGCTCCACACCAGTCTCTGACTTCAGCTCCACCTCTGACTCCAGCCCCACACCAGCTTTGCATCTGACTCCAACTTCATCTCCGCCTCTGACTTCAGTTCCACACCAGCTCTACCTATGACTTCATTTCTGCCTCTGACTCCAGCTCTACACCATCTCTGCCTCTGACTTCAGCCCCACTTCCGCCTCCAACTCCGACGCCAGCTCCACACCAGTTTCTGACTTCAGCTCCGCCTCTGACTCCAGCTCCACACCAGTTCTGCATCTGACCACAACTTCAGTTCCATCTCTGACTACAGCTTCTCCTCCAACTCCAGCGCCACACCATCTCTGCCACTGACTTCAGCTCCGCCTCCAATTTCGGCACCACACCAAATCTGCCTCTGACTTCAGCTCCGCCTCTGACTTCAGCTCCGCCTACAGCTCCAGCTCCGCCACCAACGCCTTTTCCATGATGACATATTTTCTTTGGTCCCACCGGGATTTGAACTCGGGTCGCTGGGGTGAGAGTCCAGAGCACTATCCACTATACCATGAAGACTTCACTAGTGTTGCAGGGAAGGAATGTACACTATATGGTTTAATGGAGCATTCTCTGACTCCACCACCAGCTCTGCCTCTGACTTCAGCTCCACCTCTGACTTCAGCACCGCCTCCAGCTCTGCCTCTGACTTCAGCTCCGCCTCCAGCTCTGCCTCTGACTTCAGCCCCACTTCCGCCTTTGACTGTGCCTCCAGCTCCAGACCTGCTCTGCCTCTGCCTTCAGCTCCGCCTCCAGCTCCACACCAGTCTCTGACTTCAGCTCCACCTCCAACCCTGACTTCAGCTCTACCTCTGACTCCAGCTCCACACCAGTCTCTGACTTCAGCTCCACCTCTGACTCCAGCCCCACACCAGCTTTGCATCTGACTCCAACTTCATCTCCGCCTCTGACTTCAGCTCCACACCAGATCTACCTCTGACTTCATTTCTGCCTATGACTCCAGAACTTCAGTTCCATCTCTGACTACAGCTTCTCCTCCAACTCCAGCTCCACACCATCTCTGCCACTGACTTCAGCTCCGCCTCCAATTTCGGCACCACAGCAAATCTGCCTCTGACTTCAGCTCCGCCTACAACTCCAGCTCCGCCACCAACGCCTTTTCCATGATGACATATTTTCTTTGGTCCCACCGGGATTTGAACTCGGGTCGCTGGGGTGAGAGTCCAGAGCACTATCCACTATACCATGAAGACTTCACTAGTGTTGCAGGGAAGGAATGTACACTATATGGTTTAATGGAGCATTCTCTGACTCCACCACCAGCTCTGCCTCTGACTTCAGCTCCACCTCTGACTTCAGCACCGCCTCCAGCTCCGCCTCTGACTTCAGCACCGCCTCCAGCTCTGCCTCTGACTTCAGCTCCGCCTCCAGCTCTGCCTCTGACTTCAGCCCCACTTCCGCCTTTGACTCTGCCTCCAGCTCCAGACCTGCTCTGCCTCTGCCTTCAGCTCCGCCTCCAGCTCCACACCAGTCTCTGACTTCAGCTCCACCTCCAACCCTGACTTCAGCTCTACCTCTGACTCCAGCTCCACACCAGTCTCTGACTTCAGCTCCACCTCTGACTCCAGCCCCACACCAGCTTTGCATCTGACTCCAACTTCATCTCCGCCTCTGACTTCAGTTCCACACCAGCTCTACCTATGACTTCATTTCTGCCTCTGACTCCAGCTCTACACCATCTCTGCCTCTGACTTCAGCCCCACTTCCGCCTCCAACTCCGACGCCAGCTCCACACCAGTTTCTGACTTCAGCTCCGCCTCTGACTCCAGCTCCACACCAGTTCTGCATCTGACTACAGCTTCTCCTCCAACTCCAGCGCCACACCATCTCTGCCACTGACTTCAGCTCCGCCTCCAATTTCGGCACCACACCAAATCTGCCTCTGACTTCAGCTCCGCCTCTGACTTCAGCTCCGCCTACAGCTCCAGCTCCGCCACCAACGCCTTTTCCATGATGACATATTTTCTTTGGTCCCACCGGGATTTGAACTCGGGTCGCTGGGGTGAGAGTCCAGAGCACTATCCACTATACCATGAAGACTTCACTAGTGTTGCAGGGAAGGAATGTACACTATATGGTTTAATGGAGCATTCTCTGACTCCACCACCAGCTCTGCCTCTGACTTCAGCTCCACCTCTGACTTCAGCACCGCCTCCAGCTCTGCCTCTGACTTCAGCTCCGCCTCCAGCTCTGCCTCTGACTTCAGCCCCACTTCCGCCTTTGACTGTGCCTCCAGCTCCAGACCTGCTCTGCCTCCAGCTCCGCCTCCAGCTCCACACCAGTCTCTGACTTCAGCTCCACCTCCAACCCTGACTTCAGCTCTACCTCTGACTCCAGCTCCACACCAGTCTCTGACTTCAGCTCCACCTCTGACTCCAGCCCCACACCAGCTTTGCATCTGACTCCAACTTCATCTTCGCCTCTGACTTCAGCTCCACACCAGCTCTACCTCTGACTTCATTTCTGCCTCAGACTCCAGCTCTACACCATCTCTGCCTCTGACTTCAGCCCCACTTCCGCCTCCAACTCCGCCGCCAGCTCCACACCAGTTTCTGACTTCAGCTCCGCCTCTGACTCCAGCTCCACACCAGTTCTGCATCTGACCACAACTTCAGTTCCATCTCTGACTACAGCTTCTCCTCCAACTCCAGCTCCACACCATCTCTGCCACTGACTTCAGCTCCGCCTTCAATTTCGGCACCACACCAAATCTGCCTCTGACTTCAGCTCCGCCTCTGACTTCAGCTCCGCCTCTGACTTCAGCTCCGCCTACAGCTCCAGCTCCGCCACCAACGCCTTTTCCATGATGACATATTTTCTTTGGTCCCACCGGGATTTGAACTCGGGTCGCTGGGGTGAGAGTCCAGAGCACTACCCACTATACCATGAAGACTTCACTAGTGTTGCAGGGAAGGAATGTACACTATATGGTTTAATGGAGCATTCTCTGACTCCACCACCAGCTCTGCCTCTGACTTCAGCTCCACCTCTGACTTCAGCACCGCCTCCAGCTCTGCCTCTGACTTCAGCTCCGCCTCCAGCTCTGCCTTTGACTCTGCCTCCAGCTCCAGACCTGCTCTGCCTCTGCCTTCAGCTCCGCCTCCAGCTCCACACCAGTGTCCGACTTCAGCTCCACCTCCAACCCTGACTTCAGCTCTACCTCTGACTCCAGCTCCACACCAGTCTCACTTCAGCTCCACCTCTGACTCCAGCCCCACACCAGCTTTGCATCTGACTCCAATTTCATCTCCGCCTCTGACTTCAGCTCCACACCAGCTCTACCTCTGACTTCATTTCTGCCTCTGACTCCAGCTCTACACCATCTCTGCCTCTGACTTCAGCCCCACTTCCGCCTCCAACTCCGCCGCCAGCTCCACACCAGTTTCTGACTTCAGCTCCACCTCTGACTCCAGCTCCACATCAGTTCTGCATCTGACTTCAACTTCAGTTCCATCTCACACTACAGCTTCTCCTCCAACTCCAGCGCCACACCATCTCTGCCACTGACTTCAGCTCCGCCTTCAATTTCGGCACCACACCAAATCTGCCTCTGACTTCAGCTCCGCCTCTGACTTCAGCTCCGCCTACAGCTCCAGCTCCGCCACCAACGCCTTTTCCATGATGATATATTTTCTTTGGTCCCACCGGGATTTGAACTCGGGTCGCTGGGGTGAGAGTCCAGAGCACTATCCACTATACCATGAAGACTTCACTAGTGTTGCAGGGAAGGAATGTACACTATATGTTTTAATGGAGCATTCTCTGACTCCACCACCAGCTCTGCCTCTGACTTCAGCTCCACCTCTGACTCCAGCTCCACACCAGTCTCTGACTTCAGCTCCACCTCTGACTCCAGCCCCACACCAGCTTTGCATCTGACTCCAACTTCATCTCCGCCTCTGACTTCAGCTCCACACCAGCTCTACCTCTGACTTCATTTCTGCCTCTGACTCCACAACTTCAGTTCCATCTCTGACTACAGCTTCTCCTCCAACTCCAGCTCCACACCATCTCTGCCACTGACTTCAGCTCCGCCTCCAATTTCGGCACCACACCAAATCTGCCTCTGACTTCAGCTCCGCCTCTGACTTCAGCTCCGCCTACAGCTCCAGCTCCGCCACCAACGCCTTTTCCATGATGACATATTTTCTTTGGTCCCACCGGGATTTGAACTCGGGTCGCTGGGGTGAGAGTCCAGAGCACTATCCACTATACCATGAAGACTTCACTAGTGTTGCAGGGAAGGAATGTACACTATATGGTTTAATGGAGCATTCTCTGACTCCACCACCAGCTCTGCCTCTGACTTCAGCTCCACCTCTGACTTCAGCACCGCCTCCAGCTCTGCCTCTGACTTCAGCTCCGCCTCCAGCTCTGCCTGTGACTTCAGCCCCACTTCCGCCTTTGACTCTGCCTCCAGCTCCAGACCTGCTCTGCCTCTGCCTTCAGCTCCGCCTCCAGCTCCACACCAGTGTCCGACTTCAGCTCCACCTCCAACCCTGACTTCAGCTCTACCTCTGACTCCAGCTCCACACCAGTCTCACTTCAGCTCCACCTCTGACTCCAGCCCCACACCAGCTTTGCATCTGACTCCAATTTCATCTCCGCCTCTGACTTCAGCTCCACACCAGCTCTACCTCTGACTTCATTTCTGCCTCTGACTCCAGCTCTACACCATCTCTGCCTCTGACTTCAGCCCCACTTCCGCCTCCAACTCCGCCGCCAGCTCCACACCAGTTTCTGACTTCAGCTCCACCTCTGACTCCAGCTCCACACCAGTTCTGCATCTGACTTCAACTTCAGTTCCATCTCACACTACAGCTTCTCCTCCAACTCCAGCGCCACACCATCTCTGCCACTGACTTCAGCTCCGCCTTCAATTTCGGCACCACACCAAATCTGCCTCTGACTTCAGCTCCGCCTCTGACTTCAGCTCCGCCTACAGCTCCAGCTCCGCCACCAACGCCTTTTCCATGATGATATATATTCTTTGGTCCCACCGGGATTTGAACTCGGGTCGCTGGGGTGAGAGTCCAGAGCACTATCCACTATACCATGAAGACTTCACTAGTGTTACAGGGAAGGAATGTACACTATATGGTTTAATGGAGCATTCTCTGACTCCACCACCAGCTCTGCCTCTGACTTCAGCTCCACCTCTGACTTCAGCACCGCCTCCAGCTCTGCCTCTGACTACAGCTCCGCCTCCAGCTCTGCCTCTGACTTCAGCCCCACTTCCGCCTTTGACTCTGCCTCCAGCTCCAGACCTGCTCTGCCTCTGCCTTCAGCTCCGCCTCCAGCTCCACACCAGTCTCCGACTTCAGCTCCACCTCCAACCCTGACTTCAGCTCTACCTCTGACTCCAGCTCCACACCAGTCTCACTTCAGCTCCACCTCTGACTCCAGCCCCACACCAGCTTTGCATCTGACTCCTACTTCATCTTCGCCTCTTACTTCAGCTCCACACCAGCTCTACCTCTGACTTCATTTCTGCCTCTGACTCCAGCTCTACACCATCTCTGCCTCTGACTTCAGCCGGGATTTGAACTCGGGTCGCTGGGGTGAGAGTTCAGAGCACTATCCACTATACCATGAAGACTTCACTAGTGTTGCAGGGAAGGAATGTACACTATATGGTTTAATGGAGCATTCTCTGACTCCACCACCAGCTCTGCCTCTGACTTCAGCTCCACCTCTGACTTCAGCACCGCCTCCAGCTCTGCCTCTGACTTCAGCTCCGCCTCCAGTTCTGCCTCTGACTTCAGCCCCACTTCCGCCTTTGACTGTGCCTCCAGCTCCAGACCTGCTCTGCCTCTGCCTTCAGCTCCACCTCCAGCTCCACACCAGTCTCTGACTTCAGCTCCACCTCCAACCCTGACTTCAGCTCTACCTCTGACTCCAGCTCCACACCAGTCTCTGACTTCAGCTCCACCTCTGACTCCAGCCCCACACCAGCTTTGCATCTGACCCCAACTTCATCTCCGCCTCTGACTTCAGCTCCACACCAGCTCTACCTCTGACTTCATTTCTGCCTATGACTCCAGCTCTACACCATCTCTGCCTCTGACTTCAGC
The DNA here is from genome assembly GCF_054491065.1 of Syngnathus leptorhynchus. NCBI lineage: Eukaryota > Metazoa > Chordata > Actinopteri > Syngnathiformes > Syngnathidae > Syngnathus > Syngnathus leptorhynchus. The sequence continues at coordinate 1,056,320 of NW_028231995.1, forward strand.
CCCACTTCCGCCTCCAACTCCGCCGCCAGCTCCACACCAGTTTCTGACTTCAGCTCCGCCTCTGACTCCAGCTCCACACCAGTTCTGCATCTGACCACAACTTCAGTTCCATCTCTGACTACAGCTTCTCCTCCAACTCCAGCTCCACACCATCTCTGCCACTGACTTCAGCTCCGCCTTCAATTTCGGCACCACACCAAATCTGCCTCTGACTTCAGCTCCGCCTCTGACTTCAGCTCCGCCTACAGCTCCAGCTCCGCCACCAACGCCTTTTCCATGATGACATATTTTCTTTGGTCCCACCGGGATTTGAACTCGGGTCGCTGGGGTGAGAGTCCAGAGCACTACCCACTATACCATGAAGACTTCACTAGTGTTGCAGGGAAGGAATGTACACTATATGGTTTAATGGAGCATTCTCTGACTCCACCACCAGCTCTGCCTCTGACTTCAGCTCCACCTCAGACTTCAGCACCGCCTCCAGCTCTGCCTCTGACTTCAGCTCCGCCTCCAGCTCTGCCTCTGACTATAGCCCCACTTCCGCCTTTTATTCTGCCTCCAGCTCCAGACCTGCTCTGCCTCTGCCTTCAGCTCCGCCTCCAGCTCCACACCAGTCTCCGACTTCAGCTCCACCTCCAACCCTGACTTCAGCTTTACTTCTGACTCCAGTTCCACACCAGTTTCACTTCAGCTCCACCTCTGACTCCAGCCCCACACCAGCTTTGCATCTGACTCCAATTTCATCTCCGCCTCTGACTTCAGCTCCACACCAGTTCTACCTCTGACTTCATTTCTGCATCTGACTCCAGCTCTACACCATCTCTGCCTCTGACTTCAGCCCTACTTCCGCCTCCAACTCCGCCGCCAGCTCCACACCAGTTTCTGACTTCAGCTCCACCTCTGACTCCAGCTCCACACCAGTTCTACATCTGACTTCAACTTCAGTTCCATCTGACACTACAGCTCCTCCTCCAACTCCAGTTCCACACCTTCTCTGCCACTGACTTCAGCTCCGCTTCCAATTCCGGCGCCACATCAAATCTGCCTCTGAGTTCAGGTCCGCCTCTGACTTCAGCTCCGCCTACAGCTCCAGCTCCGCCTCCAACACCTTTTCCATGATGACATATTTTCTTTTGTCCCACCGGGATTTGAACTCGGGTCGCTGGGGTGAGAGTCCAGAGCACTATCCACTATACCATTAAGACTTCACTAGTGTTGCAGGGAAGGAATGTACACTATATGGTTTAATGGAGCATTCTCTGACTCCACCACCAGCTCTGCCTCTGACTTCAGCACCGCCTCCAGCTCTGCCTCTGACTTCAGCTCCGCCTCCAGCTCTGCCTCTGACTTCAGCCCCACTTCCGCCTTTGACTCTGCCTCCAGCTCCAGACCTGCTCTGCCTCTGCCTTCAGCTCCGCCTCCAGCTCCACACCAGTCTCTGACTTCAGCTCCACCTCCAACCCTGACTTCAGCTCTACCTCTGACTCCAGCTCCACACCAGTCTCTGACTACAGCTCCACCTCTGACTCCAGCCCCACACCAGCTTTGCATCTGACTCCAACTTCATCTCCGCCTCTGACTTCAGCTCCACACCAGCTCTACCTCTGACTTCATTTCTGCCTCTGACTCCACAACTTCAGTTCCATCTCTGACTACAGCTTCTCCTCCAACTTCAGCTCCACACCATCTCTGCCACTGACTTCACCCCGCCTTCAATTTCGGCACCACACCAAATCTGCCTCTGACTTCACGTCCGACTCTGACTTCAGCTCCGCCTACAGCTCCAGCTCCGCCACCAACGCCTTTTCCATGATGACATATTTTCTTTGGTCCCACCGGGATTTGAACTCGGGTCGCTGGGGTGAGAGTCCAGAGCACTACCCACTATACCATGAAGACTTCACTAGTGTTGCAGGGAAGGAATGTACACTATATGGTTTAATGGAGCATTCTCTGACTACACCACCAGCTCTGCCTCTGACTTCAGCTCCACCTCTGACTTCAGCACCGCCTCCAGCTCTGCCTCTGACTTCAGCTCCGCCTCCAGCTCTGCCTCTGACTTCAGCCCCACTTCCGCCTTTGACTCTGCCTCCAGCTCCAGACCTGCTCTGCCTCTGCCTTCAGCTCCGCCTCCAGCTCCACACCAGTCTCCGACTTCAGCTCCACCTCCAACCCTGACTTCAGCTTTACTTCTGACTCCAGCTCCACACCAGTTTCACTTCAGCTCCACCTCTGACTCCAGCCCCACACCAGCTTTGCATCTGACTCCAATTTCATCTCCGCCTCTGACTTCAGCTCCACACCAGTTCTACCTCTGACTTCATTTCTGCCTCTGACTCCAGCTCTACACCATCTCTGCCTCTGACTTCAGCCCCACTTCCGCCTCCAACTTCGCCGCCAGCTCCACACCAGTTTCTGACTTCAGCTCCACCTCTGACTCCAGCTCCACACCAGTTCTGCATCTGACATCAACTTCAGTTCCATCTGACACTACAGCTCCTCCTCCAACTCCAGTTCCACACCTTCTCTGCCACTGACTTCAGCTCCGCTTCCAATTCCGGCGCCACATCAAATCTGCCTCTGAGTTCAGGTCCGCCTCTGACTTCAGCTCCGCCTACAGCTCCAGCTCCGCCTCCAACACCTTTTCCATGATGACATATTTTCTTTGGTCCCACCGGGATTTGAACTCGGGTCGCTGGGGTGAGAGTCCAGAGCACTATCCACTATACCATTAAGACTTCACTAGTGTTGCAGGGAAGGAATGTACACTATATGGTTTAATGGAGCATTCTCTGACTCCACCACCAGCTCTGCCTCTGACTTCAGCACCGCCTCCAGCTCTGCCTCTGACTTCAGCTCCGCCTCCAGCTCTGCCTCTGACTTCAGCCCCACTTCCGCCTTTGACTCTGCCTCCAGCTCCAGACCTGCTCTGCCTCTGCCTTCAGCTCCGCCTCCAGCTCCACACCAGTCTCTGACATCAGCTCCACCTCCAACCCTGACTTCAGCTGTACCTCTGACTCCAGCTCCACACCAGTCTCTGACTTCAGCTCCACACAAGCTCTGCCTCCAACTCCAGCCCCACACCAGCTTTGCATCTGACTCCTACTTCATCTCTGCCTCTGACTTCAGCTCCACACCAGCTCTACCTCTGACTTCATTTCTGCCTCTGACTCCAGCTCTACACCATCTCTGCCTCTGACTTCAGCCAGGATTTGAACTCGGGACGCTGGGGTGAGAGTCCAGAGCACTATCCACTATACCATGAAGACTTCACTAGTGTATTCTCTGACTCCACCACCAGCTCTGCCTCTGACTTCAGCTCCACCTCTGACTTCAGCACCGCCTCCAGCTCTGCCTCTGACTTCAGCTCCGCCTCCAGCTCTGCCTCTGACTTCAGCCCCACTTCCGCCTTTGACTCTGCCTCCAGCTCCAGACCTGCTCTGCCTCTGCCTTCAGCTCCGCCTCCAGCTCCACACCAGTCTCTGACTTCAGCTCCACCTCCAACCCTGACTTCAGCTCTACCTCTGACTCCAGCTCCACACCAGTCTCTGACTTCAGCTCCACCTCTGACTCCAGCCCCACACCAGCTTTGCATCTGACTCCAACTTCATCTCCGCCTCTGACTTCAGCTCCACACCAGCTCTACCTCTGACTTCAGCTCCACCTCTGACTTCAGCACCGCCTCCAGCTCTGCCTCTGACTTCAGCTCCGCCTCCAGCTCTGCCTCTGACTTCAGCCCCACTTCCGCCTTTGACTCTGCCTCCAGCTCCAGACCTGCTCTGCCTCTGCCTTCAGCTCCGCCTCCAGCTCCACACCAGTCTCCGACTTCAGCTCCACCTCCAACCCTGACTTCAGCTCTACCTCTGACTCCAGCTCCACACCAGTCCCTGACTTCAGCTCCACCTCTGACTTCAGCTCTCTGCCACTGACTTCAGCTCCGCCTTCAATTTCGGCACCACACCAAATCTGCCTCTGACTTCAGCTCCGCCTCTGACTTCAGCTCCGCCTACAGCTCCAGCTCCGCCACCAACGCCTTTTCCATGATGACATATTTTCTTTGGTCCCACCGGGATTTGAACTCGGGTCGCTGGGGTGAGAGTCCAGAGCACTACCCACTATACCATGAAGACTTCACTAGTGTTGCAGGGAAGGAATGTACACTATATGGTTTAATGGAGCATTCTCTGACTCCACCACCAGCTCTGCCTCTGACTTCAGCTCCACCTCAGACTTCAGCACCGCCTCCAGCTCTGCCTCTGACTTCAGCTCCGCCTCCAGCTCTGCCTCTGACTTCAGCCCCACTTCCGCCTTTGATTCTGCCTCCAGCTCCAGACCTGCTCTGCCTCTGCCTTCAGCTCCGCCTCCAGCTCCACACCAGTCTCCGACTTCAGCTCCACCTCCAACCCTGACTTCAGCTTTACTTCTGACTCCAGCTCCACACCAGTTTCACTTCAGCTCCACCTCTGACTCCAGCCCCACACCAGCTTTGCATCTGACTCCAATTTCATCTCCGCCTCTGACTTCAGCTCCACACCAGTTCTACCTCTGACTTCATTTCTGCATCTGACTCCAGCTCTACACCATCTCTGCCTCTGACTTCAGCCCTACTTCCGCCTCCAACTCCGCCGCCAGCTCCACACCAGTTTCTGACTTCAGCTCCACCTCTGACTCCAGCTCCACACCAGTTCTGCATCTGACTTCAACTTCAGTTCCATCTGACACTACAGCTCCTCCTCCAACTCCAGTTCCACACCTTCTCTGCCACTGACTTCAGCTCCGCTTCCAATTCCGGCGCCACATCAAATCTGCCTCTGAGTTCAGGTCCGCCTCTGACTTCAGCTCCGCCTACAGCTCCAGCTCCGCCTCCAACACCTTTTCCATGATGACATATTTTCTTTTGTCCCACCGGGATTTGAACTCGGGTCGCTGGGGTGAGAGTCCAGAGCACTATCCACTATACCATTAAGACTTCACTAGTGTTGCAGGGAAGGAATGTACACTATATGGTTTAATGGAGCATTCTCTGACTCCACCACCAGCTCTGCCTCTGACTTCAGCACCGCCTCCAGCTCTGCCTCTGACTTCAGCTCCGCCTCCAGCTCTGCCTCTGACTTCAGCCCCACTTCCGCCTTTGACTCTGCCTCCAGCTCCAGACCTGCTCTGCCTCTGCCTTCAGCTCCGCCTCCAGCTCCACACCAGTCTCTGACTTCAGCTCCACCTCCAACCCTGACTTCAGCTCTACCTCTGACTCCAGCTCCACACCAGTCTCTGACTTCAGCTCCACCTCTGACTCCAGCCCCACACCAGCTTTGCATCTGACTCCAACTTCATCTCCGCCTCTGACTTCAGTTCCACACCAGCTCTACCTATGACTTCATTTCTGCCTCTGACTCCAGCTCTACACCATCTCTTTCTCTGACTTCAGCCCCACTTCCGCCTCCAACTCCGACGCCAGCTCCACACCAGTTTCTGACTTCAGCTCCGCCTCTGACTCCAGCTCCACACCAGTTCTGCATCTGACCACAACTTCAGTTCCATCTCTGACTACAGCTTCTCCTCCAACTCCAGTGCCACACCATCTCTGCCACTGACTTCAGCTCCGCCTTCAATTTCGGCACCACACCAAATCTGCCTCTGACTTCAGCTCCGCCTCCGACTTCAGCTCCGCCTACAGCTCCAGCTCCGCCACCAACGCCTTTTCCATGATGATATATATTCTTTGGTCCCACCGGGATTTGAACTCGGGTCGCTGGGGTGAGAGTCCAGAGCACTATCCACTATACCATGAAGACTTCACTAGTGTTACAGGGAAGGAATGTACACTATATGGTTTAATGGAGCATTCTCTGACTCCACCACCAGCTCTGCCTCTGACTTCAGCTCCACCTCTGACTTCAGCACCGCCTCCAGCTCTGCCTCTGACTTCAGCTCCGCCTCCAGCTCTGCCTCTGACTTCAGCCCCACTTCCGCCTTTGACTGTGCCTCCAGCTCCAGACCTGCTCTGCCTCCAGCTCCGCCTCCAGCTCCACACCAGTCTCTGACTTCAGCTCCACCTCCAACCCTGACTTCAGCTCTACCTCTGACTCCAGCTCCACACCAGTCTCTGACTTCAGCTCCACCTCTGACTCCAGCCCCACACCAGCTTTGCATCTGACCCCAACTTCATCTCCGCCTCTGACTCCAGCTCCACACCAGTTCTGCATCTGACCACAACTTCAGTTCCATCTCTGACTACAGCTTCTACTCCAACTCCAGCTCCACACCATCTCTGCCACTGACTTCAGCTCCGCCTTCAATTTCGGCACCACACCAAATCTGCCTCTGACTTCAGGTCCGCCTCTGACTTCAGCTCCGCCTACAGCTCCAGCTCCGCCTCCAACACCTTTTCCATGATGACATATTTTCTTTGGTCCCACCGGGATTTGAACTCGGGTCGCTGGGGTGAGAGTCCAGAGCACTATCCACTATACCATTAAGACTTCACTAGTGTTGCAGGGAAGGAATGTACACTATATGGTTTAATGGAGCATTCTCTGACTCCACCACCAGCTCTGCCTCTGACTTCAGCTCCACCTCTGACTTCAGCACCGCCTCCAGCTCTGCCTCTGACTTCAGCTCCGCCTCCAGCTCTGCCTCTGACTTCAGCCCCACTTCCGCCTTTGACTCTGCCTCCAGCTCCAGACCTGCTCTGCCTCTGCCTTCAGCTCCGCCTCCAGCTCCACACCAGTCTCCGACTTCAGCTCCACCTCCAACCCTGACTTCAGCTCTACATCTGACTCCAGCTCCACACCAGTCTCTGACTTCAGCTCCACCTCTGACTTCAGCTCCACACCAGCTCTGCCTCCAACTCCAGCCCCACACCAGCTTTGCATCTGACTCCTACTTCATCTCCGCCTCTGACTTCAGCTCCACATCAGCTCTACCTCTGACTTCATTTCTGCCTCTGACTCCAGCTCTACACCATCTCTGCCTCTGACTTCAGCCGGGATTTGAACTCGGGTCGCTGGGGTGAGAGTCCAGAGCACTATCCACTATACCATGAAGACTTCACTAGTGTTGCAGGGAAGGAATGTACACTATATGGTTTAATGGAGCATTCTCTGACTCCACCACCAGCTCTGCCTCTGACTTCAGCACCGCCTCCAGCTCTGCCTCTGACTTCAGCTCCGCCTCCAGCTCTGCCTCTGACTTCAGCTCCGCCTCCAGCTCTGCCTCTGACTTCAGCCCCACTTCCGCCTTTGACTGTGCCTCCAGCTCCAGACCTGCTCTGCCTCTGCCTTCAGCTCCGCCCCCAGCTCCACACCAGTCTCTGACTTCAGCTCCACCTCTGACTCCAGCCCCACACCAGCTTTGCATCTGACTCCAACTTCATCTTCGCCTCTGACTTCAGCTCCACACCAGCTCTACCTCTGACTTCATTTCTGCCTCTGACTCCAGCTCTACACCATCTCTGCCTCTGACTTCAGCCCCACTTCCGCCTCCAACTCCGCCGCCAGCTCCACACCAGTTTCTGACTTCAGCTCCGCCTCTGACTCCAGCTCCACACCAGTTCTGCATCTGACCACAACTTCAGTTCCATCTCTGACTACAGCTTCTCCTCCAACTCCAGCTCCACACCATCTCTGCCACTGACTTCAGCTCCGCCTTCAATTTCGGCACCACACCAAATCTGCCTCTGACTTCACGTTCGCCTCTGACTTCAGCTCCGCCTACAGCTCCAGCTCCGCCACCAACGCCTTTTCCATGATGACATATTTTCTTTGGTCCCACCGGGATTTGAACTCGGGTCGCTGGGGTGAGAGTCCAGAGCACTACCCACTATATCATGAAGACTTCACTAGTGTTGCAGGGAAGGAATGTACACTATATGGTTTAATGGAGCATTCTCTGACTCCACCACCAGCTCTGCCTCTGACTTCAGCTCCACCTCTGACTTCAGCACCGCCTCCGGCTCTGCCTCTGACTTCAGCTCCGCCTCTGACTTCAGCCCCACTTCCGCCTTTGACTGTGCCTCCAGCTCCAGACCTCCTCTGCCTCTGCCTTCAGCTCCGCCTCCAGCTCCACACCAGTCTCTGACTTCAGCTCCACCTCCAACCCTGACTTCAGCTCTACCTCTGACTCCAGCTCCACACCAGTCTCTGACTTCAGCTCCACCTCTGACTCCAGCCCCACACCAGCTTTGCATCTGACTCCAACTTCATCTTCACCTCTGACTTCAGCTCCACACCAGCTCTACCTCTGACTTTATTTCTGCCTCTGACTCCAGCTCTTCACCATCTCTGCCTCTGACTTCAGCCCCACTTCCGCCTCCAACTCCGCCGCCAGCTCCACACCAGTTTCTGACTTCAGCTCCGCCTCTGACTTCAGCTCCACACCAGTTCTGCATCTGACCACAACTTCAGTTCCATCTCTGACAACAGCTTCTCCTCCAACTCCAGCTCCACACCATCTCTGCCACTGACTTCAGCTCCGCCTTCAATTTCGGCACCACACCAAATCTGCCTCTGACTTCAGCTCCGCCTCTGACTTAAGCTCCGCCTACAGCTCCAGCTCCGCCACCAACTTCTTTTCCATGATGACATATTTTCTTTGGTCCCACCGGGATTTGAACTCGGGTCGCTGGGGTGAGAGTCCAGAGCACTATCCACTATACCATGAAGACTTCACTAGTGTTGCAGGGAAGGAATGTACACTATATGGTTTAATGGAGCATTCTCTGACTCCACCACCAGCTCTGCCTCTGACTTCAGCTCCACCTCTGACTTCAGCACCGCCTCCAGCTCTGCCTCTGACTTCAGCTCCGCCTCCAGCTCTGCCTCTGACTTCAGCCCCACTTCCGCCTTTGACTCTGCCTCCAGCTCCAGACCTGCTCTGCCTCTGCCTTCAGCTCCGCCTCCAGCTCCACACCAGTGTCCGACTTCAGCTCCACCTCCAACCCTGACTTCAGCTCTACCTCTGACTCCAGCTCCACACCAGTCTCACTTCAGCTCCACCTCTGACTCCAGCCCCACACCAGCTTTGCATCTGACTCCAATTTCATCTCCGCCTCTGACTTCAGCTCCACACCAGCTCTACCTCTGACTTCATTTCTGCCTCTGAGTCAAGCTCTACACCATCTCTGCCTCTGACTTCAGCCCCACTTCCGCCTCCAACTCCGCGGCCAGCTCCACACCAGTTTCTGACTTCAGCTCCACCTCTGACTCCAGCTCCACACCAGTTCTGCATCTGACTTCAACTTCAGTTCCATCTCACACTACAGCTCCTCCTCCAACTCCAGTTCCACACCATCTCTGCCACTGACTTCAGCTCCGCTTCCAATTCCGGCGCCACACCAAATCTGCCTCTGACTTCAGCTCCGCCTCTGACTTCAGCTCCGTCTACAGCTCCAGCTCCGCCTCCAACACCTTTTCCATGATGACATATTTTCTTTGGTCCCACCGGGATTTGAACTCGGGTCGCTGGGGTGAGAGTCCAGAGCACTATCCACTATACCATGAAGACTTCACTAGTGTTGCAGGGAAGGAAGGTACACTATATGGTTTAATGGAGCATTCTCTGACTCCACCACCAGCTCTGCCTCTGACTTCAGCTCCACCTCTGACTTCAGCACCGCCTCCAGCTCTGCCTCTGACTTCAGCTCCGCCTCCAGCTCTGCCTCTGACTTCAGTTCCGCCTCCAGCTCTGCCTCTGACTTCAGCCCCACTTCCGCCTTTGACTCTGCCTCCAGCTCCAGACCTGCTCTGCCTCTGCCTTCAGCTCCGCCTCCAGCTCCACACCAGTGTCCGACTTCAGCTCCACCTCCAACCCTGACTTCAGCTCTACCTTTGACTCCAGCTCCACACCAGTCTCACTTCAGCTCCACCTCTGACTCCAGCCCCACACCAGCTTTGCATCTGACTCCAACTTCATCTCCGCCTCTGACTTCAGTTCCACACCAGCTCTACCTATGACTTCATTTCTGCCTCTGACTCCAGCTCTACACCATCTTTGCCTCTGACTTCAGCCCCACTTCCGCCTCCAACTCCGCCGCCAGCTCCACACCAGTTTCTGACTTCAGCTCCGCCTCTGACTTCAGCTCCACACCAGTTCTGCATCTGACCACAACTTCAGTTCCATCTCTGACAACAGCTTCTCCTCCAACTCCAGCTCCACACCATCTCTGCCACTGACTTCAGCTCCGCCTTCAATTTCGGCACCACACCAAATCTGCCTCTGACTTCAGCTCCGCCTCTGACTTCAGCTCCGCCTACAGCTCCAGCTCCGCCACCAACACCTTTTCCATGATGACATATTTTCTTTATTCCCACCGGGATTTGAACTCGGGTCGCTGGGGTGAGAGTCCAGAGCACTATCCACTATACCATGAAGACTTCACTAGTGTTGCAGGGAAGGAATGTACACTATATGGTTTAATGGAGCATTCTCTGACTCCACCACCAGCTCTGCCTCTGACTTCAGCTCCACCTCTGACTCCAGCTCCACACCAGTCTCTGACTTCAGCTCCACCTCTGACTCCAGCCCCACACCAGCTTTGCATCTGACTCCAACTTCATCTCCCCCTCTGACTTCAGCTCCACACCAGCTCTACCTCTGACTTCATTTCTGCCTCTGACTCCACAACTTCAGTTCCATCTCTGACTACAGCTTCTCCTCCAACTCCAGCTCCACACCATCTCTGCCACTGACTTCAGCTCCGCCTCCAATTTCGGCACCACACCAAATCTGCCTCTGACTTCAGCTCCGCCTCTGACTTCAGCTCCGCCTACAGCTCCAGCTCCGCCACCAACGCCTTTTCCATGATGACATATTTTCTTTGGTCCCACCGGGATTTGAACTCGGGTCGCTGGGGTGAGAGTCCAGAGCACTATCCACTATACCATGAAGACTTCACTAGTGTTGCAGGGAAGGAATGTACACTATATGGTTTAATGGAGCATTCTCTGACTCCACCACCAGCTCTGCCTCTGACTTCAGCTCCACCTCTGACTTCAGCACCGCCTCCAGCTCTGCCTCTGACTTCAGCTCCGCCTCCAGCTCTGCCTCTGACTTCAGCTCCGCCTCCAGCTCTGCCTCTGACTTCAGCCCCACTTCCGCCTTTGACTCTGCCTCCAGCTCCAGACCTGCTCTGCCTCTGCCTTCAGCTCCGCCTCCAGCTCCACACCAGTGTCCGACTTCAGCTCCACCTCCAACCCTGACTTCAGCTCTACCTTTGACTCCAGCTCCACACCAGTCTCACTTCAGCTCCACCTCTGACTCCAGCCCCACACCAGCTTTGCATCTGACTCCAACTTCATCTCCGCCTCTGACTTCAGTTCCACACCAGCTCTACCTATGACTTCATTTCTGCCTCTGACTCCAGCTCTACACCATCTCTGCCTCTGACTTCAGCCGGGATTTGAACTCGGGTCGCTGGGGTGAGAGTCCAGAGCACTATCCACTATACCATGAAGACTTTACTAGTGTTGCAGGGAAGGAATGTACACTATATGGTTTAATGGAGCATTCTCTGACTCCACCACCAGCTCTGCCTCTGACTTCAGCTCCACCTCTGACTTCAGCACCGCCTCCAGCTCTGCCTCTGACTTCAGCTCCGCCTCCAGCTCTGCCTCTGACTTCAGCCCCACTTCCGCCTTTGACTGTGCCTCCAGCTCCAGACCTGCTCTGCCTCTGCCTTCAGCTCCGCCTCCAGCTCCACACCAGTCTCTGACTTCAGCTCCACCTCCAACCCTGACTTCAGCTCTACCTCTGACTCCAGCTCCACACCAGTCTCTGACTTCAGCTCCACCTCTGACTCCAGCCCCACACCAGCTTTGCATCTGACTCCAACTTCATCTCCGCCTCTGACTTCAGTTCCACACCAGCTCTACCTATGACTTCATTTCTGCCTCTGACTCCAGCTCTACACCATCTCTTTCTCTGACTTCAGCCCCACTTCCGCCTCCAACTCCGACGCCAGCTCCACACCAGTTTCTGACTTCAGCTCCGCCTCTGACTCCAGCTCCACACCAGTTCTGCATCTGACCACAACTTCAGTTCCATCTCTGACTACAGCTTCTCCTCCAACTCCAGCGCCACACCATCTCTGCCACTGACTTCAGCTCCGCCTTCAATTTCGGAACCACACCAAATCTGCCTCTGACTTCAGCTCCGCCTCCGACTTCAGCTCCGCCTACAGCTCCAGCTCCGCCACCAACGCCTTTTCCATGATGATATATATTCTTTGGTCCCACCGGGATTTGAACTCGGGTCGCTGGGGTGAGAGTCCAGAGCACTATCCACTATACCATGAAGACTTCACTAGTGTTACAGGGAAGGAATGTACACTATATGGTTTAATGGAGCATTCTCTGACTCCACCACCAGCTCTGCCTCTGACTTCAGCTCCACCTCTGACTTCAGCACCGCCTCCAGCTCTGCCTCTGACTTCAGCTCCGCCTCCAGCTCTGCCTCTGACTTCAGCCCCACTTCCGCCTTTGACTCTGCCTCCAGCTCCAGACCTGCTCTGCCTCTGCCTTCAGCTCCGCCTCTGACTTCAGCTCCACACCAGCTCTACCTCTGACTTCATTTCTGCCTCTGACTCCAGCTCTACACCATCTCTGCCTCTTACTTCAGCCCCACTTCCGCCTCCAACTCCGCCGCCAGCTCCACACCAGTTTTTGACTTCAGCTCCACCTCTGACTCCAGCTCCACACCAGTTCTGCATCTGACTTCAACTTCAGTTCCATCTCTGACTACAGCTCCTCCTCCAACTCCAGCTCCACACCATCTCTGCCACTGATTTCAGCTCCGCCTCCAATTTCGGCACCACACCAAATCTGCCTCTGACTTCAGCTCCGCCTCTGACTTCAGCTCCGCCTCCAGCTCTGCCTCTGACTTCAGCCCCACTTCCGCCTTTGACTGTGCCTCCAGCTCCAGACCTGCTCTGCCTCTGCCTTCAGCTCCGCCTCCAGCTCCACACCAGTCTCTGACTTCAGCTCCACCTCCAACCCTGACTTCAGCTCTACCTCTGACTCCAGCTCCACACCAGTCTCTGACTTCAGCTCCACCTCTGACTCCAGCCCCACACCAGCTTTGCATCTGACTCCAACTTCATCTCCGCCTCTGACTTCAGTTCCACACCAGCTCTACCTATGACTTCATTTCTGCCTCTGACTCCAGCTCTACACCATCTCTTTCTCTGACTTCAGCCCCACTTCCGCCTCCAACTCCGACGCCAGCTCCACACCAGTTTCTGACTTCAGCTCCGCCTCTGACTCCAGCTCCACACCAGTTCTGCATCTGACCACAACTTCAGTTCCATCTCTGACTACAGCTTCTCCTCCAACTCCAGCGCCACACCATCTCTGCCACTGACTTCAGCTCCGCCTTCAATTTCGGCACCACACCAAATCTGCCTCTGACTTCAGCTCCGCCTCCGACTTCAGCTCCGCCTACAGCTCCAGCTCCGCCACCAACGCCTTTTCCATGATGATATATATTCTTTGGTCCCACCGGGATTTGAACTCGGGTCGCTGGGGTGAGAGTCCAGAGCACTATCCACTATACCATGAAGACTTCACTAGTGTTACAGGGAAGGAATGTACACTATATGGTTTAATGGAGCATTCTCTGACTCCACCACCAGCTCTGCCTCTGACTTCAGCTCCACCTCTGACTTCAGCACCGTCTCCAGCTCTGCCTCTGACTTCAGCTCCGCCTCCAGCTCTGCCTCTGACTTCAGCCCCACTTCCGCCTTTGACTCTGCCTCCAGCTCCAGACCTGCTCTCCCTCTGCCTTCAGCTCCGCCTCTGACTTCAGCTCCACACCAGCTCTACCTCTGACTTCATTTCTGCCTCTGACTCCAGCTCTACACCATCTCTGCCTCTTACTTCAGCCCCACTTCCGCCTCCAACTCCGCCGCCAGCTCCACACCAGTTTTTGACTTTAGCTCCACCTCTGACTCCAGCTCCACACCAGTTCTGCATCTGACTTTAACTTCAGTTCCATCTCTGACTACAGCTCCTCCTCCAACTCCAGCTCCACACCATCTCTGCCACTGATTTCAGCTCCGCCTCCAATTTCGGCACCACACCAAATCTGCCTCTGACTTCAGCTCCGCCTCTGACTTCAGCTCCGCCTCCAGCTCTGCCTCTGACTTCAGCTCCGCCTCCAGCTCTGCCTCTGACTTCAGCCCCACTTCCGCCTTTGACTCTGCCTCCAGCTCCAGACCTGCTCTGCCTCTGCCTTCAGCTCCGCCTCCAGCTCCACACCAGTCTCTGACATCAGCTCCACCTCCAACCCTGACTTCAGCTGTACCTCTGACTCCAGCTCCACACCAGTCTCTGACTTCAGCTCCACCTCTGACTTCAGCTCCACACCAGCTCTGCCTCCAACTCCAGCCCCACACCAGCTTTGCATCTGACTCCTACTTCATCTTCGCCTCTTACTTCAGCTCCACACCAGCTCTACCTCTGACTTCATTTCTGCCTCTGACTCCAGCTCTACACCATCTCTGCCTCTGACTTCAGCCGGGATTTGAACTCGGGTCGCTGGGGTGAGAGTTCAGAGCACTATCCACTATACCATGAAGACTTCACTAGTGTTGCAGGGAAGGAATGTACACTATATGGTTTAATGGAGCATTCTCTGACTCCACCACCAGCTCTGCCTCTGACTTCAGCTCCACCTCTGACTTCAGCACCGCCTCCAGCTCTGCCTCTGACTTCAGCTCCGCCTCCAGCTCTGCCTCTGACTTCAGCCCCACTTCCGCCTTTGACTGTGCCTCCAGCTCCAGACCTGCTCTGCCTCTGCCTTCAGCTCCACCTCCAGCTCCACACCAGTCTCTGACTTCAGCTCCACCTCCAACCCTGACTTCAGCTCTACCTCTGACTCCAGCTCCACACCAGTCTCTGACTTCAGCTCCACCTCTGACTCCAGCCCCACACCAGCTTTGCATCTGACTCCAACTTCATCTCCGCCTCTGACTTCAGTTCCACACCAGCTCTACCTATGACTTCATTTCTGCCTCTGACTCCAGCTCTACACCATCTCTGCCTCTGACTTCAGCCCCACTTCCGCCTCCAACTCCGACGCCAGCTCCACACCAGTTTCTGACTTCAGCTCCGCCTCTGACTCCAGCTCCACACCAGTTCTGCATCTGACCACAACTTCAGTTCCATCTCTGACTACAGCTTCTCCTCCAACTCCAGCGCCACACCATCTCTGCCACTGACTTCAGCTCCGCCTCCAATTTCGGCACCACACCAAATCTGCCTCTGACTTCAGCTCCGCCTCTGACTTCAGCTCCGCCTACAGCTCCAGCTCCGCCACCAACGCCTTTTCCATGATGACATATTTTCTTTGGTCCCACCGGGATTTGAACTCGGGTCGCTGGGGTGAGAGTCCAGAGCACTATCCACTATACCATGAAGACTTCACTAGTGTTGCAGGGAAGGAATGTACACTATATGGTTTAATGGAGCATTCTCTGACTCCACCACCAGCTCTGCCTCTGACTTCAGCTCCACCTCTGACTTCAGCACCGCCTCCAGCTCTGCCTCTGACTTCAGCTCCGCCTCCAGCTCTGCCTCTGACTTCAGCCCCACTTCCGCCTTTGACTGTGCCTCCAGCTCCAGACCTGCTCTGCCTCTGCCTTCAGCTCCACACCAGTCTCTGACTTCAGCTCCACCTCCAACCCTGACTTCAGCTCTACCTCTGACTCCAGCTCCACACCAGTCTCTGACTTCAGCTCCACCTCTGACTCCAGCCCCACACCAGCTTTGCATCTGACTCCAACTTCATCTCCGCCTCTGACTTCAGCTCCACACCAGATCTACCTCTGACTTCATTTCTGCCTATGACTCCAGAACTTCAGTTCCATCTCTGACTACAGCTTCTCCTCCAACTCCAGCTCCACACCATCTCTGCCACTGACTTCAGCTCCGCCTCCAATTTCGGCACCACAGCAAATCTGCCTCTGACTTCAGCTCCGCCTACAACTCCAGCTCCGCCACCAACGCCTTTTCCATGATGACATATTTTCTTTGGTCCCACCGGGATTTGAACTCGGGTCGCTGGGGTGAGAGTCCAGAGCACTATCCACTATACCATGAAGACTTCACTAGTGTTGCAGGGAAGGAATGTACACTATATGGTTTAATGGAGCATTCTCTGACTCCACCACCAGCTCTGCCTCTGACTTCAGCTCCACCTCTGACTTCAGCACCGCCTCCAGCTCCGCCTCTGACTTCAGCACCGCCTCCAGCTCTGCCTCTGACTTCAGCTCCGCCTCCAGCTCTGCCTCTGACTTCAGCCCCACTTCCGCCTTTGACTCTGCCTCCAGCTCCAGACCTGCTCTGCCTCTGCCTTCAGCTCCGCCTCCAGCTCCACACCAGTCTCTGACTTCAGCTCCACCTCCAACCCTGACTTCAGCTCTACCTCTGACTCCAGCTCCACACCAGTCTCTGACTTCAGCTCCACCTCTGACTCCAGCCCCACACCAGCTTTGCATCTGACTCCAACTTCATCTCCGCCTCTGACTTCAGTTCCACACCAGCTCTACCTATGACTTCATTTCTGCCTCTGACTCCAGCTCTACACCATCTCTGCCTCTGACTTCAGCCCCACTTCCGCCTCCAACTCCGACGCCAGCTCCACACCAGTTTCTGACTTCAGCTCCGCCTCTGACTCCAGCTCCACACCAGTTCTGCATCTGACCACAACTTCAGTTCCATCTCTGACTACAGCTTCTCCTCCAACTCCAGCGCCACACCATCTCTGCCACTGACTTCAGTTCCGCCTCCAATTTCGGCACCACACCAAATCTGCCTCTGACTTCAGCTCCGCCTCTGACTTCAGCTCCGCCTACAGCTCCAGCTCCGCCACCAACGCCTTTTCCATGATGACATATTTTCTTTGGTCCCACCGGGATTTGAACTCGGGTCGCTGGGGTGAGAGTCCAGAGCACTATCCACTATACCATGAAGACTTCACTAGTGTTGCAGGGAAGGAATGTACACTATATGGTTTAATGGAGCATTCTCTGACTCCACCACCAGCTCTGCCTCTGACTTCAGCTCCACCTCTGACTTCAGCACCGCCTCCAGCTCCGCCTCTGACTTCAGCACCGCCTCCAGCTCTGCCTCTGACTTCAGCTCCGCCTCCAGCTCTGCCTCTGACTTCAGCCCCACTTCCGCCTTTGACTCTGCCTCCAGCTCCAGACCTGCTCTGCCTCTGCCTTCAGCTCCGCCTCCAGCTCCACACCAGTCTCTGACTTCAGCTCCACCTCCAACCCTGACTTCAGCTCTACCTCTGACTCCAGCTCCACACCAGTCTCTGACTTCAGCTCCACCTCTGACTCCAGCCCCACACCAGCTTTGCATCTGACTCCAACTTCATCTCCGCCTCTGACTTCAGTTCCACACCAGCTCTACCTATGACTTCATTTCTGCCTCTGACTCCAGCTCTACACCATCTCTTTCTCTGACTTCAGCCCCACTTCCGCCTCCAACTCCGACGCCAGCTCCACACCAGTTTCTGACTTCAGCTCCGCCTCTGACTCCAGCTCCACACCAGTTCTGCATCTGACCACAACTTCAGTTCCATCTCTGACTACAGCTTCTCCTCCAACTCCAGCGCCACACCATCTCTGCCACTGACTTCAGCTCCGCCTTCAATTTCGGCACCACACCAAATCTGCCTCTGACTTCAGCTCCGCCTCCGACTTCAGCTCCGCCTACAGCTCCAGCTCCGCCACCAACGCCTTTTCCATGATGATATATATTCTTTGGTCCCACCGGGATTTGAACTCGGGTCGCTGGGGTGAGAGTCCAGAGCACTATCCACTATACCATGAAGACTTCACTAGTGTTACAGGGAAGGAATGTACACTATATGGTTTAATGGAGCATTCTCTGACTCCACCACCAGCTCTGCCTCTGACTTCAGCTCCACCTCTGACTTCAGCACCGCCTCCAGCTCTGCCTCTGACTTCAGCTCCGCCTCCAGCTCTGCCTCTGACTTCAGCCCCACTTCCGCCTTTGACTGTGCCTCCAGCTCCAGACCTGCTCTGCCTCCAGCTCCGCCTCCAGCTCCACACCAGTCTCTGACTTCAGCTCCACCTCCAACCCTGACTTCAGCTCTACCTCTGACTCCAGCTCCACACCAGTCTCTGACTTCAGCTCCACCTCTGACTCCAGCCCCACACCAGCTTTGCATCTGACCCCAACTTCATCTCCGCCTCTGACTCCAGCTCCACACCAGTTCTGCATCTGACCACAACTTCAGTTCCATCTCTGACTACAGCTTCTACTCCAACTCCAGCTCCACACCATCTCTGCCACTGACTTCAGCTCCGCCTTCAATTTCGGCACCACACCAAATCTGCCTCTGACTTCAGGTCCGCCTCGGACTTCAGCTCCGCCTACAGCTCCAGCTCCGCCTCCAACACCTTTTCCATGATGACATATTTTCTTTGGTCCCACCGGGATTTGAACTCGGGTCGCTGGGGTGAGAGTCCAGAGCACTATCCACTATACCATTAAGACTTCACTAGTGTTGCAGGGAAGGAATGTACACTATATGGTTTAATGGAGCATTCTCTGACTCCACCACCAGCTCTGCCTCTGACTTCAGCTCCACCTCTGACTTCAGCACCGCCTCCAGCTCTGCCTCTGACTTCAGCTCCGCCTCCAGCTCTGCCTCTGACTTCAGCCCCACTTCCGCCTTTGACTCTGCCTCCAGCTCCAGACCTGCTCTGCCTCTGCCTTCAGCTCCGCCTCCAGCTCCACACCAGTCTCCGACTTCAGCTCCACCTCCAACCCTGACTTCAGCTCTACATCTGACTCCAGCTCCACACCAGTCCCTGACTTCAGCTCCACCTCTGACTTCAGCTCCACACCAGCTCTGCCTCCAACTCCAGCCCCACACCAGCTTTGCATCTGACTCCTACTTCATCTCCGCCTCTGACTTCAGCTCCACATCAGCTCTACCTCTGACTTCATTTCTGCCTCTGACTCCAGCTCTACACCATCTCTGCCTCTGACTTCAGCCGGGATTTGAACTCGGGTCGCTGGGGTGAGAGTCCAGAGCACTATCCACTATACCATGAAGACTTCACTAGTGTTGCAGGGAAGGAATGTACACTATATGGTTTAATGGAGAATTCTCTGACTCCACCACCAGCTCTGCCTCTGACTTCAGCTCCACCTCTGACTTCAGCACCGCCTCCAGCTCTGCCTCTGACTTCAGCTCCGCCTCCAGCTCTGCCTCTGACTTCAGCTCCGCCTCCAGCTCTGCCTCTGACTTCAGCCCCACTTCCGCCTTTGACTGTGCCTCCAGCTCCAGACCTGCTCTGCCTCTGCCTTCAGCTCCGCCCCCAGCTCCACACCAGTCTCTGACTTCAGCTCCACCTCTGACTCCAGCCCCACACCAGCTTTGCATCTGACTCCAACTTCATCTTCGCCTCTGACTTCAGCTCCACACCAGCTCTACCTCTGACTTCATTTCTGCCTCTGACTCCAGCTCTACACCATCTCTGCCTCTGACTTCAGCCCCACTTCCGCCTCCAACTCCGCCGCCAGCTCCACACCAGTTTCTGACTTCAGCTCCGCCTCTGACTCCAGCTCCACACCATTTCTGCATCTGACCACAACTTCAGTTCCATCTCTGACTACAGCTTCTCCTCCAACTCCAGCTCCACACCATCTCTGCCACTGACTTCAGCTCCGCCTTCAATTTCGGCACCACACCAAATCTGCCTCTGACTTCACGTTCGCCTCTGACTTCAGCTCCGCCTACAGCTCCAGCTCCGCCACCAACGCCTTTTCCATGATGACATATTTTCTTTGGTCCCACCGGGATTTGAACTCGGGTCGCTGGGGTGAGAGTCCAGAGCACTACCCACTATATCATGAAGACTTCACTAGTGTTGCAGGGAAGGAATGTACA
The DNA here is from genome assembly GCF_054491065.1 of Syngnathus leptorhynchus. Lineage (NCBI taxonomy): Eukaryota > Metazoa > Chordata > Actinopteri > Syngnathiformes > Syngnathidae > Syngnathus > Syngnathus leptorhynchus. The sequence goes on from NW_028231995.1 coordinate 1,076,246, forward strand.
CTATATGGTTTAATGGAGCATTCTCTGACTCCACCACCAGCTCTGCCTCTGACTTCAGCTCCACCTCTGACTTCAGCACCGCCTCCGGCTCTGCCTCTGACTTCAGCTCCGCCTCTGACTTCAGCCCCACTTCCGCCTTTGACTGTGCCTCCAGCTCCAGACCTCCTCTGCCTCTGCCTTCAGCTCCGCCTCCAGCTCCACACCAGTCTCTGACTTCAGCTCCACCTCCAACCCTGACTTCAGCTCTACCTCTGACTCCAGCTCCACACCAGTCTCTGACTTCAGCTCCACCTCTGACTCCAGCCCCACACCAGCTTTGCATCTGACTCCAACTTCATCTTCACCTCTGACTTCAGCTCCACACCAGCTCTACCTCTGACTTTATTTCTGCCTCTGACTCCAGCTCTTCACCATCTCTGCCTCTGACTTCAGCCCCACTTCCGCCTCCAACTCCGCCGCCAGCTCCACACCAGTTTCTGACTTCAGCTCCGCCTCTGACTTCAGCTCCACACCAGTTCTGCATCTGACCACAACTTCAGTTCCATCTCTGACAACAGCTTCTCCTCCAACTCCACACCATCTCTGCCACTGACTTCAGCTCCGCCTTCAATTTCGGCACCACACCAAATCTGCCTCTGACTTCAGCTCCGCCTCTGACTTAAGCTCCGCCTACAGCTCCAGCTCCGCCACCAACTTCTTTTCCATGATGACATATTTTCTTTGGTCCCACCGGGATTTGAACTCGGGTCGCTGGGGTGAGAGTCCAGAGCACTATCCACTATACCATGAAGACTTCACTAGTGTTGCAGGGAAGGAATGTACACTATATGGTTTAATGGAGCATTCTCTGACTCCACCACCAGCTCTGCCTCTGACTTCAGCTCCACCTCTGACTTCAGCACCGCCTCCAGCTCTGCCTCTGACTTCAGCTCCGCCTCCAGCTCTGCCTCTGACTTCAGCCCCACTTCCGCCTTTGACTCTGCCTCCAGCTCCAGACCTGCTCTGCCTCTGCCTTCAGCTCCGCCTCCAGCTCCACACCAGTGTCCGACTTCAGCTCCACCTCCAACCCTGACTTCAGCTCTACCTCTGACTCCAGCTCCACACCAGTCTCACTTCAGCTCCACCTCTGACTCCAGCCCCACACCAGCTTTGCATCTGACTCCAATTTCATCTCCGCCTCTGACTTCAGCTCCACACCAGCTCTACCTCTGACTTCATTTCTGCCTCTGAGTCAAGCTCTACACCATCTCTGCCTCTGACTTCAGCCCCACTTCCGCCTCCAACTCCGCGGCCAGCTCCACACCAGTTTCTGACTTCAGCTCCACCTCTGACTCCAGCTCCACACCAGTTCTGCATCTGACTTCAACTTCAGTTCCATCTCACACTACAGCTCCTCCTCCAACTCCAGTTCCACACCATCTCTGCCACTGACTTCAGCTCCGCTTCCAATTCCGGCGCCACACCAAATCTGCCTCTGACTTCAGCTCCGCCTCTGACTTCAGCTCCGTCTACAGCTCCAGCTCCGCCTCCAACACCTTTTCCATGATGACATATTTTCTTTGGTCCCACCGGGATTTGAACTCGGGTCGCTGGGGTGAGAGTCCAGAGCACTATCCACTATACCATGAAGACTTCACTAGTGTTGCAGGGAAGGAAGGTACACTATATGGTTTAATGGAGCATTCTCTGACTCCACCACCAGCTCTGCCTCTGACTTCAGCTCCACCTCTGACTTCAGCACCGCCTCCAGCTCTGCCTCTGACTTCAGCTCCGCCTCCAGCTCTGCCTCTGACTTCAGTTCCGCCTCCAGCTCTGCCTCTGACTTCAGCCCCACTTCCGCCTTTGACTCTGCCTCCAGCTCCAGACCTGCTCTGCCTCTGCCTTCAGCTCCGCCTCCAGCTCCACACCAGTGTCCGACTTCAGCTCCACCTCCAACCCTGACTTCAGCTCTACCTTTGACTCCAGCTCCACACCAGTCTCACTTCAGCTCCACCTCTGACTCCAGCCCCACACCAGCTTTGCATCTGACTCCAACTTCATCTCCGCCTCTGACTTCAGTTCCACACCAGCTCTACCTATGACTTCATTTCTGCCTCTGACTCCAGCTCTACACCATCTTTGCCTCTGACTTCAGCCCCACTTCCGCCTCCAACTCCGCCGCCAGCTCCACACCAGTTTCTGACTTCAGCTCCGCCTCTGACTTCAGCTCCACACCAGTTCTGCATCTGACCACAACTTCAGTTCCATCTCTGACAACAGCTTCTCCTCCAACTCCAGCTCCACACCATCTCTGCCACTGACTTCAGCTCCGCCTTCAATTTCGGCACCACACCAAATCTGCCTCTGACTTCAGCTCCGCCTCTGACTTCAGCTCCGCCTACAGCTCCAGCTCCGCCACCAACACCTTTTCCATGATGACATATTTTCTTTATTCCCACCGGGATTTGAACTCGGGTCGCTGGGGTGAGAGTCCAGAGCACTATCCACTATACCATGAAGACTTCACTAGTGTTGCAGGGAAGGAATGTACACTATATGGTTTAATGGAGCATTCTCTGACTCCACCACCAGCTCTGCCTCTGACTTCAGCTCCACCTCTGACTCCAGCTCCACACCAGTCTCTGACTTCAGCTCCACCTCTGACTCCAGCCCCACACCAGCTTTGCATCTGACTCCAACTTCATCTCCCCCTCTGACTTCAGCTCCACACCAGCTCTACCTCTGACTTCATTTCTGCCTCTGACTCCACAACTTCAGTTCCATCTCTGACTACAGCTTCTCCTCCAACTCCAGCTCCACACCATCTCTGCCACTGACTTCAGCTCCGCCTCCAATTTCGGCACCACACCAAATCTGCCTCTGACTTCAGCTCCGCCTCTGACTTCAGCTCCGCCTACAGCTCCAGCTCCGCCACCAACGCCTTTTCCATGATGACATATTTTCTTTGGTCCCACCGGGATTTGAACTCGGGTCGCTGGGGTGAGAGTCCAGAGCACTATCCACTATACCATGAAGACTTCACTAGTGTTGCAGGGAAGGAATGTACACTATATGGTTTAATGGAGCATTCTCTGACTCCACCACCAGCTCTGCCTCTGACTTCAGCTCCACCTCTGACTTCAGCACCGCCTCCAGCTCTGCCTCTGACTTCAGCTCCGCCTCCAGCTCTGCCTCTGACTTCAGCTCCGCCTCCAGCTCTGCCTCTGACTTCAGCCCCACTTCCGCCTTTGACTCTGCCTCCAGCTCCAGACCTGCTCTGCCTCTGCCTTCAGCTCCGCCTCCAGCTCCACACCAGTGTCCGACTTCAGCTCCACCTCCAACCCTGACTTCAGCTCTACCTTTGACTCCAGCTCCACACCAGTCTCACTTCAGCTCCACCTCTGACTCCAGCCCCACACCAGCTTTGCATCTGACTCCAACTTCATCTCCGCCTCTGACTTCAGTTCCACACCAGCTCTACATATGACTTTATTTCTGCCTCTGACTCCAGCTCTACACCATCTCTGCCTCTGACTTCAGCCCCACTTCCGCCTCCAACTCCGCCTCCAGCTCCACACCAGTTTCTGACTTCCGCTCCGCCTCTGACTTCAGCTCCACACCAGTTCTGCATCTGACCACAACTTCAGTTCCATCTCTGACAACAGCTTCTCCTCCAACTCCAGCTCCACACCATCTCTGCCACTGACTTCAGCTCCGCCTCCAATTTCGGCACCACACCAAATCTGCCTCTGACTTCAGCTCCGCCTCTGACTTCAGCTCCGCCTACAGCTCCAGCTCCGCCACCAACGCCTTTTCCATGATGACATATTTTCTTTGGTCCCACCGGGATTTGAACTCGGGTCGCTGGGGTGAGAGTCCAGAGCACTATCCACTATACCATGAAGACTTCACTAGTGTTGCAGGGAAGGAATGTACACTATATGGTTTAATGGAGCATTCTCTGACCACCACCACCAGCTCTGCCTTTGACTTCAGCTCCACCTCTGACTTCAGCACCGCCTCCGGCTCTGCCTCTGACTTCAGCTCCGCCTCTGACTTCAGCCCCACTTCCGCCTTTGACTGTGCCTCCAGCTCCAGACCTCCTCTGCCTCTGCCTTCAGCTCCGCCTCCAGCTCCACACCAGTCTCTGACTTCAGCTCCACCTCCAACCCTGACTTCAGCTCTACCTCTGACTCCAGCTCCACACCAGTCTCTGACTTCAGCTCCACCTCTGACTCCAGCCCCACACCAGCTTTGCATCTGACTCCAACTTCATCTCCACCTCTGACTTCAGCTCCATACCAGCTCTACCTCTGATTTCATTTCTGCCTCTGACTCCAGCTCTTCACCATCTTTGCCTCTGATTTCAGCCCCACTTCCGCCTCCAACTCCGCCGCCAGCTCCACACCAGTTTCTGACTTCAGCTCCGCCTCTGACTCCAGCTCCACACCAGTTCTGCATCTGACCACAACTTCAGTTCCATCTCTGACCACAGCTTCTCCTCCAACTCCAGCTCCACACCATCTCTGCCACTGACTTCAGCTCCGCCTTCAATTTCGGCACCACACCAAATCTGCCTCTGACTTCAGCTCCGCCTCTGACTTCAGCTCCGCCTACAGCTCCAGCTCCGCCACCAACGCCTTTTCCATGATGACATATTTTCTTTGGTCCCACCGGGATTTGAACTCGGGTCGCTGGGGTGAGAGTCCAGAGCACTATCCACTATACCATGAAGACTTCACTAGTGTTGCAGGGAAGGAATGTACACTATATGGTTTAATGGAGCATTCTCTGACTCCACCACCAGCTCTGCCTCTGACTTCAGCTCCACCTCTGACTCCAGCTCCACCTCTGACTCCAGCCCCACACCAGCTTTGCATCTGACTCCAACTTCATCTCCCCCTCTGACTTCAGCTCCACACCAGCTCTACCTCTGACTTCATTTCTGCCTCTGACTCCACAACTTCAGTTCCATCTCTGACTACAGCTTCTCCTCCAACTCCAGCTCCACACCATCTCTGCCACTGACTTCAGCTCCGCCTCCAATTTCGGCACCACACCAAATCTGCCTCTGACTTCAGCTCCGCCTCTGACTTCAGCTCCGCCTACAGCTCCAGCTCCGCCACCAACGCCTTTTCCATGATGACATATTTTCTTTGGTCCCACCGGGATTTGAACTCGGGTCGCTGGGGTGAGAGTCCAGAGCACTATCCACTATACCATGAAGACTTCACTAGTGTTGCAGGGAAGGAATGTACACTATATGGTTTAATGGAGCATTCTCTGACTCCACCACCAGCTCTGCCTCTGACTTCAGCTCCACCTCTGACTTCAGCACCGCCTCCAGCTCTGCCTCTGACTTCAGCTCCGCCTCCAGCTCTGCCTCTGACTTCAGCTCCGCCTCCAGCTCTGCCTCTGACTTCAGCCCCACTTCCGCCTTTGACTCTGCCTCCAGCTCCAGACCTGCTCTGCCTCTGCCTTCAGCTCCGCCTCCAGCTCCACACCAGTGTCCGACTTCAGCTCCACCTCCAACCCTGACTTCAGCTCTACCTTTGACTCCAGCTCCACACCAGTCTCACTTCAGCTCCACCTCTGACTCCAGCCCCACACCAGCTTTGCATCTGACTCCAACTTCATCTCCGCCTCTGACTTCAGTTCCACACCAGCTCTACCTATGACTTCATTTCTGCCTCTGACTCCAGCTCTACACCATCTCTGCCTCTGACTTCAGCCCCACTTCCGCCTCCAACTCCGCCGCCAGCTCCACACCAGTTTCTGACTTCCGCTCCGCCTCTGACTTCAGCTCCACACCAGTTCTGCATCTGACCACAACTTCAGTTCCATCTCTGACAACAGCTTCTCCTCCAACTCCAGCTCCACACCATCTCTGCCACTGACTTCAGCTCCGCCTTCAATTTCGGCACCACACCAAATCTGCCTCTGACTTCAGCTCCGCCTCTGACTTCAGCTCCGCCTACAGCTCCAGCTCCGCCACCAACGCCTTTTCCATGATGACATATTTTCTTTGGTCCCAACGGGATTTGAACTCGGGTCGCTGGGGTGAGAGTCCAGAGCACTATCCACTATACCATGAAGACTTCACTAGTGTTGCAGGGAAGGAATGTACACTATATGGTTTAATGGAGCATTCTCTGACTCCACCACCAGCTCTGCCTCTGACTTCAGCTCCACTTCTGACTCCAGCTCCACCTCTGACTCCAGCCCCACACCAGCTTTGCATCTGACTCCAACTTCATCTCCCCCTCTGACTTCAGCTCCACACCAGCTCTACCTCTGACTTCATTTCTGCCTCTGACTCCACAACTTCAGTTCCATCTCTGACTACAGCTTCTCCTCCAACTCCAGCTCCACACCATCTCTGCCACTGACTTCAGCTCCGCCTCCAATTTCGGCACCACACCAAATCTGCCTCTGACTTCAGCTCCGCCTCTGACTTCAGCTCCGCCTACAGCTCCAGCTCCGCCACCAACGCCTTTTCCATGATGACATATTTTCTTTGGTCCCACCGGGATTTGAACTCGGGTCGCTGGGGTGAGAGTCCAGAGCACTATCCACTATACCATGAAGACTTCACTAGTGTTGCAGGGAAGGAATGTACACTATATGGTTTAATGGAGCATTCTCTGACTCCACCACCAGCTCTGCCTCTGACTTCAGCTCCACCTCTGACTTCAGCACCGCCTCCAGCTCTGCCTCTGACTTCAGCTCCGCCTCCAGCTCTGCCTCTGACTTCAGCTCCGCCTCCAGCTCTGCCTCTGACTTCAGCCCCACTTCCGCCTTTGACTCTGCCTCCAGCTCCAGACCTGCTCTGCCTCTGCCTTCAGCTCCGCCTCCAGCTCCACACCAGTGTCCGACTTCAGCTCCACCTCCAACCCTGACTTCAGCTCTACCTTTGACTCCAGCTCCACACCAGTCTCACTTCAGCTCCACCTCTGACTCCAGCCCCACACCAGCTTTGCATCTGACTCCAACTTCATCTCCGCCTCTGACTTCAGTTCCACACCAGCTCTACCTATGACTTCATTTCTGCCTCTGACTCCAGCTCTACACCATCTCTGCCTCTGACTTCAGCCCCACTTCCGCCTCCAACTCCGCCGCCAGCTCCACACCAGTTTCTGACTTCCGCTCCGCCTCTGACTTCAGCTCCACACCAGTTCTGCATCTGACCACAACTTCAGTTCCATCTCTGACAACAGCTTCTCCTCCAACTCCAGCTCCACACCATCTCTGCCACTGACTTCAGCTCCGCCTCCAATTTCGGCACCACACCAAATCTGCCTCTGACTTCAGCTCCGCCTCTGACTTCAGCTCCGCCTACAGCTCCAGCTCCGCCACCAACGCCTTTTCCATGATGACATATTTTCTTTGGTCCCACCGGGATTTGAACTCGGGTCGCTGGGGTGAGAGTCCAGAGCACTATCCACTATACCATGAAGACTTCACTAGTGTTGCAGGGAAGGAATGTACACTATATGGTTTAATGGAGCATTCTCTGACTCCACCACCAGCTCTGCCTCTGACTTCAGCTCCACCTCTGACTTCAGCACCGCCTCCAGCTCTGCCTCTGACTTCAGCTCCGCCTCCAGCTCTGCCACTGACTTCAGCCCCACTTCCGCCTTTGACTCTGCCTCCAGCTCCAGACCTGCTCTGCCTCTGCCTTCAGCTCCGCCTCCAGCTCCACACCAGTGTCCGACTTCAGCTCCACCTCCAACCCTGACTTCAGCTCTACCTCTGACTCCAGCTTCACACCAGTCTCACTTCAGCTCCAATTTCATCTCCGCCTCTGACTCCAGCTCTTCACCATCTCTGCCTCTGACTTCAGCCCCACTTCCGCCGCCAGCTCCACACCAGTTTCTGACTTCAGCTCCACCTCTGACTCCAGCTCCACACCAGTTCTGCATCTGACCACAACTTCAGTTCCATCTCACACTACAGCTCCTCCTCCAACTCCAGTTCCACACCATCTCTGCCACTGACTTCAGCTCCGCTTCCAATTCCGGCGCCACACCAAATCTGCCTCTGACTTCAGGTCCGCCTCTGACTTCAGCTCCGCCTACAGTTCCAGCTCCGCCTCCAACACCTTTTCCATGATGACATATTTTATTTGGTCCCACCGGGATTTGAACTCGGGTCGCTGGGGTGAGAGTCCAGAGCACTATCCACTATACCATGAAGACTTCACTAGTGTTGCAGGGAAGGAATGTACACTATATGGTTTAATGGAGCATTCTCTGACTCCACCAACAGCTCTGCCTCTGACTTCAGCTCCACCTCTGACTTTAGCACCGCCTCCAGCTCTGCCTCTGACTTCAGCTCCGCCTCCAGCTCTGCCTCTGACTTCAGTCCCACTTCCGCATTTTGACTCTGCCTCCAGCTCCAGACCTGCTCTGCCTCTGCCTTCAGCTCCGCCTCCAGCTCCACACCAGTGTCCGACTTCAGCTCCACCTCCAACCCTGACTTCAGCTCTACCTTTGACTCCAGCTCCACACCAGTCTCACTTCAGCTCCACCTCTGACTCCAGCCCCACACCAGCTTTGCATCTGACTCCAACTTCATCTCCGCCGCTGACTTCAGCTCCACACCAGTTCTACCTCTGACTTCATTTCTGCCTCTGACTCCAGCTCTACACCATCTCTGCCTCTGACTTCAGCCCCACTTCCGCCTTCAACTCCGCCACCAGCTCCACACCAGTTTCTGACTTCAGCTCCACCTCTGACTCCAGCTCCACACCAGTTCTGCATCTGACTTCAACTTCAGTTCCATCTCACACTACAGCTCCTCCTCCAACTCCAGTTCCACACCATCTCTGCCACTTACTTCAGCTCCGCTTCCAATTCCGGCGCCACACCAAATCTGCCTCTGACTTCAGCTCCGCCTCTGACTTCAGCTCCGCCTACAGCTCCAGCTCCGCCACCAACGCCTTTTCCATGATGACATATTTTCTTTGGTCCCACCGGGATTTGAACTCGGGTCGCTGGGGTGAGAGTCCAGAGCACTATCCACTATACCATGAAGACTTCACTAGTGTTGCAGGGAAGGAATGTACACTATATGGTTTAATGGAGCATTCTCTGACTCCACCACCAGCTCTGCCTCTGACTTCAGCTCCACCTCTGACTCCAGCTCCACACCAGTCTCTGTCTTCAGCTCCACCTCTGACTCCAGCCCCACAGCAGCTTTGCATCTGACTCCAACTTCATCTCCGCCTCTGACTTCAGCTCCACACCAGCTCTACCTCTGACTTGATTTCTGCCTCTGACTCCACAACTTCAGTTCCATCTCTGACTACAGCTTCTCCTCCAACTCCAGCTCCACACCATCTCTGCCACTGACTTCAGCTCCGCCTCCAATTTCGGCACCACACCAAATCTGCCTCTGACTTCAGCTCCGCCTCTGACTTCAGCTCCGCCTACAGCTCCAGCTCCGCCACCAACGCCTTTTCCATGATGACATATTTTCTTTGGTCCCAACGGGATTTGAACTCGGGTCGCTGGGGTGAGAGTCCAGAGCACTATCCACTATACCATGAAGACTTCACTAGTGTTGCAGGGAAGGAATGTACACTATATGGTTTAATGGAGCATTCTCTGACTCCACCACCAGCTCTGCCTCTGACTTCAGCTCCACCTCTGACTTCAGCACCGCCTCCAGCTCTGCCTCTGACTTCAGCTCCGCCTCCAGCTCTGCCTCTGACTTCAGCCCCACTTCCGCCTTTGACTCTGCCTCCAGCTCCAGACCTGCTCTGCCTCTGCCTTCAGCTCCACACCAGTGTCCGACTTCAGCTCCACCTCCAACCCTGACTTCAGCTCTACCTCTGACTCCAGCTCCACACCAGTCTCACTTCAGCTCCACCTCTGACTCCAGCCCCACACCAGCTTTGCATCTGACTCCAATTTCATCTCCGCCTCTGACTTCAGCTCCACACCAGCTCTACCTCTGACTTCATTTCTGCCTCTGACTCCAGCTCTACACCATCTCTGCCTCTGACTTCAGCCCCACTTCTGCCTCCAACTCCACCGCCAGCTCCACACCAGTTTCTGACTTCAGCTCCACCTCTGACTCCAGCTCCACACCAGTTCTGCATCTGACTTCAACTTCAGTTCCATCTCACACTACAGCTCCTCCTCCAACTCCAGTTCCACACCATCTCTGCCACTGACTTCAGCTCCGCTTCCAATTCCGGCGCCACACCAAATCTGCCTCTGACTTCAGGTCCGCCTCTGACTTCAGCTCCGCCTACAGTTCCAGCTCCGCCTCCAACACCTTTTCCATGATGACATATTTTCTTTGGTCCCACCGGGATTTGAACTCGGGTCGCTGGGGTGAGAGTCCAGAGCACTATCCACTATACCATTAAGACTTCACTAGTGTTGCAGGGAAGGAATGTACACTATATGGTTTAATGGAGCATTCTCTGACTCCACCACCAGCTCTGCCTCTGACTTCAGCTCCACCTCTGACTCCAGCTCCACACCAGTCTCTGACTTCAGCTCCACCTCTGACTCCAGCCCCACACCAGCTTTGCATCTGACTCCAACTTCATCTCCGCCTCTGACTTCAGCTCCACACCAGCTCTACCTCTGACTTCATTTCTGCCTCTGACTCCACAACTTCAGTTCCATCTCTGACTACAGCTTCTCCTCCAACTCCAGCTCCACACCATCTCTGCCACTGACTTCAGCTCCGCCTCCAATTTCGGCACCACACCAAATCTGCCTCTGACTTCAGCTCCGCCTCTGACTTCAGCTCCGCCTACAGCTCCAGCTCCGCCACCAACGCCTTTTCCATGATGACATATTTTCTTTGGTCCCACCGGGATTTGAACTCGGGTCGCTGGGGTGAGAGTCCAGAGCACTATCCACTATACCATGAAGACTTCACTAGTGTTGCAGGGAAGGAATGTACACTATATGGTTTAATGGAGCATTCTCTGACTCCACCACCAGCTCTGCCTCTGACTTCAGCTCCACCTCTGACTCCAGCTCCACACCAGTCTCTGTCTTCAGCTCCACCTCTGACTCCAGCCCCACAGCAGCTTTGCATCTGACTCCAACTTCATCTCCGCCTCTGACTTCAGCTCCACACCAGCTCTACCTCTGACTTGATTTCTGCCTCTGACTCCACAACTTCAGTTCCATCTCTGACTACAGCTTCTCCTCCAACTCCAGCTCCACACCATCTCTGCCACTGACTTCAGCTCCGCCTCCAATTTCGGCACCACACCAAATCTGCCTCTGACTTCAGCTCCGCCTCTGACTTCAGCTCCGCCTACAGCTCCAGCTCCGCCACCAACGCCTTTTCCATGATGACATATTTTCTTTGGTCCCAACGGGATTTGAACTCGGGTCGCTGGGGTGAGAGTCCAGAGCACTATCCACTATACCATGAAGACTTCACTAGTGTTGCAGGGAAGGAATGTACACTATATGGTTTAATGGAGCATTCTCTGACTCCACCACCAGCTCTGCCTCTGACTTCAGCTCCACCTCTGACTTCAGCACCGCCTCCAGCTCTGCCTCTGACTTCAGCTCCGCCTCCAGCTCTGCCTCTGACTTCAGCCCCACTTCCGCCTTTGACTCTGCCTCCAGCTCCAGACCTGCTCTGCCTCTGCCTTCAGCTCCACACCAGTGTCCGACTTCAGCTCCACCTCCAACCCTGACTTCAGCTCTACCTCTGACTCCAGCTCCACACCAGTCTCACTTCAGCTCCACCTCTGACTCCAGCCCCACACCAGCTTTGCATCTGACTCCAATTTCATCTCCGCCTCTGACTTCAGCTCCACACCAGCTCTACCTCTGACTTCATTTCTGCCTCTGACTCCAGCTCTACACCATCTCTGCCTCTGACTTCAGCCCCACTTCTGCCTCCAACTCCACCGCCAGCTCCACACCAGTTTCTGACTTCAGCTCCACCTCTGACTCCAGCTCCACACCAGTTCTGCATCTGACTTCAACTTCAGTTCCATCTCACACTACAGCTCCTCCTCCAACTCCAGTTCCACACCATCTCTGCCACTGACTTCAGCTCCGCTTCCAATTCCGGCGCCACACCAAATCTGCCTCTGACTTCAGGTCCGCCTCTGACTTCAGCTCCGCCTACAGTTCCAGCTCCGCCTCCAACACCTTTTCCATGATGACATATTTTCTTTGGTCCCACCGGGATTTGAACTCGGGTCGCTGGGGTGAGAGTCCAGAGCACTATCCACTATACCATTAAGACTTCACTAGTGTTGCAGGGAAGGAATGTACACTATATGGTTTAATGGAGCATTCTCTGACTCCACCACCAGCTCTGCCTCTGACTTCAGCTCCACCTCTGACTCCAGCTCCACACCAGTCTCTGACTTCAGCTCCACCTCTGACTCCAGCCCCACACCAGCTTTGCATCTGACTCCAACTTCATCTCCGCCTCTGACTTCAGCTCCACACCAGCTCTACCTCTGACTTCATTTCTGCCTCTGACTCCACAACTTCAGTTCCATCTCTGACTACAGCTTCTCCTCCAACTCCAGCTCCACACCATCTCTGCCACTGACTTCAGCTCCGCCTCCAATTTCGGCACCACACCAAATCTGCCTCTGACTTCAGCTCCGCCTCTGACTTCAGCTCCGCCTACAGCTCCAGCTCCGCCACCAACGCCTTTTCCATGATGACATATTTTCTTTGGTCCCACCGGGATTTGAACTCGGGTCGCTGGGGTGAGAGTCCAGAGCACTATCCACTATACCATGAAGACTTCACTAGTGTTGCAGGGAAGGAATGTACACTATATGGTTTAATGGAGCATTCTCTGACTCCACCACCAGCTCTGCCTCTGACTTCAGCTCCACCTCTGACTTCAGCACCGCCTCCAGCTCTGCCTCTGACTTCAGCTCCGCCTCCAGCTCTGCCTCTGACTTCAGCTCCGCCTCCAGCTCTGCCTCTGACTTCAGCCCCACTTCCGCCTTTGACTCTGCCTCCAGCTCCAGACCTGCTCTGCCTCTGCCTTCAGCTCCGCCTCCAGCTCCACACCAGTGTCCGACTTCAGCTCCAACTCCAACCCTGACTTCAGCTCTACCTCTGACTCCAGCTCCACACCAGTCTCACTTCAGCTCCATCTCTGACTCCAGCCCCACACCAGCTTTGCATCTGACTCCAATTTCATCTCCGCCTCTGACTTCAGCTCCACACCAGCTCTACCTCTGACTTCATTTCTGCCTCTGACTCCAGCTCTACACCATCTCTGCCTCTGACTTCAGCCGGGATTTGAACTCGGGTCGCTGGGGTGAGAGTCCAGAGCACTATCCACTATACCATGAAGACTTTACTAGTGTTGCAGGGAAGGAATGTACACTATATGGTTTAATGGAGCATTCTCTGACTCCACCACCAGCTCTGCCTCTGACTTCAGCTCCACCTCTGACTTCAGCACCGCCTCCAGCTCTGCCTCTGACTTCAGCTCCGCCTCCAGCTCCAGCTCCGCCTCCATCACCTTTTCCATGATGACATATTTTCTTTGGTCCCACCGGGATTTGAACTCGGGTCGCTGGGGTGAGAGTCCAGAGCACTATCCACTATACCATGAAGACTTCACTAGTGTTGCAGGGAAGGAATGTACACTATATGGTTTAATGGAGCATTCTCTGACTCCACCACCAGCTCTGCCTTTGACTTCAGCTCCACCTCTGACTTCAGCACCGCCTCCGGCTCTGCCTCTGACTTCAGCTCCGCCTCTGACTTCAGCCCCACTTCCGCCTTTGACTGTGCCTCCAGCTCCAGACCTCCTCTGCCTCTGCCTTCAGCTCCGCCTCCAGCTCCACACCAGTCTCTGACTTCAGCTCCACCTCCAACCCTGACTTCAGCTCTACCTCTGACTCCAGCTCCACACCAGTCTCTGACTTCAGCTCCACCTCTGACTCCAGCCCCACACCAGCTTTGCATCTGACTCCAACTTCATCTCCACCTCTGACTTCAGCTCCATACCAGCTCTACCTCTGATTTCATTTCTGCCTCTGACTTCAGCTCTTCACCATCTTTGCCTCTGACTTCAGCCCCACTTCCGCCTCCAACTCCGCCGCCAGCTCCACACCAGTTTCTGACTTCAGCTCCGCCTCTGACTCCAGCTCCACACCAGTTCTGCATCTGACCACAACTTCAGTTCCATCTCTGACCACAGCTTCTCCTCCAACTCCAGCTCCACACCATCTCTGCCACTGACTTCAGCTCCGCCTTCAATTTCGGCACCACACCAAATCTGCCTCTGACTTCAGCTCCGCCTCTGACTTCAGCTCCGCCTACAGCTCCAGCTCCGCCACCAACGCCTTTTCCATGATGACATATTTTCTTTGGTCCCACCGGGATTTGAACTCGGGTCGCTGGGGTGAGAGTCCAGAGCACTATCCACTATACCATGAAGACTTCACTAGTGTTGCAGGGAAGGAATGTACACTATATGGTTTAATGGAGCATTCTCTGACTCCACCACCAGCTCTGCCTCTGACTTCAGCTCCACCTCTGACTCCAGCTCCACACCAGTCTCTGTCTTCAGCTCCACCTCTGACTCCAGCCCCACAGCAGCTTTGCATCTGACTCCAACTTCATCTCCGCCTCTGACTTCAGCTCCACACCAGCTCTACCTCTGACTTCATTTCTGCCTCTGACTCCACAACTTCAGTTCCATCTCTGACTACAGCTTCTCCTCCAACTCCAGCTCCACACCATCTCTGCCACTGACTTCAGCTCCGCCTCCAATTTCGGCACCACACCAAATCTGCCTCTGACTTCAGCTCCGCCTCTGACTTCAGCTCCGCCTACAGCTCCAGCTCCGCCACCAACGCCTTTTCCATGATGACATATTTTCTTTGGTCCCAACGGGATTTGAACTCGGGTCGCTGGGGTGAGAGTCCAGAGCACTATCCACTATACCATGAAGACTTCACTAGTGTTGCAGGGAAGGAATGTACACTATATGGTTTAATGGAGCATTCTCTGACTCCACCACCAGCTCTGCCTCTGACTTCAGCTCCACCTCTGACTTCAGCACCGCCTCCAGCTCTGCCTCTGACTTCAGCTCCGCCTCCAGCTCTGCCACTGACTTCAGCCCCACTTCCGCCTTTGACTCTGCCTCCAGCTCCAGACCTGCTCTGCCTCTGCCTTCAGCTCCGCCTCCAGCTCCACACCAGTGTCCGACTTCAGCTCCACCTCCAACCCTGACTTCAGCTCTACCTCTGACTCCAGCTTCACACCAGTCTCACTTCAGCTCCAATTTCATCTCCGCCTCTGACTCCAGCTCTTCACCATCTCTGCCTCTGACTTCAGCCCCACTTCCGCCGCCAGCTCCACACCAGTTTCTGACTTCAGCTCCACCTCTGACTCCAGCTCCACACCAGTTCTGCATCTGACCACAACTTCAGTTCCATCTCACACTACAGCTCCTCCTCCAACTCCAGTTCCACACCATCTCTGCCACTGACTTCAGCTCCGCTTCCAATTCCGGCGCCACACCAAATCTGCCTCTGACTTCAGGTCCGCCTCTGACTTCAGCTCCGCCTACAGTTCCAGCTCCGCCTCCAACACCTTTTCCATGATGACATATTTTATTTGGTCCCACCGGGATTTGAACTCGGGTCGCTGGGGTGAGAGTCCAGAGCACTATCCACTATACCATGAAGACTTCACTAGTGTTGCAGGGAAGGAATGTACACTATATGGTTTAATGGAGCATTCTCTGACTCCACCACCAGCTCTGCCTCTGACTTCAGCTCCACCTCTGACTTCAGCACCGCCTCCAGCTCTGCCTCTGACTTCAGCTCCGCCTCCAGCTCTGCCTCTGACTTCAGCTCCGCCTCCAGCTCTGCCTCTGACTTCAGCCCCACTTCCGCCTTTGACTCTGCCTCCAGCTCCAGACCTGCTCTGCCTCTGCCTTCAGCTCCGCCTCCAGCTCCACACCAGTGTCCGACTTCAGCTCCACCTCCAACCCTGACTTCAGCTCTACCTTTGACTCCAGCTCCACACCAGTCTCACTTCAGCTCCACCTCTGACTCCAGCCCCACACCAGCTTTGCATCTGACTCCAACTTCATCTCCGCCTCTGACTTCAGTTCCACACCAGCTCTACATATGACTTCATTTCTGCCTCTGACTCCAGCTCTACACCATCTCTGCCTCTGACTTCAGCCCCACTTCCGCCTCCAACTCCGCCGCCAGCTCCACACCAGTTTCTGACTTCCGCTCCGCCTCTGACTTCAGCTCCACACCAGTTCTGCATCTGACCACAACTTCAGTTCCATCTCTGACAACAGCTTCTCCTCCAACTCCAGCTCCACACCATCTCTGCCACTGACTTCAGCTCCGCCTCCAATTTCGGCACCACACCAAATCTGCCTCTGACTTCAGCTCCGCCTCTGACTTCAGCTCCGCCTACAGCTCCAGCTCCGCCACCAACGCCTTTTCCATGATGACATATTTTCTTTGGTCCCACCGGGATTTGAACTCGGGTCGCTGGGGTGAGAGTCCAGAGCACTATCCACTATACCATGAAGACTTCACTAGTGTTGCAGGGAAGGAATGTACACTATATGGTTTAATGGAGCATTCTCTGACTCCACCACCAGCTCTGCCTTTGACTTCAGCTCCACCTCTGACTTCAGCACCGCCTCCGGCTCTGCCTCTGACTTCAGCTCCGCCTCTGACTTCAGCCCCACTTCCGCCTTTGACTGTGCCTCCAGCTCCAGACCTCCTCTGCCTCTGCCTTCAGCTCCGCCTCCAGCTCCACACCAGTCTCTGACTTCAGCTCCACCTCCAACCCTGACTTCAGCTCTACCTCTGACTCCAGCTCCACACCAGTCTCTGACTTCAGCTCCACCTCTGACTCCAGCCCCACACCAGCTTTGCATCTGACTCCAACTTCATCTCCACCTCTGACTTCAGCTCCATACCAGCTCTACCTCTGATTTCATTTCTGCCTCTGACTCCAGCTCTTCACCATCTTTGCCTCTGATTTCAGCCCCACTTCCGCCTCCAACTCCGCCGCCAGCTCCACACCAGTTTCTGACTTCAGCTCCGCCTCTGACTCCAGCTCCACACCAGTTCTGCATCTGACCACAACTTCAGTTCCATCTCTGACCACAGCTTCTCCTCCAACTCCAGCTCCACACCATCTCTGCCACTGACTTCAGCTCCGCCTTCAATTTCGGCACCACACCAAATCTGCCTCTGACTTCAGCTCCGCCTCTGACTTCAGCTCCGCCTACAGCTCCAGCTCCGCCACCAACGCCTTTTCCATGATGACATATTTTCTTTGGTCCCACCGGGATTTGAACTCGGGTCGCTGGGGTGAGAGTCCAGAGCACTATCCACTATACCATGAAGACTTCACTAGTGTTGCAGGGAAGGAATGTACACTATATGGTTTAATGGAGCATTCTCTGACTCCACCACCAGCTCTGCCTCTGACTTCAGCTCCACCTCTGACTCCAGCTCCACACCAGTCTCTGACTTCAGCTCCACCTCTGACTCCAGCCCCACACCAGCTTTGCATCTGACTCCAACTTCATCTCCGCCTCTGACTTCAGCTCCACACCAGCTCTACCTCTGACTTCATTTCTGCCTCTGACTCCACAACTTCAGTTCCATCTCTGACTACAGCTTCTCCTCCAACTCCAGCTCCACACCATCTCTGCCACTGACTTCAGCTCCGCCTCCAATTTCGGCACCACACCAAATCTGCCTCTGACTTCAGCTCCGCCTCTGACTTCAGCTCCGCCTACAGCTCCAGCTCCGCCACCAACGCCTTTTCCATGATGACATATTTTCTTTGGTCCCACCGGGATTTGAACTCGGGTCGCTGGGGTGAGAGTCCAGAGCACTATCCACTATACCATGAAGACTTCACTAGTGTTGCAGGGAAGGAATGTACACTATATGGTTTAATGGAGCATTCTCTGACTCCACCACCAGCTCTGCCTCTGACTTCAGCTCCACCTCTGACTTCAGCACCGCCTCCAGCTCTGCCTCTGACTTCAGCTCCGCCTCCAGCTCTGCCTCTGACTTCAGCTCCGCCTCCAGCTCTGCCTCTGACTTCAGCCCCACTTCCGCCTTTGACTCTGCCTCCAGCTCCAGACCTGCTCTGCCTCTGCCTTCAGCTCCGCCTCCAGCTCCACACCAGTGTCCGACTTCAGCTCCAACTCCAACCCTGACTTCAGCTCTACCTCTGACTCCAGCTCCACACCAGTCTCACTTCAGCTCCATCTCTGACTCCAGCCCCACACCAGCTTTGCATCTGACTCCAATTTCATCTCCGCCTCTGACTTCAGCTCCACACCAGCTCTACCTCTGACTTCATTTCTGCCTCTGACTCCAGCTCTACACCATCTCTGCCTCTGACTTCAGCCGGGATTTGAACTCGGGTCGCTGGGGTGAGAGTCCAGAGCACTATCCACTATACCATGAAGACTTTACTAGTGTTGCAGGGAAGGAATGTACACTATATGGTTTAATGGAGCATTCTCTGACTTCAGCTCCACCTCTGACTTCAGCACCGCCTCCAGCTCTGCCTCTGACTTCAGCTCCGCCTCCAGCTCCAGCTCCGCCTCCATCACCTTTTCCATGATGACATATTTTCTTTGGTCCCACCGGGATTTGAACTCGGGTCGCTGGGGTGAGAGTCCAGAGCACTATCCACTATACCATGAAGACTTCACTAGTGTTGCAGGGAAGGAATGTACACTATATGGTTTAATGGAGCATTCTCTGACTCCACCACCAGCTCTGCCTTTGACTTCAGCTCCACCTCTGACTTCAGCACCGCCTCCGGCTCTGCCTCTGACTTCAGCTCCGCCTCTGACTTCAGCCCCACTTCCGCCTTTGACTGTGCCTCCAGCTCCAGACCTCCTCTGCCTCTGCCTTCAGCTCCGCCTCCAGCTCCACACCAGTCTCTGACTTCAGCTCCACCTCCAACCCTGACTTCAGCTCTACCTCTGACTCCAGCTCCACACCAGTCTCTGACTTCAGCTCCACCTCTGACTCCAGCCCCACACCAGCTTTGCATCTGACTCCAACTTCATCTCCACCTCTGACTTCAGCTCCATACCAGCTCTACCTCTGATTTCATTTCTGCCTCTGACTTCAGCTCTTCACCATCTTTGCCTCTGACTTCAGCCCCACTTCCGCCTCCAACTCCGCCGCCAGCTCCACACCAGTTTCTGACTTCAGCTCCGCCTCTGACTCCAGCTCCACACCAGTTCTGCATCTGACCACAACTTCAGTTCCATCTCTGACCACAGCTTCTCCTCCAACTCCAGCTCCACACCATCTCTGCCACTGACTTCAGCTCCGCCTTCAATTTCGGCACCACACCAAATCTGCCTCTGACTTCAGCTCCGCCTCTGACTTCAGCTCCGCCACCAACGCCTTTTCCATGATGACATATTTTCTTTGGTCCCACCGGGATTTGAACTCGGGTCGCTGGGGTGAGAGTCCAGAGCACTATCCACTATACCATGAAGACTTCACTAGTGTTGCAGGGAAGGAATGTACACTATATGGTTTAATGGAGCATTCTCTGACTCCACCACCAGCTCTGCCTCTGACTTCAGCTCCACCTCTGACTCCAGCTCCACACCAGTCTCTGTCTTCAGCTCCACCTCTGACTCCAGCCCCACAGCAGCTTTGCATCTGACTCCAACTTCATCTCCGCCTCTGACTTCAGCTCCACAACAGCTCTACCTCTGACTTCATTTCTGCCTCTGACTCCACAACTTCAGTTCCATCTCTGACTACAGCTTCTCCTCCAACTCCAGCTCCACACCATCTCTGCCACTGACTTCAGCTCCGCCTCCAATTTCGGCACCACACCAAATCTGCCTCTGACTTCAGCTCCGCCTCTGACTTCAGCTCCGCCTACAGCTCCAGCTCCGCCACCAACGCCTTTTCCATGATGACATATTTTCTTTGGTCCCAACGGGATTTGAACTCGGGTCGCTGGGGTGAGAGTCCAGAGCACTATCCACTATACCATGAAGACTTCACTAGTGTTGCAGGGAAGGAATGTACACTATATGGTTTAATGGAGCATTCTCTGACTCCACCACCAGCTCTGCCTCTGACTTCAGCTCCACCTCTGACTTCAGCACCGCCTCCGGCTCTGCCTCTGACTTCAGCTCCGCCTCCAGCTCTGCCTCTGACTTCAGCCCCACTTCCGCCTTTGACTGTGCCTCCAGCTCCAGACCTCCTCTGCCTCTGCCTTCAGCTCCACCTCCAGCTCCACACCAGTCTCTGACTTCAGCTCCACCTCCAACCCTGACTTCAGCTCTACCTCTGACTCCAGCTCCACACCAGTCTCTGACTTCAGCTCCACCTCTGACTCCAGCCCCACACCAGCTTTGCATCTGACTCCAACTTCATCTTCACCTCTGACTTCAGCTCCACACCAGCTCTACCTCTGACTTCATTTCTGCCTCTGACTCCAGCTCTTCACCATCTCTGCCTCTGACTTCAGCCCCACTTCCGCCTCCAACTCCGCCGCCAGCTCCACACCAGTTTCTGACTTCAGCTCCGCCTCTGACTCCAGCTCCACACCAGTTCTGCATCTGACCACAACTTCAGTTCCATCTCTGACAACAGCTTCTCCTCCAACTCCAGCTCCACACCATCTCTGCCACTGACTTCAGCTCCGCCTTCAATTTCGGCACCACACCAAATCTGCCTCTGACTTCAGCTCCGCCTCTGACTTCAGCTCCGCCTACAGCTCCAGCTCCGCCACCAACGCCTTTTCCATGATGACATATTTTCTTTGGTCCCACCGGGATTTGAACTCGGGTCGCTGGGGTGAGAGTCCAGAGCACTATCCACTATACCATGAAGACTTCACTAGTGTTGCAGGGAAGGAATGTACACTATATGGTTTAATGGAGCATTCTCTGACTCCACCACCAGCTCTGCCTCTGACTTCAGCTCCACCTCTGACTTCAGCACCGCCTCCAGCTCTGCCTCTGACTTCAGCTCCGCCTCCAGCTCTGCCTCTGACTTCAGCCCCACTTCCGCCTTTGACTCTGCCTCCAGCTCCAGACCTGCTCTGCCTCTGCCTTCAGCTCCGCCTCCAGCTCCACACCAGTCTCTGACATCAGCTCCACCTCCAACCCTGACTTGGTTGCCCAAGTTGTGGTCAGATGCAGAACTGGTGTGGAGCTGGAGTCAGAGGCGGAGCTGAAGTCAGAAACTGGTGTGGAGCTGGCGGCGGAGTTGGAGGCGGAAGTGGGGCTGAAGTCAGAGGCAGAGATGGTGTAGAGCTGGAGTCAGAGGCAGAAATGAAGTCATAGGTAGAGCTGGTGTGGAACTGAAGTCAGAGGCGGAGATGAAGTTGGAGTCAGATGCAAAGCTGGTGTGGGGCTGGAGTCAGAGGTGGAGCTGAAGTCAGAGACTGGTGTGGAGCTGGAGTCAGAGGTAGAGCTGAAGTCAGGGTTGGAGGTGGAGCTGAAGTCAGAGACTGGTGTGGAGCTGGAGGCGGAGCTGAAGGCAGAGGCAGAGCAGGTCTGGAGCTGGAGGCACAGTCAAAGGCGGAAGTGGGGCTGAAGTCAGAGGCGGAGCTGAAGTCAGAGGCAGAGCCGGAGGCGGTGCTGAAGTCAGAGGTGGAGCTGAAGTCAGAGGCAGAGCTGGTGGTGGAGTCAGAGAATGCTCCATTAAACCATATAGTGTACATTCCTTCCCTGCAACACTAGTGAAGTCTTCATGGTATAGTGGATAGTGCTCTGGACTCTCACCCCAGCGACCCGAGTTCAAATCCCGGTGGGACCAAAGAAAATATGTCATCATGGAAAAGGTGATGGAGGCGGAGCTCGAGCTGTAGGCGGAGCTGAAGTCAGAGGCGGACCTGAAGTCAGAGGCAGATTTGGTGTGGCGCCGGAATTGGAAGCGGAGCTGAAGTAAGTGGCAGAGATGGTGTGGAACTGGAGTTGGAGGAGGAGCTGTAGTGTGAGATGGAACTGAAGTTGAAGTCAGATGCAGAACTGGTGTGGAGCTGTAGTCAGAGGTGGAGCTGAAGTCAGAAACTGGTGTGGAGCTGGTGGCGGAGTTGGAGGCGGAAGTGGGGCTGAAGTCAGAGGCAGAGATGGTGTAGAGCTGGAGTCAGAGGCAGAAATGAAGTCAGAGGTAGAGCTGGTGTGGAGCTGAAGTCAGAGGCGGAGATGAAATTGGAGTCAGATGCAAAGCTGGTGTGGGGCTGGAGTCAGAGTTGGAGCTGAAGTGAGACTGGTGTGGAGCTGGAGTCAGAGGTAGAGCTGAAGTCAGGGTTGGAGGTGGAGCTGAAGTCGGACACTGGTGTGGAGCTGGAGGCGGAGCTGAAGGCAGAGGCAGAGCAGGTCTGGAGCTGGAGGCAGAGTCAAAAGCGGAAGTGGGGCTGAAGTCAGAGGCAGAGCTGGAGGCGGAGCTGAAGTCAGAGGTAGAGCTGGAGGCGGTGCTGAAGTCAGAGGCGGAGCTGGAGGCGGTGCTGAAGTCAGAGGTGGAGCTGAAGTCAGAGGCAGAGCTGGTGGTGGAGTCAGAGAATGCTCCATTAAACCATATAGTGTACATTCGTTCCCTGCAACACTAGTGAAGTCTTCATGGTATAGTGGATAGTGCTCTGGACTCTCACCCCAGCGACCCGAGTTCAAATCCCGGTGGGACCAAAGAAAATATGTCATCATGGAAAAGGCGTTGGTGGCGGAGCTGGAGCTGTAGGCGGAGCTGAAGTCAGAGGCAGATTTGCTGTGGTGCCGAAATTGGAGGCGGAGCTGAAGTCAGTGGCAGAGATGGTGTGGAGCTGGAGTTGGAGGAGAAGCTGTAGTCAGAGATGGAACTGAAGTTGTGGAGTCAGAGGCAGAAATGAAGTCAGAGGTAGAGCTGGTGTGGAGCTGAAGTCAGAGGCGGAGATGAAATTGGAGTCAGATGCAAAGCTGGTGTGGGGCTGGAGTCAGAGGTGGAGCTGAAGTCAGAGACTGGTGTGGAGCTGGAGTCAGAGGTGGAGCTGAAGTCAGAGGCAGAGCTGGTGGTGGAGTCAGAGAATGCTCCATTAAACCATATAGTGTACATTCCTTCCCTGCAACACTAGTGAAGTCTTCATGGTATAGTGGATAGTGCTCTGGACTCTCACCCCAGCGACCCAAGTTCAAATCCCGGTGGGACCAAAGAAAATATATCATCATGGAAAAGGCGTTGGTGGCGGAGCTGGAGCTGTAGGCGGAGCTGAAGTCAGAGGCGGAGCTGAAGTCAGAGGCAGATTTGGTGTGGTGCCGAAATTGAAGGCGGAGCTGAAGTCAGTGGCAGAGATGGTGTGGCGCTGGAGTTGGAGGAGAAGCTGTAGTGTGAGATGGAACTGAAGTTGAAGTCAGATGCAGAACTGGTGTGGAGCTGGAGTCAGAGGTGGAGCTGAAGTCAGAAACTGGTGTGGAGCTGGCGGCGGAGTTGGAGGCGGAAGTGGGGCTGAAGTCAGAGGCAGAGATGGTGTAGAGCTGGAGTCAGAGGCAGAAATGAAGTCAGAGGTAGAGCTGGTGTGGAGCTGAAGTCAGAGGCGGAGATGAAATTGGAGTCAGATGCAAAGCTGGTGTGGGGCTGGAGTCAGAGGTGGAGCTGAAGTGAGACTGGTGTGGAGCTGGAGTCAGAGGTAGAGCTGAAGTCAGGGTTGGAGGTGGAGCTGAAGTCGGACACTGGTGTGGAGCTGGAGGCGGAGCTGAAGGCAGAGGCAGAGCAGGTCTGGAGCTGGAGGCAGAGTCAAAGGCGGAAGTGGGGCTGAAGTCAGAGGCAGAGCTGGAGGCGGAGCTGAAGTCAGAGGCAGAGCTGGAGGCGGTGCTGAAGTCAGAGGTGGAGCTGAAGTCAGAGGTGGAGCTGAAGTCAGAGGCAGAGCTGGTGGTGGAGTCAGAGAATGCTCCATTAAACCATATAGTGTACATTCCTTCCCTGCAACACTAGTGAAGTCTTCATGGTATAGTGGATAGTGCTCTGGACTCTCACCCCAGCGACCCGAGTTCAAATCCCGGTGGGACCAAAGAAAATATGTCATCATGGAAAAGGCGTTGGTGGCGGAGCTGGAGCTGTAGGCGGAGCTGAAGTCAGAGGCGGAGCTGAAGTCAGAGGCAGATTTGGTGTGGCGCCGGAATTGGAAGCGGAGCTGAAGTCAGTGGCAGAGATGGTGTGGAACTGGAGTTGGAGGAGGAGCTGTAGTGTGAGATGGAACTGAAGTTGAAGTCAGATGCAGAACTGGTGTGGAGCTGGAGTCAGAGGTGGAGCTGAAGTCAGAAACTGGTGTGGAGCTGGCGGCGGAGTTGGAGGCGGAAGTGGGGCTGAAGTCAGAGGCAGAGATGGTGTAGAGCTGGAGTCAGAGGCAGAAATGAAGTCAGAGGTAGAGCTGGTGTGGAGCTGAAGTCAGAGGTGGAGATGAAATTGGAGTCAGATGCAAAGCTGGTGTGGGGCTGGAGTCAGAGGTGGAGCTGAAGTGAGACTGGTGTGGAGTTGGAGTCAGAGGTAGAGCTGAAGTCAGGGTTGGAGGTGGAGCTGAAGTCGGACACTGGTGTGGAGCTGGAGGCGGAGCTGAAGGCAGAGGCAGAGCAGGTCTGGAGCTGGAGGCAGAGTCAAAGGCGGAAGTGGGGCTGAAGTCAGAGGCAGAGCTGGAGGCGTAGCTGAAGTCAGAGGCAGAGCTGGAGGCGGTGCTGAAGTCAGAGGTGGAGCTGAAGTCAGAGGCAGGGCTGGTGGTGGAGTCAGAGAATGCTCCATTAAACCATATAGTGTACATTCCTTCCCTGCAACACTAGTGAAGTCTTCATGGTATAGTGGATAGTGCTCTGGACTCTCACCCCAGCGACCCGAGTTCAAATCCCGGTGGGACCAAAGAAAATATGTCATCATGGAAAAGGCGTTGGTGGCGGAGCTGGAGCTGTAGGCGGAGCTGAAGTCAGAGGCGGAGCTGAAGTCAGAGGCAGATTTGGTGTGGTGCCGAAATTGAAGGCGGAGCTGAAGTCAGTGGCAGAGATGGTGTGGAGCTGGAGTTGGAGGAGAAGTTGTGGTCAGATGCAGAACTGGTGTGGAGCTGGAGTCAGAGGCGGAGCTGAAGTCAGAAACTGGTGTGGAGCTGGCGTCGGAGTTGGAGGCGGAAGTGGGGCTGAAGTCAGAGGCAGAGATGGTGTAGAGCTGGAGTCAGAGGCAGAAATGAAGTCATAGGTAGAGCTGGTGTGGAACTGAAGTCAGAGGCGGAGATGAAGTTGGAGTCAGATGCAAAGCTGGTGTGGGGCTGGAGTCAGAGGTGGAGCTGAAGTCAGAGACTGGTGTGGAGCTGGAGTCAGAGGTAGAGCTGAAGTCAGGGTTGGAGGTGGAGCTGAAGTCAGAGACTGGTGTGGAGCTGGAGGCGGAGCTGAAGGCAGAGGCAGAGCAGGTCTGGAGCTGGAAGCACAGTCAAAGGCGGAAGAGGGGCTGAAGTCAGAGGCAGAGCTGGAGGCGGAGCTGAAGTCAGAGGCAGAGCTGGAGGCGGTGCTGAAGTCAGAGGTGGAGCTGAAGTCAGAGGCAGAGCTGGTGATGGAGTCAGAGAATGCTCCATTAAACCATATAGTGTACATTCCTTCCCTGCAACACTAGTGAAGTCTTCATGGTATAGTGGATAGTGCTCTGGACTCTCACCCCAGCGACCCGAGTTCAAATCCCGGCTGAAGTCAGAGGCAGAGATGGTGTAGAGCTGGAGTCAGAGGCAGAAATGAAGTCAGAGGTAGAGCTGGTGTGGAGCTGAAGTCAGAGGCGGAGATGAAATTGGAGTCAGATGCAAAGCTGGTGTGGGGCTGGAGTCAGACGTGGAGCTGAAGTGAGACTGGTGTGGAGCTGGAGTCAGAGGTAGAGCTGAAGTCAGGGTTGGAGGTGGAGCTGCAGTCGGAGACTGGTGTGGAGCTGGAGGCGGAGCTGAAGGCAGAGGCAGAGCAGGAGGCGGTGCTGAAGTCAGAAGTGGAGCTGAAGTCAGAGGCAGAGCTGGTGGTGGAGTCAGAGGATGCTCCATTAAACCATATAGTGTACATTCCTTCCCTGTAACACTAGTGAAGTCTTCATGGTATAGTGGATAGTGCTCTGGACTCTCACCCCAGCGACCCGAGTTCAAATCCCGGTGGGACCAAAGAATATATATCATCATGGAAAAGGCGTTGGTGGCGGAGCTGGAACTGTAGGCGGAGCTGAAGTCAGAGGCGGAGCTGAAGTCAGAGGCAGATTTGGTGTGGTGCCGAAATTGAAGCCGGAGCTGAAGTCAGTGGCAGAGAGGGTGTGGCGCTGGAGTTGGAGGAGAAGCTGTAGTCAGAGATGGAACTGAAGTTGTAGTCAGATGCAGAACTGGTGTGGAGCTGGAGTCAGAGGCGGAGCTGAAGTCAGAAACTGGTGTGGAGCTGGCGTCGGAGTTGGAGGCGGAAGCGGGGCTGAAGTAAGAGGCAGAGATGGTGTAGAGCTGGAGTCAGAGGCAGAAATGAAGTCATAGGTAGAGCTGGTGTGGAACTGAAGTCAGAGGTGGAGATGAAGTTGGAGTCAGATGCAAAGCTGGTGTGGGGCTGGAGTCAGAGGTGGAGCTGAAGTCAGAGACTGGTGTGGAGCTGGAGTCAGAGGTAGAGCTGAAGTCAGGGTTGGAGGTGGAGCTGAAGTCAGAGACTGGTGTGGAGCTGGAGGCGGAGCTGAAGGCAGAGGCAGAGCAGGTCTGGAGTTGGAGGCACAGTCAAAGGCGGAAGTGGGGCTGAAGTCAGAGGCAGAGCTGGAGGCGGAGCTGAAGTCAGAGCTGGAGGCGGTGCTGAAGTCAGAGGTGGAGCTGAAGTCAGAGGCAGAGCTGGTGGTGGAGTCAGAGAATGCTCCATTAAACCATATAGTGTACATTCCTTCCCTGCAACACTAGTAAAGTCTTCATGGTATAGTGGATAGTGCTCTGGACTCTCACCCCAGCGACCCGAGTTCAAATCCCGGCTGAAGTCAGAGATGGTGTAGAGCTGGAGTCAGAGGCAGAAATGAAGTCAGAGGTAGAGCTGGTGTGGAGCTGAAGTCAGAGGCGGAGATGAAATTGGAGTCAGATGCAAAGCTGGTGTGGGGCTGGAGTCAGAGGTGGAGCTGAAGTGAGACTGGTGTGGAGCTGGAGTCAGAGGTAGAGCTGAAGTCAGGGTTGGAGGTGGAGCTGAAGTCGGACACTGGTGTGGAGCTGGAGGCGGAGCTGAAGGCAGAGGCAGAGCAGGTCTGGAGCTGGAGGCAGAGTCAAAGGCGGAAGTGGGGCTGAAGTCAGAGGCAGAGCTGGAGGCGGAGCTGAAGTCAGAGGCAGAGCTGGAGGCGGAGCTGAAGTCAGAGGCAGAGCTGGAGGCGGTGCTGAAGTCAGAGGTGGAGCTGAAGTCAGAGGCAGAGCTGGTGGTGGAGTCAGAGAATGCTCCATTAAACCATATAGTGTACATTCCTTCCCTGCAACACTAGTGAAGTCTTCATGGTATAGTGGATAGTGCTCTGGACTCTCACCCCAGCGACCCGAGTTCAAATCCCGGTGGGACCAAAGAAAATATGTCATCATGGAAAAGGCGTTGGTGGCGGAGCTGGAGCTGTAGGCGGAGCTGAAGTCAGAGGCAGAGCTGGAGGCGGTGCTGAAGTCAGAGGTGGAGCTGAAGTCAGAGGTGGAGCTGAAGTCAGAGGCAGAGCTGGTGGTGGAGTCAGAGAATGCTCCATTAAACCATATAGTGTACATTCCTTCCCTGCAACACTAGTGAAGTCTTCATGGTATAGTGGATAGTGCTCTGGACTCTCACCCCAGCGACCCGAGTTCAAATCCCGGTGGGACCAAAGAAAATATGTCATCATGGAAAAGGCGTTGGTGGCGGAGCTGGAGCTGTAGGCGGAGCTGAAGTCAGAGGCGGAGCTGAAGTCAGAGGCAGATTTGGTGTGGCGCCGGAATTGGAAGCGGAGCTGAAGTCAGTGGCAGAGATGGTGTGGAACTGGAGTTGGAGGAGGAGCTGTAGTGTGAGATGGAACTGAAGTTGAAGTCAGATGCAGAACTGGTGTGGAGCTGGAGTCAGAGGTGGAGCTGAAGTCAGAAACTGGTGTGGAGCTGGCGGCGGAGTTGGAGGCGGAAGTGGGGCTGAAGTCAGAGGCAGAGCTGGTGTGGAGCTGAAGTCAGAGGCGGAGATGAAATTGGAGTCAGATGCAAAGCTGGTGTGGGGCTGGAGTCAGACGTGGAGCTGAAGTGAGACTGGTGTGGAGCTGGAGTCAGAGGTAGAGCTGAAGTCAGGGTTGGAGGTGGAGCTGAAGTCGGAGACTGGTGTGGAGCTGGAGGCGGAGCTGAAGGCAGAGGCAGAGCAGGAGGCGGTGCTGAAGTCAGAAGTGGAGCTGAAGTCAGAGGCAGAGCTGGTGGTGGAGTCAGAGAATGCTCCATTAAACCATATAGTGTACATTCCTTCCCTGTAACACTAGTGAAGTCTTCATGGTATAGTGGATAGTGCTCTGGACTCTCACCCCAGCGACCCGAGTTCAAATCCCGGTGGGACCAAAGAATATATATCATCATGGAAAAGGCGTTGGTGGCGGAGCTGGAACTGTAGGCGGAGCTGAAGTCAGAGGCGGAGCTGAAGTCAGAGGCAGATTTGGTGTGGTGCCGAAATTGAAGCCGGAGCTGAAGTCAGTGGCAGAGATGGTGTGGCGCTGGAGTTGGAGGAGAAGCTGTAGTCAGAAATGGAACTGAAGTTGTGGTCAGATGCAGAACTGGTGTGGAGCTGGAGTCAGAGGCGGAGCTGAAGTCAGAAACTGGTGTGGAGCTGGCGGCGGAGTTGGAGGCGGAAGTGGGGCTGAAGTCAGAGGCAGAGATGGTGTAGAGCTGGAGTCAGAGGCAGAAATGAAGTCAGAGGTAGAGCTGGTGTGGAGCTGAAGTCAGAGGTGGAGATGAAATTGGAGTCAGATGCAAAGCTGGTGTGGGGCTGGAGTCAGAGGTGGAGCTGAAGTGAGACTGGTGTGGAGTTGGAGTCAGAGGTAGAGCTGAAGTCAGGGTTGGAGGTGGAGCTGAAGTCGGACACTGGTGTGGAGCTGGAGGCGGAGCTGAAGGCAGAGGCAGAGCAGGTCTGGAGCTGGAGGCAGAGTCAAAGGCGGAAGTGGGGCTGAAGTCAGAGGCAGAGCTGGAGGCGGAGCTGAAGTCAGAGGCAGAGCTGGAGGCGGTGCTGAAGTCAGAGGTGGAGCTGAAGTCAGAGGCAGAGCTGGTGGTGGAGTCAGAGAATGCTCCATTAAACCATATAGTGTACATTCCTTCCCTGCAACACTAGTGAAGTCTTCATGGTATAGTGGAAAGTGCTCTGGACTCTCACCCCAGCGACCCGAGTTCAAATCCCGGTGGGACCAAAGAAAATATGTCATCATGGAAAAGGCGTTGGTGGCGGAGCTGGAGCTGTAGGCGGAGCTGAAGTCAGAGGCGGAGCTGAAGTCAGAGGCAGATTTGGTGTGGTGCCGAAATTGAAGGCGGAGCTGAAGTCAGTGGCAGAGATGGTGTGGAGCTGGAGTTGGAGGAGAAGTTGTGGTCAGATGCAGAACTGGTGTGGAGCTGGAGTCAGAGGCGGAGCTGAAGTCAGAAACTGGTGTGGAGCTGGCGTCGGAGTTGGAGGCGGAAGTGGGGCTGAAGTCAGAGGCAGAGATGGTGTAGAGCTGGAGTCAGAGGCAGAAATGAAGTCATAGGTAGAGCTGGTGTGGAACTGAAGTCAGAGGCGGAGATGAAGTTGGAGTCAGATGCAAAGCTGGTGTGGGGCTGGAGTCAGAGGTGGAGCTGAAGTCAGAGACTGGTGTGGAGCTGGAGTCAGAGGTAGAGCTGAAGTCAGGGTTGGAGGTGGAGCTGAAGTCAGAGACTGGTGTGGAGCTGGAGGCGGAGCTGAAGGCAGAGGCAGAGCAGGTCTGGAGCTGGAAGCACAGTCAAAGGCGGAAGTGGGGCTGAAGTCAGAGGCAGAGCTGGAGGCGGAGCTGAAGTCAGAGGCAGAGCTGGAGGCGGTGCTGAAGTCAGAGGTGGAGCTGAAGTCAGAGGCAGAGCTGGTGATGGAGTCAGAGAATGCTCCATTAAACCATATAGTGTACATTCCTTCCCTGCAACACTAGTGAAGTCTTCATGGTATAGTGGATAGTGCTCTGGACTCTCACCCCAGCGACCCGAGTTCAAATCCCGGCTGAAGTCAGAGGCAGAGATGGTGTAGAGCTGGAGTCAGAGGCAGAAATGAAGTCAGAGGTAGAGCTGGTGTGGAGCTGAAGTCAGAGGCGGAGATGAAATTGGAGTCAGATGCAAAGCTGGTGTGGGGCTGGAGTCAGAGGTGGAGCTGAAGTGAGACTGGTGTGGAGCTGGAGTCAGAGGTAGAGCTGAAGTCAGGGTTGGAGGTGGAGCTGAAGTCGGACACTGGTGTGGAGCTGGAGGCGGAGCTGAAGGCAGAGGCAGAGCAGGTCTGGAGCTGGAGGCAGAGTCAAAGGCGGAAGTGGGGCTGAAGTCAGAGGCAGAGCTGGAGGCGGAGCTGAAGTCAGAGGCAGAGCTGGAGGCGGTGCTGAAGTCAGAGGTGGAGCTGAAGTCAGAGGCAGAGCTGGTGGTGGAGTCAGAGAATGCTCCATTAAACCATATAGTGTACATTCCTTCCCTGCAACACTAGTGAAGTCTTCATGGTATAGTGGATAGTGCTCTGGACTCTCACCCCAGCGACCCGAGTTCAAATCCCGGTGGGACCAAAGAAAATATGTCATCATGGAAAAGGCGTTGGTGGCGGAGCTGGAGCTGTAGGCGGAGCTGAAGTCAGAGGCGGAGCTGAAGTCAGAGGCAGATTTGGTGTGGTGCCGAAATTGAAGGCGGAGCTGAAGTCAGTGGCAGAGATGGTGTGGAGCTGGAGTTGGAGGAGAAGCTGTTGTCAGAGATGGAACTGAAGTTGTGGTCAGATGCAGAACTGGTGTGGAGCTGGAGTCAGAGGCGGAGCTGAAGTCAAAAACTGGTGTGGAGCTGGCGTCGGAGTTGGAGGCGGAAGTGGGGCTGAAGTCAGAGGCAGAGATGGTGTAGAGCTGGAGTCAGAGGCAGAAATGAAGTCATAGGTAGAGCTGGTGTGGAACTGAAGTCAGAGGCGGAGATGAAGTTGGAGTCAGATGCAAAGCTGGTGTGGGGCTGGAGTCAGAGGTGGAGCTGAAGTCAGAGACTGGTGTGGAGCTGGAGTCAGAGGTAGAGCTGAAGTCAGGGTTGGAGGTGGAGCTGAAGTCAGAGACTGGTGTGGAGCTGGAGGCGGAGCTGAAGGCAGAGGCAGAGCAGGTCTGGAGCTGGAAGCACAGTCAAAGGCGGAAGTGGGGCTGAAGTCAGAGGCAGAGCTGGAGGCGGTGCTGAAGTCAGAGGTGGAGCTGAAGTCAGAGGCAGAGCTGGTGATGGAGTCAGAGAATGCTCCATTAAACCATATAGTGTACATTCCTTCCCTGCAACACTAGTGAAGTCTTCATGGTATAGTGGATAGTGCTCTGGACTCTCACCCCAGCGACCCGAGTTCAAATCCCGGCTGAAGTCAGAGGCAGAGATGGTGTAGAGCTGGAGTCAGAGGCAGAAATGAAGTCAGAGGTAGAGCTGGTGTGGAGCTGAAGTCAGAGGCGGAGATGAAATTGGAGTCAGATGCAAAGCTGGTGTGGGGCTGGAGTCAGACGTGGAGCTGAAGTGAGACTGGTGTGGAGCTGGAGTCAGAGGTAGAGCTGAAGTCAGGGTTGGAGGTGGAGCTGAAGTCGGAGACTGGTGTGGAGCTGGAGGCGGAGCTGAAGGCAGAGGCAGAGCAGGAGGCGGTGCTGAAGTCAGAAGTGGAGCTGAAGTCAGAGGCAGAGCTGGTGGTGGAGTCAGAGAATGCTCCATTAAACCATATAGTGTACATTCCTTCCCTGTAACACTAGTGAAGTCTTCATGGTATAGTGGATAGTGCTCTGGACTCTCACCCCAGCGACCCGAGTTCAAATCCCGGTGGGACCAAAGAATATATATCATCATGGAAAAGGCGTTGGTGGCGGAGCTGGAACTGTAGGCGGAGCTGAAGTCAGAGGCGGAGCTGAAGTCAGAGGCAGATTTGGTGTGGTGCCGAAATTGAAGCCGGAGCTGAAGTCAGTGGCAGAGATGGTGTGGCGCTGGAGTTGGAGGAGAAGCTGTAGTCAGAGATGGAACTGAAGTTGTGGTCAGATGCAGAACTGGTGTGGAGCTGGAGTCAGAGGCGGAGCTGAAGTCAGAAACTGGTGTGGAGCTGGCGTCGGAGTTGGAGGCGGAAGCGGGGCTGAAGTAAGAGGCAGAGATGGTGTAGAACTGGAGTCAGAGGCAGAAATGAAGTCATAGGTAGAGCTGGTGTGGAACTGAAGTCAGAGGCGGAGATGAAGTTGGAGTCAGATGCAAAGCTGGTGTGGGGCTGGAGTCAGAGGTGGAGCTGAAGTCAGAGACTGGTGTGGAGCTGGAGTCAGAGGTAGAGCTGAAGTCAGGGTTGGAGGTGGAGCTGAAGTCAGAGACTGGTGTGGAGCTGGAGGCGGAGCTGAAGGCAGAGGCAGAGCAGGTCTGGAGTTGGAGGCACAGTCAAAGGCGGAAGTGGGGCTGAAGTCAGAGGCGGAGCTGAAGTCAGAGCTGGAGGCGGTGCTGAAGTCAGAGGTGGAGCTGAAGTCAGAGGCAGAGCTGGTGGTGGAGTCAGAGAATGCTCCATTAAACCATATAGTGTACATTCCTTCCCTGCAACACTAGTAAAGTCTTCATGGTATAGTGGATAGTGCTCTGGACTCTCACCCCAGCGACCCGAGTTCAAATCCCGGCTGAAGTCAGAGGCAGAGATGGTGTAGAGCTGGAGCCAGAGGCAGAAATGAAGTCAGAGGTAGAGCTGGTGTGGAGCTGAAGTCAGAGGCGGAGATGAAATTGGAGTCAGATGCAAAGCTGGTGTGGGGCTGGAGTCAGAGGTGGAGCTGAAGTGAGACTGGTGTGGAGCTGGAGTCAGGGTTGGAGGTGGAGCTGAAGTCGGACACTGGTGTGGAGCTGGAGGCGGAGCTGAAGGCAGAGGCAGAGCAGGTCTGGAGCTGGAGGCAGAGTCAAAGGCGGAAGTGGGGCTGAAGTCAGAGGCAGAGCTGGAGGCGGAGCTGAAGTCAGAGGCAGAGCTGGAGGCGGTGCTGAAGTCAGAGGTGGAGCTGAAGTCAGAGGCAGAGCTGGTGGTGGAGTCAGAGAATGCTCCATTAAACCATATAGTGTACATTCCTTCCCTGCAACACTAGTGAAGTCTTCATGGTATAGTGGATAGTGCTCTGGACTCTCACCCCAGCGACCCGAGTTCAAATCCCGGTGGGACCAAAGAAAATATGTCATCATGGAAAAGGCGTTGGTGGCGGAGCTGGAGCTGTAGGCGGAGCTGAAGTCAGAGGCGGAGCTGAAGTCAGAGGCAGATTTGGTGTGGCGCCGGAATTGGAAGCGGAGCTGAAGTCAGTGGCAGAGATGGTGTGGAACTGGAGTTGGAGGTGGAGCTGAAGTGAGACTGGTGTGGAGCTGGAGTCAAAGGTAGAGCTGAAGTCAGGGTTGGAGGTGGAGCTGAAGTCGGAGATTGGTGTGGAGCTGGAGGCGGAGCTGAAGGCAGAGCAGGTCTGGAGCTGGAAGCACAGTCAAAGGCGGAAGTGGGGCTGAGGTCAGAGGCAGAGCTGGAGGCAGAGCTGAAGTCAGAGGCAGAGCTGGAGGCGGTGCTGAAGTCAGAGGTGGAGCTGAAGTCAGAGGCAGAGCTGGTGGTGGAGTCAGAGAATGCTCCATTAAACCATATAGTGTACATTCCTTCCCTGTAACACTAGTGAAGTCTTCATGGATAGTGCTCTGGACTCTCACCCCAGCGACCCGAGTTCAAATCCCGGTGGGACCAAAGAATATATATCATCATGGAAAAGGCGTTGGTGGCGGAGCTGGAGCTGTAGGCGGAGCTGAAGTCAGAGGCGGAGCTGAAGTCAGAGGCAGATTTGGTGTGGTGCCGAAATTGAAGGCGGAGCTGAAGTCAGTGGCAGAGATGGTGTGGCGCTGGAGTTGGAGGAGAAGCTGTAGTCAGAGATGGAACTGAAGTTGTGGTCAGATGCAGAACTGGTGTGGAGCTGGAGTCAGAGGCGGAGAAACTGGTGTGGAGCTGGCGGCGGAGTTGGAGGCGGAAGTGGGGCTGAAGTCAGAGGCAGAGATGGTGTAGAGCTGGAGTCAGAGGCAGAAATGAAGTCAGAGGTAGAGCTGGTGTGGAGCTGAAGTCAGAGGCGGAGATGAAGTTGGAGTCAGATGCAAAGCTGGTGTGGGTGCTGGAGTCAGAGGTGGAGCTGAAGTCAGAGACTGGTGTGGAGCTGGAGTCAGAGGTAGAGCTGAAGTCAGGGTTGGAGGTGGAGCTGAAGTCAGGGACTGGTGTGGAGCTGGAGGCGGAGCTGAAGGCAGAGGCAGAGCAGGTCTGGAGCTGGAGGCACAGTCAAAGGCGGAAGTGGGGCTGAAGTCAGAGGCAGAGCTGGAGGCGGAGCTGAAGTCAGAGGCAGAGCTGGAGGCGGTGCTGAAGTCAGAGGTGGAGCTGAAGTCAGAGGCAGAGCTGGTGGTGGAGTCAGAGAATGCTCCATTAAACCATATAGTGTACATTCCTTCCCTGCAACACTAGTGAAGTCTTCATGGTATAGTGGATAGTGCTCTGGACTCTCACCCCAGCGACCCGAGTTCAAATCCCGGCTGAAGTCAGAGGCAGAGATTGTGTAGAGCTGGAGTCAGAGGCAGAAATGAAGTCAGAGGTAGAGCTGGTGTGGAGCTGAAGTCAGAGGCGGAGATGAAGTAGGAGTCAGATGCAAAGCTGGTGTGGGGCTGGAGTTGGAGGCAGAGCTGGTGTGGAGCTGAAGTCAGAGGTGGAGCTGAAGTCAGAGACTGGTGTGGAGCTGGAGGCAGAGGTGGAGCTGAAGTCAGGGTTGGAGGTGGAGCTGATGTCAGAGACTGGTGTGGAGCTGGAGGCGGAGCTGAAGGCAGAGGCAGAGCAGGTCTGGAGCTGGAGGCAGAGTCAAAGGCGGAAGTGGGGCTGAAGTCAGAGGCAGAGCTGGAGGCGGAGCTGAAGTCAGAGGCAAAGCTGGAGGCGGTGCTGAAGTCAAAGGTGGAGCTGAAGTCAGAGGCAGAGCTGGTGGTGGTCAGAGAATGCTCCATTAAACCATATAGTGTACATTCCTTCCCTGCAACACTAGTGAAGTCTTAATGGTATAGTGGATAGTGCTCTGGACTCTCACCCCAGCGACCCGAGTTCAAATCCCGGTGGGACCAAAGAAAATATGTCATCATGGAAAAGGTGTTGGAGGCGGAGCTGGAGCTGTAGGCGGAGCTGAAGTCAGAGGCGGACCTGAAGTCAGAGGCAGATTTGGTGTGGCGCCGGAATTGGAAGCGGAGCTGAAGTCAGTGGCAGAGATGGTGTGGAACTGGAGTTGGAGGAGGAGCTGTAGTGTGAGATGGAACTGAAGTTGAAGTCAGATGAAGAACTGGTGTGGAGCTGGAGTCAGAGGTGGAGCTGAAGTCAGAAACTGGTGTGGAGCTGGCGGAGGAGTTGGAGGCGGAAGTGGGGCTGAAGTCAGAGGCAGAGATGGTGTAGAGCTGGAGTCAGAGGCAGAAATGAAGTCAGAGGTAGAGCTGGTGTGGAGCTGAAGTCAGAGGCGGAGATGAAGTTGGAGTCAGATGCAAAGCTGGTGTGGGGCTGGAGTCAGAGGTGGAGCTGAAGTGAGACTGGTGTGGAGCTGGAGTCAGAGGTAGAGCTGAAGTCAGGGTTGGAGGTGGAGCTGATGTCAGAGACTGGTGTGGAGCTGAAAGCGGAGCTGAAGGCAGAGGCAGAGCAGGTCTGGAGCTGGAGGCAGAGTCAAAGGCGGAAGTGGGGCTGAAGTCAGAGGCAGAGCTGGAGGCGGAGCTGAAGTCAGAGGCAGAGCTGGAGGCGGTGCTGAAGTCAGAGGTGGAGCTGAAGTCAGAGGCAGAGCTGGTGGTGGAGTCAGAGAATGCTCCATTAAACCATATAGTGTACATTCCTTCCCTGCAACACTAGTGAAGTCTTCATGGTATAGTGGATAGTGCTCTGGACTCTCACCCCAGCGACCCGAGTTCAAATCCCGGTGGGACCAAAGAAAATATGTCATCATGGAAAAGGCGTTGGTGTTGGAGCTGGAGCTGTAGGCGGAGCTGAAGTTAGAGGCGGAGCTGAAGTCAGAGGCAGATTTGTTGTGGTGCCGAAATTGGAGGCGGAGCTGAAGTCAGTGGCAGAGATGGTGTGGAGCTGGAGTTGGAGGAGAAGCTGTAGTCAGAGATGGAACTGAAGTTGTGGAGTCAGAGGCAGAAATGAAGTCAGAGGTAGAGCTGGTGTGGAGCTAAAGTCAGAGGCCGAGATGAAGTTGGAGTCAGATGCAAAGCTGGTGTGGGGCTGGAGTCAGAGGTGGAGCTGAAGTCAGAAACTGGTGTGGAGCTGGAGTCAGAGGTAGAGCTGAAGTCAGGGTTGGAGGTGGAGCTGAAGTCGGAGACTGGTGTGGAGCTGGAGGCGGAGCTGAAGGCAGAGGCAGAACAGGTCTGGAGCTGGAGGCACAGTCAAAGGCGGAAGTGGGGCTGAAGTCAGAGGCAGAGCTGGAGGCGGTGCTGAAGTGGAGCTGAAGTCAGAAACTGGTGTGGAGCTGGAGTCAGAGGTAGAGCTGAAGTCAGGGTTGGAGGTGGAGCTGAAGTCGGAGACTGGTGTGGAGCTGGAGGCGGAGCTGAAGGCAGAGGCAG
The DNA here is from genome assembly GCF_054491065.1 of Syngnathus leptorhynchus. Taxonomy (NCBI): domain Eukaryota; kingdom Metazoa; phylum Chordata; class Actinopteri; order Syngnathiformes; family Syngnathidae; genus Syngnathus; species Syngnathus leptorhynchus. Next base: position 1,112,938 of record NW_028231995.1, read on the forward strand.
AGCAGGTCTGGAGCTGGAGGCACAGTCAAAGGCGGAAGTGGGGCTGAAGTCAGAGGCAGAGCTGGAGGCGGTGCTGAAGTTAGAGGTGGAGCTGAAGTCAGAGGCAGAGCTGGTGGTGGAGTCAGAGAATGCTCCATTAAACCATATAGTGTACATTCCTTCCCTGCAACACTAGTGAAGTCTTAATGGTATAGTGGATAGTGCTCTGGACTCTCACCCCAGCGACCCGAGTTCAAATCCCGGTGGGACCAAAGAAAATATGTCATCATGGAAAAGGTGTTGGAGGCGGAGCTGGAGCTGTAGGCGGAGCTGAAGTCAGAGGCGGACCTGAAGTCAGAGGCAGATTTGGTGTGGCGCCGGAATTGGAAGCGGAGCTGAAGTAAGTGGCAGAGATGGTGTGGAGCTGGAGTTGGAGGAGGAGCTGTAGTGTGAGATGGAACTGAAGTTGAAGTCAGATGCAGAACTGGTGTGGAGCTGGAGTTAGAGGTGGAGCTGAAGTCAGAAACTGGTGTGGAGCTGGCGGCGGAGTTGGAGGCGGAAGTGGGGCTGAAGTCAGAGGCAGAGATGGTGTAGAGCTGGAGTCAGAGGTAGAGCTGGTGTAGAGCTGAAGTCAGAGGTGGAGATGAAGTTGGAGTCAGATGCAAAGCTGGTGTGGGGCTGGAGTCAGAGGTGGAGCTGAAGTGAGACTGGTGTGGAGCTGGAGTCAGAGGTAGAGCTGAAGTCAGGGTTGGAGGTGGAGCTGAAGTCGGAGACTGGTGTGGAGCTGGAGGCGGAGCTGAAGGCAGAGGCAGAGCAGGTCTGGAGCTGGAGGCAGAGTCAAAGGCGGAAGTGGGGTTGAAGTCAGAGGCAGAGCTGGAGGCGGAGCTGAAGTCAGAGGCAAAGCTGGAGGCGGTGCTGAAGTCAGAGGTGGAGCTAAAGTCAGAGGCAGAGCTGGTGGTGGAGTCAGAGAATGCTCCATTAAACCATATAGTGTACATTCCTTCCCTGCAAAACTAGTGAAGTCTTCATGGTATAGTGGATAGTGCTCTGGACTCTCACCCCAGCGACCCGAGTTCAAATCCCGGTGGGACCAAAGAAAATATGTCATCATGGAAAAGGTGTTGGAGGCGGAGCTGGAGCTGTAGGCGGAGCTGAAGTCAGAGGCGGACCTGAAGTCAGAGGCAGATTTGGTGTGGCGCCGGAATTGGAAGCGGAGCTGAAGTCAGTGGCAGAGATGGTGTGGAACTGGAGTTGGAGGAGGAGCTGTAGTGTGAGATGGAACTGAAGGTGGAGCTGGAGTCAGAGGCGGAGCTGAAGTCAGAAACTGGTGTGGAGCTGGCGTCGGAGTTGGAGGCGGAAGCGGGGCTGAAGTAAGAGGCAGAGATGGTGTAGAACTGGAGTCAGAGGCAGAAATGAAATCATAGGTAGAGCTGGTGTGGAACTGAAGTCAGAGGCGGAGATGAAGTTGGAGTCAGATGCAAAGCTGGTGTGGGGCTGGAGTCAGAGGTGGAGCTGAAGTCAGAGACTGGTGTGGAGCTGGAGTCAGAGGTAGAGCTGAAGTCAGGGTTGGAGGTGGAGCTGAAGTCAGAGACTGGTGTGGAGCTGGAGGCGGAGCTGAAGGCAGAGGCAGAGCAGGTCTGGAGTTGGAGGCACAGTCAAAGGCGGAAGTGGGGCTGAAGTCAGAGGCAGAGCTGGAGGCGGAGCTGAAGTCAGAGCTGGAGGCGGTGCTGAAGTCAGAGGTGGAGCTGAAGTCAGAGGCAGAGCTGGTGGTGGAGTCAGAGAATGCTCCATTAAACCATATAGTGTACATTCCTTCCCTGCAACACTAGTAAAGTCTTCATGGTATAGTGGATAGTGCTCTGGACTCTCACCCCAGCGACCCGAGTTCAAATCCCGGCTGAAGTCAGAGGCAGAGATGGTGTAGAGCTGGAGCCAGAGGCAGAAATGAAGTCAGAGGTAGAGCTGGTGTGGAGCTGAAGTCAGAGGCGGAGATGAAATTGGAGTCAGATGCAAAGCTGGTGTGGGGCTAGAGTCAGAGGTGGAGCTGAAGTGAGACTGGTGTGGAGCTGGAGTCAGAGGTAGAGCTGAAGTCAGGGTTGGAGGTGGAGCTGAAGTCGGACACTGGTGTGGAGCTGGACTTGTGTATGCTGTATACATTTTTATGTTTTTGTTTTTAATAGACAGATTGAATTTGAATTCAATTCAAGTCACTAAGATACAGGCATTTTGGTTGTTCTTACGAAGAGTTTTTAAAGGAATTTAAAAGAAAATTTCCAGAATTTTTTTATTGGAAACTAAGCTGGGAATTCCCCTGAAATGTTTCCAACTGTATTCCATTCTCTGACTCCACCACCAGCTCTGCCTCTGACTTCAGCTCCACCTCTGACTTCAGCACCGCCTCCAGCTCTGCCTCTGACTTCAGCTCCGCCTCCAGCTCTGCCTCTGACTTCAGCCCCACTTCCGCCTTTGACTGTGCCTCCAGCTCCAGACCTGCTCTGCCTCTGCCTTCAGCTCCGCCTCCAGCTCCACACCAGTCTCTGACTTCAGCTCCACCTCCAACCCTGACTTCAGCTCTACCTCTGACTCCAGCTCCACACCAGTCTCTGACTTCAGCTCCACCTCTGACTCCAGCACCCACACCAGCTTTGCATCTGACTCCAACTTCATCTCCGCCTCTGACTTCAGCTCCACACCAGCTCTACCTCTGACTTCATTTCTGCCTCTGACTCCAGCTCTACACCATCTCTGCCTCTGACTTCAGCCCCACTTCCGCCTCCAACTCCGCCGCCAGCTCCACACCAGTTTCTCCGCCTCTGACTCCAGCTCCACACCAGTTCTGCATCTGACCACAACTTCAGTTCCATCTCTGACTACAGCTTCTCCTCCAACTCCAGCGCCACACCATCTCTGCCACTGACTTCAGCTCCGCCTTCAATTTCGGCACCACACCAAATCTGCCTCTGACTTCAGCTCCGCCTCTGACTTCAGCTCCGCCTACAGCTCCAGCTCCGCCACCAACGCCTTTTCCATGATGATATATATTCTTTGGTCCCACCGGGATTTGAACTCGGGTCGCTGGGGTGAGAGTCCAGAGCACTATCCACTATACCATGAAGACTTCACTAGTGTTACAGGGAAGGAATGTACACTATATGGTTTAATGGAGCATTCTCTGACTCCACCACCAGCTCTGCCTCTGACTTCAGCTCCACCTCTGACTTCAGCACCGCCTCCAGCTCTGCCTCTGACTTCAGCTCTGCCTCCAGCTCTGCCTCTGACCTCAGCCCCACTTCCGCCTTTGACTGTGCTTCCAGCTCCAGACCTGCTCTGCCTTCAGCTCCGCCTCCAGCTCCACACCAATCTCCGACTTCAGCTCCACCTCCAACCCTGACTTCAGCTCTACCTTTGACTCCAGCTCCACACCAGTCTCACTTCAGCTCCACCTCCAACTCCAGTTCCACACCATCTCTGCCACTTACTTCAGCTCCGCTTCCAATTCCGGCGCCACACCAAATCTGCCTCTGACTTCAGCTCCGCCTCTGACTTCAGCTCCGCCTACAGCTCCAGCTCCGCCACCAACGCCTTTTCCATGATGATATATATTCTTTGGTCCCACCGGGATTTGAACTCGGGTCGCTGGGGTGAGAGTCCAGAGCACTATCCACTATACCATGAAGACTTCACTAGTGTTGCAGGGAAGGAATGTACACTATATGGTTTAATGGAGCATTCTCTGACTCCACCACCAGCTCTGCCTCTGACTTCAGCTCCACCTCTGACTTCAGCACCGCCTCCAGCTCTGCCTCTGACTTCAGCTCCGCCTCCAGCTCTGCCTCTGACTTCAGCCCCACTTCCGCCTTTGACTCTGCCTCCAGCTCCAGACCTGCTCTGCCTCTGCCTTCAGCTCCGCCTCCAGCTCCACACCAGTGTCCGACTTCAGCTCCACCTCCAACCCTGACTTCAGCTCTACCTCTGACTCCAGCTCCACACCAGTCTCACTTCAGCTCCACCTCTGACTCCAGCCCCACACCAGCTTTGCATCTGACTCCAATTTCATCTCCGCCTCTGACTTCAGCTCCACACCAGCTCTACCTCTGACTTCATTTCTGCCTCTGACTCCAGCTCTGTACCATCTCTGCCTCTGACTTCAGCCGGGATTTGAACTCGGGTCGCTGGGGTGAGAGTCCAGAGCACTATCCACTATACCATGAAGACTTCACTAGTGTTGCAGGGAAGGAATGTACACTATATGGTTTAATGGAGCATTCTCTGACTCCACCACCAGCTCTGCCTCTGACTTCAGCTCCACCTCTGACTTCAGCACCGCCTCCAGCTCTGCCTCTGACTTCAGCTCCGCCTCCAGCTCTGCCTCTGACTTCAGCTCCGCCTCCAGCTCTGCCACTTCAGCCCCACTTCCGCCTTTGACTCTGCCTCCAGCTCCAGACCTGCTCTGCCTCTGCCTTCAGCTCCGCCTCCAGCTCCACACCAGTGTCCGACTTCAGCTCCACCTCCAACCCTGACTTCAGCTCTACCTCTGACTCCAGCTCCACACCAGTCTCACTTCAGCTCCACCTCTGACTCCAGCCCCACACCAGCTTTGCATCTGACTCCAATTTCATCTCCGCCTCTGACTTTAGCTCCACACCAGCTCTACCTCTGACTTCATTTCTGCCTCTGACTCCAGCTCTGTACCATCTCTGCCTCTGACTTCAGCCGGGATTTGAACTCAGGTCGCTGGGGTGAGAGTCCAGAGCACTATCCACTATACCATGAAGACTTCACTAGTGTTGCAGGGAAGGAATGTACACTATATGGTTTAATGGAGCATTCTCTGACTCCACCACCAGCTCTACCTCTGACTTCAGCTCCACCTCTGACTTCAGCACCGCCTCCAGCTCTGCCTCTGACTTCAGCTCCGCCTCCAGCTCTGCCTCTGACTTCAGCCCCACTTCCGCCTTTGACTCTGCCTCCAGCTCCAGACCTGCTCTGCCTCTGCCTTCAGCTCCGCCTCCAGCTCCACACCAGTGTCCGACTTCAGCTCCACCTCCAACCCTGACTTCAGCTCTACCTCTGACTCCAGCTCCACACCAGTCTCACTTCAGCTCGACCTCTGACTCCAGCCCCACACCAGCTTTGCATCTGACTCCAATTTCATCTCCGCCTCTGACTTCAGCTCCACACCAGCTCTACCTCTGACTTCATTTCTGCCTCTGACTCCAGCTCTACACCATCTCTGCCTCTGACTTCAGCCCCACTTCCGCCTCCAACTGCGCCGCCAGCTCCACACCAGCTTCTGACTTCAGCTCCACCTCTGACTCCAGCTCCACACCAGTTCTGCATCTGACTTCAACTTCAGTTCCATCTCACACTACAGCTTCTCCTCCAACTCCAGCTCCACACCATCTCTGCCACTGACTTCAGCTCCGCCTTCAATTTCGGCACCACACCAAATCTGCCTCTGACTTCAGCTCCGCCTCTGACTTCAGCTCCGCCTACAGCTCCAGCTCCGCCACCAACGCCTTTTCCATGATGATATATATTCTTTGGTCCCACCGGGATTTGAACTCGGGTCGCTGGGGTGAGAGTCCAGAGCACTATCCACTATACCATGAAGACTTCACTAGTGTTACAGGGAAGGAATGTACACTATATGGTTTAATGGAGCATTCTCTGACTCCACCACCAGCTCTGCCTCTGACTTCAGCTCCACCTCTGACTTCAGCACCGCCTCCAGCTCTGCCTCTGACTTCAGCTCCGCCTCCAGCTCTGCCTCTGACTTCAGCCCCACTTCCGCCTTTGACTCTGCCTCCAGCTCCAGACCTGCTCTGCCTCTGCCTTCAGCTCCGCCTCCAGCTCCACACCAGTCTCCGACTTCAGCTCCACCTCCAACCCTGACTTCAGCTCTACCTCTGACTCCAGCTCTACCTCTGACTCCAGCTCCACACCAGTCTCACTTCAGCTCCACCTCTGACTCCAGCCCCACACCAGCTTTGCATCTGACTCCAATTTCATCTCCGCCTCTGACTTCAGCTCCACACCAGCTCTACCTCTGACTTCATTTCTGCCTCTGACTCCAGCTCTACACCATCTCTGCCTCTTACTTCAGCCCCACTTCCGCCTCCAACTCCGCCGCCAGCTCCACACCAGTTTCTGACTTCAGCTCCACCTCTGACTCCAGCTCCACACCAGTTCTGCATCTGACTTCAACTTCAGTTCCATCTCTGACTACAGCTCCTCCTCCAACTCCAACTCCACACCATCTCTGCCACTGATTTCAGCTCCGCCTCCAATTTCGGCACCACACCAAATCTGCCTCTGACTTCAGCTCCGCCTCTGACTTCAGCCCCACTTCCGCCTTTGACTGTGCCTCCAGCTCCAGACCTCCTCTGCCTCTGCCTTCAGCTCCGCCTCCAGCTCCACACCAGTCTCTGACTTCAGCTCCACCTCCAACCCTGACTTCAGCTCTACCTCTGACTCCAGCTCCACACCAGTCTCTGACTTCAGCTCCACCTCTGACTCCAGCCCCACACCAGCTTTGCATCTGACTCCAACTTCATCTCCGCCTCTGACTTCAGTTCCACACCAGCTCTACCTATGACTTCATTTCTGCCTCTGACTCCAGCTCTACACCATCTCTGCCTCTGACTTCAGCCCCACTTCCGCCTCCAACTCCGACGCCAGCTCCACACCAGTTTCTGACTTCAGCTCCCCCTCTGACTCCAGCTCCACACCAGTTCTGCATCTGACCACAACTTCAGTTCCATCTCTGACCACAGCTTCTCCTCCAACTCCAGCTCCACACCATCTCTGCCACTGACTTCAGCTCCGCCTTCAATTTCGGCACCACACCAAATCTGCCTCTGACTTCAGCTCCGCCTCTGACTTCAGCTCCGCCTACAGCTCCAGCTCCGCCACCAACGCCTTTTCCATGATGACATATTTTCTTTGGTCCCACCGGGATTTGAACTCGGGTCGCTGGGGTGAGAGTCCAGAGCACTATCCACTATACCATGAAGACTTCACTAGTGTTGCAGGGAAGGAATGTACACTATATGGTTTAATGGAGCATTCTCTGACTCCACCACCAGCTCTGCCTCTGACTTCAGCTCCACCTCTGACTTCAGCACCGCCTCCAGCTCTGCCTCTGACTTCAGCTCCGCCTCCAGCTCTGCCTCTGACTTCAGCCCCACTTCCGCCTTTGACTCTGCCTCCAGCTCCAGACCTGCTCTGCCTCTGCCTTCAGCTCCGCCTCCAGCTCCACACCAGTGTCCGACTTCAGCTCCACCTCCAACCCTGACTTCAGCTCTACCTCTGACTCCAGCTCCACACCAGTCTCACTTCAGCTCCACCTCTGACTCCAGCCCCACACCAGCTTTGCATCTGACTCCAATTTCATCTCCGCCTCTGACTTCAGCTCCACACCAGCTCTACCTCTGACTTCATTTCTGCCTCTGGCTCCAGCTCTACACCATCTCTGCCTCTGACTTCAGCCGGGATTTGAACTCGGGTCGCTGGGGTGAGAGTCCAGAGCACTATCCACTATACCATGAAGACTTTACTAGTGTTGCAGGGAAGGAATGTACACTATATGGTTTAATGGAGCATTCTCTGACTCCACCACCAGCTCTGCCTCTGACTTCAGCTCCACCTCTGACTTCAGCACCGCCTCCAGCTCTGACTTCAGCTCCGCCTCCAGCTCTGCCTCTGACTTCAGCCCCACTTCCGCCTTTGACTGTGCCTCCAACTCCAGACCTGCTCTGCCTCTGCCTTCAGCTCCGCCTCCAGCTCCACACCAGTCTCTGACTTCAGCTCCACCTCCAACCCTGACTTCAGCTCTACCTCTGACTCCAGCTCTACCTCTGACTCCAGCTCCACACCAGTCTCACTTCAGCTCCACCTCTGACTCCAGCCCCACACCAGCTTTGCATCTGACTCCAATTTCATCTCCGCCTCTGACTTCAGCTCCACACCAGCTCTACCTCTGACTTCATTTCTGCCTCTGACTCCAGCTCTACACCATCTCTGCCTCTTACTTCAGCCCCACTTCCGCCTCCAACTCCGCCGCCAGCTCCACACCAGTTTCTGACTTCAGCTCCACCTCTGACTCCAGCTCCACACCAGTTCTGCATCTGACTTCAACTTCAGTTCCATCTCTGACTACAGCTCCTCCTCCAACTCCAACTCCACACCATCTCTGCCACTGATTTCAGCTCCGCCTCCAATTTCGGCACCACACCAAATCTGCCTCTGACTTCAGCTCCGCCTCTGACTTCAGCCCCACTTCCGCCTTTGACTGTGCCTCCAGCTCCAGACCTCCTCTGCCTCTGCCTTCAGCTCCGCCTCCAGCTCCACACCAGTCTCTGACTTCAGCTCCACCTCCAACCCTGACTTCAGCTCTACCTCTGACTCCAGCTCCACACCAGTCTCTGACTTCAGCTCCACCTCTGACTCCAGCCCCACACCAGCTTTGCATCTGACTCCAACTTCATCTCCGCCTCTGACTTCAGTTCCACACCAGCTCTACCTATGACTTCATTTCTGCCTCTGACTCCAGCTCTACACCATCTCTGCCTCTGACTTCAGCCCCACTTCCGCCTCCAACTCCAACGCCAGCTCCACACCAGTTTCTGACTTCAGCTCCCCCTCTGACTCCAGCTCCACACCAGTTCTGCATCTGACCACAACTTCAGTTCCATCTCTGACCACAGCTTCTCCTCCAACTCCAGCTCCACACCATCTCTGCCACTGACTTCAGCTCCGCCTTCAATTTCGGCACCACACCAAATCTGCCTCTGACTTCAGCTCCGCCTCTGACTTCAGCTCCGCCTACAGCTCCAGCTCCGCCACCAACGCCTTTTCCATGATGACATATTTTCTTTGGTCCCACCGGGATTTGAACTCGGGTCGCTGGGGTGAGAGTCCAGAGCACTATCCACTATACCATGAAGACTTCACTAGTGTTGCAGGGAAGGAATGTACACTATATGGTTTAATGGAGCATTCTCTGACTCCACCACCAGCTCTGCCTCTGACTTCAGCTCCACCTCTGACTTCAGCACCGCCTCCAGCTCTGCCTCTGACTTCAGCTCCGCCTCCAGCTCTGCCTCTGACTTCAGCCCCACTTCCGCCTTTGACTCTGCCTCCAGCTCCAGACCTGCTCTGCCTCTGCCTTCAGCTCCGCCTCCAGCTCCACACCAGTGTCCGACTTCAGCTCCACCTCCAACCCTGACTTCAGCTCTACCTCTGACTCCAGCTCCACACCAGTCTCACTTCAGCTCCACCTCTGACTCCAGCCCCACACCAGCTTTGCATCTGACTCCAATTTCATCTCCGCCTCTGACTTCAGCTCCACACCAGCTCTACCTCTGACTTCATTTCTGCCTCTGGCTCCAGCTCTACACCATCTCTGCCTCTGACTTCAGCCGGGATTTGAACTCGGGTCGCTGGGGTGAGAGTCCAGAGCACTATCCACTATACCATGAAGACTTTACTAGTGTTGCAGGGAAGGAATGTACACTATATGGTTTAATGGAGCATTCTCTGACTCCACCACCAGCTCTGCCTCTGACTTCAGCTCCACCTCTGACTTCAGCACCGCCTCCAGCTCTGACTTCAGCTCCGCCTCTGACTTCAGCCCCACTTCCGCCTTTGACTGTGCCTCCAACTCCAGACCTGCTCTGCCTCTGCCTTCAGCTCCGCCTCCAGCTCCACACCAGTCTCTGACTTCAGCTCCACCTCCAACCCTGACTTCAGCTCTACCTCTGACTCCAGCTCCACACCAGTCTCTGACTTCAGCTCCACCTCTGACTCCAGCCCCACACCAGCTTTGCATCTGACTCCAACTTCATCTCCGCCTCTGACTTCAGTTCCACACCAGCTCTACCTATGACTTCATTTCTGCCTCTGACTCCAGTTCTACACCATCTCTGCCTCTTACTTCAGCCCCGCTTCCGCCTCCAACTCCGACGCCAGCTCCACACCAGTTTCTGACTTCAGCTCCGCCTCTGACTCCAGCTCCACACCAGTTCTGCATCTGACCACAACTTCAGTTCCATCTCTGACTACAGCTTCTCCTCCAACTCCAGCGCCACACCATCTCTGCCACTGACTTCAGCTCCGGCTTCAATTTCGGCACCACACCAAATCTGCCTCTGACTTCAGCTCCGCCTCTGACTTCAGCTCCGCCTACAGTTCCAGCTCCGCCACCAACGCCTTTTCCATGATGATATATATTCTTTGGTCCCACCGGGATTTGAACTCGGGTCGCTGGGGTGAGAGTCCAGAGCACTATCCACTATACCATGAAGACTTCACTAGTGTTACAGGGAAGGAATGTACACTATATGGTTTAATGGAGCATTCTCTGACTCCACCACCAGCTCTGCCTCTGACTTCAGCTCCACTTCTGACTTCAGCACCGCCTCCTGCTCTGCCTCTGCCTTCAGCTCCGCCTCCAGCTCCACACCAGTCTCCGACTTCAGCTCCACCTCCAACCCTGACTTCAGCTCTACCTCTGACTCCAGCTCCACACCAGTCTCACTTCAGCTCCACGTCTGACTCCAGCCCCACACCAGCTTTGCATCTGACTCCAATTTCATCTCCGCCTCTGACTTCAGCTCCACACCAGCTCTACCTCTGACTTCATTTCTGCCTCTGACTCCAGCTCTACACCATCTCTGCCTCTGACTTCAGCCGGGATTTGAACTCGGGTCGCTGGGGTGAGAGTCCAGAGCACTATCCACTATACCATGAAGACTTCACTAGTGTTGCAGGGAAGGAATGTACACTATATGGTTTAATGGAGCATTCTCTGACTCCATCACCAGCTCTGCCTCTGACTTCAGCTCCACCTCTGACTTCAGCACCGCCTCCAGCTCTGCCTCTGACTTCAGCCCCACTTCCGCCTTTGACTGTGCTTCCAGCTCCAGACCTGCTCTGCCTCTGCCTTCAGCTCCGCCTCCAGCTCCACACCAGTCTCTGACTTCAGCTCCACCTCCAACCCTGACTTCAGCTCTACCTCTGACTCCAGCTCCACACCAGTCTCTGACTTCAGCTCCACCTCTGACTCCAGCCCCACACCAGCTTTGCATCTGACTCCAACTTCATCTCCGCCTCTGACTTCAGTTCCACACCAGCTCTACCTATGACTTCATTTCTGCCTCTGACTCCAGCTCTACACCATCTCTGCCTCTGACTTCAGCCCCACTTCCGCCTCCAACTCCGACGCCAGCTCCACACCAGTTTTTGACTTCAGCTCCGCCTCTGACTCCAGCTCCACACCAGTTCTGCATCTGACCACAACTTCAGTTCCATCTCTGACAACAGCTTCTCCTCCAACTCCAGCTCCACACCATCTCTGCCACTGACTTCAGCTCCGCCTTCAATTTCGGCACCACACCAAATCTGCCTCTGACTTCAGCTCCGCCTCTGACTTCAGCTCCGCCTACAGCTCCAGCTCCGCCACCAACGCCTTTTCCATGATGACATATTTTCTTTGGTCCCACCGGGATTTGAACTCGGGTCGCTGGGGTGAGAGTCCAGAGCACTATCCACTATACCATGAAGACTTCACTAGTGTTGCAGGGAAGGAATGTACACTATATGGTTTAATGGAGCATTCTCTGACTCCACCACCAGCTCTGCCTCTGACTTCAGCTCCACCTCTGACTTCAGCACCGCCTCCAGCTCTGCCTCTGACTTCAGCTCCGCCTCCAGCTCTGCCTCTGACTTCAGCCCCACTTCCGCCTTTGACTCTGCCTCCAGCTCCAGACCTGCTCTGCCTCTGCCTTCAGCTCCGCCTCCAGCTCCACACCAGTGTCCGACTTCAGCTCCACCTCCAACCCTGACTTCAGCTCTACCTCTGACTCCAGCTCCACACCAGTCTCACTTCAGCTCCACCTCTGACTCCAGCCCCACACCAGCTTTGCATCTGACTCCAATTTCATCTCCGCCTCTGACTTCAGCTCCACACCAGCTCTACCTCTGACTTCATTTCTGCCTCTGACTCCAGCTCTACACCATCTCTGCCTCTGACTTCAGCCGGGATTTGAACTTGGGTCGCTGGGGTGAGAGTCCAGAGCACTATCCACTATACCATGAAGACTTCACTAGTGTTGCAGGGAAGGAATGTACACTATATGGTTTAATGGAGCATTCTCTGACTCCATCACCAGCTCTGCCTCTGACTTCAGCTCCACCTCTGACTTCAGCACCGCCTCCAGCTCTGCCTCTGACTTCAGCTCCGCCTCCAGCTCTGCCTCTGACTTCAGCCCCACTTCCGCCTTTGACTGTGCTTCCAGCTCCAGACCTGCTCTGCCTCTGCCTTCAGCTCCGCCTCCAGCTCCACACCAGTCTCTGACTTCAGCTCCACCTCCAACCCTGACTTCAGCTCTACCTCTGACTCCAGCTCCACACCAGTCTCTGACTTCAGCTCCACCTCTGACTCCAGCCCCACACCAGCTTTGCATCTGACTCCAACTTCATCTCCGCCTCTGACTTCAGTTCCACACCAGCTCTACCTATGACTTCATTTCTGCCTCTGACTCCAGCTCTACACCATCTCTGCCTCTGACTTCAGCCCCACTTCCGCCTCCAACTCCGACGCCAGCTCCACACCAGTTTCTGACTTCAGCTCCGCCTCTGACTCCAGCTCCACACCAGTTCTGCATCTGACCACAACTTCTCCTCCAACTCCAGCTCCACACCATCTCTGCCACTGACTTCAGCTCCGCCTTCAATTTCGGCACCACACCAAATCTGCCTCTGACTTCAGCTCCGCCTCTGACTTCAGCTCCGCCTACAGCTCCAGCTCCGCCACCAACGCCTTTTCCATGATGACATATTTTCTTTGGTCCCACCGGGATTTGAACTCGGGTCGCTGGGGTGAGAGTCCAGAGCACTTTCCACTATACCATGAAGACTTCACTAGTGTTGCAGGGAAGGAATGTACACTATATGGTTTAATGGAGCATTCTCTGACTCCACCACCAGCTCTGCCTCTGACTTCAGCTCCACCTCTGACTTCAGCACCGCCTCCAGCTCTGCCTCTGACTTCAGCTCCGCCTCCAGCTCTGCCTCTGACTTCAGCCCCACTTCCGCCTTTGACTCTGCCTCCAGCTCCAGACCTGCTCTGCCTCTGCCTTCAGCTCCGCCTCCAGCTCCACACCAGTGTCCGACTTCAGCTCCACCTCCAACCCTGATTTCAGCTCTACCTCTGACTCCAACTCCACACCAGTCTCACTTCAGCTCCACCTCTGACTCCAGCCCCACACCAGCTTTGCATCTGACTCCAATTTCATCTCCACCTCTGACTTCAGCTCCACACCAGCTCTACCTCTGACTTCATTTCTGCCTCTGACTCCAGCTCTACACCATCTCTGCCTCTGACTTCAGCCCCACTTCCGCCTCCAACTCCGCCGCCAGCTCCACACCAGTTTCTGACTTCAGCTCCACCTCTGACTCCAGCTCCACACCAGTTCTGCATCTGACTTCAACTTCAGTTCCATCTCACACTACAGCTCCTCCTCCAACTCCAGTTCCACACCATCTCTGCCACTGACTTCAGCTCCGCTTCCAATTCCGGCGCCACACCAAATCTGCCTCTGACTTCAGCTCCGCCTCTGACTTCAGCTCCGCCTACAGCTCCAGCTCCGCCACCAACGCCTTTTCCATGATGACATATTTTCTTTGGTCCCACCGGGATTTGAACTCGGGTCGCTGGGGTGAGAGTCCAGAGCACTATCCACTATACCATGAAGACTTCACTAGTGTTGCAGGGAAGGAATGTACACTATATGGTTTAATGGAGCATTCTCTGACTCCACCACCAGCTCTGCCTCTGACTTCAGCTCCACCTCTGACTTCAGCTCCACCTCTGACTTCAGCACCGCCTCCAGCTCTGCCTCTGACTTCAGCTCCGCCTACAGCTCCAGCTCCGCCACCAACGCCTTTTCCATGATGACATATTTTCTTTGGTCCCACCGGGATTTGAACTCGGGTCGCTGGGGTGAGAGTCCAGAGCACTATCCACTATACCATGAAGACTTCACTAGTGTTGCAGGGAAGGAATGTACACTATATGGTTTAATGGAGCATTCTCTGACTCCACCACCAGCTCTGCCTCTGACTTCAGCTCCACCTCTGACTTCAGCACCGCCTCCAGCTCTGCCTCTGACTTCAGCTCCGCCTCCAGCTCTGCCTCTGACTTCAGCTCCGCCTCCAGCTCTGCCTCTGACTTCAGCCCCACTTCCGCCTTTGACTCTGCCTCCAGCTCCAGACCTGCTCTGCCTCTGCCTTCAGCTCCGCCTCCAGCTCCACACCAGTCTCCGACTGCAGCTCCACCTCCAACCCTGACTTCAGCTCTACCTCTGACTCCAGCTCCACACCAGTCTCACTTCAGCTCCACGTCTGACTCCAGCCCCACACCAGCTTTGCATCTGACTCCAATTTCATCTCCGCCTCTGACTTCAGCTCCACACCAGCTCTACCTCTGACTTCATTTCTGCCTCTGACTCCAGCTCTACACCATCTCTGCCTCTGACTTCAGCCGGGATTTGAACTCGGGTCGCTGGGGTGAGAGTCCAGAGCACTATCCACTATACCATGAAGACTTCACTAGTGTTGCAGGGAAGGAATGTACACTATATGGTTTAATGGAGCATTCTCTGACTCCATCACCAGCTCTGCCTCTGACTTCAGCTCCACCTCTGACTTCAGCACCGCCTCCAGCTCTGCCTCTGACTTCAGCTCCGCCTCCAGCTCTGCCTCTGACTTCAGCCCCTCTTCCGCCTTTGACTGTGCTTCCAGCTCCAGACCTGCTCTGCCTCTGCCTTCAGCTCCGCCTCCAGCTCCACACCAGTCTCTGACTTCAGCTCCACCTCCAACCCTGACTTCAGCTCTACCTCTGACTCCAGCTCCACACCAGTCTCTGACTTCAGCTCCACCTCTGACTCCAGCCCCACACCAGCTTTGCATCTGACTCCAACTTCATCTCCGCCTCTGACTTCAGTTCCACACCAGCTCTACCTATGACTTCATTTCTGCCTCTGACTCCAGCTCTACACCATCTCTGCCTCTGACTTCAGCCCCACTTCCGCCTCCAACTCCGACGCCAGCTCCACACCAGTTTCTGACTTCAGCTCCGCCTCTGACTCCAGCTCCACACCAGTTCTGCATCTGACCACAACTTCTCCTCCAACTCCAGCTCCACACCATCTCTGCCACTGACTTCAGCTCCGCCTTCAATTTCGGCACCACACCAAATCTGCCTCTGACTTCAGCTCCGCCTCTGACTTCAGCTCCGCCTACAGCTCCAGCTCCGCCACCAACGCCTTTTCCATGATGACATATTTTCTTTGGTCCCACCGGGATTTGAACTCGGGTCGCTGGGGTGAGAGTCCAGAGCACTATCCACTATACCATGAAGACTTCACTAGTGTTGCAGGGAAGGAATGTACACTATATGGTTTAATGGAGCATTCTCTGACTCCACCACCAGCCCTGCCTCTGACTTCAGCTCCACCTCTGACTTCAGCACCGCCTCCAGCTCTGCCTCTGACTTCAGCTACGCCTCCAGCTCTGCCTCTGACTTCAGCCCCACTTCCGCCTTTGACTCTGCCTCCAGCTCCAGACCTGCTCTGCCTCTGCCTTCAGCTCCGCCTCCAGCTCCACACCAGTGTCCGACTTCAGCTCCACCTCCAACCCTGACTTCAGCTCTACCTCTGACTCCAACTCCACACCAGTCTCACTTCAGCTCCACCTCTGACTCCAGCCCCACACCAGCTTTGCATCTGACTCCAATTTCATCTCCACCTCTGACTTCAGCTCCACACCAGCTCTACCTCTGACTTCATTTCTGCCTCTGACTCCAGCTCTACACCATCTCTGCCTCTGACTTCAGCCCCACTTCCGCCTCCAACTCCGCCGCCAGCTCCACACCAGTTTCTGACTTCAGCTCCACCTCTGACTCCAGCTCCACACCAGTTCTGCATCTGACTTCAACTTCAGTTCCATCTCACACTACAGCTCCTCCTCCAACTCCAGTTCCACACCATCTCTGCCACTGACTTCAGCTCCGCTTCCAATTCCGGCGCCACACCAAATCTGCCTCTGACTTCAGCTCCGCCTCTGACTTCAGCTCCGCCTACAGCTCCAGCTCCGCCACCAACGCCTTTTCCATGATGACATATTTTCTTTGGTCCCACCGGGATTTGAACTCGGGTCGCTGGGGTGAGAGTCCAGAGCACTATCCACTATACCATGAAGACTTCACTAGTGTTGCAGGGAAGGAATGTACACTATATGGTTTAATGGAGCATTCTCTGACTCCACCACCAGCTCTGCCTCTGACTTCAGCTCCACCTCTGACTTCAGCTCCACCTCTGACTTCAGCACCGCCTCCAGCTCTGCCTCTGACTTCAGCTCCGCCTCCAGCTCTGCCTCTGACTTCAGCCCCACTTCCGCCTTTGACTCTGCCTCCAGCTCCAGACCTGCTCTGCCTCTGCCTTCAGCTCCGCCTCCAGCTCCACACCAGTGTCCGACTTCAGCTCCACCTCCAACCCTGACTTCAGCTCTACCTCTGACTCCAGCTCCACACCAGTCTCACTTCAGCTCCACCTCTGACTCCAGCCCCACACCAGCTTTGCATCTGACTCCAATTTCATCTCCGCCTCTGACTTCAGCTCCACACCAGCTCTACCTCTGACTTCATTTCTGCCTCTGACTCCAGCTCTACACCATCTCTGCCTCTGACTTCAGCCCCACTTCCGCCTCCAACTCCGCCGCCAGCTCCACACCAGTTTCTGACTTCAGCTCCACCTCTGACTCCAGCTCCACACCAGTTCTGCATCTGACTTCAACTTCAGTTCCATCTCACACTACAGCTTCTCCTCCAACTCCAGCGCCACACCATCTCTGCCACTGACTTCAGCTCCGCCTTCAATTTCGGCACCACACCAAATCTGCCTCTGACTTCAGCTCCGCCTCTGACTTCAGCTCCGCCTACAGCTCCAGCTCCGCCACCAACGCCTTTTCCATGATGATATATTTTCTTTGGTCCCACCGGGATTTGAACTTGGGTCGCTGGGGTGAGAGTCCAGAGCACTATCCACTATACCATGAAGACTTCACTAGTGTTGCAGGGAAGGAATGTACACTATATGGTTTAATGGAGCATTCTCTGACTCCACCACCAGCTCTGCCTCTGACTTCAGCTCCACCTCTGACTCCAGCTCCACACCAGTCTCTGACTTCAGCTCCACCTCTGACTCCAGCCCCACACCAGCTTTGCATCTGACTCCAATTTCATCTCCGCCTCTGACTTCAGCTCCACACCAGCTCTACCTCTGACTTCATTTCTGCCTCTGACTCCACAACTTCAGTTCCATCTCTGACTACAGCTTCTCCTCCAACTCCAGCTCCACACCATCTCTGCCACTGACTTCAGCTCCGCCTCCAATTTCGGCACCACAGCAAATCTGCCTCTGACTTCAGCTCCGCCTACAGCTCCAGCTCCGCCACCAACGCCTTTTCCATGATGACATATTTTCTTTGGTCCCACCGGGATTTGAACTCGGGTCGCTGGGGTGAGAGTCCAGAGCACTATCCACTATACCATGAAGACTTCACTAGTGTTGCAGGGAACGAATGTACACTATATGGTTTAATGGAGCATTCTCTGACTCCACCACCAGCTCTGCCTCTGACTTCAGCTCCACCTCTGACTTCAGCACCGCCTCCAGCTCCGCCTCTGACTTCAGCACCGCCTCCAGCTCTACCTCTGACTTCAGCTCCGCCTCCAGCTCTGCCTCTGACTTCAGCCCCACTTCCGCTTTTGACTCTGCCTCCAGCTCCAGACCTGCTCTGCCTCTGCCTTCAGCTCCGCCTCCAGCTCCACACCAGTGTCCGACTTCAGCTCCACCTCCAACCCTGACTTCAGCTCTACCTCTGACTCCAGCTCCACACCAGTCTCACTTCAGCTCCACCTCTGACTCCAGCCCCACACCAGCTTTGCATCTGACTCCAATTTCATCTCCGCCTCTGACTTCAGCTCCACACCAGCTCTACCTCTGACTTCATTTCTGCCTCTGACTCCAGCTCTACACCATCTCTGCCTCTGACTTCAGCCCCACTTCCGCCTCCAACTCCGCCACCAGCTCCACACCAGTTTCTGACTTCAGCTCCACCTCTGACTACAGCTCCACACCAGTTCTGCATCTGACTTCAACTTCAGTTCCATCTCACACTACAGCTCCTCCTCCAACTCCAGTTCCACACCATCTCTGCCACTTACTTCAGCTCCGCTTCCAATTCCGGCGCCACACCAAATCTGCCTCTGACTTCAGGTCCGCCTCTGACTTCAGCTCCGCCTACAGCTCGAGCTCCGCCTCCATCACCTTTTCCATGATGACATATTTTCTTTGGTCCCACCGGGATTTGAACTCGGGTCGCTGGGGTGAGAGTCCAGAGCACTATCCACTATACCATGAAGACTTCACTAGTGTTGCAGGGAAGGAATGTACACTATATGGTTTAATGGAGCATTCTCTGACTCCACCACCAGCTCTGCCTCTGACTTCAGCTCCACCTCTGACTTCAGCACCGCCTCCGGCTCTGCCTCTGACTTCAGCTCCGCCTCTGACTTCAGCCCCACTTCCGCCTTTGACTGTGCCTCCAGCTCCAGACCTCCTCTGCCTCTGCCTTCAGCTCCGCCTCCAGCTCCACACCAGTCTCTGACTTCAGCTCCACCTCCAACCCTGACTTCAGCTCTACCTCTGACTCCAGCTCCACACCAGTCTCTGACTTCAGCTCCACCTCTGACTCCAGCCCCACACCAGCTTTGCATCTGACTCCAACTTCATCTCCGCCTCTGACTTCAGTTCCACACCAGCTCTACCTATGACTTCATTTCTGCCTCTGACTCCAGCTCTACACCATCTCTGCCTCTGACTTCAGCCCCACTTCCGCCTCCAACTCCGACGCCAGCTCCACACCAGTTTCTGACTTCAGCTCCGCCTCTGACTCCAGCTCCACACAAGTTCTGCATCTGACCACAACTTCAGTTCCATCTCTGACCACAGCTTCTCCTCCAACTCCAGCTCCACACCATCTCTGCCACTGACTTCAGCTCCGCCTTCAATTTCGGCACCACACCAAATCTGCCTCTGACTTCAGCTCCGCCTCTGACTTCAGCTCCGCCTACAGCTCCAGCTCCGCCACCAACGCCTTTTCCATGATGACATATTTTCTTTGGTCCCACCGGGATTGGAACTCGGGTCGCTGGGGTGAGAGTCCAGAGCACTATCCACTATACCATGAAGACTTCACTAGTGTTGCAGGGAAGGAATGTACACTATATGGTTTAATGGAGCATTCTGTGATTCCACCACCAGCTCTGCCTCTGACTTCAGCTCCACCTCTGACTTCAGCACCGCCTCCAGCTCTGCCTCTGACTTCAGCTCCGCCTCCAGCTCTGCCTCTGACTTCAGCTCCGCCTCCAGCTCTGCCTCTGACTTCAGCCCCACTTCCGCCTTTGACTCTGCCTCCAGCTCCAGACCTGCTCTGCCTCTGCCTTCAGCTCCGCCTCCAGCTCCAAACCAGTGTCCGACTTCAGCTCCACCTCCAACCCTGACTTCAGCTCTACCTCTGACTCCAGCTCCACACCAGTCTCACTTCATTTCCACCTCTGACTCCAGCCCCAAACCATCTTTGCATCTGACTCCAATTTCATCCCCGCCTCTGACTTCAGCTCCACACCAGCTCTACCTCTGACTTCATTTCTGCCTCTGACTCCAGCTCTACACCATCTCTGCCTCTGACTTCAGCCGGGATTTGAACTCGGGTCGCTGGGGTGAGAGTCCAGAGCACTATCCACTATACCATGAAGACTTTACTAGTGTTGCAGGGAAGGAATGTACACTATATGGTTTAATGGAGCATTCTCTGACTCCACCACCAGCTCTGCCTCTGACTTCAGCTCCACCTCTGACTTCAGCACCGCCTCCAGCTCTGCCTCTGACTTCAGCTCCGCCTCCAGCTCTGCCTCTGACTTCAGCCCCACTTCCGCCTTTGACTGTGCCTCCAGCTCCAGACCTGCTCTGCCTCTGCCTTCAGCTCCGCCTCCAGCTCCACACCAGTCTCTGACTTCAGCTCCACCTCCAACCCTGACTTCAGCTCTACCTCTGACTCCAGCTCCACACCAGTCTCTGACTTCAGCTCCACCTCTGACTCCAGCCCCACACCAGCTTTGCATCTGACTCCAACTTCATCTCCGCCTCTGACTTCAGTTCCACACCAGCTCTACCTATGACTTCATTTCTGCCTCTGACTCCAGCTCTACACCATCTCTGCCTCTGACTTCAGCCCCACTTCCGCCTCCAACTCCGACGCCAGCTTCACACCAGTTTCTGACTTCAGCTCCGCCTCTGACTCCAGCTCCACACCAGTTCTGCATCTGACCACAACTTCAGTTCCATCTCTGACTACAGCTTCTCCTCCAACTCCAGCGCCACACCATCTCTGCCACTGACTTCAGCTCCGCCTTCAATTTCGGCACCACACCAAATCTGCCTCTGACTTCAGCTCCGCCTCTGACTTCAGCTCCGCCTACAGCTCCAGCTCCGCCACCAACGCCTTTTCCATGATGACATATTTTCTTTGGTCCCACCGGGATTTGAACTCGGGTCGCTGGGGTGAGAGTCCAGAGCACTATCCACTATACCATGAAGACTTCACTAGTGTTGCAGGGAAGGAATGTACACTATATGGTTTAATGGAGCATTCTGTGATTCCACCACCAGCCTCTGACTTCAGCTCCACCTCTGACTTCAGCACCGCCTCCAGCTCTGCCTCTGACTTCAGCTCCGCCTCCAGCTCTGCCTCTGACTTCAGCTCCGCCTCCAGCTCTGCCTCTGACTTCAGCTCCGCCTCCAGCTCTGCCTCTGACTTCAGCCCCACTTCCGCCTTTGACTCTGCCTCCAGCTCCAGACCTGCTCTGCCTCTGCCTTCAGCTCCGCCTCCAGCTCCACACCAGTGTCCGACTTCAGCTCCACCTCCAACCCTGACTTCAGCTCTACCTCTGACTCCAGCTCCACACCAGTCTCACTTCAGCTCCACCTCTGACTCCAGCCCCACACCATCTTTGCATCTGACTCCAATTTCATCCCCGCCTCTGACTTCAGCTCCACACCAGCTCTACCTCTGACTTCATTTCTGCCTCTGACTCCAGCTCTACACCATCTCTGCCTCTGACTTCAGCCGGGATTTGAACTCGGGTCGCTGGGGTGAGAGTCCAGAGCACTATCCACTATACCATGAAGACTTTACTAGTGTTGCAGGGAAGGAATGTACACTATATGGTTTAATGGAGCATTCTCTGACTCCACCACCAGCTCTGCCTCTGACTTCAGCTCCACCTCTGACTTCAGCACCGCCTCCAGCTCTGCCTCTGACTTCAGCTCCGCCTCCAGCTCTGCCTCTGACTTCAGCCCCACTTCCGCCTTTGACTGTGCCTCCAGCTCCAGACCTGCTCTGCCTCTGCCTTCAGCTCCGCCTCCAGCTCCACACCAGTCTCTGACTTCAGCTCCACCTCCAACCCTGACTTCAGCTCTACCTCTGACTCCAGCTCCACACCAGTCTCTGACTTCAGCTCCACCTCTGACTCCAGCCCCACACCAGCTTTGCATCTGACTCCAACTTCATCTCCGCCTCTGACTTCAGTTCCACACCAGCTCTACCTATGACTTCATTTCTGCCTCTGACTCCAGCTCTACACCATCTCTGCCTCTGACTTCAGCCCCACTTCCGCCTCCAACTCCGCCGCCAGCTCCACACCAGTTTCTGACTTCAGCTCCGCCTCTGACTCCAGCTCCACACCAGTTCTGCATCTGACCACAACTTGGGCAACCAAGTCAGGGTTGGAGGTGGAGCTGATGTCAGAGACTGGTGTGGAGCTGGAGGCGGAGCTGAAGGCAGAGGCAGAGCAGGTCTGGAGCTGGAGGCAGAGTCAAAGGCGGAAGTGGGGCTGAAGTCAGAGGCAGAGCTGGAGGCGGAGCTGAAGTCAGAGGCAGAGCTGGAGGCGGTGCTGAAGTCAGAGGTGGAGCTGAAGTCAGAGGCAGAGCTGGTGGTGGAGTCAGAGAATGCTCCATTAAACCATATAGTGTACATTCCTTCCCTGCAACACTAGTGAAGTCTTCATGGTATAGTGGATAGTGCTCTGGACTCTCACCCCAGCGACCCGAGTTCAAATCCCGGTGGGACCAAAGAAAATATGTCATCATGGAAAAGGCGTTGGTGGCGGAGCTGGAGCTGTAGGCGGAGCTGAAGTCAGAGGCGGAGCTGAAGTCAGAGGCAGATTTGGTGTGGTGCCGAAATTGAAGGCGGAGCTGAAGTCAGTGGCAGAGATGGTGTGGAGCTGGAGTTGGAGGAGAAGCTGTTGTCAGAGATGGAACTGAAGTTGTGGTCAGAAGCAGAACTGGTGTGGAGCTGGAGTCAGAGGCGGAGCTGAAGTCAGAAACTGGTGTGGAGCTGGCGGCGGAGTTGGAGGCGGAAGTGGGGCTGAAGTCAGAGGCAGAGATGGTGAAGAGCTGGAGTCAGAGGCAGAAATGAAGTCAGAGGTAGAGCTGGTGTGGAGCTGAAGTCAGAGGTGAAGATGAAGTTGGAGTCAGATGCAAAGCTGGTGTGGGGCTGGAGTCAGAGGTGGAGCTGAAGTCAGAGACTGGTGTGGAGCTGGAGTCAGAGGTAGAGCTGAAGTCAGGGTTGGAGGTGGAGCTGAAGTCAGAGACTGGTGTGGAGCTGGAGGTGGAGCTGAAGGCAGAGGCAGAGGAGGTCTGGAGCTGGAGGCACAGTCAAAGGCGGAAGTGGGGCTGAAGTCAGAGGCAGAGCTGGAGGCGGAGCTGAAGTCAGAGGCAGAGCCGGAGGCGGTGCTGAAGTCAGAGGTGGAGCTGAAGTCAGAGGCAGAGCTGGTGGTGGAGTCAGAGAATGCTCCATTAAACCATATAGTGTACATTCCTTCCCTGCAACACTAGTGAAGTCTTCATGGTATAGTGGATAGTGCTCTGGACTCTCACCCCAGCGACCCGAGTTCAAATCCCGTTGGGACCAAAGAAAATATGTCATCATGGAAAAGGCGTTGGTGGCGGAGCTGGAGCTGTAGGCGGAGCTGAAGTCAGAGGCGGAGCTGAAGTCAGAGGCAGATTTGGTGTGGTGCCGAAATTGGAGGCGGAGCTGAAGTCAGTGGCAGAGATGGTGTGGAGCTGGAGTTGGAGGAGAAGCTGTAGTCAGAGATGGAACTGAAGTTGTGGAGTCAGAGGCAGAAATGAAGTCAGAGGTAGAGCTGGTGTGGAGCTGAAGTCAGAGGCGGAGATGAAGTTGGAGTCAGATGCAAAGCTGCTGTGGGGCTGGAGTCAGAGGTGGAGCTGAAGACAGAGACTGGTGTGGAGCTGGAGTCAGAGGTGGAGCTGAAGTCAGAGGCAGAGCTGGTGGTGGAGTCAGAGAATGCTCCATTAAACCATATAGTGTACATTCCTTCCCTGCAACACTAGTGAAGTCTTCATGGTATAGTGGATAGTGCTCTGGACTCTCACCCCAGCGACCCGAGTTCAAATCCCGGTGGGACCAAAGAAAATATGTCATCATGGAAAAGGCGTTGGTGGCGGAGCTGAAGTCAGAGGCGGAGCTGAAGTCAGAGGCAGATTTGGTGTGGTGCCGAAATTGAAGGCGGAGCTGAAGTCAGTGGCAGAGATGGTGTGGAGCTGGAGTTGGAGGAGAAGCTGTGGTCAGAGATGGAACTGAAGTTGTGGTCAGATGCAGAACTGGTGTGGAGCTGGAGTCAGAGGCGGAGCTGAAGTCAGAAACTGGTGTGGAGCTGGCGGCGGAGTTGGAGGCGGAAGTGGGGCTGAAGTCAGAGGCAAAGATGGTGAAGAGCTGAAGTCAGAGGCAGAAATGAAATCAGAGGTAGAGCTGGTATGGAGCTGAAGTCCGAGGTGGAGATGAAGTTGGAGTCAGATGCAAAGCTGGTGTGGGGCTGGAGTCAGAGGTGGAGCTGAAGTCAGAGACTGGTGTGGAGCTGGAGTCAGAGGTAGAGCTGAAGTCAGGGTTGGAGGTGGAGCTGAAGTCAGAGACTGGTGTGGAGCTGGAGGCGGAGCTGAAGGCAGAGGCAGAGGAGGTCTGGAGCTGGAGGCACAGTCAAAGGCGGAAGTGGGGCTGAAGTCAGAGGCGGAGCTGAAGTCAGAGGCAGAGCCGGAGGCGGTGCTGAAGTCAGAGGTGGAGCTGAAGTCAAAGGCAGAGCTGGTGGTGGAGTCAGAGAATGCTCCATTAAACCATATAGTGTACATTCCTTCCCTGCAACACTAGTGAAGTCTTCATGGTATAGTGGATAGTGCTCTGGACTCTCACCCCAGCGACCCGAGTTCAAATCCCGGTGGGACCAAAGAAAATATGTCATCATGGAAAAGGTGATGGAGGCGGAGCTGGAGCTGGAGGCGGAGCTGAAGTCAGAGGCAGAGCTGGAGGCGGTGCTGAAGTCAGAGGTGGAGCTGAAGTCAGAGAATGCTCCATTAAACCATATAGTGTACATTCCTTCCCTGCAACACTAGTAAAGTCTTCATGGTATAGTGGATAGTGCTCTGGACTCTCACCCCAGCGACCCGAGTTCAAATCCCGGCTGAAGTCAGAGGCAGAGATGGTGTAGAGCTGGAGTCAGAGGCAGAAATGAAGTCAGAGGTAGAGCTGGTGTGGAGCTGAAGTCAGAGGCGGAGATGAAATTGGAGTCAGATGCAAAGCTGGTGTGGGGCTGGAGTCAGAGATGGAGCTGAAGTGAGACTGGTGTGGAGCTGGAGTCAGAGGTAGAGCTGAAGTCAGGGTTGGAGTTGGAGCTGAAGTCGGACACTGGTGTGGAGCTGGAGGCGGAGCTGAAGGCAGAGGCAGAGCAGGTCTGGAGCTGGAGGCAGAGTCAAAGGCGGAAGTGGGGCTGAAGTCAGAGGCAGAGCTGGAGGCGGAGCTGAAGTCAGAGGCAGAGCTGGAGGCGGAGCTGAAGTCAGAGGCAGAGCTGGAGGCGGTGCTGAAGTCAGAGGTGGAGCTGAAGTCAGAGGCAGAGCTGGTGGTGGAGTCAGAGAATGCTCCATTAAACCATATAGTGTACATTCCTTCCCTGCAACACTAGTGAAGTCTTCATGGTATAGTGGATAGTGCTCTGGACTCTCACCCCAGCGACCCGAGTTCAAATCCCGGTGGGACCAAAGAAAATATGTCATCATGGAAAAGGCGTTGGTGGCGGAGCTGGAGCTGTAGGCGGAGCTGAAGTCAGAGGCGGAGCTGAAGTCAGAGGCAGATTTGGTGTGGTGCCGAAATTGGAGGCGGAGCTGAAGTCAGTGGCAGAGATGGTGTGGAGCTGGAGTTGGAGGAGAAGCTGTAGTCAGAGATGGAACTGAAGTTGTGGAGTCAGAGGCAGAAATGAAGTCAGAGGTAGAGCTGGTGTGGAGCTGAAGTCAGAGGCGGAGATGAAGTTGGAGTCAGATGCAAAGCTGGTGTGGGGCTGGAGTCAGAGGTGGAGCTGAAGTCAGAGACTGGTGTGGAGCTGGAGTCAGAGGTGGAGCTGAAGTCAGAGGCAGAGCTGGTGGTGGAGTCAGAGAATGCTCCATTAAACCATATAGTGTACATTCCTTCCCTGCAACACTAGTGAAGTCTTAATGGTATAGTGGATAGTGCTCTGGACTCTCACCCCAGCGACCCGAGTTCAAATCCCGGTGGGACCAAAGAAAATATGTCATCATGGAAAAGGTGTTGGAGGCGGAGCTGGAACTGTAGGCGGAGCTGAAGTCAGAGGCGGACCTGAAGTCAGAGGCAGATTTGGTGTGGCGCCGGAATTGGAAGCGGAGCTGAAGTCAGTGGCAGAGATGGTGTGGAACTGGAGTTGGAGGAGGAGCTGTAGTGTGAGATGGAACTGAAGTTGAAGTCAGATGCAGAACTGGTGTGGAGCTGGAGTCAGAGGTGGAGCTGAAGTCAGAAACTGGTGTGGAGCTGGCGGTGGAGTTGGAGGCAGAAGTGGGGCTGAAGTCAGAGGCAGAGATGGTGTAGAGCTGGAGTCAGAGGCAGAAATGAAGTCAGAGGTAGAGCTGGTGTGGAGCTGAAGTCAGAGGCGGAGATGAAATTGGAGTCAGATGCAAAGCTGGTGTGGGGCTGGAGTCAGAGGTGGAGCTGAAGTCAGAGACTGGTGTGGAGCTGGAGTCAGAGGTGGAGCTGAAGTCAGAGGCAGAGCTGGTGGTGGAGTCAGAGAATGCTCCATTAAACCATATAGTGTACATTCCTTCCCTGCAACACTAGTGAAGTCTTCATGGTATAGTGGATAGTGCTCTGGACTCTCACCCCAGCGACCCGAGTTCAAATCCCGGTGGGACCAAAGAAAATATGTCATCATGGAAAAGGCGTTGGTGGCGGAGCTGGAGCTGTAGGCGGAGCTGAAGTCAGAGGCGGAGCTGAAGTCAGAGGCAGATTTGGTGTGGTGCCGAAATTGAAGGCGGAGCTGAAGTCAGTGGCAGAGATGGTGTGGAGCTGGAGTTGGAGGAGAAGCTGTGGTCAGAGATGGAACTGAAGTTGTGGTCAGATGCAGAACTGGTGTGGAGCTGGAGTCAGAGGCGGAGCTGAAGTCAGAAACTGGTGTGGAGCTGGCGGCGGAGTTGGAGGCGGAAGTGGGGCTGAAATCAGAGGCAAAGATGGTGAAGAGCTGGAGTCAGAGGCAGAAATGAAATCAGAGGTAGAGCTGGTATGGAGCTGAAGTCAGAGGTGGAGATGAAGTTGGAGTCAGATGCAAAGCTGGTGTGGGGCTGGAGTCAGAGGTGGAGCTGAAGTCAGAGACTGGTGTGGAGCTGGAGTCAGAGGTAGAGCTGAAGTCAGGGTTGGAGGTGGAGCTGAAGTCAGAGACTGGTGTGGAGCTGGAGGCGGAGCTGAAGGCAGAGGCAGAGGAGGTCTGGAGCTGGAGGCACAGTCAAAGGCGGAAGTGGGGCTGAAGTCAGAGGCGGAGCTGAAGTCAGAGGCAGAGCCGGAGGCGGTGCTGAAGTCAGAGGTGGAGCTGAAGTCAAAGGCAGAGCTGGTGGTGGAGTCAGAGAATGCTCCATTAAACCATATAGTGTACATTCCTTCCCTGCAACACTAGTGAAGTCTTCATGGTATAGTGGATAGTGCTCTGGACTCTCACCCCAGCGACCCGAGTTCAAATCCCGGTGGGACCAAAGAAAATATGTCATCATGGAAAAGGCGTTGGTGGCGGAGCTGGAGCTGTAGGCGGAGCTGAAGTCAGAGGCGGAGCTGAAGTCAGAGGCAGATTTGGTGTGGTGCCGAAATTGGAGGCGGAGCTGAAGTCAGTGGCAGAGATGGTGTGGAGCTGGAGTTGGAGGAGAAGCTGTTGTCAGAGATGGAACTGAAGTTGTGGTCAGATGCAGAACTGGTGTGGAGCTGAAGTCAGAGGCGGAGCGGAAGTCAGAAACTGGTGTGGAGCTGGCGGCGGAGTTGGAGGCGGAAGTGGGGCTGAAGTCAGAGGCAGAGATGGTGTAGAGCTGGAGTCAGAGGCAGAAATGAAGTCATATGTAGAGCTGGTGTGGAACTGAAGTCAGAGGCGGAGATGAAGTTGGAGTCAGATGCAAAGCTGGTGTGGGGCTGGAGTCAGAGGTGGAGCTGAAGTGAGACTGGTGTGGAGCTGGAGTCAAAGGTAGAGCTGAAGTCAGGGTTGGAGGTAGAGCTGAAGTCGGACACTGGTGTGGAGCTGGAGGCGGAGCTGAAGGCAGAGGCAGAGCAGGTCTGGAGCTGGAGGCAGAGTCAAAGGCGGAAGTGGGGCTGAAGTCAGAGGCAGAGCTGGAGGCGGAGCTGAAGTCAGAGGCAGAGCTGGAGGCGGAGCTGAAGTCAGAGGCAGAGCTGGAGGCGGTGCTGAAGTCAGAGGTGGAGCTGAAGTCAGAGGCAGAGCTGGTGGTGGAGTCAGAGAATGCTCCATTAAACCATATAGTGTACATTCCTTCCCTGCAACACTAGTGAAGTCTTCATGGTATAGTGGATAGTGCTCTGGACTCTCACCCCAGCGACCCGAGTTCAAATCCCGGTGGGACCAAGTAAAATATGTCATCATGGAAAAGGTGTTGGAGGCGGAGCTGGAACTGTAGGCGGAGCTGAAGTCAGAGGCGGACCTGAAGTCAGAGGCAGATTTGGTGTGGCGCCGGAATTGGAAGCGGAGCTGAAGTCAGTGGCAGAGATGGTGTGGAACTGGAGTTGGAGGAGGAGCTGTAGTGTGAGATGGAACTGAAGTTGTGGTCAGATGCAGAACTGGTGTGGAGCTGGAGTCAGAGGTGGAGCTGAAGTCAGAAACTGGTGTGGAGCTGGCGGCGGAAGTGGGGCTGAAGTCAGAGGCAGAGATGGTGAAGAGCTGGAGTCAGAGGCGGAGATGAAATTGGAGCTGAAGTGAGACTGGTGTGAAGCTGGAGTCAGAGGTAGAGCTGAAGTCAGGGTTGGAGGTGGAGCTGAAGTCGGACACTGGTGTGGAGCTGGAGGCGGAGCTGAAGGCAGAGGCAGAGCAGGTCTGGAGCTGGAGGCAGAGTCAAAGGCGGAAGTGGGGCTGAAGTCAGTGGCAGAGCTGGAGGCGGAGCTGAAGTCAGAGGCAGAGCTGGAGGCGGTGCTGAAGTCAGAGGTGGAGCTGAAGTCAGAGGCAGAGCTGGTGGTGGAGTCAGAGAATGCTCCATTAAACCATATAGTGTACATTCCTTCCCTGCAACACTAGTGAAGTCTTCATGGTATAGTGGATAGTGCTCTGGACTCTCACCCCAGCGACCCGAGTTCAAATCCCGTTGGGACCAAAGAAAATATGTCATCATGGAAAAGGCGTTGGTGGCGGAGCTGGAGCTGTAGGCGGAGCTGAAGTCAGAGGCGGAGCTGAAGTCAGAGGCAGATTTGGTGTGGTGCCGAAATTGGAGGCGGAGCTGAAGTCAGTGGCAGAGATGGTGTGGAGCTGGAGTTGGAGGAGAAGCTGTAGTCAGAGATGGAACTGAAGTTGTGGAGTCAGAGGCAGAAATGAAGTCAGAGGTAGAGCTGGTGTGGAGCTGAAGTCAGAGGCGGAGATGAAGTTGGAGTCAGATGCAAAGCTGCTGTGGGGCTGGAGTCAGAGGTGGAGCTGAAGACAGAGACTGGTGTGGAGCTGGAGTCAGAGGTGGAGCTGAAGTCAGAGGCAGAGCTGGTGGTGGAGTCAGAGAATGCTCCATTAAACCATATAGTGTACATTCCTTCCCTGCAACACTAGTGAAGTCTTCATGGTATAGTGGATAGTGCTCTGGACTCTCACCCCAGCGACCCGAGTTCAAATCCCGGTGGGACCAAAGAAAATATGTCATCATGGAAAAGGCGTTGGTGGCGGAGCTGGAGCTGTAGGCGGAGCTGAAGTCAGAGGCGGAGCTGAAGTCAGAGGCAGATTTGGTGTGGTGCCGAAATTGAAGGCGGAGCTGAAGTCAGTGGCAGAGATGGTGTGGAGCTGGAGTTGGAGGAGAAGCTGTGGTCAGAGATGGAACTGAAGTTGTGGTCAGATGCAGAACTGGTGTGGAGCTGGAGTCAGAGGCGGAGCTGAAGTCAGAAACTGGTGTGGAGCTGGCGGCGGAGTTGGAGGCGGAAGTGGGGCTGAAGTCAGAGGCAAAGATGGTGAAGAGCTGAAGTCAGAGGCAGAAATGAAATCAGAGGTAGAGCTGGTATGGAGCTGAAGTCAGAGGTGGAGATGAAGTTGGAGTCAGATGCAAAGCTGGTGTGGGGCTGGAGTCAGAGGTTGAGCTGAAGTCAGAGACTGGTGTGGAGCTGGAGTCAGAGGTAGAGCTGAAGTCAGGGTTGGAGGTGGAGCTGAAGTCAGAGACTGGTGTGGAGCTGGAGGCGGAGCTGAAGGCAGAGGCAGAGGAGGTCTGGAGCTGGAGGCACAGTCAAAGGCGGAAGTGGGGCTGAAGTCAGAGGCGGAGCTGAAGTCAGAGGCAGAGCCGGAGGCGGTGCTGAAGTCAGAGGTGGAGCTGAAGTCAAAGGCAGAGCTGGTGGTGGAGTCAGAGAATGCTCCATTAAACCATATAGTGTACATTCCTTCCCTGCAACACTAGTGAAGTCTTCATGGTATAGTGGATAGTGCTCTGGACTCTCACCCCAGCGACCCGAGTTCAAATCCCGGTGGGACCAAAGAAAATATGTCATCATGGAAAAGGTGATGGAGGCGGAGCTGGAGCTGGAGGCGGAGCTGAAGTCAGAGGCAGAGCTGGAGGCGGTGCTGAAGTCAGAGGTGGAGCTGAAGTCAGAGGCAGAGCTGGTGGTGGAGTCAGAGAATGCTCCATTAAACCATATAGTGTACATTCCTTCCCTGCAACACTAGTAAAGTCTTCATGGTATAGTGGATAGTGCTCTGGACTCTCACCCCAGCGACCCGAGTTCAAATCCCGGCTGAAGTCAGAGGCAGAGATGGTGTAGAGCTGGAGTCAGAGGCAGAAATGAAGTCAGAGGTAGAGCTGGTGTGGAGCTGAAGTCAGAGGCGGAGATGAAATTGGAGTCAGATGCAAAGCTGGTGTGGGGCTGGAGTCAGAGATGGAGCTGAAGTGAGACTGGTGTGGAGCTGGAGTCAGAGGTAGAGCTGAAGTCAGGGTTGGAGTTGGAGCTGAAGTCGGACACTGGTGTGGAGCTGGAGGCGGAGCTGAAGGCAGAGGCAGAGCAGGTCTGGAGCTGGAGGCAGAGTCAAAGGCGGAAGTGGGGCTGAAGTCAGAGGCAGAGCTGGAGGCGGAGCTGAAGTCAGAGGCAGAGCTGGAGGCGGAGCTGAAGTCAGAGGCAGAGCTGGAGGCGGTGCTGAAGTCAGAGGTGGAGCTGAAGTCAGAGGCAGAGCTGGTGGTGGAGTCAGAGAATGCTCCATTAAACCATATAGTGTACATTCCTTCCCTGCAACACTAGTGAAGTCTTCATGGTATAGTGGATAGTGCTCTGGACTCTCACCCCAGCGACCCGAGTTCAAATCCCGGTGGGACCAAAGAAAATATGTCATCATGGAAAAGGCGTTGGTGGCGGAGCTGGAGCTGTAGGCGGAGCTGAAGTCAGAGGCGGAGCTGAAGTCAGAGGCAGATTTGGTGTGGTGCCGAAATTGGAGGCGGAGCTGAAGTCAGTGGCAGAGATGGTGTGGAGCTGGAGTTGGAGGAGAAGCTGTAGTCAGAGATGGAACTGAAGTTGTGGAGTCAGAGGCAGAAATGAAGTCAGAGGTAGAGCTGGTGTGGAGCTGAAGTCAGAGGCGGAGATGAAGTTGGAGTCAGATGCAAAGCTGGTGTGGGGCTGGAGTCAGAGGTGGAGCTGAAGTCAGAGACTGGTGTGGAGCTGGAGTCAGAGGTGGAGCTGAAGTCAGAGGCAGAGCTGGTGGTGGAGTCAGAGAATGCTCCATTAAACCATATAGTGTACATTCCTTCCCTGCAACACTAGTGAAGTCTTCATGGTATAGTGGATAGTGCTCTGGACTCTCACCCCAGCGACCCGAGTTCAAATCCCGGTGGGACCAAAGAAAATATGTCATCATGGAAAAGGCGTTGGTGGCGGAGCTGGAGCTGTAGGCGGAGCTGAAGTCAGAGGCGGAGCTGAAGTCAGAGGCAGATTTGGTGTGGTGCCGAAATTGGAGGCGGAACTGAAGTCAGTGGCAGAGATGGTGTGGCGCTGGAGTTGGAGGAGAAGCTGTAGTCAGAGATGGAACTGAAGTTGTGGTCAGATGCAGAACTGGTGTGGAGCTGGAGTCAGAGGTGGAGCTGAAGTCAGAAACTGGTGTGGAGCTGGCGTCGGAGTTGGAGGCGGAAGTGGGGCTGAAGTCAGAGGCAGAGATGGTGTAGAGCTGGAGTCAGAGGCAGAAATGAAGTCATAGGTAGAGCTGGTGTGGAACTGAAGTCAGAGGCGGAGATGAAGTTGGAGTCAGATGCAAAGCTGGTGTGGGGCTGGAGTCAGAGGTGGAGCTGAAGTCAGAGACTGGTGTGGAGCTGGAGTCAGAGGTAGAGCTGAAGTCAGGGTTGGAGGTGGAGCTGAAGTCAGAGACTGGTGTGGAGCTGGAGGCGGAGCTGAAGGCAGAGGCAGAGCAGGTCTGGAGCTGGAGGCAGAGTCAAAGGCGGAAGTGGGGCTGAAGTCAGAGGCAGAGCTGGAGGCGGAGCTGAAGTCAGAGGCAGAGCTGGAGGCGGTGCTGAAGTCAGAGGCGGAGCTGGAGGCGGTGCTGAAGTCAGAGGTGGAGCTGAAGTCAGAGGCAGAGCTGGTGGTGGAGTCAGAGAATGCTCCATTAAACCATATAGTGTACATTCCTTCCCTGCAACACTAGTGAAGTCTTCATGGTATAGTGGATAGTGCTCTGGACTCTCACCCCAGCGACCCGAGTTCAAATCCCGGTGGGACCAAAGAAAATATGTCATCATGGAAAAGGCGTTGGTGGCGGAGCTGGAGTTGTAGGCGGAGCTGAAGTCAGAGGCAGATTTGCTGTGGTGCCGAAATTGGAGGCGGAGCTGAAGTCAGTGGCAGAGATGGTGTGGAGCTGGAGTTGGAGGAGAAGCTGTAGTCAGAGATGGAACTGAAGTTCTGGAGTCATAGGCAGAAATGAAGTCAGAGGTAGATCTGGTGTGGAGCTGAAGTCAGAGGCGGAGATGAAGTTGGAGTCAGATGCAAAGCTGGTGTGGGGCTGGAGTCAGAGGTGGAGCTGAAGTCAGAGACTGGTGTGGAGCTGGAGTCAGAGGTAGAGCTGAAGTCAGGGTTGGAGGTGGAGCTGAAGTCAGAGACTGGTGTGGAGCTGAAGGCAGAGGGAGAGCAGGTCTGGAGCTGGAGGCAGAGTCAAAGGCGGAAGTGGGGCTGAAGTCAGAGGCAGAGCTGGAGGCGGAGCTGAAGTCAGAGGCAGAGCTGGAGGCGGTGCTGAAGTCAGAGGTGGAGCTGAAGTCAGAGGCAGAGCTGGTGGTGGAGTCAGAGAATGCTCCATTAAACCATATAGTGTACATTCCTTCCCTGTAACACTAGTGAAGTCTTCATGGTATAGTGGATAGTGCTCTGGACTCTCACCCCAGCGACCCGAGTTCAAATCCCGGTGGGACCAAAGAATATATATCATCATGGAAAAGGCGTTGGTGGCGGAGCTGGAGCTGTAGGCGGAGCTGAAGTCGGAGGCGGAGCTGAAGTCAGAGGCAGATTTGGTGTGGTGCCGAAATTGAAGGCGGAGCTGAAGTCAGTGGCAGAGATGGTGTGGCGCTGGAGTTGGAGGAGAAGCTGTAGTCAGAGATGGAACTGAAGTTGTGGTCAGATGCAGAACTGGTGTGGAGCTGGAGTCAGAGGCGGAGCTGAAGTCAGAAACTGGTGTGGAGCTGGCGTCGGAGTTGGAGGCGGAAGTGGGGCTGAAGTCAGAGAAAGAGATGGTGTAGAGCTGGAGTCAGAGGCAGAAATGAAGTCATAGGTAGAGCTGGTGTGGAACTGAAGTCAGAGGCGGAGATGAAGTTGGAGTCAGATGCAAAGCTGGTGTGGGGCTGGAGTCAGAGGTGGAGCTGAAGTCAGAGACTGGTGTGGAGCTGGAGTCAGAGGTAGAGCTGAAGTCAGGGTTGGAGGTGGAGCTGAAGTCAGAGACTGGTGTGGAGCTGGAGGCGGAGCTGAAGGCAGAGGCAGAGCAGGTCTGGAGCTGGAGGCACAGTCAAAGGCGGAAGTGGGGCTGAAGTCAGAGGCAGAGCTGGAGGCGGAGCTGAAGTCAGAGGCGGAGCTGAAGTCAGAGGCAGATTTGGTGTGGTGCCGAAATTGGAGGCGGAGCTGAAATCAGTGGCAGAGATGGTGTGGAGCTGGAGTTGGAGGAGGAGCTGTAGTCAGAGATGGAACTGAAGTTGAAGTCAGATGCAGAACTGGTGTGGAGCTGGAGTCAGAGGTGGAGCTGAAGTCAAAAACTGGTGTGGAGCTGGCGGCGGAGTTGGAGGCGGAAGTGGGGCTGAAGTAAGAGGCAGAGATGGTGTAGAGCTGGAGTCAGAGGCAGAAATGAAGTCAGAGGTAGAGCTGGTGTGGAGCTGAAGTCAGAGGCGGAGCTGAAGGCAGAGGCAGAGCAGGTCTGGAGCTGGAGGCAGAGTCAAAGGCGGAAGTGGGGCTGAAGTCAGAGGCAGAGCTGGAGGCGGAGCTGAAGTCAGAGGCAGAGCTGGAGGCGGTGCTGAAGTCAGAGGTGGAGCTGAAGTCAGAGGCAGAGCTGGTGGTGGAGTCAGAGAATGCTCCATTAAACCATATAGTGTACATTCCTTCCCTGTAACACTAGTGAAGTCTTCATGGTATAGTGGATAGTGCTCTGGACTCTCACCCCAGCGACCCGAGTTCAAATCCCGGTGGGACCAAAGAATATATATCATCATGGAAAAGGCGTTGGTGGCGGAGCTGGAGCTGTAGGCGGAGCTGAAGTCGGAGGCGGAGCTGAAGTCAGAGGCAGATTTGGTGTGGTTCCGAAATTGAAGGCGGAGCTGAAGTCAGTGGCAGAGATGGTGTGGCGCTGGAGTTGGAGGAGAAGCTGTAGTCAGAGATGGAACTGAAGTTGTGGTCAGATGCAGAACTGGTGTGGAGCTGGAGTCAGAGGCGGAGCTGAAGTCAGAAACTGGTGTGGAGCTGGCGTCGGAGTTGGAGGCGGAAGTGGGGCTGAAGTCAGAGAAAGAGATGGTGTAGAGCTGGAGTCAGAGGCAGAAATGAAGTCATAGGTAGAGCTGGTGTGGAACTGAAGTCAGAGGCGGAGATGAAGTTGGAGTCAGATGCAAAGCTGGTGTGGGGCTGGAGTCAGAGGTGGAGCTGAAGTCAGAGACTGGTGTGGAGCTGGAGTCAGAGGTAGAGCTGAAGTCAGGGTTGGAGGTGGAGCTGAAGTCAGAGACTGGTGTGGAGCTGGAGGCGGAGCTGAAGGCAGAGGCAGAGCAGGTCTGGAGCTGGAGGCACAGTCAAAGGCGGAAGTGGGGCTGAAGTCAGAGGCAGAGCTGGAGGCGGAGCTGAAGTCAGAGGCAGAGCTGGAGGCGGTGCTGAAGTCAGAGGTGGAGCTGAAGTCAGAGGCAGAGCTGGTGGTGGAGTCAGAGAATGCTCCATTAAACCATATAGTGTACATTCCTTCCCTGCAACACTAGTAAAGTCTTCATGGTATAGTGGATAGTGCTCTGGACTCTCACCCCAGCGACCCGAGTTCAAATCCCGGCTGAAGTCAGAGGCAGAGATGGTGTAGAGCTGGAGTCAGAGGCAGAAATGAAGTCATAGGTAGAGCTGGTGTGGAACTGAAGTCAGAGGCGGAGATGAAGTTGGAGTCAGATGCAAAGCTGGTGTGGGGCTGGAGTCAGAGGTGGAGCTGAAGTGAGACTGGTGTGGAGCTGGAGTCAAAGGTAGAGCTGAAGTCAGGGTTGGAGGTGGAGCTGAAGTCGGACACTGGTGTGGAGCTGGAGGCGGAGCTGAAGGCAGAGGCAGAGCAGGTCTGGAGCTGGAGGCAGAGTCAAAGGCGGAAGTGGGGCTGAAGTCAGAGGCAGAGCTGGAGGCGGAGCTGAAGTCAGAGGCAGAGCTGGAGGCGGTGCTGAAGTCAGAGGTGGAGCTGAAGTCAGAGGCAGAGCTGGTGGTGGAGTCAGAGAATGCTCCATTAAACCATATAGTGTACATTCCTTCCCTGCAACACTAGTGAAGTCTTCATGGTATAGTGGATAGTGCTCTGGACTCTCACCCCAGCGACCCGAGTTCAAATCCCGGCTGAAGTCAGAGGCAGAGATGGTGTAGAGCTGGAGTCAGAGGCAGAAATGAAGTCAGAGGTAGAGCTGGTGTGGAGCTGAAGTCAGAGGCGGAGATGAAGTAGGAGTCAGATGCAAAGCTGGTGTGGGGCTGGAGTTGGAGGCAGAGCTGGTGTGGAGCTGAAGTCAGAGGTGGAGCTGAAGTCAGGGACTGGTGTGGAGCTGGAGTCAGATGTAGAGCTGAAGTCAGGGTTGGAGGTGGAGCTGAAGTCGGAGACTGGTGTGGAGCTGGAGGCGGAGCTGAAGGCAGAGGCAGAGCAGGTCTGGAGCTGGAGGCAGAGTCAAAGGCGGAAGTGGGGCTGAAGTCAGAGGCAGAGCTGGAGGCGGAGCTGAAGTCAGAGGCAGAGCTGGAGGCGGTGCTGAAGTCAGAGGTGGAGCTGAAGTCAGAGGCAGAGCTGGTGGTGGAGTCAGAGAATGCTCCATTAAACCATATAGTGTACATTCCTTCCCTGCAACACTAGTGAAGTCTTAATGGTATAGTGGATAGTGCTCTGGACTCTCACCCCAGCGACCCGAGTTCAAATCCCGGTGGGACCAAAGAAAATATGTCATCATGGAAAAGGTGTTGGAGGCGGAGCTGGAGCTGTAGGCGGAGCTGAAGTCAGAGGCGGACCTGAAGTCAGAGGCAGATTTGGTGTGGTGCCGAAATTGAAGGCGGAGCTGAAGTCAGTGGCAGAGATGGTGTGGAGCTGGAGTTGGAGGAGAAGCTGTAGTCAGAGATGGAACTGAAGTTGTGGTCAGATGCAGAACTGGTGTGGAGCTGGAGTCAGAGGCGGAGCTGAAGTCAGAAACTGGTGTGGAGCTGGCGGCGGAGTTGGAGGCGGAAGTGGGGCTGAAGTCAGAGGCAGAGATGGTGTAGAGCTGGAGTTAGAGGCAGAAATGAAGTCAGAGGTAGATCTGGTGTGGAGCTGAAGTCAGAGGCGGAGATGAAGTTGGGGTCAGATGCAAAGCTGGTGTGGGGCTGGAGTCAGAGGTGGAGCTGAAGTCAGAGACTGGTGTGGAGCTGGAGTCAGAGGTAGAGCTGAAGTCAGGGTTGGAGGTGGAGCTGAAGTCAGAGACTGGTGTGGAGCTGGAGGCGGAGCTGGAGGCAGAGCAGGTCTGGAGCTGGAGGCACAGTCAAAGGCGGAAGTGGGGCTGAAGTCAGAGGCAGAGCTGGAGGCGGAGCTGAAGTCAGAGGCAGAGCTGGAGGCGGAGCTGAAGTCAGAGGCAGAGCTGGAGGCGGTGCTGAAGTCAGAGGTGGAGCTGAAGTCAGAGGCAGAGCTGGTGGTGGAGTCAGAGAATGCTCCATTAAACCATATAGTGTACATTCCTTCCCTGCAACACTAGTGAAGTCTTCATGGTATAGTGGATAGTGCTCTGGACTCTCACCCCAGCGACCCGAGTTCAAATCCCGGCTGAAGTCAGAGGCAGAGATGGTGTAGAGCTGGAGTCAGAGGCAGAAATGAAGTCAGAGGTAGAGCTGGTGTGGAGCTGAAGTCAGAGGCGGAGATGAAGTAGGAGTCAGATGCAAAGCTGGTGTGGGGCTGGAGTTGGAGGCAGAGCTGGTGTGGAGCTGAAGTCAGAGGTGGAGCTGAAGTCAGGGACTGGTGTGGAGCTGGAGTCAGATGTAGAGCTGAAGTCAGGGTTGGAGGTGGAGCTGAAGTCGGAGACTGGTGTGGAGCTGGAGGCGGAGCTGAAGGCAGAGGCAGAGCAGGTCTGGAGCTGGAGGCAGAGTCAAAGGCGGAAGTGGGGCTGAAGTCAGAGGCAGAGCTGGAGGCGGAGCTGAAGTCAGAGGCAGAGCTGGAGGCGGTGCTGAAGTCAGAGGTGGAGCTGAAGTCAGAGGCAGAGCTGGTGGTGGAGTCAGAGAATGCTCCATTAAACCATATAGTGTACATTCCTTCCCTGCAACACTAGTGAAGTCTTAATGGTATAGTGGATAGTGCTCTGGACTCTCACCCCAGCGACCCGAGTTCAAATCCCGGTGGGACCAAAGAAAATATGTCA
The DNA here is from genome assembly GCF_054491065.1 of Syngnathus leptorhynchus. NCBI lineage: Eukaryota > Metazoa > Chordata > Actinopteri > Syngnathiformes > Syngnathidae > Syngnathus > Syngnathus leptorhynchus. Next base: position 1,150,644 of record NW_028231995.1, read on the forward strand.
TCATGGAAAAGGTGTTGGAGGCGGAGCTGGAGCTGTAGGCGGAGCTGAAGTCAGAGGCGGACCTGAAGTCAGAGGCAGATTTGGTGTGGTGCCGAAATTGAAGGCGGAGCTGAAGTCAGTGGCAGAGATGGTGTGGAGCTGGAGTTGGAGGAGAAGCTGTAGTCAGAGATGGAACTGAAGTTGTGGTCAGATGCAGAACTGGTGTGGAGCTGGAGTCAGAGGCGGAGCTGAAGTCAGAAACTGGTGTGGAGCTGGCGGCGGAGTTGGAGGCGGAAGTGGGGCTGAAGTCAGAGGCAGAGATGGTGTAGAGCTGGAGTTAGAGGCAGAAATGAAGTCAGAGGTAGATCTGGTGTGGAGCTGAAGTCAGAGGCGGAGATGAAGTTGGGGTCAGATGCAAAGCTGGTGTGGGGCTGGAGTCAGAGGTGGAGCTGAAGTCAGAGACTGGTGTGGAGCTGGAGTCAGAGGTAGAGCTGAAGTCAGGGTTGGAGGTGGAGCTGAAGTCAGAGACTGGTGTGGAGCTGGAGGCGGAGCTGGAGGCAGAGCAGGTCTGGAGCTGGAGGCACAGTCAAAGGCGGAAGTGGGGCTGAAGTCAGAGGCAGAGCTGGAGGCGGAGCTGAAGTCAGAGGCAGAGCTGGAGGCGGTGCTGAAGTCAGAGGTGGAGCTGAAGTCAGAGGCAGAGCTGGTGGTGGAGTCAGAGAATGCTCCATTAAACCATATAGTGTACATTCCTTCCCTGCAACACTAGTGAAGTCTTCATGGTATAGTGGATAGTGCTCTGGACTCTCACCCCAGCGACCCGAGTTCAAATCCCGGTGGGACCAAAGAAAATATGTCATCATGGAAAAGGCGTTGGTGGCGGAGCTGGAGCTGTAGGCGGAGCTGAAGTCAGAGGCGGAGCTGAAGTCAGAGGCAGATTTGGTGTGGTGCCGAAATTGGAGGCGGAGCTGAAGTCAGTGGCAGAGATGGTGTGGCGCTGGAGTTGGAGGAGAAGCTGTAGTCAGAGATGGAACTGAAGTTGTGGTCAGATGCAGAACTGGTGTGGAGCTGGAGTCAGAGGCGGAGCTGAAGTCAGAAACTGGTGTGGAGCTGGCGTCGGAGTTGGAGGCGGAAGTGGGGCTGAAGTTAGAGGCAGAGATGGTGTAGAGCTGGAGTCAGAGGCAGAAATGAAGTCATAGGTAGAGCTGGTGTGGAACTGAAGTCAGAGGCGGAGATGAAGTTGGAGTCAGATGCAAAGCTGGTGTGGGGCTGGAGTCAGAGGTGGAGCTGAAGTCAGAGACTGGTGTGGAGCTGGAGTCAGAGGTAGAGCTGAAGTCAGGGTTGGAGGTGGAGCTGAAGTCAGAGACTGGTGTGGAGCTGGAGGCGGAGCTGAAGGCAGAGGCAGAGCAGGTCTGGAGCTGGAGGCAGAGTCAAAGGCGGAAGTGGGGCTGAAGTCAGAGGCAGAGCTGGAGGCGGAGCTGAAGTCAGAGGCAGAGCTGGAGGCGGTGCTGAAGTCAGAGGCGGAGCTGGAGGCGGTGCTGAAGTCAGAGGTGGAGCTGAAGTCAGAGGCAGAGCTGGTGGTGGAGTCAGAGAATGCTCCATTAAACCATATAGTGTACATTCCTTCCCTGCAACACTAGTGAAGTCTTCATGGTATAGTGGATAGTGCTCTGGACTCTCACCCCAGCGACCCGAGTTCAAATCCCGGTGGGACCAAAGAAAATATGTCATCATGGAAAAGGCGTTGGTGGCGGAGCTGGAGCTGTAGGCGGAGCTGAAGTCAGAGGCGGAGCTGAAGTCAGAGGCAGATTTGGTGTGGTGCCGAAATTGGAGGCGGAACTGAAGTCAGTGGCAGAGATGGTGTGGCGCTGGAGTTGGAGGAGAAGCTGTAGTCAGAGATGGAACTGAAGTTGTGGTCAGATGCAGAACTGGTGTGGAGCTGGAGTCAGAGGTGGAGCTGAAGTCAGAAACTGGTGTGGAGCTGGCGTCGGAGTTGGAGGCGGAAGTGGGGCTGAAGTCAGAGGCAGAGATGGTGTAGAGCTGGAGTCAGAGGCAGAAATGAAGTCATAGGTAGAGCTGGTGTGGAACTGAAGTCAGAGGCGGAGATGAAGTTGGAGTCAGATGCAAAGCTGGTGTGGGGCTGGAGTCAGAGGTGGAGCTGAAGTCAGAGACTGGTGTGGAGCTGGAGTCAGAGGTAGAGCTGAAGTCAGGGTTGGAGGTGGAGCTGAAGTCAGAGACTGGTGTGGAGCTGGAGGCGGAGCTGAAGGCAGAGGCAGAGCAGGTCTGGAGCTGGAGGCAGAGTCAAAGGCGGAAGTGGGGCTGAAGTCAGAGGCAGAGCTGGAGGCGGAGCTGAAGTCAGAGGCAGAGCTGGAGGCGGTGCTGAAGTCAGAGGCGGAGCTGGAGGCGGTGCTGAAGTCAGAGGTGGAGCTGAAGTCAGAGGCAGAGCTGGTGGTGGAGTCAGAGAATGCTCCATTAAACCATATAGTGTACATTCCTTCCCTGCAACACTAGTGAAGTCTTCATGGTATAGTGGATAGTGCTCTGGACTCTCACCCCAGCGACCCGAGTTCAAATCCCGGTGGGACCAAAGAAAATATGTCATCATGGAAAAGGCGTTGGTGGCGGAGCTGGAGTTGTAGGCGGAGCTGAAGTCAGAGGCAGATTTGCTGTGGTGCCGAAATTGGAGGCGGAGCTGAAGTCAGTGGCAGAGATGGTGTGGAGCTGGAGTTGGAGGAGAAGCTGTAGTCAGAGATGGAACTGAAGTTCTGGAGTCATAGGCAGAAATGAAGTCAGAGGTAGATCTGGTGTGGAGCTGAAGTCAGAGGCGGAGATGAAGTTGGAGTCAGATGCAAAGCTGGTGTGGGGCTGGAGTCAGAGGTGGAGCTGAAGTCAGAGACTGGTGTGGAGCTGGAGTCAGAGGTAGAGCTGAAGTCAGGGTTGGAGGTGGAGCTGAAGTCAGAGACTGGTGTGGAGCTGAAGGCAGAGGGAGAGCAGGTCTGGAGCTGGAGGCAGAGTCAAAGGCGGAAGTGGGGCTGAAGTCAGAGGCAGAGCTGGAGGCGGAGCTGAAGTCAGAGGCAGAGCTGGAGGCGGTGCTGAAGTCAGAGGTGGAGCTGAAGTCAGAGGCAGAGCTGGTGGTGGAGTCAGAGAATGCTCCATTAAACCATATAGTGTACATTCCTTCCCTGTAACACTAGTGAAGTCTTCATGGTATAGTGGATAGTGCTCTGGACTCTCACCCCAGCGACCCGAGTTCAAATCCCGGTGGGACCAAAGAATATATGTCATCATGGAAAAGGCGTTGGTGGCGGAGCTGGAGCTGTAGGCGGAGCTGAAGTCGGAGGCGGAGCTGAAGTCAGAGGCAGATTTGGTGTGGTGCCGAAATTGAAGGCGGAGCTGAAGTCAGTGGCAGAGATGGTGTGGCGCTGGAGTTGGAGGAGAAGCTGTAGTCAGAGATGGAACTGAAGTTGTGGTCAGATGCAGAACTGGTGTGGAGCTGGAGTCAGAGGCGGAGCTGAAGTCAGAAACTGGTGTGGAGCTGGCGTCGGAGTTGGAGGCGGAAGTGGGGCTGAAGTCAGAGAAAGAGATGGTGTAGAGCTGGAGTCAGAGGCAGAAATGAAGTCATAGGTAGAGCTGGTGTGGAACTGAAGTCAGAGGCGGAGATGAAGTTGGAGTCAGATGCAAAGCTGGTGTGGGGCTGGAGTCAGAGGTGGAGCTGAAGTCAGAGACTGGTGTGGAGCTGGAGTCAGAGGTAGAGCTGAAGTCAGGGTTGGAGGTGGAGCTGAAGTCAGAGACTGGTGTGGAGCTGGAGGCGGAGCTGAAGGCAGAGGCAGAGCAGGTCTGGAGCTGGAGGCACAGTCAAAGGCGGAAGTGGGGCTGAAGTCAGAGGCAGAGCTGGAGGCGGAGCTGAAGTCAGAGGCGGAGCTGAAGTCAGAGGCAGATTTGGTGTGGTGCCGAAATTGGAGGCGGAGCTGAAATCAGTGGCAGAGATGGTGTGGAGCTGGAGTTGGAGGAGGAGCTGTAGTCAGAGATGGAACTGAAGTTGAAGTCAGATGCAGAACTGGTGTGGAGCTGGAGTCAGAGGTGGAGCTGAAGTCAAAAACTGGTGTGGAGCTGGCGGCGGAGTTGGAGGCGGAAGTGGGGCTGAAGTAAGAGGCAGAGATGGTGTAGAGCTGGAGTCAGAGGCAGAAATGAAGTCAGAGGTAGAGCTGGTGTGGAGCTGAAGTCAGAGGCGGAGCTGAAGGCAGAGGCAGAGCAGGTCTGGAGCTGGAGGCAGAGTCAAAGGCGGAAGTGGGGCTGAAGTCAGAGGCAGAGCTGGAGGCGGAGCTGAAGTCAGAGGCAGAGCTGGAGGCGGTGCTGAAGTCAGAGGTGGAGCTGAAGTCAGAGGCAGAGCTGGTGGTGGAGTCAGAGAATGCTCCATTAAACCATATAGTGTACATTCCTTCCCTGTAACACTAGTGAAGTCTTCATGGTATAGTGGATAGTGCTCTGGACTCTCACCCCAGCGACCCGAGTTCAAATCCCGGTGGGACCAAAGAATATATATCATCATGGAAAAGGCGTTGGTGGCGGAGCTGGAGCTGTAGGCGGAGCTGAAGTCGGAGGCGGAGCTGAAGTCAGAGGCAGATTTGGTGTGGTTCCGAAATTGAAGGCGGAGCTGAAGTCAGTGGCAGAGATGGTGTGGCGCTGGAGTTGGAGGAGAAGCTGTAGTCAGAGATGGAACTGAAGTTGTGGTCAGATGCAGAACTGGTGTGGAGCTGGAGTCAGAGGCGGAGCTGAAGTCAGAAACTGGTGTGGAGCTGGCGTCGGAGTTGGAGGCGGAAGTGGGGCTGAAGTCAGAGAAAGAGATGGTGTAGAGCTGGAGTCAGAGGCAGAAATGAAGTCATAGGTAGAGCTGGTGTGGAACTGAAGTCAGAGGCGGAGATGAAGTTGGAGTCAGATGCAAAGCTGGTGTGGGGCTGGAGTCAGAGGTGGAGCTGAAGTCAGAGACTGGTGTGGAGCTGGAGTCAGAGGTAGAGCTGAAGTCAGGGTTGGAGGTGGAGCTGAAGTCAGAGACTGGTGTGGAGCTGGAGGCGGAGCTGAAGGCAGAGGCAGAGCAGGTCTGGAGCTGGAGGCACAGTCAAAGGCGGAAGTGGGGCTGAAGTCAGAGGCAGAGCTGGAGGCGGAGCTGAAGTCAGAGGCAGAGCTGGAGGCGGTGCTGAAGTCAGAGGTGGAGCTGAAGTCAGAGGCAGAGCTGGTGGTGGAGTCAGAGAATGCTCCATTAAACCATATAGTGTACATTCCTTCCCTGCAACACTAGTAAAGTCTTCATGGTATAGTGGATAGTGCTCTGGACTCTCACCCCAGCGACCCGAGTTCAAATCCCGGCTGAAGTCAGAGGCAGAGATGGTGTAGAGCTGGAGTCAGAGGCAGAAATGAAGTCATAGGTAGAGCTGGTGTGGAACTGAAGTCAGAGGCGGAGATGAAGTTGGAGTCAGATGCAAAGCTGGTGTGGGGCTGGAGTCAGAGGTGGAGCTGAAGTGAGACTGGTGTGGAGCTGGAGTCAAAGGTAGAGCTGAAGTCAGGGTTGGAGGTGGAGCTGAAGTCGGACACTGGTGTGGAGCTGGAGGCGGAGCTGAAGGCAGAGGCAGAGCAGGTCTGGAGCTGGAGGCAGAGTCAAAGGCGGAAGTGGGGCTGAAGTCAGAGGCAGAGCTGGAGGCGGAGCTGAAGTCAGAGGCAGAGCTGGAGGCGGAGCTGAAGTCAGAGGCAGAGCTGGAGGCGGTGCTGAAGTCAGAGGTGGAGCTGAAGTCAGAGGCAGAGCTGGTGGTGGAGTCAGAGAATGCTCCATTAAACCATATAGTGTACATTCCTTCCCTGCAACACTAGTGAAGTCTTCATGGTATAGTGGATAGTGCTCTGGACTCTCACCCCAGCGACCCGAGTTCAAATCCCGGTGGGACCAAAGAAAATATGTCATCATGGAAAAGGCGTTGGTGGCGGAGCTGGAGCTGTAGGCGGAGCTGAAGTCAGAGGCGGAGCTGAAGTCAGAGGCAGATTTGGTGTGGTGCCGAAATTGGAGGCGGAGCTGAAGTCAGTGGCAGAGATGGTGTGGAGCTGGAGTTGGAGGAGAAGCTGTAGTCAGAGATGGAACTGAAGTTGTGGAGTCAGAGGCAGAAATGAAGTCAGAGGTAGAGCTGGTGTGGAGCTGAAGTCAGAGGGGGAGATGAAGTTGGAGTCAGATGCAAAGCTGGTGTGGGGCTGGAGTCAGAGGTGGAGCTGAAGTCAGAGACTGGTGTGGAGCTGGGGGCGGAGCTGAAGGCAGAGGCAGAGCAGGTCTGGAGCTGGAGGCACAGTCAAAGGCGGAAGTGGGGCTGAAGTCAGAGGCAGAGCTGGAGGCGGAGCTGAAGTCAGAGGCAGAGCTGGAGGCGGAGCTGAAGTCAGAGGCAGAGCTGGAGGCGGTGCTGAAGTCAGAGGTGGAGCTGAAGTCAGAGGCAGAGCTGGTGGTGGAGTCAGAGAATGCTCCATTAAACCATATAGTGTACATTCCTTCCCTGCAACACTAGTGAAGTCTTCATGGTATAGTGGATAGTGCTCTGGACTCTCACCCCAGCGACCCGAGTTCAAATCCCGGCTGAAGTCAGAGGCAGAGATGGTGTAGAGCTGGAGTCAGAGGCAGAAATGAAGTCAGAGGTAGAGCTGATGTGGAGCTGAAGTCAGAGGCGGAGATGAAGTAGGAGTCAGATGCAAAGCTGGTGTGGGGCTGGAGTTGGAGGCAGAGCTGGTGTGGAGCTGAAGTCAGAGGTGGAGCTGAAGTCAGGGACTGGTGTGGAGCTGGAGTCAGATGTAGAGCTGAAGTCAGGGTTGGAGGTGGAGCTGAAGTCGGAGACTGGTGTGGAGCTGGAGGCGGAGCTGAAGGCAGAGGCAGAGCAGGTCTGGAGCTGGAGGCAGAGTCAAAGGCGGAAGTGGGGCTGAAGTCAGAGGCAGAGCTGGAGGCGGAGCTGAAGTCAGAGGCAGAGCTGGAGGCGGTGCTGAAGTCAGAGGTGGAGCTGAAGTCAGAGGCAGAGCTGGTGGTGGAGTCAGAGAATGCTCCATTAAACCATATAGTGTACATTCCTTCCCTGCAACACTAGTGAAGTCTTAATGGTATAGTGGATAGTGCTCTGGACTCTCACCCCAGCGACCCGAGTTCAAATCCCGGTGGGACCAAAGAAAATATGTCATCATGGAAAAGGTGTTGGAGGCGGAGCTGGAGCTGTAGGCGGAGCTGAAGTCAGAGGCGGACCTGAAGTCAGAGGCAGATTTGGTGTGGTGCCGAAATTGAAGGCGGAGCTGAAGTCAGTGGCAGAGATGGTGTGGAGCTGGAGTTGGAGTAGAAGCTGTAGTCAGAGATGGAACTGAAGTTGTGGTCAGATGCAGAACTGGTGTGGAGCTGGAGTCAGAGGCGGAGATGAAGTTGGGGTCAGATGCAAAGCTGGTGTGGGGCTGGAGTCAGAGGTGGAGCTGAAGTCAGAGACTGGTGTGGAGCTGGAGTCAGAGGTAGAGCTGAAGTCAGGGTTGGAGGTGGAGCTGAAGTCAGAGACTGGTGTGGAGCTGGAGGCGGAGCTGGAGGCAGAGCAGGTCTGGAGCTGGAGGCACAGTCAAAGGCGGAAGTGGGGCTGAAGTCAGAGGCAGAGCTGGAGGCGGAGCTGAAGTCAGAGGCAGAGCTGGAGGCGGTGCTGAAGTCAGAGGTGGAGCTGAAGTCAGAGGCAGAGCTGGTGGTGGAGTCAGAGAATGCTCCATTAAACCATATAGTGTACATTCCTTCCCTGTAACACTAGTGAAGTCTTCATGGTATAGTGGATAGTGCTCTGGACTCTCACCCCAGCGACCCGAGTTCAAATCCCGGTGGGACCAAAGAATATATATCATCATGGAAAAGGCGTTGGTGGCGGAGCTGGAGCTGTAGGCGGAGCTGAAGTCGGAGGCGGAGCTGAAGTCAGAGGCAGATTTGGTGTGGTGCCGAAATTGAAGGCGGAGCTGAAGTCAGTGGCAGAGATGGTGTGGCGCTGGAGTTGGAGGAGAAGCTGTAGTCAGAGATGGAACTGAAGTTGTGGTCAGATGCAGAACTGGTGTGGAGCTGGAGTCAGAGGCGGAGCTGAAGTCAGAAACTGGTGTGTAGCTGGCGTCGGAGTTGGAGGCGGAAGTGGGGCTGAAGTCAGAGAAAGAGATGGTGTAGAGCTGGAGTCAGAGGCAGAAATGAAGTCATAGGTAGAGCTGGTGTGGAACTGAAGTCAGAGGCGGAGATGAAGTTGGAGTCAGATGCAAAGCTGGTGTGGGGCTGGAGTCAGAGGTGGAGCTGAAGTCAGAGACTGGTGTGGAGCTGGAGTCAGAGGTAGAGCTGAAGTCAGGGTTGGAGGTGGAGCTGAAGTCAGAGACTGGTGTGGAGCTGGAGGCGGAGCTGAAGGCAGAGGCAGAGCAGGTCTGGAGCTGGAGGCAGAGTCAAAGGCGGAAGTGGGGCTGAAGTCAGAGGCAGAGCTGGAGGCGGAGCTGAAGTCAGAGGCAGAGCTGGAGGCGGTGCTGAAGTCAGAGGCGGAGCTGGAGGCGGTGCTGAAGTCAGAGGTGGAGCTGAAGTCAGAGGCAGAGCTGGTGGTGGAGTCAGAGAATGCTCCATTAAACCATATAGTGTACATTCCTTCCCTGCAACACTAGTGAAGTCTTCATGGTATAGTGGATAGTGCTCTGGACTCTCACCCCAGCGACCCGAGTTCAAATCCCGGTGGGACCAAAGAAAATATGTCATCATGGAAAAGGCGTTGGTGGCGGAGCTGGAGCTGTAGGCGGAGCTGAAGTCAGAGGCGGAGCTGAAGTCAGAGGCAGATTTGGTGTGGTGCCGAAATTGGAGGCGGAACTGAAGTCAGTGGCAGAGATGGTGTGGCGCTGGAGTTGGAGGAGAAGCTGTAGTCAGAGATGGAACTGAAGTTGTGGTCAGATGCAGAACTGGTGTGGAGCTGGAGTCAGAGGCGGAGCTGAAGTCAGAAACTGGTGTGGAGCTGGCGTCGGAGTTGGAGGCGGAAGTGGGGCTGAAGTCAGAGGCAGAGATGGTGTAGAGCTGGAGTCAGAGGCAGAAATGAAGTCATAGGTAGAGCTGGTGTGGAACTGAAGTCAGAGGCGGAGATGAAGTTGGAGTCAGATGCAAAGCTGGTGTGGGGCTGGAGTCAGAGGTGGAGCTGAAGTCAGAGACTGGTGTGGAGCTGGAGTCAGAGGTAGAGCTGAAGTCAGGGTTGGAGGTGGAGCTGAAGTCAGAGACTGGTGTGGAGCTGGAGGCGGAGCTGAAGGCAGAGGCAGAGCAGGTCTGGAGCTGGAGGCAGAGTCAAAGGCGGAAGTGGGGCTGAAGTCAGAGGCAGAGCTGGAGGCGGAGCTGAAGTCAGAGGCAGAGCTGGAGGCGGTGCTGAAGTCAGAGGCGGAGCTGGAGGCGGTGCTGAAGTCAGAGGTGGAGCTGAAGTCAGAGGCAGAGCTGGTGGTGGAGTCAGAGAATGCTCCATTAAACCATATAGTGTACATTCCTTCCCTGCAACACTAGTGAAGTCTTCATGGTATAGTGGATAGTGCTCTGGACTCTCACCCCAGCGACCCGAGTTCAAATCCCGGTGGGACCAAAGAAAATATGTCATCATGGAAAAGGCGTTGGTGGCGGAGCTGGAGTTGTAGGCGGAGCTGAAGTCAGAGGCAGATTTGCTGTGGTGCCGAAATTGGAGGCGGAGCTGAAGTCAGTGGCAGAGATGGTGTGGAGCTGGAGTTGGAGGAGAAGCTGTAGTCAGAGATGGAACTGAAGTTCTGGAGTCATAGGCAGAAATGAAGTCAGAGGTAGATCTGGTGTGGAGCTGAAGTCAGAGGCGGAGATGAAGTTGGAGTCAGATGCAAAGCTGGTGTGGGGCTGGAGTCAGAGGTGGAGCTGAAGTCAGAGACTGGTGTGGAGCTGGAGTCAGAGGTAGAGCTGAAGTCAGGGTTGGAGGTGGAGCTGAAGTCAGAGACTGGTGTGGAGCTGAAGGCAGAGGCAGAGCAGGTCTGGAGCTGGAGGCACAGTCAAAGGCGGAAGTGGGGCTGAAGTCAGAGGCAGAGCTGGAGGCGGAGCTGAAGTCAGAGGCAGAGCTGGAGGCGGTGCTGAAGTCAGAGGTGGAGCTGAAGTCAGAGGCAGAGCTGGTGGTGGAGTCAGAGAATGCTCCATTAAACCATATAGTGTACATTCCTTCCCTGTAACACTAGTGAAGTCTTCATGGTATAGTGGATAGTGCTCTGGACTCTCACCCCAGCGACCCGAGTTCAAATCCCGGTGGGACCAAAGAATATATATCATCATGGAAAAGGCGTTGGTGGCGGAGCTGGAGCTGTAGGCGGAGCTGAAGTCGGAGGCGGAGCTGAAGTCAGAGGCAGATTTGGTGTGGTGCCGAAATTGAAGGCGGAGCTGAAGTCAGTGGCAGAGATGGTGTGGCGCTGGAGTTGGAGGAGAAGCTGTAGTCAGAGATGGAACTGAAGTTGTGGTCAGATGCAGAACTGGTGTGGAGCTGGAGTCAGAGGCGGAGCTGAAGTCAGAAACTGGTGTGTAGCTGGCGTCGGAGTTGGAGGCGGAAGTGGGGCTGAAGTCAGAGAAAGAGATGGTGTAGAGCTGGAGTCAGAGGCAGAAATGAAGTCATAGGTAGAGCTGGTGTGGAACTGAAGTCAGAGGCGGAGATGAAGTTGGAGTCAGATGCAAAGCTGGTGTGGGGCTGGAGTCAGAGGTGGAGCTGAAGTCAGAGACTGGTGTGGAGCTGGAGTCAGAGGTAGAGCTGAAGTCAGGGTTGGAGGTGGAGCTGAAGTCAGAGACTGGTGTGGAGCTGGAGGCGGAGCTGAAGGCAGAGGCAGAGCAGGTCTGGAGCTGGAGGCAGAGTCAAAGGCGGAAGTGGGGCTGAAGTCAGAGGCAGAGCTGGAGGCGGAGCTGAAGTCAGAGGCAGAGCTGGAGGCGGTGCTGAAGTCAGAGGCGGAGCTGGAGGCGGTGCTGAAGTCAGAGGTGGAGCTGAAGTCAGAGGCAGAGCTGGTGGTGGAGTCAGAGAATGCTCCATTAAACCATATAGTGTACATTCCTTCCCTGCAACACTAGTGAAGTCTTCATGGTATAGTGGATAGTGCTCTGGACTCTCACCCCAGCGACCCGAGTTCAAATCCCGGTGGGACCAAAGAAAATATGTCATCATGGAAAAGGCGTTGGTGGCGGAGCTGGAGCTGTAGGCGGAGCTGAAGTCAGAGGCGGAGCTGAAGTCAGAGGCAGATTTGGTGTGGTGCCGAAATTGGAGGCGGAACTGAAGTCAGTGGCAGAGATGGTGTGGCGCTGGAGTTGGAGGAGAAGCTGTAGTCAGAGATGGAACTGAAGTTGTGGTCAGATGCAGAACTGGTGTGGAGCTGGAGTCAGAGGCGGAGCTGAAGTCAGAAACTGGTGTGGAGCTGGCGTCGGAGTTGGAGGCGGAAGTGGGGCTGAAGTCAGAGGCAGAGATGGTGTAGAGCTGGAGTCAGAGGCAGAAATGAAGTCATAGGTAGAGCTGGTGTGGAACTGAAGTCAGAGGCGGAGATGAAGTTGGAGTCAGATGCAAAGCTGGTGTGGGGCTGGAGTCAGAGGTGGAGCTGAAGTCAGAGACTGGTGTGGAGCTGGAGTCAGAGGTAGAGCTGAAGTCAGGGTTGGAGGTGGAGCTGAAGTCAGAGACTGGTGTGGAGCTGGAGGCGGAGCTGAAGGCAGAGGCAGAGCAGGTCTGGAGCTGGAGGCAGAGTCAAAGGCGGAAGTGGGGCTGAAGTCAGAGGCAGAGCTGGAGGCGGAGCTGAAGTCAGAGGCAGAGCTGGAGGCGGTGCTGAAGTCAGAGGCGGAGCTGGAGGCGGTGCTGAAGTCAGAGGTGGAGCTGAAGTCAGAGGCAGAGCTGGTGGTGGAGTCAGAGAATGCTCCATTAAACCATATAGTGTACATTCCTTCCCTGCAACACTAGTGAAGTCTTCATGGTATAGTGGATAGTGCTCTGGACTCTCACCCCAGCGACCCGAGTTCAAATCCCGGTGGGACCAAAGAAAATATGTCATCATGGAAAAGGCGTTGGTGGCGGAGCTGGAGTTGTAGGCGGAGCTGAAGTCAGAGGCAGATTTGCTGTGGTGCCGAAATTGGAGGCGGAGCTGAAGTCAGTGGCAGAGATGGTGTGGAGCTGGAGTTGGAGGAGAAGCTGTAGTCAGAGATGGAACTGAAGTTCTGGAGTCATAGGCAGAAATGAAGTCAGAGGTAGATCTGGTGTGGAGCTGAAGTCAGAGGCGGAGATGAAGTTGGAGTCAGATGCAAAGCTGGTGTGGGGCTGGAGTCAGAGGTGGAGCTGAAGTCAGAGACTGGTGTGGAGCTGGAGTCAGAGGTAGAGCTGAAGTCAGGGTTGGAGGTGGAGCTGAAGTCAGAGACTGGTGTGGAGCTGAAGGCAGAGGCAGAGCAGGTCTGGAGCTGGAGGCACAGTCAAAGGCGGAAGTGGGGCTGAAGTCAGAGGCAGAGCTGGAGGCGGAGCTGAAGTCAGAGGCAGAGCTGGAGGCGGTGCTGAAGTCAGAGGTGGAGCTGAAGTCAGAGGCAGAGCTGGTGGTGGAGTCAGAGAATGCTCCATTAAACCATATAGTGTACATTCCTTCCCTGCAACACTAGTGAAGTCTTCATGGTATAGTGGATAGTGCTCTGGACTCTCACCCCAGCGACCCGAGTTCAAATCCCGGTGGGACCAAAGAAAATATGTCATCATGGAAAAGGCGTTGGTGGCGGAGCTGGAGCTGTAGGCGGAGCTGAAGTCAGAGGCGGAGCTGAAGTCAGAGGCAGATTTGGTGTGGTGCCGAAATTGGAGGCGGAGCTGAAGTCAGTGGCAGAGATGGTGTGGCGCTGGAGTTGGAGGAGAAGCTGTAGTCAGAGATGGAACTGAAGTTGTGGTCAGATGCAGAACTGGTGTGGAGCTGGAGTCAGAGGCGGAGCTGAAGTCAGAAACTGGTGTGGAGCTGGCGTCGGAGTTGGAGGCGGAAGTGGGGCTGAAGTCAGAGGCAGAGATGGTGTAGAGCTGGAGTCAGAGGCAGAAATGAAGTCATAGGTAGAGCTGGTGTGGAACTGAAGTCAGAGGCGGAGATGAAGTTGGAGTCAGATGCAAAGCTGGTGTGGGGCTGGAGTCAGAGGTGGAGCTGAAGTCAGAGACTGGTGTGGAGCTGGAGTCAGAGGTAGAGCTGAAGTCAGGGTTGGAGGTGGAGCTGAAGTCAGAGACTGGTGTGGAGCTGGAGGTGGAGCTGAAGGCAGAGGCAGAGCAGGTCTGGAGCTGGAGGCACAGTCAAAGGCGGAAGTGGGGCTGAAGTCAGAGGCAGAGCTGGAGGCGGAGCTGAAGTCAGAGGCAGAGCTGGAGGCGGTGCTGAAGTCAGAGGTGGAGCTGAAGTCAGAGGCAGAGCTGGTGGTGGAGTCAGAGAATGCTCCATTAAACCATATAGTGTACATTCCTTCCCTGCAACACTAGTGAAGTCTTCATGGTATAGTGGATAGTGCTCTGAACTCTCACCCCAGCGACCCGAGTTCAAATCCCGGCTGAAGTCAGAGGCAGAGATGGTGTAGAGCTGGAGTCAGAGGCAGAAATGAAGTCAGAGGTAGAGCTGGTGTGGAGCTGAAGTAAGAGGCGAAGATGAAGTAGGAGTCAGATGCAAAGCTGGTGTGGGGCTGGAGTTGGAGGCAGAGCTGGTGTGGAGCTGAAGTCAGAGGTGGAGCTGAAGTCAGAGACTGGTGTGGAGCTGGAGTCAGAGGTACAGCTGAAGTCAGGGTTGGAGGTGGAGCTGATGTCAGAGACTGGTGTGGAGCTGGAGGCGGAGCTGAAGGCAGAGGCAGAGCAGGTCTGGAGCTGGAGGCAGAGTCAAAGGCGGAAGTGGGGCTGAAGTCAGAGGCAGAGCTGGAGGCGGAGCTGAAGTCAGAGGCAGAGCTGAAGGCGGAGCTGAAGTCAGAGGCGGAGCTGAAGTCAGAGGCAGATTTGGTGTGGTGCCGAAATTGGAGGCGGAGCTGAAATCAGTGGCAGAGATGGTGTGGAGCTGGAGTTGGAGGAGGAGCTGTAGTCAGAGATGGAACTGAAGTTAAAGTCAGATGCAGAACTGGTGTGGAGCTGGAGTCAGAGGTGGAGCTAAAGTCAAAAACTGGTGTGGAGCTGGCGGCGGAGTTGGAGGCGGAAGTGGGGCTGAAGTAAGAGGCAGAGATGGTGTAGAGCTGGAGTCAGAGGCAGAAATGAAGTCAGAGGTAGAGCTGGTGTGGAGCTGAAGTCAGAGGCGGAGCTGAAGGCAGAGGGAGAGCAGGTCTGGAGCTGGAGGCAGAGTCAAAGGCGGAAGTGGGGCTGAAGTCAGAGGCAGAGCTGGAGGCGGAGCTGAAGTCAGAGGCAGAGCTGGAGGCGGTGCTGAAGTCAGAGGTGGAGCTGAAGTCAGAGGCAGAGCTGGTGGTGGAGTCAGAGAATGCTCCATTAAACCATATAGTGTACATTCCTTCCCTGTAACACTAGTGAAGTCTTCATGGTATAGTGGATAGTGCTCTGGACTCTCACCCCAGCGACCCGAGTTCAAATCCCGGTGGGACCAAAGAATATATATCATCATGGAAAAGGCGTTGGTGGCGGAGCTGGAGCTGTAGGCGGAGCTGAAGTCGGAGGCGGAGCTGAAGTCAGAGGCAGATTTGGTGTGGTGCCGAAATTGAAGGCGGAGCTGAAGTCAGTGGCAGAGATGGTGTGGCGCTGGAGTTGGAGGAGAAGCTGTAGTCAGAGATGGAACTGAAGTTGTGGTCAGATGCAGAACTGGTGTGGAGCTGGAGTCAGAGGCGGAGCTGAAGTCAGAAACTGGTGTGAAGCTGGCGTCGGAGTTGGAGGCGGAAGTGGGGCTGAAGTCAGAGAAAGAGATGGTGTAGAGCTGGAGTCAGAGGCAGAAATGAAGTCATAGGTAGAGCTGGTGTGGAACTGAAGTCAGAGGCGGAGATGAAGTTGGAGTCAGATGCAAAGCTGGTGTGGGGCTGGAGTCAGAGGTGGAGCTGAAGTCAGAGACTGGTGTGGAGCTGGAGTCAGAGGTAGAGCTGAAGTCAGGGTTGGAGGTGGAGCTGAAGTCAGAGACTGGTGTGGAGCTGGAGGCGGAGCTGAAGGCAGAGGCAGAGCAGGTCTGGAGCTGGAGGCACAGTCAAAGGCGGAAGTGGGGCTGAAGTCAGAGGCAGAGCTGGAGGCGGAGCTGAAGTCAGAGGCGGAGCTGAAGTCAGAGGCAGATTTGGTGTGGTGCCGAAATTGGAGGCGGAGCTGAAATCAGTGGCAGAGATGGTGTGGAGCTGGAGTTGGAGGAGGAGCTGTAGTCAGAGATGGAACTGAAGTTGAAGTCAGATGCAGAACTGGTGTGGAGCTGGAGTCAGAGGTGGAGCTGAAGTCAAAAACTGGTGTGGAGCTGGCGGCGGAGTTGGAGGCGGAAGTGGGGCTGAAGTAAGAGGCAGAGATGGTGTAGAGCTGGAGTCAGAGGCAGAAATGAAGTCAGAGGTAGAGCTGGTGTGGAGCTGAAGTCAGAGGCGGAGCTGAAGGCAGAGGCAGAGCAGGTCTGGAGCTGGAGGCAGAGTCAAAGGCGGAAGTGGGGCTGAAGTCAGAGGCAGAGCTGGAGGCGGAGCTGAAGTCAGAGGCAGAGCTGGAGGCGGTGCTGAAGTCAGAGGTGGAGCTGAAGTCAGAGGCAGAGCTGGTGGTGGAGTCAGAGAATGCTCCATTAAACCATATAGTGTACATTCCTTCCCTGTAACACTAGTGAAGTCTTCATGGTATAGTGGATAGTGCTCTGGACTCTCACCCCAGCGACCCGAGTTCAAATCCCGGTGGGACCAAAGAATATATATCATCATGGAAAAGGCGTTGGTGGCGGAGCTGGAGCTGTAGGCGGAGCTGAAGTCGGAGGCGGAGCTGAAGTCAGAGGCAGATTTGGTGTGGTTCCGAAATTGAAGGCGGAGCTGAAGTCAGTGGCAGAGATGGTGTGGCGCTGGAGTTGGAGGAGAAGCTGTAGTCAGAGATGGAACTGAAGTTGTGGTCAGATGCAGAACTGGTGTGGAGCTGGAGTCAGAGGCGGAGCTGAAGTCAGAAACTGGTGTGGAGCTGGCGTCGGAGTTGGAGGCGGAAGTGGGGCTGAAGTCAGAGAAAGAGATGGTGTAGAGCTGGAGTCAGAGGCAGAAATGAAGTCATAGGTAGAGCTGGTGTGGAACTGAAGTCAGAGGCGGAGATGAAGTTGGAGTCAGATGCAAAGCTGGTGTGGGGCTGGAGTCAGAGGTGGAGCTGAAGTCAGAGACTGGTGTGGAGCTGGAGTCAGAGGTAGAGCTGAAGTCAGGGTTGGAGGTGGAGCTGAAGTCAGAGACTGGTGTGGAGCTGGAGGCGGAGCTGAAGGCAGAGGCAGAGCAGGTCTGGAGCTGGAGGCACAGTCAAAGGCGGAAGTGGGGCTGAAGTCAGAGGCAGAGCTGGAGGCGGAGCTGAAGTCAGAGGCAGAGCTGGAGGCGGTGCTGAAGTCAGAGGTGGAGCTGAAGTCAGAGGCAGAGCTGGTGGTGGAGTCAGAGAATGCTCCATTAAACCATATAGTGTACATTCCTTCCCTGCAACACTAGTAAAGTCTTCATGGTATAGTGGATAGTGCTCTGGACTCTCACCCCAGCGACCCGAGTTCAAATCCCGGCTGAAGTCAGAGGCAGAGATGGTGTAGAGCTGGAGTCAGAGGCAGAAATGAAGTCATAGGTAGAGCTGGTGTGGAACTGAAGTCAGAGGCGGAGATGAAGTTGGAGTCAGATGCAAAGCTGGTGTGGGGCTGGAGTCAGAGGTGGAGCTGAAGTGAGACTGGTGTGGAGCTGGAGTCAAAGGTAGAGCTGAAGTCAGGGTTGGAGGTGGAGCTGAAGTCGGACACTGGTGTGGAGCTGGAGGCGGAGCTGAAGGCAGAGGCAGAGCAGGTCTGGAGCTGGAGGCAGAGTCAAAGGCGGAAGTGGGGCTGAAGTCAGAGGCAGAGCTGGAGGCGGAGCTGAAGTCAGAGGCAGAGCTGGAGGCGGAGCTGAAGTCAGAGGCAGAGCTGGAGGCGGTGCTGAAGTCAGAGGTGGAGCTGAAGTCAGAGGCAGAGCTGGTGGTGGAGTCAGAGAATGCTCCATTAAACCATATAGTGTACATTCCTTCCCTGCAACACTAGTGAAGTCTTCATGGTATAGTGGATAGTGCTCTGGACTCTCACCCCAGCGACCCGAGTTCAAATCCCGGTGGGACCAAAGAAAATATGTCATCATGGAAAAGGCGTTGGTGGCGGAGCTGGAGCTGTAGGCGGAGCTGAAGTCAGAGGCGGAGCTGAAGTCAGAGGCAGATTTGGTGTGGTGCCGAAATTGGAGGCGGAGCTGAAGTCAGTGGCAGAGATGGTGTGGAGCTGGAGTTGGAGGAGAAGCTGTAGTCAGAGATGGAACTGAAGTTGTGGAGTCAGAGGCAGAAATGAAGTCAGAGGTAGAGCTGGTGTGGAGCTGAAGTCAGAGGGGGAGATGAAGTTGGAGTCAGATGCAAAGCTGGTGTGGGGCTGGAGTCAGAGGTGGAGCTGAAGTCAGAGACTGGTGTGGAGCTGGAGTCAGAGGTGGAGCTGAAGTCAGAGGCAGAGCTGGTGGTGGAGTCAGAGAATGCTCCATTAAACCATATAGTGTACATTCCTTCCCTGCAACACTAGTGAAGTCTTCATGGTATAGTGGATAGTGCTCTGGACTCTCACCCCAGCGACCCGAGTTCAAATCCCGGTGGGAATAAAGAAAATATGTCATCATGGAAAAGGTGTTGGTGGCGGAGCTGGAGCTGTAGGCGGAGCTGAAGTCAGAGGCGGAGCTGAAGTCAGAGGCAGATTTGGTGTGGTGCCGAAATTGAAGGCGGAGCTGAAGTCAGTGGCAGAGATGGTGTGGAGCTGGAGTTGGAGGAGAAGCTGTTGTCAGAGATGGAACTGAAGTTGTGGTCAGATGCAGAACTGGTGTGGAGCTGAAGTCAGAGGCGGAGCTGAAGTCAGAAACTGGTGTGGAGCTGGCGGCGGAGTTGGAGGCGGAAGTGGGGCTGAAGTCAGAGGCAAAGATGGTGTAGAGCTGGAGTCAGAGGCAGAAATGAAGTCATAGGTAGAGCTGGTGTGGAACTGAAGTCAGAGGCGGAGATGAAGTTGGAGTCAGATGCAAAGCTGGTGTGGGGCTGGAGTCAGAGGTGGAGCTGAAGTGAGACTGGTGTGGAGCTGGAGTCAAAGGTAGAGCTGAAGTCAGGGTTGGAGGTGGAGCTGAAGTCGGACACTGGTGTGGAGCTGGAGGCGGAGCTGAAGGCAGAGGCAGAGCAGGTCTGGAGCTGGAGGCAGAGTCAAAGGCGGAAGTGGGGCTGAAGTCAGAGGCAGAGCTGGAGGCGGAACTGAAGTCAGAGGCAGAGCTGGAGGCGGAGCTGAAGTCAGAGGCAGAGCTGGAGGCGGTGCTGAAGTCAGAGGTGGAGCTGAAGTCAGAGGCAGAGCTGGTGGTGGAGTCAGAGAATGCTCCATTAAACCATATAGTGTACATTCCTTCCCTGCAACACTAGTGAAGTCTTCATGGTATAGTGGATAGTGCTCTGGACTCTCACCCCAGCGACCCGAGTTCAAATCCCGGTGGGACCAAAGAAAATATGTCATCATGGAAAAGGTGTTGGAGGCGGAGCTGGAGCTGTAGACGGAGCTGAAGTCAGAGGCGGAGCTGAAGTCAGAGGCAGATTTGGTGTGGCGCCGGAATTGGAAGCGGAGCTGAAGTCAGTGGCAGAGATGGTGTGGAACTGGAGTTGGAGGAGGAGCTGTAGTGTGAGATGGAACTGAAGTTGAAGTCAGATGCAGAACTGGTGTGGAGCTGGAGTCAGAGGTGGAGCTGAAGTCAGAAACTGGTGTGGAGCTGGCCGCGGAGTTGGAGGCGGAAGTGGGGCTGAAGTCAGAGGCAGAGATGGTGTAGAGCTGGACTCAGAGGCAGAAATGAAGTCAGAGGTAGAGCTGGTGTGGAGCTGAAGTCAGAGGCGGAGATGAAATTGGAGTCAGATGCAAAGCTGGTGTGGGGCTGGAGTCAGAGGTGGAGCTGAAGTGAGACTGGTGTGGAGCTGGAGTCAGAGGTAGAGCTGAAGTCAGGGTTGGAGGTGGAGCTGAAGTCGGACACTGGTGTGGAGCTGGAGGCGGAGCTGAAGGCAGAGGCAGAGCAGGTCTGGAGCTGGAGGCAGAGTCAAAGGCGGAAGTGGGGCTGAAGTCAGAGGCAGAGCTGGAGGCGGAGCTGAAGTCAGAGGCAGAGCTGGAGGCGGTGCTGAAGTCAGAGGTGGAGCTGAAGTCAGAGGCAGAGCTGGTGGTGGAGTCAGAGAATGCTCCATTAAACCATATAGTGTACATTCCTTCCCTGCAACACTAGTGAAGTCTTCATGGTATAGTGGATAGTGCTCTGGACTCTCACCCCAGCGACCCGAGTTCAAATCCCGGTGGGACCAAAGAAAATATGTCATCATGGAAAAGAAGTTGGTGGCGGAGCTGGAGCTGTAGGCGGAGCTTAAGTCAGAGGCGGAGCTGAAGTCAGAGGCAGATTTGGTGTGGTGCCGAAATTGAAGGCGGAGCTGAAGTCAGTGGCAGAGATGGTGTGGAGCTGGAGTTGGAGGAGAAGCTGTTGTCAGAGATGGAACTGAAGTTGTGGTCAGATGCAGAACTGGTGTGGAGCTGAAGTCAGAGGCGGAGCTGAAGTCAGAAACTGGTGTGGAGCTGGCGGCGGAGTTGGAGGCGGAAGTGGGGCTGAAGTCAGAGGCAGAGATGGTGAAGAGCTGGAGTCAGAGGCAGAAATAAAGTCAGAGGTAGAGCTGGTGTGGAGCTGAAGTCAGAGGTGAAGATGAAGTTGGAGTCAGATGCAAAGCTGGTGTGGGGCTGGAGTCAGAGGTGGAGCTGAAGTCAGAGACTGGTGTGGAGCTGGAGTCAGAGGTAGAGCTGAAGTCAGGGTTGGAGGTGGAGCTGAAGTCAGAGACTGGTGTGGAGCTGGAGGCGGAGCTGAAGGCAGAGGCAGAGGAGGTCTGGAGCTGGAGGCACAGTCAAAGGCGGAAGTGGGGCTGAAGTCAGAGGCGGAGCTGAAGTCAGAGGCAGAGCCGGAGGCGGTGCTGAAGTCAGAGGTGGAGCTGAAGTCAGAGGCAGAGCTGGTGGTGGAGTCAGAGAATGCTCCATTAAACCATATAGTGTACATTCCTTCCCTGCAACACTAGTGAAGTCTTCATGATATAGTGGGTAGTGCTCTGGACTCTCACCCCAGCGACCCGAGTTCAAATCCCGGTGGGACCAAAGAAAATATGTCATCATGGAAAAGGCGTTGGTGGCGGAGCTGGAGCTGTAGGCGGAGCTGAAGTCAGAGGCGAACGTGAAGTCAGAGGCAGATTTGGTGTGGTGCCGAAATTGAAGGCGGAGCTGAAGTCAGTGGCAGAGATGGTGTGGAGCTGGAGTTGGAGGAGAAGCTGTAGTCAGAGATGGAACTGAAGTTGTGGTCAGATGCAGAACTGGTGTGGAGCTGGAGTCAGAGGCGGAGCTGAAGTCAGAAACTGGTGTGGAGCTGGCGGCGGAGTTGGAGGCGGAAGTGGGGCTGAAGTCAGAGGCAGAGATGGTGTAGAGCTGGAGTCAGAGGCAGAAATGAAGTCAGAGGTAGAGCTGGTGTGGAGCTGAAGTCAGAGGCGAAGATGAAGTTGGAGTCAGATGCAAAGCTGGTGTGGGGCTGGAGTCAGAGGTGGAGCTGAAGTCAGAGACTGGTGTGGAGCTGGGGGCGGAGCTGAAGGCAGAGGCAGAGCAGGTCTGGAGCTGGAGGCACAGTCAAAGGCGGAAGTGGGGCTGAAGTCAGAGGCAGAGCTGGAGGCGGAGCTGAAGTCAGAGGCAGAGCTGGAGGCGGAGCTGAAGTCAGAGGCAGAGCTGGAGGCGGTGCTGAAGTCAGAGGTGGAGCTGAAGTCAGAGGCAGAGCTGGTGGTGGAGTCAGAGAATGCTCCATTAAACCATATAGTGTACATTCCTTCCCTGCAACACTAGTGAAGTCTTCATGGTATAGTGGATAGTGCTCTGGACTCTCACCCCAGCGACCCGAGTTCAAATCCCGGCTGAAGTCAGAGGCAGAGATGGTGTAGAGCTGGAGTCAGAGGCAGAAATGAAGTCAGAGGTAGAGCTGATGTGGAGCTGAAGTCAGAGGCGGAGATGAAGTAGGAGTCAGATGCAAAGCTGGTGTGGGGCTGGAGTTGGAGGCAGAGCTGGTGTGGAGCTGAAGTCAGAGGTGGAGCTGAAGTCAGGGACTGGTGTGGAGCTGGAGTCAGATGTAGAGCTGAAGTCAGGGTTGGAGGTGGAGCTGAAGTCGGAGACTGGTGTGGAGCTGGAGGCGGAGCTGAAGGCAGAGGCAGAGCAGGTCTGGAGCTGGAGGCAGAGTCAAAGGCGGAAGTGGGGCTGAAGTCAGAGGCAGAGCTGGAGGCGGAGCTGAAGTCAGAGGCAGAGCTGGAGGCGGTGCTGAAGTCAGAGGTGGAGCTGAAGTCAGAGGCAGAGCTGGTGGTGGAGTCAGAGAATGCTCCATTAAACCATATAGTGTACATTCCTTCCCTGCAACACTAGTGAAGTCTTAATGGTATAGTGGATAGTGCTCTGGACTCTCACCCCAGCGACCCGAGTTCAAATCCCGGTGGGACCAAAGAAAATATGTCATCATGGAAAAGGTGTTGGAGGCGGAGCTGGAGCTGTAGGCGGAGCTGAAGTCAGAGGCGGACCTGAAGTCAGAGGCAGATTTGGTGTGGTGCCGAAATTGAAGGCGGAGCTGAAGTCAGTGGCAGAGATGGTGTGGAGCTGGAGTTGGAGTAGAAGCTGTAGTCAGAGATGGAACTGAAGTTGTGGTCAGATGCAGAACTGGTGTGGAGCTGGAGTCAGAGGCGGAGATGAAGTTGGGGTCAGATGCAAAGCTGGTGTGGGGCTGGAGTCAGAGGTGGAGCTGAAGTCAGAGACTGGTGTGGAGCTGGAGTCAGAGGTAGAGCTGAAGTCAGGGTTGGAGGTGGAGCTGAAGTCAGAGACTGGTGTGGAGCTGGAGGCGGAGCTGGAGGCAGAGCAGGTCTGGAGCTGGAGGCACAGTCAAAGGCGGAAGTGGGGCTGAAGTCAGAGGCAGAGCTGGAGGCGGAGCTGAAGTCAGAGGCAGAGCTGGAGGCGGTGCTGAAGTCAGAGGTGGAGCTGAAGTCAGAGGCAGAGCTGGTGGTGGAGTCAGAGAATGCTCCATTAAACCATATAGTGTACATTCCTTCCCTGTAACACTAGTGAAGTCTTCATGGTATAGTGGATAGTGCTCTGGACTCTCACCCCAGCGACCCGAGTTCAAATCCCGGTGGGACCAAAGAATATATATCATCATGGAAAAGGCGTTGGTGGCGGAGCTGGAGCTGTAGGCGGAGCTGAAGTCGGAGGCGGAGCTGAAGTCAGAGGCAGATTTGGTGTGGTGCCGAAATTGAAGGCGGAGCTGAAGTCAGTGGCAGAGATGGTGTGGCGCTGGAGTTGGAGGAGAAGCTGTAGTCAGAGATGGAACTGAAGTTGTGGTCAGATGCAGAACTGGTGTGGAGCTGGAGTCAGAGGCGGAGCTGAAGTCAGAAACTGGTGTGGAGCTGGCGTCGGAGTTGGAGGCGGAAGTGGGGCTGAAGTCAGAGAAAGAGATGGTGTAGAGCTGGAGTCAGAGGCAGAAATGAAGTCATAGGTAGAGCTGGTGTGGAACTGAAGTCAGAGGCGGAGATGAAGTTGGAGTCAGATGCAAAGCTGGTGTGGGGCTGGAGTCAGAGGTGGAGCTGAAGTCAGAGACTGGTGTGGAGCTGGAGTCAGAGGTAGAGCTGAAGTCAGGGTTGGAGGTGGAGCTGAAGTCAGAGACTGGTGTGGAGCTGGAGGCGGAGCTGAAGGCAGAGGCAGAGCAGGTCTGGAGCTGGAGGCAGAGTCAAAGGCGGAAGTGGGGCTGAAGTCAGAGGCAGAGCTGGAGGCGGAGCTGAAGTCAGAGGCAGAGCTGGAGGCGGTGCTGAAGTCAGAGGCAGAGCTGGTGGTGGAGTCAGAGAATGCTCCATTAAACCATATAGTGTACATTCCTTCCCTGCAACACTAGTGAAGTCTTAATGGTATAGTGGATAGTGCTCTGGACTCTCACCCCAGCGACCCGAGTTCAAATCCCGGTGGGACAAAAGAAAATATGTCATCATGGAAAAGGTGTTGGAGGCGGAGCTGGAGCTGTAGGCGGAGCTGAAGTCAGAGGCGGACCTGAACTCAGAGGCAGATTTGATGTGGCGCCGGAATTGGAAGCGGAGCTGAAGTCAGTGGCAGAGAAGGTGTGGAACTGGAGTTGGAGGAGGAGCTGTAGTGTCAGATGGAACTGAAGTTGAAGTCAGATGCAGAACTGGTGTGGAGCTGGAGTCAGAGGTGGAGCTGAAGTCAGAAACTGGTGTGGAGCTGGCGGCGGAGTTGGAGGCGGAAGTAGGGCTGAAGTCAGAGGCAGAGATGGTGTAGAGCTGGAGTCAGATGCAGAAATGAAGTCAGAGGTAGAACTGGTGTGGAGCTGAAGTCAGAGGCGGAGATGAAATTGGAGTCAGATGCAAAGCTGGTGTGGGGCTGGAGTCAGAGGTGGAGCTGAAGTGAAACTGGTGTGGAGCTGGAGTCAGAAGTAAAGCTGAAGTCAGGGTTGGAGGTGGAGCTGAAGTCGGAGACTGGTGTGGAGCTGGAGGCGGAGCTGAAGGCAGAGGCAGAGCAGGTCTGGAGCTGGAGGCAGAATCAAAGGCGGAAGTGGGGCTGAAGTCAGAGGCAGAGCTGGAGGCGGAGCTGAAGTCAGAGGCAGAGCTGGAGGCGGTGCTGAAGTCTGAGGTGGAGCTGAAGTCAGAGGCAGAGCTGGTGGTGGAGTCAGAGAATGCTCCATTAAACCATATAGTGTACATTCCTTCCCTGCAACACTAGTGAAGTCTTCATGGTATAGTGGGTAGTGCTCTGGACTCTCACCCCAGCGACCCGAGTTCAAATCCCGGTGGGACCAAAGAAAATATGTCATCATGGAAAAGGCGTTGGTGGCGGAGCTGGAGCTGTAGGCGGAGCTGAAGTCAGAGGCGGAGCTGAAGTCAGAGGCAGATTTGGTGTGGTGCCGAAATTGAAGGCGGAGCTGAAGTCAGTGGCAGAGAGCTGAAGTCAGAGGTGGAGCTGAAGTCAGGGACTGGTGTGGAGCTGGAGTCAGAGGTAGAGCTGAAGTCAGGGTTGGAGGTGGAGCTGAAGTCGGAGACTGGTGTGGAGCTGGAGGCGGAGCTGAAGGCAGAGGCAGAGCAGGTCTGGAGCTGGAGGCAGAGTCAAAGGCGGAAGTGGGGCTGAAGTCAGAGGCAGAGCTGGAGGCGGAGCTGAAGTCAGAGGCAGAGCTGGAGGCGGTGCTGAAGTCAGAGGTGGAGCTGAAGTCAGAGGTAGAGCTGGTGTGGAGCTGAAGTCAGAGGCGGAGATGAAGTTGGAGTCAGATGCAAAGCTGGTGTGGGGCTGGAGTCAGAGGTGGAGCTGAAGTCAGAGACTGGTGTGGAGCTGGAGTCAGAGGTAGAGCTGAAGTCAGGGTTGGAGGTGGAGCTGAAGTCAGAGACTGGTGTGGAGCTGGAGGCGGAGCTGAAGGCAGAGGCAGAGCAGGTCTGGAGCTGGAGGCAGAGTCAAAGGCGGAAGTGGGGCTGAAGTCAGAGGCAGAGCTGGAGGCGGAGCTGAAGTCAGAGGCAGAGCTGGAGGCGGTGCTGAAGTCAGAGGTGGAGCTGAAGTCAGAGGCAGAGCTGGTGGTGGAGTCAGAGAATACACTAGTGAAGTCTTCATGGTATAGTGGATAGTGCTCTGGACTCTCACCCCAGCGTCCCGAGTTCAAATCCTGGCTGAAGTCAGAGGCAGAGATGGTGTAGAGCTGGAGTCAGAGGCAGAAATGAAGTCAGAGGTAGAACTGGTGTGGAGCTGAAGTCAGAGGCGGAGATGAAATTGGAGTCAGATGCAAAGCTGGTGTGGGGCTGGAGTCAGAGGTGGAGCTGAAGTGAAACTGGTGTGGAGCTGGAGTCAGAAGTAAAGCTGAAGTCAGGGTTGGAGGTGGAGCTGAAGTCGGAGACTGGTGTGGAGCTGGAGGCGGAGCTGAAGGCAGAGGCAGAGCAGGTCTGGAGCTGGAGGCAGAGTCAAAGGCGGAAGTGGGGCTGAAGTCAGAGGCAGAGCTGGAGGCGGAGCTGAAGTCAGAGGCAGAGCTGGAGGCGGTGCTGAAGTCAGAGGTGGAGCTGAAGTCAGAGGCAGAGCTGGTGGTGTAGTCAGAGAATGCTCCATTAAACCATATAGTGTACATTCCTTCCCTGCAACACTAGTGAAGTCTTCATGGTATAGTGGGTAGTGCTCTGGACTCTCACCCCAGCGACCCGAGTTCAAATCCCGGTGGGACCAAAGAAAATATGTCATCATGGAAAAGGCGTTGGTGGCGGAGCTGGAGCTGTAGGCGGAGCTGAAGTCAGAGTCGGACGTGAAGTCAGAGGCAGATTTGGTGTGGTGCCGAAATTGAAGGCGGGGTGAAGTCAGTGGCAGAGATGGTGTGGAGCTGAAGTTGGAGGAGAAGCTGTAGTCAGAGATGGAACTGAAGTTGTGGAGTCAGAGGCAGAAATGAAGTCAGAGGTAGAGCTGGTGTGGAGCTGAAGTCAGAGGCGGAGATGAAGTTGGAGTCAGATGCAAAGCTGGTGTGGGGCTGGAGTCAGAGGTGGAGCTGTAGTCAGAGACTGGTGTGGAGCTGGAGTCAGAGGTAGAGCTGAAGTCAGGGTTGGAGGTGGAGCTGAAGTCAGAGACTGGTGTGGAGCTGGAGGCGGAGCTGAAGGCAGAGGCAGAGCAGGTCTGGAGCTGGAGGCAGAGTCAAAGGCGGAAGTGGGGCTGAAGTCAGAGGCAGAGCTGGAGGCGGAGCTGAAGTCAGAGGCAGAGCTGGAGGCGGTGCTGAAGTCAGAGGCAGAGCTGGTGGTGGAGTCAGAGAATGCTCCATTAAACCATATAGTGTACATTCCTTCCCTGCAACACTAGTGAAGTCTTAATGGTATAGTGGATAGTGCTCTGGACTCTCACCCCAGCGACCCGAGTTCAAATCCCGGTGGGACAAAAGAAAATATGTCATCATGGAAAAGGTGTTGGAGGCGGAGCTGGAGCTGTAGGCGGAGCTGAAGTCAGAGGCGGACCTGAACTCAGAGGCAGATTTGATGTGGCGCCGGAATTGGAAGCGGAGCTGAAGTCAGTGGCAGAGAAGGTGTGGAACTGGAGTTGGAGGAGGAGCTGTAGTGTCAGATGGAACTGAAGTTGAAGTCAGATGCAGAACTGGTGTGGAGCTGGAGTCAGAGGTGGAGCTGAAGTCAGAAACTGGTGTGGAGCTGGCGGCGGAGTTGGAGGCGGAAGTAGGGCTGAAGTCAGAGGCAGAGATGGTGTAGAGCTGGAGTCAGATGCAGAAATGAAGTCAGAGGTAGAACTGGTGTGGAGCTGAAGTCAGAGGCGGAGATGAAATTGGAGTCAGATGCAAAGCTGGTGTGGGGCTGGAGTCAGAGGTGGAGCTGAAGTGAAACTGGTGTGGAACTGGAGTCAGAAGTAAAGCTGAAGTCAGGGTTGGAGGTGGAGCTGAAGTCGGAGACTGGTGTGGAGCTGGAGGCGGAGCTGAAGGCAGAGGCAGAGCAGGTCTGGAGCTGGAGGCAGAATAAAAGGCGGAAGTGGGGCTATAGTCAGAGGCAGAGCTGGAGGCGGAGCTGAAGTCAGAGGCAGAGCTGGAGGCGGTGCTGAAGTCTGAGGTGGAGCTGAAGTCAGAGGCAGAGCTGGTGGTGGAGTCAGAGAATGCTCCATTAAACCATATAGTGTACATTCCTTCCCTGCAACACTAGTGAAGTCTTCATGGTATAGTGGGTAGTGCTCTGGACTCTCACCCCAGCGACCCGAGTTCAAATCCCGGTGGGACCAAAGAAAATATGTCATCATGGAAAAGGCGTTGGTGGCGGAGCTGGAGCTGTAGGCGGAGCTGAAGTCAGAGGCGGAGCTGAAGTCAGAGGCAGATTTGGTGTGGTGCCGAAATTGAAGGCGGAGCTGAAGTCAGTGGCAGAGATGGTGTGGAGCTGGAGTTGGAGGAGAAGCTGTAGTCAGAGATGGAACTGAAGTTGTGGTCAGATGCAGAACTGGTGTGGAGCTGGAGTCAGAGGCGGAGCTGAAGTCAGAAACTGGTGTGGAGCTGGCGGCGGAGTTGGAGGCGGAAGTGGGGCTGAAGTCAGAGGCAGAGATGGTGTAGAGCTGGAGTCATAGGCAGAAATGAAGTCAGAGGTAGAGCTGGTGTGGAGCTGAAGTCAGAGGCGGAGATGAAGTTAGAGTCACATGCAAAGCTGGTGTGGGGCTGGAGTCAGAGGTGGAGCTGAAGTCAGAGACTGGTGTGGAGCTGGAGTCAGAGGTAGAGCTGAAGTCAGGGTTGGAGGTGGAGCTGAAGTCAGAGACTGGTGTGGAGCTGGAGGTGGAGCTGAAGGCAGAGGCAGAGCAGGTCTGGAGCTGGAGGCACAGTCAAAGGCGGAAGTGGGGCTGAAGTCAGAGGCAGAACTGGAGGCGGAGCTGAAGTCAGAGGCAGAGCTGGAGGCGGTGCTGAAGTCAGAGGTGGAGCTGAAGTCAGAGGCAGAGCTGGTGGTGGAGTCAGAGAATGCTCCATTAAACCATATAGTGTACATTCCTTCCCTGCAACACTAGTGAAGTCTTCATGGTATAGTGGATAGTGCTCTGAACTCTCACCCCAGCGACCCGAGTTCAAATCCCGGCTGAAGTCAGAGGCAGAGATGGTGTAGAGCTGGAGTCAGAGGCAGAAATGAAGTCAGAGGTAGAGCTGGTGTGGAGCTGAAGTAAGAGGCGAAGATGAAGTAGGAGTCAGATGCAAAGCTGGTGTGGGGCTGGAGTCAGAGGTGGAGCTGAAGTGAGACTGGTGTGGAGCTGGAGTCAGAGGTAGAGCTGAAGTCAGGGTTGGAGGTGGAGCTGAAGTCGGAGACTGGTGTGGAGCTGGAGGCGGAGCTGAAGGCAGAGGCAGAGCAGGTCTGGAGCTGGAGGCAGAGTCAAAGGCGGAAGTGGGGCTGAAGTCAGAGGCAGAGCTGGAGGCGGAGCTGAAGTCAGAGGCAGAGCTGGAGGCGGTGCTGAAGTCAGAGGTGGAGCTGAAGTCAGAGGCAGAGCTGGTGGTGGAGTCAGAGAATGCTCCATTAAACCATATAGTGTACATTCCTTCCCTGTAACACTAGTGAAGTCTTCATGGTATAGTGGATAGTGCTCTGGACTCTCACCCCAGCGACCCGAGTTCAAATCCTGGTGGGACCAAAGAATATATATCATCATGGAAAAGGCGTTGGTGGCGGAGCTGGAGCTGTAGGCGGAGCTGAAGTCAGAGGCGGAGCTGAAGTCAGAGGCAGATTTGGTGTGGTGCCGAAATTGAAGGCGGAGCTGAAGTCAGTGGCAGAGATGGTGTGGCGCTGGAGTTGGAGGAGAAGCTGTAGTGTGAGATGGAACTGAAGTTGAAGTCAGATGCAGAACTGGTGTGGAGCTGGAGTCAGAGGTGGAGCTGAAGTCAGAAACTGGTGTGGAGCTGGCGGCGGAGTTGGAGGCGGAAGTGGGGCTGAAGTCAGAGGCAGAGATGGTGTAGAGCTGGAGTCAGAGGCAGAAATGAAGTCAGAGGTAGAGCTGGTGTGGAGCTGAAGTCAGAGGCGGAGATGAAATTGGAGTCAGATGCAAAGCTGGTGTGGGGCTGGAGTCAGAGGTGGAGCTGAAGTGAGACTGGTGTGGAGCTGGAGTCAGAGGTAGAGCTGAAGTCAGGGTTGGAGGTGGAGCTGAAGTCGGACACTGGTGTGGAGCTGGAGGCGGAGCTGAAGGCAGAGGCAGAGCAGGTCTGGAGCTGGAGGCAGAGTCAAAGGCGGAAGTGGGGCTGAAGTCACAGGCAGAGCTGGAGGCGGAGCTGAAGTCAGAGGCAGAGCTGGAGGCGGTGCTGAAGTCAGAGGTGGAGCTGAAGTCAGAGGCAGAGCTGGTGGTGGAGTCAGAGAATGCTCCATTAAACCATATAGTGTACATTCCTTCCCTGCAACACTAGTGAAGTCTTCATGGTATAGTGGATAGTGCTCTGGACTCTCACCCCAGCGACCCGAGTTCAAATCCCGGTGGGACCAAAGAAAATATGTCATCATGGAAAAGGCGTTGGTGGCGGAGCTGGAGCTGTAGGCGGAGCTGAAGTCAGAGGCGGAGCTGAAGTCAGAGGCAGATTTGGTGTGGTGCCGAAATTGGAGGCGGAGCTGAAGTCAGTGGCAGAGATGGTGTGGAGCTGGAGTTGGAGGAGAAGCTGTAGTCAGAGATGGAACTGAAGTTGTGGAGTCAGAGGCAGAAATGAAGTCAGAGGTAGAGCTGGTGTGGAGCTGAAGTCAGAGGCGGAGATGAAGTTGGAGTCAGATGCAAAGCTGGTGTGGGGCTGGAGTCAGAGGTGGAGCTGAAGTCAGAGACTGGTGTGGAGCTGGAGTCAGAGGTGGAGCTGAAGTCAGAGGCAGAGCTGGTGGTGGAGTCAGAGAATGCTCCATTAAAACATATAGTGTACATTCCTTCCCTGCAACACTAGTGAAGTCTTCATGGTATAGTGGATAGTGCTCTGGACTCTCACCCCAGCGACCCGAGTTCAAATCCCGGTGGGACCAAAGAAAATATATCATCATGGAAAAGGCGTTGGTGGCGGAGCTGGGGCTGTAGGCGGAGCTGAAGTCAGAGGCGGAGCTGAAGTCAGAGGCAGATTTGGTGTGGTGCCGAAATTGAAGGCGGAGCTGAAGTCAGTGGCAGAGATGGTGTGGCGCTGGAGTTGGAGGAGAAGCTGTAGTGTGAGATGGAACTGAAGTTGAAGTCAGATGCAGAACTGATGTGGAGCTGGAGTCAGAGGTGGAGCTGAAGTCAGAAACTGGTGTGGAGCTGGCGGCGGAGTTGGAGGCGGAAGTGGGGCTGAAGTCAGAGGCAGAGATGGTGTAGAGCTGGAGTCAGAGGCAGAAATGAAGTCAGAGGTAGAGCTGGTGTGGAGCTGAAGTCAGAGGCGGAGATGAAATTGGAGTCAGATGCAAAGCTGGTGTGGGGCTGGAGTCAGAGGTGGAGCTGAAGTGAGACTGGTGTGGAGCTGGAGTCAGAGGTAGAGCTGAAGTCAGGGTTGGAGGTGGAGCTGAAGTCGGACACTGGTGTGGAGCTGGAGGCGGAGCTGAAGGCAGAGGCAGAGCAGGTCTGGAGCTGGAGGCAGAGTCAAAGGCAGAGCTGGAGGCGGAGCTGAAGTCAGAGGCAGAGCTGGAGGCGGTGCTGAAGTCAGAGGTGGAGCTGAAGTCAGAGGCAGAGCTGGTGGTGGAGTCAGAGAATGCTCCATTAAACCATATAGTGTACATTCCTTCCCTGCAACACTAGTGAAGTCTTCATGGTATAGTGGATAGTGCTCTGGACTCTCACCCCAGCGACCCGAGTTCAAATCCCGGTGGGACCAAAGAAAATATGTCATCATGGAAAAGGCGTTGGTGGCGGAGCTGGAGCTGTAGGCGGAGCTGAAGTCAGAGGCGGAGCTGAAGTCAGAGGCAGATTTGGTGTGGTGCCGAAATTGGAGGCGGAGCTGAAGTCAGTGGCAGAGATGGTGTGGAGCTGGAGTTGGAGGAGAAGCTGTAGTCAGATGCAGAACTGGTGTGGAGCTGGAGTCAGAGGCGGAGCTGAAGTCAGAAACTGGTGTGGAGCTGGCGTCGGAGTTGGAGGCGGAAGTGGGGCTGAAGTCAGAGGCAGAGATGGTGTAGAGCTGGAGTCAGAGGCAGAAATGAAGTCATAGGTAGAGCTGGTGTGGAACTGAAGTCAGAGGCGGAGATGAAGTTGGAGTCAGATGCAAAGCTGGTGTGGGGCTGGAGTCAGAGGTGGAGCTGAAGTCAGAGACTGGTGTGGAGCTGGAGTCAGAGGTAGAGCTGAAGTCAGGGTTGGAGGTGGAGCTGAAGTCAGAGACTGGTGTGGAGCTGGAGGCGGAGCTGAAGGCAGAGGCAGAGCAGGTCTGGAGCTGGAGGCAGAGTCAAAGGCGGAAGTGGGGCTGAAGTCAGAGGCAGAGCTGGAGGCGGAGCTGAAGTCAGAGGCAGAGCTGGAGGCGGTGCTGAAGTCAGAGGCGGAGCTGGAGGCGGTGCTGAAGTCAGAGGTGGAGCTGAAGTCAGAGGCAGAGCTGGTGGTGGAGTCAGAGAATGCTCCATTAAACCATATAGTGTACATTCCTTCCCTGCAACACTAGTGAAGTCTTCATGGTATAGTGGATAGTGCTCTGGACTCTCACCCCAGCGACCCGAGTTCAAATCCCGGTGGGACCAAAGAAAATATGTCATCATGGAAAAGGCGTTGGTGGCGGAGCTGGAGTTGTAGGCGGAGCTGAAGTCAGAGGCAGATTTGCTGTGGTGCCGAAATTGGAGGCGGAGCTGAAGTCAGTGGCAGAGATGGTGTGGAGCTGGAGTTGGAGGAGAAGCTGTAGTCAGAGATGGAACTGAAGTTCTGGAGTCATAGGCAGAAATGAAGTCAGAGGTAGATCTGGTGTGGAGCTGAAGTCAGAGGCGGAGATGAAGTTGGAGTCAGATGCAAAGCTGGTGTGG
The DNA here is from genome assembly GCF_054491065.1 of Syngnathus leptorhynchus. NCBI lineage: Eukaryota > Metazoa > Chordata > Actinopteri > Syngnathiformes > Syngnathidae > Syngnathus > Syngnathus leptorhynchus. The sequence continues at coordinate 1,182,239 of NW_028231995.1, forward strand.
GGCTGGAGTCAGAGGTGGAGCTGAAGTCAGAGACTGGTGTGGAGCTGGAGTCAGAGGTAGAGCTGAAGTCAGGGTTGGAGGTGGAGCTGAAGTCAGAGACTGGTGTGGAGCTGGAGGCGGAGCTGAAGGCAGAGGCAGAGCAGGTCTGGAGCTGGAGGCACAGTCAAAGGCGGAAGTGGGGCTGAAGTCAGAGGCAGAGCTGGAGGCGGAGCTGAAGTCAGAGGCAGAGCTGGAGGCGGTGCTGAAGTCAGAGGTGGAGCTGAAGTCAGAGGCAGAGCTGGTGGTGGAGTCAGAGAATGCTCCATTAAACCATATAGTGTACATTCCTTCCCTGCAACACTAGTGAAGTCTTCATGGTATAGTGGATAGTGCTCTGGACTCTCACCCCAGCGACCCGAGTTCAAATCCCGGTGGGACCAAAGAAAATATGTCATCATGGAAAAGGCGTTGGTGGCGGAGCTGGAGCTGTAGGCGGAGCTGAAGTCAGAGGCGGAGCTGAAGTCAGAGGCAGATTTGGTGTGGTGCCGAAATTGGAGGCGGAGCTGAAGTCAGTGGCAGAGATGGTGTGGCGCTGGAGTTGGAGGAGAAGCTGTAGTCAGAGATGGAACTGAAGTTGTGGTCAGATGCAGAACTGGTGTGGAGCTGGAGTCAGAGGCGGAGCTGAAGTCAGAAACTGGTGTGGAGCTGGCGTCGGAGTTGGAGGCGGAAGTGGGGCTGAAGTCAGAGGCAGAGATGGTGTAGAGCTGGAGTCAGAGGCAGAAATGAAGTCATAGGTAGAGCTGGTGTGGAACTGAAGTCAGAGGCGGAGATGAAGTTGGAGTCAGATGCAAAGCTGGTGTGGGGCTGGAGTCAGAGGTGGAGCTGAAGTCAGAGACTGGTGTGGAGCTGGAGTCAGAGGTAGAGCTGAAGTCAGGGTTGGAGGTGGAGCTGAAGTCAGAGACTGGTGTGGAGCTGGAGGTGGAGCTGAAGGCAGAGGCAGAGCAGGTCTGGAGCTGGAGGCACAGTCAAAGGCGGAAGTGGGGCTGAAGTCAGAGGCAGAGCTGGAGGCGGAGCTGAAGTCAGAGGCAAAGCTGGAGGCGGTGCTGAAGTCAGAGGTGGAGCTGAAGTCAGAGGCAGAGCTGGTGGTGGAGTCAGAGAATGCTCCATTAAACCATATAGTGTACATTCCTTCCCTGCAACACTAGTGAAGTCTTCATGGTATAGTGGATAGTGCTCTGAACTCTCACCCCAGCGACCCGAGTTCAAATCCCGGCTGAAGTCAGAGGCAGAGATGGTGTAGAGCTGGAGTCAGAGGCAGAAATGAAGTCAGAGGTAGAGCTGGTGTGGAGCTGAAGTAAGAGGCGAAGATGAAGTAGGAGTCAGATGCAAAGCTGGTGTGGGGCTGGAGTTGGAGGCAGAGCTGGTGTGGAGCTGAAGTCAGAGGTGGAGCTGAAGTCAGAGACTGGTGTGGAGCTGGAGTCAGAGGTACAGCTGAAGTCAGGGTTGGAGGTGGAGCTGATGTCAGAGACTGGTGTGGAGCTGGAGGCGGAGCTGAAGGCAGAGGCAGAGCAGGTCTGGAGCTGGAGGCAGAGTCAAAGGCGGAAGTGGGGCTGAAGTCAGAGGCAGAGCTGGAGGCGGAGCTGAAGTCAGAGGCAGAGCTGGAGGCGGAGCTGAAGTCAGAGGCGGAGCTGAAGTCAGAGGCAGATTTGGTGTGGTGCCGAAATTGGAGGCGGAGCTGAAATCAGTGGCAGAGATGGTGTGGAGCTGGAGTTGGAGGAGGAGCTGTAGTCAGAGATGGAACTGAAGTTAAAGTCAGATGCAGAACTGGTGTGGAGCTGGAGTCAGAGGTGGAGCTAAAGTCAAAAACTGGTGTGGAGCTGGCGGCGGAGTTGGAGGCGGAAGTGGGGCTGAAGTAAGAGGCAGAGATGGTGTAGAGCTGGAGTCAGAGGCAGAAATGAAGTCAGAGGTAGAGCTGGTGTGGAGCTGAAGTCAGAGGCGGAGCTGAAGGCAGAGGGAGAGCAGGTCTGGAGCTGGAGGCAGAGTCAAAGGCGGAAGTGGGGCTGAAGTCAGAGGCAGAGCTGGAGGCGGAGCTGAAGTCAGAGGCAGAGCTGGAGGCGGTGCTGAAGTCAGAGGTGGAGCTGAAGTCAGAGGCAGAGCTGGTGGTGGAGTCAGAGAATGCTCCATTAAACCATATAGTGTACATTCCTTCCCTGTAACACTAGTGAAGTCTTCATGGTATAGTGGATAGTGCTCTGGACTCTCACCCCAGCGACCCGAGTTCAAATCCCGGTGGGACCAAAGAATATATATCATCATGGAAAAGGCGTTGGTGGCGGAGCTGGAGCTGTAGGCGGAGCTGAAGTCGGAGGCGGAGCTGAAGTCAGAGGCAGATTTGGTGTGGTGCCGAAATTGAAGGCGGAGCTGAAGTCAGTGGCAGAGATGGTGTGGCGCTGGAGTTGGAGGAGAAGCTGTAGTCAGAGATGGAACTGAAGTTGTGGTCAGATGCAGAACTGGTGTGGAGCTGGAGTCAGAGGCGGAGCTGAAGTCAGAAACTGGTGTGGAGCTGGCGTCGGAGTTGGAGGCGGAAGTGGGGCTGAAGTCAGAGAAAGAGATGGTGTAGAGCTGGAGTCAGAGGCAGAAATGAAGTCATAGGTAGAGCTGGTGTGGAACTGAAGACAGAGGCGGAGATGAAGTTGGAGTCAGATGCAAAGCTGGTGTGGGGCTGGAGTCAGAGGTGGAGCTGAAGTCAGAGACTGGTGTGGAGCTGGAGTCAGAGGTAGAGCTGAAGTCAGGGTTGGAGGTGGAGCTGAAGTCAGAGACTGGTGTGGAGCTGGAGGCGGAGCTGAAGGCAGAGGCAGAGCAGGTCTGGAGCTGGAGGCACAGTCAAAGGCGGAAGTGGGGCTGAAGTCAGAGGCAGAGCTGGAGGCGGAGCTGAAGTCAGAGGCGGAGCTGAAGTCAGAGGCAGATTTGGTGTGGTGCCGAAATTGGAGGCGGAGCTGAAATCAGTGGCAGAGATGGTGTGGAGCTGGAGTTGGAGGAGGAGCTGTAGTCAGAGATGGAACTGAAGTTGAAGTCAGATGCAGAACTGGTGTGGAGCTGGAGTCAGAGGTGGAGCTGAAGTCAAAAACTGGTGTGGAGCTGGCGGCGTAGTTGGAGGCGGAAGTGGGGCTGAAGTAAGAGGCAGAGATGGTGTAGAGCTGGAGTCAGAGGCAGAAATGAAGTCAGAGGTAGAGCTGGTGTGGAGCTGAAGTCAGAGGCGGAGCTGAAGGCAGAGGCAGAGCAGGTCTGGAGCTGGAGGCAGAGTCAAAGGCGGAAGTGGGGCTGAAGTCAGAGGCAGAGCTGGAGGCGGAGCTGAAGTCAGAGGCAGAGCTGGAGGCGGTGCTGAAGTCAGAGGTGGAGCTGAAGTCAGAGGCAGAGCTGGTGGTGGAGTCAGAGAATGCTCCATTAAACCATATAGTGTACATTCCTTCCCTGTAACACTAGTGAAGTCTTCATGGTATAGTGGATAGTGCTCTGGACTCTCACCCCAGCGACCCGAGTTCAAATCCCGGTGGGACCAAAGAATATATATCATCATGGAAAAGGTGTTGGTGGCGGAGCTGGAGCTGTAGGCGGAGCTGAAGTCGGAGGCGGAGCTGAAGTCAGAGGCAGATTTGGTGTGTTGCCGAAATTGAAGGCGGAGCTGAAGTCAGTGGCAGAGATGGTGTGGCGCTGGAGTTGGAGGAGAAGCTGTAGTCAGAGATGGAACTGAAGTTGTGGTCAGATGCAGAACTGGTGTGGAGCTGGAGTCAGAGGCGGAGCTGAAGTCAGAAACTGGTGTGGAGCTGGCGTCGGAGTTGGAGGCGGAAGTGGGGCTGAAGTCAGAGAAAGAGATGGTGTAGAGCTGGAGTCAGAGGCAGAAATGAAGTCATAGGTAGAGCTGGTGTGAAACTGAAGTCAGAGGCGGAGATGAAGTTGGAGTCAGATGCAAAGCTGGTGTGGGGCTGGAGTCAGAGGTGGAGCTGAAGTCAGAGACTGGTGTGGAGCTGGAGTCAGAGGTAGAGCTGAAGTCAGGGTTGGAGGTGGAGCTGAAGTCAGAGACTGGTGTGGAGCTGGAGGCGGAGCTGAAGGCAGAGGCAGAGCAGGTCTGGAGCTGGAGGCACAGTCAAAGGCGGAAGTGGGGCTGAAGTCAGAGGCAGAGCTGGAGGCGGTGCTGAAGTCAGAGGTGGAGCTGAAGTCAGAGGCAGAGCTGGTGGTGGAGTCAGAGAATGCTCCATTAAACCATATAGTGTACATTCCTTCCCTGCAACACTAGTAAAGTCTTCATGGTATAGTGGATAGTGCTCTGGACTCTCACCCCAGCGACCCGAGTTCAAATCCCGGCTGAAGTCAGAGGCAGAGATGGTGTAGAGCTGGAGTCAGAGGCAGAAATGAAGTCAGAGGTAGAGCTGGTGTGGAGCTGAAGTCAGAGGCGGAGATGAAATTGGAGTCAGATGCAAAGCTGGTGTGGGGCTGGAGTCAGAGGTGGAGCTGAAGTGAGACTGGTGTGGAGCTGGAGTCAGAGGTAGAGCTGAAGTCAGGGTTGGAGGTGGAGCTGAAGTCGGACACTGGTGTGGAGCTGGAGGCGGAGCTGAAGGCAGAGGCAGAGCAGGTCTGGAGCTGGAGGCAGAGTCAAAGGCGGAAGTGGGGCTGAAGTCAGAGGCAGAGCTGGAGGCGGAGCTGAAGTCAGAGGCAGAGCTGGAGGCGGAGCTGAAGTCAGAGGCAGAGCTGGAGGCGGTGCTGAAGTCAGAGGTGGAGCTGAAGTCAGAGGCAGAGCTGGTGGTGGAGTCAGAGAATGCTCCATTAAACCATATAGTGTACATTCCTTCCCTGCAACACTAGTGAAGTCTTCATGGTATAGTGGATAGTGCTCTGGACTCTCACCCCAGCGACCCGCGTTCAAATCCCGGTGGGACCAAAGAAAATATGTCATCATGGAAAAGGCGTTGGTGGCGGAGCTGGAGCTGTAGGCGGAGCTGAAGTCAGAGGCGGAGCTGAAGTCAGAGGCAGATTTGGTGTGGTGCCGAAATTGGAGGCGGAGCTGAAGTCAGTGGCAGAGATGGTGTGGAGCTGGAGTTGGAGGAGAAGCTGTAGTCAGAGATGGAACTGAAGTTGTGGAGTCAGAGGCAGAAATGAAGTCAGAGGTAGAGCTGGTGTGGAACTGAAGTCAGAGGCGGAGATGAAGTTGGAGTCAGATGCAAAGCTGGTGTGGGGCTGGAGTCAGAGGTGGAGCTGAAGTCAGAGACTGGTGTGGAGCTGGAGTCAGAGGTGGAGCTGAAGTCAGACGCAGAGCTGGTGGTGGAGTCAGAGAATGCTCCATTAAACCATATAGTGTACATTCCTTCCCTGCAACACTAGTGAAGTCTTAATGGTATAGTGGATAGTGCTCTGGACTCTCACCCCAGCGACCAGAGTTCAAATCCCGGTGGGACCAAAGAAAATATGTCATCATGGAAAAGGTGTTGGAGGCGGAGCTGGAACTGTAGGCGGAGCTGAAGTCAGAGGCGGACCTGAAGTCAGAGGCAGATTTGGTGTGGCGCCGGAATTGGAAGCGGAGCTGAAGTCAGTGGCAGAGATGGTGTGGAACTGGAGTTGGAGGAGGAGCTGTAGTGTGAGATGGAACTGAAGGTGGAGCTGGAGTCAGAGGTGGAGCTGAAGTCAGAAACTGGTGTTGAGCTGGCGGCGGAGTTGGAGGCGGAAGTGGAGCTGAAGTCAGAGGCAGAGATGGTGTAGAGCTGGAGTCAGAGGCAGAAATGAAGTCAGAGGTAGAGCTGGTGTGGAGCTGAAGTCAGAGGCGGAGATGAAGTTGGAGTCAGATGCAAAGCTGGTGTGGGGCTGGAGTCAGAGGTGGAGCTGAAGTGAGACTGGTGTGGAGCTGGAGTCAGAGGTAGAGCTGAAGTCAGGGTTGGAGGTGGAGCTGAAGTCGGAGACTGGTGTGGAGCTGGAGGCGGAGCTGAAGGCAGAGGCAGACCAGGTCTGGAGCTGGAGCTGGAGGCAGAGTCAAAGGCGGAAGTGGGGTTGAAGTCAGAGGCAGAGCTGGAGGCGGAGCTGAAGTCAGAGGCAGAGCTGGAGGCGGTGCTGAAGTCAGAGGCAGAGCTGGAGGTGGTGGAGTCAGAGAATGCTCCATTAAACCATATAGTGTACATTCCTTCCCTGCAACACTAGTGAAGTCTTAATGGTATAGTGGATAGTGCTCTGGACTCTCACCCCAGCGACCCGAGTTCAAATCCCGGTGGGACCAAAGAAAATATGTCATCATGGAAAAAGTGTTGGAGGCGGAGCTGGAGCTGTAGGCGGAGCTGAAGTCAGAGGCGGACCTGAACTCAGAGGCAGATTTGATGTGGCGCCGGAATTGGAAGCGGAGTTGAAGTCAGTGGCAGAGAAGGTGTGGAACTGGAGTTGGAGGAGGAGCTGTAGTGTCAGATGGAACTGAAGTTGAAGTCAGATGCAGAACTGGTGTGGAGCTGGCGGCGGAGTTGGAGGCGGAAGTGGGGCTGAAGTCAGAGGCAGAGATGGTGTAGAGCTGGAGTCAGAGGCAGAAATGAAGTCAGAGGTAGAACTGGTGTGGAGCTGAAGTCAGAGGCGGAGATGAAATTGGAGTCAGATGCAAAGCTGGTGTGGGGCTGGAGTCAGAGGTGGAGCTGAAGTGAAACTGGTGTGGAGCTGGAGTCAGAAGTAAAGCTGAAGTCAGGGTTGGAGGTGGAGCTGAAGTCAGAGACTGGTGTGGAGCTGGAGGCGGAGCTGAAGGCAGAGGCAGAGCAGGTCTGGAGCTGGAGGCAGAGTCAAAGGCGGAAGTGGGGCTAAAGTCAGAGGCAGAGCTGGAGGCGGAGCTGAAGTCAGAGGCAGAGCTGGAGGCGGTGCTGAAGTCAGAGGTGGAGCTGAAGTCAGAGGCAGAGCTGGTGGTGGAGTCAGAGAATACACTAGTGAAGTCTTCATGGTATAGTGGATAGTGCTCTGGACTCTCACCCCAGCGTCCCGAGTTCAAATCCTGGCTGAAGTCAGAGGCAGAGATGGTGTAGAGCTGGAGTCAGAGGCAGAAATGAAGTCAGAGGTAGAGCTGGTGTGGAGCTGAAGTCAGAGGCAGAGATGAAGTAGGAGTCAGATGCAAAGCTGGTGTGGGTTAGGGGTTAGGGGTTAGGGGTTAGGGTTAGGGGTTAGGGTTAGGGTTAGGGTTAGGGTTAGGGTTAGGGTTAGGGTTAGGGTTAGGGTTAGGGTTAGGGTTAGGGTTAGGGTTAGGGTTAGGGTTAGGGTTAGGGTTAGGGTTAGGGTTAGGGTTAGGGTTAGGGTTAGGGTTAGGGTTAGGGTTAGGGTTAGGGTTAGGGTTAGGGTTAGGGTTAGGGTTAGGGTTAGGGTTAGGGTTAGGGTTAGGGTTAGGGTTAGGGTTAGGGTTAGGGTTAGGGTTAGGGTTAGGGTTAGGGTTAGGGTTAGGGTTAGGGTTAGGGTTAGGGTTAGGGTTAGGGTTAGGGTTAGGGTTAGGGTTAGGGTTAGGGTTAGGGTTAGGGTTAGGGTTAGGGTTAGGGTTAGGGTTAGGGTTAGGGTTAGGGTTAGGGTTAGGGTTAGGGTTAGGGTTAGGGTTAGGGTTAGGGTTAGGGTTAGGGTTAGGGTTAGGGTTAGGGTTAGGGTTAGGGTTAGGGTTAGGGTTAGGGTTAGGGTTAGGGTTAGGGTTAGGGTTAGGGTTAGGGTTAGGGTTAGGGTTAGGGTTAGGGTTAGGGTTAGGGTTAGGGTTAGGGTTAGGGTTAGGGTTAGGGTTAGGGTTAGGGTTAGGGTTAGGGTTAGGGTTAGGGTTAGGGTTAGGGTTAGGGTTAGGGTTAGGGTTAGGGTTAGGGTTAGGGTTAGGGTTAGGGTTAGGGTTAGGGTTAGGGTTAGGGTTAGGGTTAGGGTTAGGGTTAGGGTTAGGGTTAGGGTTAGGGTTAGGGTTAGGGTTAGGGTTAGGGTTAGGGTTAGGGTTAGGGTTAGGGTTAGGGTTAGGGTTAGGGTTAGGGTTAGGGTTAGGGTTAGGGTTAGGGTTAGGGTTAGGGTTAGGGTTAGGGTTAGGGTTAGGGTTAGGGTTAGGGTTAGGGTTAGGGTTAGGGTTAGGGTTAGGGTTAGGGTTAGGGTTAGGGTTAGGGTTAGGGTTAGGGTTAGGGTTAGGGTTAGGGTTAGGGTTAGGGTTAGGGTTAGGGTTAGGGTTAGGGTTAGGGTTAGGGTTAGGGTTAGGGTTAGGGTTAGGGTTAGGGTTAGGGTTAGGGTTAGGGTTAGGGTTAGGGTTAGGGTTAGGGTTAGGGTTAGGGTTAGGGTTAGGGTTAGGGTTAGGGTTAGGGTTAGGGTTAGGGTTAGGGTTAGGGTTAGGGTTAGGGTTAGGGTTAGGGTTAGGGTTAGGGTTAGGGTTAGGGTTAGGGTTAGGGTTAGGGTTAGGGTTAGGGTTAGGGTTAGGGTTAGGGTTAGGGTTAGGGTTAGGGTTAGGGTTAGGGTTAGGGTTAGGGTTAGGGTTAGGGTTAGGGTTAGGGTTAGGGTTAGGGTTAGGGTTAGGGTTAGGGTTAGGGTTAGGGTTAGGGTTAGGGTTAGGGTTAGGGTTAGGGTTAGGGTTAGGGTTAGGGTTAGGGTTAGGGTTAGGGTTAGGGTTAGGGTTAGGGTTAGGGTTAGGGTTAGGGTTAGGGTTAGGGTTAGGGTTAGGGTTAGGGTTAGGGTTAGGGTTAGGGTTAGGGTTAGGGTTAGGGTTAGGGTTAGGGTTAGGGTTAGGGTTAGGGTTAGGGTTAGGGTTAGGGTTAGGGTTAGGGTTAGGGTTAGGGTTAGGGTTAGGGTTAGGGTTAGGGTTAGGGTTAGGGTTAGGGTTAGGGTTAGGGTTAGGGTTAGGGTTAGGGTTAGGGTTAGGGTTAGGGTTAGGGTTAGGGTTAGGGTTAGGGTTAGGGTTAGGGTTAGGGTTAGGGTTAGGGTTAGGGTTAGGGTTAGGGTTAGGGTTAGGGTTAGGGTTAGGGTTAGGGTTAGGGTTAGGGTTAGGGTTAGGGTTAGGGTTAGGGTTAGGGTTAGGGTTAGGGTTAGGGTTAGGGTTAGGGTTAGGGTTAGGGTTAGGGTTAGGGTTAGGGTTAGGGTTAGGGTTAGGGTTAGGGTTAGGGTTAGGGTTAGGGTTAGGGTTAGGGTTAGGGTTAGGGTTAGGGTTAGGGTTAGGGTTAGGGTTAGGGTTAGGGTTAGGGTTAGGGTTAGGGTTAGGGTTAGGGTTAGGGTTAGGGTTAGGGTTAGGGTTAGGGTTAGGGTTAGGGTTAGGGTTAGGGTTAGGGTTAGGGTTAGGGTTAGGGTTAGGGTTAGGGTTAGGGTTAGGGTTAGGGTTAGGGTTAGGGTTAGGGTTAGGGTTAGGGTTAGGGTTAGGGTTAGGGTTAGGGTTAGGGTTAGGGTTAGGGTTAGGGTTAGGGTTAGGGTTAGGGTTAGGGTTAGGGTTAGGGTTAGGGTTAGGGTTAGGGTTAGGGTTAGGGTTAGGGTTAGGGTTAGGGTTAGGGTTAGGGTTAGGGTTAGGGTTAGGGTTAGGGTTAGGGTTAGGGTTAGGGTTAGGGTTAGGGTTAGGGTTAGGGTTAGGGTTAGGGTTAGGGTTAGGGTTAGGGTTAGGGTTAGGGTTAGGGTTAGGGTTAGGGTTAGGGTTAGGGTTAGGGTTAGGGTTAGGGTTAGGGTTAGGGTTAGGGTTAGGGTTAGGGTTAGGGTTAGGGTTAGGGTTAGGGTTAGGGTTAGGGTTAGGGTTAGGGTTAGGGTTAGGGTTAGGGTTAGGGTTAGGGTTAGGGTTAGGGTTAGGGTTAGGGTTAGGGTTAGGGTTAGGGTTAGGGTTAGGGTTAGGGTTAGGGTTAGGGTTAGGGTTAGGGTTAGGGTTAGGGTTAGGGTTAGGGTTAGGGTTAGGGTTAGGGTTAGGGTTAGGGTTAGGGTTAGGGTTAGGGTTAGGGTTAGGGTTAGGGTTAGGGTTAGGGTTAGGGTTAGGGTTAGGGTTAGGGTTAGGGTTAGGGTTAGGGTTAGGGTTAGGGTTAGGGTTAGGGTTAGGGTTAGGGTTAGGGTTAGGGTTAGGGTTAGGGTTAGGGTTAGGGTTAGGGTTAGGGTTAGGGTTAGGGTTAGGGTTAGGGTTAGGGTTAGGGTTAGGGTTAGGGTTAGGGTTAGGGTTAGGGTTAGGGTTAGGGTTAGGGTTAGGGTTAGGGTTAGGGTTAGGGTTAGGGTTAGGGTTAGGGTTAGGGTTAGGGTTAGGGTTAGGGTTAGGGTTAGGGTTAGGGTTAGGGTTAGGGTTAGGGTTAGGGTTAGGGTTAGGGTTAGGGTTA